>NC_140936.1:168400001-169600001 GCF_014529385.1 Adiantum capillus-veneris | reverse complement strand
TCACAAAATAGTTGGGCCCCCCTAGAGATTTGGTTGCAAACATCACTATGTACTAAATTTAGAGGTTCAGCTCACTTTTGACCCAATGGTAAGTGCACGGACCTAGTCTGTTTGCCATAGATACAGTGCTCACAAACAGAAAAGTCAACATAAGACAAGACAGGTAAGTAGCCAAAACGAGTCAGAGTTCTCATTCCTTTTTGGCTAATATGACCTGGCCGGCAATGCCACAACTCAGTAGACGGCAGCTTGGCTATAGATATGTAATCATGACCAACATCTTACACATGCATGGAATACAAGGTACCATGCTTCTGACCTCTAAGTACAACAAGATTACCTTTGCGTACTATCCATGAACCATTGCCAAATGTGGTGTTGTAGCCCAAATCATCAAGCTGATCAACAGAAATCAAGCTTTTAGTGTAATGGAATTGGCCTATTTAATTTGAGAGTAGCGGAAATTAATGAGAGTACTTTTGAGAAATGACTTTGTGAGCATAGCAGGTGAACATAATTGAAGATAGCAACATAATCATAGCAATTAGCTAACTTGGCATGAACAATACTTTTTCAAGAGAGAAAATTTAGAGAACATGACAACAGTTGAGGACCGGATTTATGTGGAGCCGGTCCCCCCTCCAATAGGCATTTGTATTATGATTCCTCCCATTAAGAGAGACTTGTTACAATACAATCTTTGTGTTCCTTGTGACCTAGGTGATGCAATAAAGATGGAAAGCTTCATGCATCACAAAAATATTATAAACTTGAAGAAAGCTTTAACTATCCCAAGCCTCAGTCCCAAGACCTCAAACACCTTCGAAGGTGGAGAGAGCTAGCAGGGAATGAGGATAGGGAAGAGGAAGAAGAAACATTTTGTAGGAGAAAGAATTAGTTCCTCACTTATCATAACTCTTGTTGCTAGCATACATAATAGCATAGTAATGAAGAAGAAAGAGATGGAAAGATTAAGCATTGAATCATGGCTCTTGGTTGGAGTTGCACTCCATAGCCAAGTGTTGGTGTAGGCTCTCAACCTCTACTTGCTTGGAGAAGGAGAGGGAGCTCTTGCACTTTGCATAGCATGCAATGAGAGTGTTTGTGAGTTTGTGTGGGTGAGTATACCCCCTAAGCAACCCCCTAGCTTGCTTGGGTCGACCCCCCCTTGTAGCTCATGCTTGAAGCTCATTGGACCCCTCCAGGCCTAGCCAATCACAAGCAGGAGGCATTACAAGCAGCAAGGGTAGCCTTGAGACAAGTGTCCCCCTTTCCCCTTCGAGAGAGAGAGCTAGATAAATGATAAATCATTTAATTAAATCTCCTAAATTATTATTGGACCCCTTGGGTGGCCAACCAATAGGCTTCAGGCACACCACGAGGGCAACATGAGGAGGAACTTGACAAGTGTCCCTTTTGCTTTCTTTGTACCATGCATGCTTTGTTTGAGTGTGTGGGTGTTCTCTCTCATCCCCCCTCATGTAGGGCTCGCCCCCTCCTTGTACGGATTGAATCTTTGACTTTTTGACACCTCAAGCCCCTCATGCATAGGCCCAGTTCCCACCACAAGCTTGGCTCATAAGCACTTTAAGCTTGGGTTGGGTTCTCACCTCAAGTGCAACCCTAGCATCTCAAGCATGTCAAGCACCTCAAGTATCTCAATAATTAAGCACCTCAAGCATCTCAAGCACCTCAATCATCAAGCACCTTAGTCATCAAGCATGACAAGCAGGACAAGCACCTCGAGCTGGGTCGGGTTCCCGCGCCTCAAGCTCAGCCCTAGCTTACCTAAGGTCAAAGGCCTTTTACACACATTATTGGAGGTCTTCAATGAAGCTAACCCTAACCCTTCAAGTATGAGCCTCAAAACATAGTGCCTGAACCTTCATATAGGTGTGAGCGCCATCATCCTACATCATCTTTTGTTGCTATTACAATGATTATTTGCTACTCTTTGTCCATCAATTCCTGTCACCTTTATTTTTGTAGCTGTAGATGAAGTCTTTGACTTCCTCTATATATAGCTACACTCATTGTGTGTGGCTATGAGATATAGAATGGTAATGGAAACTTTGATTCCTTTGGTGGAATCAAAGAAGCCTTGCCACAACTCCTAGTTTTGGCTTTTTAGTTGTGTAATTCAGGACCATCATGATATTTTACTATTTTGAGAGGCTTCCTTAGCTCCTTCATGTTTAAACTACAAATTTCCAAGTTCTTGATGATTGAGAATGCCTTCTATTACATCACCCTTTGCCTTCTTTGCCTTCTTACATCACGTCTATGGTAGTCGTTCTCAACATTGTGTTGCTCAATGAGACTTGTTTCATAGTTGATTCCATATCCTTTATCTTTTTTTGATATGCACTCTTCCTTTATGTTTTGTACTCCCTAATTAAACTCTATTTGCTTGAGGTGGTACACTTGAATGAGCCAACACAAGAACATGCCATGCTTGAACCATCCACCGCTTGTCCAAGTGCAATCAGTTCCATGTTCAAAAAATACATTAAGGATTTGCAACTTTTGAAGAAACCTGATGAAAAATTTCAAGCTATTGTGTGTGTGTATGTGTGTGTGTGTGTGTGTGTGTGTGAGTGCACGCGCGCGCAAGAGCTTGCATAGGAGAGAGAGAGAGAGAGAGAGAGAGAGAGAGAGAGAGAGAGAGAGAGAGAGAGAGAGAGAGAGAGAGAGAGATCCATGTTGAGCTCAAGCTCTTCTTTTATGATGATTGACTAAAGAAACCATTCCTTCACTCTCACATCACCCCCAATGCTCGATTTCATCAACAACAATCAAATCTAGAACTATATATTGATTTCACCCTTCTCACTTAAGTATGCATTTGATTTTTGAGTATGGATCTCCTCCCTACTTTGTGGGTGGACCCTGGGGATGATAGAGGGATGATGCATCTATTGATGTGCTAGATAATAGTCTCCTCCCTACTTTGTAAGTGGACCTTAGGGACGATGCATCTGTTAATGTGCTATGTAATAGTCTTCCTACATTTAGTTTTGGTGGTCTAAGGTTAAATAGCTTCTACACCACTATTTCATAAGCAAGAGAAGAATGGCCCCTCTTCATCCTCTAACACTAAACCCCATATAAACAAGGGAAAGAGATCTTTGGATTGTGAGGGTTTTGTCCCTACAAGGAAAAACTTTACGGGTAAACTAGCCTCTTCTTGCTAAAACCTATTTGAAAGTTTGAATCTCTAGAGTGTCTATTGGGGCCTTATTCCCAGTAGCAAGATTCAACTCAAGATTCAACTTCATTGCAATCCCCTAACTACTATGATGCTCCAATGAATTTTATGTCTTCTCCAAACCTTCAGGCATTCACTATTAAAAAACCCTTTATAATCATGTGTGGTCAAGCATCATTTAAATAACCCCGCTTTACATACATATTTTCATGAATTAAATGACCTTTGTTCGTTTAGCACTAGTTTGGTAGCCTAAGAGGACATAAAACTGTCCTTTTAGGGTTTTTGAAAAACAAAATTCAAATACTCCTATCATATGTATGCATTTGTAGTAGTCCTTACCTCATCCTAAAGCTAATTCTTGACCAAAGTCTATGGTTAGTGTAGGCCCAAAAGATTTATTTTTTAAATCGAATTAAGTATAAAAAATGTATCTTTTTGCATTTTGCTAACCAATCATACATAGACCTATCACCACATTTGTAAATGCCTCTACTTTACACAGTTTGGTATTTACTTTCATATTCAAGCACAAGAAGCATCAAAACTTCTCCCAAAGAAAATTTTGAAAAAACTTATGAAGTACAAAACTACACAGATGAAAAAATTGACTTCCATAACGTGGCCTTCCATATGGTATACAAACACCCCAAATTAGAATTATACACTTATATTTGGACCTAAGCTTGAAACATACCATGTTTGTTCAGTGAAATTTAGCAATTTGAAGACAACATAGTATTAGCTTAAAATGAGTTCGATCTTGATAGAATAGAAAATTCCTCTTACTTTTATGTTGTTTGCTATTTAGGCTATTAGGTCTCCCAATCTCAAAAATTTAAAAAGTCTTTCAAAACATATTAAGTGTATCAGTGAAGAGTGAGTTTAGGAACTGAAAAGACAGATGAAGGTGGAAAGTCAAAAGACATATGAAGGTGGAAAGTAAAAAGACCTTTTGTGTCCATATAAAGAGGTGTTTGACTTCACATTGTACATTTGTGTCTCTCTTCTCTTTTATTTTCCCTTTAGGGTGTAAGCATGTTAACATGTTGTGCTTTTTGTGTTAGTTAACATGTGCCAACAAGCACATATCATTAGCATAATGATAATATTTAGGATGAGTATATGAGGTGCAGCATTTACCATGGATGACAACAACAACACAAATGTGTTCAAGATGTTTGCTGCTGAGGATAGGTTGGATGGGGACAATTACCCTATGTGGGCTTATATGATGCAGCACGTTCTTGTGTCAAAGGGCTTGTGGAACATTGTGCAGGGCATTGATGTACATCCTGGTTCTGAGGATGTAGGCGATGTTGAGGATGTTGCAGGTCTTGCTGCAAGGATTGCTGCTATTAGAGTTGTTTTGCCTACCGCAGAACAAGCTCGTTGGGATGTAAAGGATATGCAGGCTCATGCATTGATTGCGTTGTCTATGAAGCGCACCATTGTTCCTCACATCCGTTCAGCAAAATCTGCAAAATAGGTTTGGGATATTTTGGCTGGTTTTTATGCAAGTCGCAATGAGGCTAAAATTGCTTTGCTGCGTAAAGAGTTGGAGTCGAAGATTATGCATGAGGAAGGTGATATGGACACTTTTCTTGCTAGTGTCAAGGATATCAATGAGCAACTTATTTTTGCAGGTGAAGTCATTTCAGAAAGTTCCCTTGTGCAGACTGTTCTTGATGCCTTACTAGATTCCTACCAGACTTTTACTAGTACTTGGAGACTTATGACCCAAGGAAATCCAGAAGTTGTCAAGTTTGATGCATTATGCACATTGCTGTTGCAATTGTCACTTTCCAGAAAAAATAGGACTAGACAACGTGCAGTTGAACAGGCTTTTATTGCTTCTCAAAGAAAGGGTGGTAACAGCAATGCAGCCACTTCTTATGGTTCTGTTGCGAGTGGCAAAACTTCTGTTCCTAATGCTTCTGCTGGTAGCACTTCGTCTGGCAACTATGGTGATAAGGGAAAAAAGAAATGCGTTGCCATTATTGTAAAGCTAATGATCACTTGATCAAGTCGTGTCCTAAGTTGAAGGCCAAAGAGGCTAAGAAGAAAGAGGGTGTTTTCACTGCAAATGTTGGTTCCACTACAAATGCAGCCATGGTTGAGTCTTCTGTGAAAGGAGACTGTGATAATGATGTTGATGCAGAATTGGCTTTTAGTGCAAAGTGCACTTACAATCCTGTTGTCCATGATGCATGCTTGTCAATTGCTGCAGATTCACATGTGTGGTATTTCGACAATGGTGCTACAAAGCATATTACCTCACATCGTGAATTGTTTACCTCTCTCGGGTCTGTCTCTCATGGGAATTCAGTCACTTGTTCCAACAATGCCTCTTATCCGGTTCAGGGAGTTGGAAATATTGTGCTCACTACTACAAATGGCAGTTCTTTCACACTTGTTGATGCACTTTATGTACCTGGGATCAAGAAGAATCTCTTGTCTGTATCCGCACTTCCTAGACTTGGACTTGTAGTCAAATTTGTGGATGACAAATGTACAATTCATGATCTGAGTTTTGGTGATGAAATTGTTGCATCCCGCCTTTTGTGTCGTGGGCTATATAAGCTCACTTTGTATGACATGTGTGGACAAAATTTTGCAAATGCTGTTCCAAATTCAAGGGCTATTTTAGATACAAAACTTTGGCATGCACGTTTTGGTCATCTGAATTTTGCCCGTTTGCTGCGTTTGCAGAAATCTGATATGGTTGCTTCTTTGCCGCCTCTTGAAGCACCTGTCAAACATGTTTATGAAGGCTGTATTTTGGGTAAGATGTAGCGTTCTAAGTTTCCAAAGGATGGTTCAGTTCGGGCCACATGCAGATTGCAGCTTGTGCATAATGATGTTTGTGGGCCCATGCAAACTCCATCCTTGGGCAATTACCTTACTTCGTGACTTTCATTGATGATTACTCCAGGCATGCATGGGTATTTCCACTTAAAGAGAAGTCCGAAGTTTTTATGTGCTTCAAACAATTTCTGACTATGGCTAAAAATGTCTCGAAATGTACTATGGGCACCCTCCGTTCCGATCGAGGGGGGGAGTATATGTCTCATGAATTCAATGCATTTCTGGCTAGTCGTGGGATAAAACACCAATGTACAGTGCCTTATACACCTCAGCAAAATGGTGTTGCTAAGAGGAAAAATAGGTCACTTACGGAAATGGCACAATGTATGGTCAAAAGTCAAGCTTTGCCGCATTCTTTTTGGCTTGAGGCCATCATGTGTGCCACTTATGTACTTAACAGGTGTCCTACGAAGCTTTGCAGTCTATTACTCCATATGAAGCATGGCATGATAGAAAGACTTCTATTGAGCACATGCATGTTTTTGGTTGTTTGGCATATGCTTTGGTGCCACAAACACAGCACAGAAAGTTGGATGATAAGGCTGTCAAATTGTTCCCTCTTTCCAGTGGTGGAAATACGAATGTAATTTCCAATGAGGCAAATGTATAGCCTATGGGGGTTTTTGAAAATGTTACAGATCAGCCTATTATTGATGCAGATATACATGATGTACTTGACGAGGAGAGGGCTGAAAATGAGCAGGCTAGAGGTATGCCAAAATGGCTGGTGCACAATTTGCGTGACAGTAAATTAGATGCACCTTTGTCTAGTCGTACTCGTTCAGGCTCTCACCATGCATCTTATGCATCAAATTGTTATGCTTTGGCTGTGTCTACCTTACATGATGTTGAGGAGCCTCTATCTTTTGATGAAGCACAAAATTCCAAAAATTGGATGGCTGCCATGCAATCAGAATATGATGCACTTATAGAAAATGACACATGGACTTTATGTGATTTGCCTCCTGGCAAAAAGGCCATTGGCACGAAGTGGGTTTACAAGTTGAAATGCAAGCCGGATGGTGAGATCGATCGCCATAAGGCTCAAATTGTTGCAAAGGGTTATGCACAGCAAAAAGGCATAAATTATGAAGAGACTTTTGCTCCCACTTGTCGTATGACTACTGTGCATTTTCTATGTGCATTGGCAGCTCATTTTGGTTGGGATGTACATCAATCAGACATTGTTACTTCTTTCTTGAATGGTGACATATTTGAGGAAGTTTATGTAATGCAGCCTTGCGGTTTTGTCATAAAAGGACAAGAGGACAAAGTGTGTGCAAATGTAAGAAGGCTTTGTATGGGTTGAAGCAATCTCCTCGTGCTTGGTATGAGAAATTTGACACTCATTTGGTTAAACGAGGCTTTTGTAACAATCCAACAGAAAGCACATTGTATGTAAAGCGTGAGGATGATGTATTTCTCATTGTGGTTCTTTATGTCGATGATTTGCTAATCATTGGACCAAATGAGAGACATATTGCTGAATTTAAGGCTAATTTCAATGCTACTTTCAAGATGAAATATTTGGGGTTGTTGCATCATTACTTGGGTATACAGTTTAAGAAGTGTGATGGTGGTATTGCCTTGTGTCAAAAAAGTTACATAGAGACATTGCTATGTAAGTTTGGACTTGAGGATTGCAAACCTATTGCCACTCCCATTGAAACAGGTATTTAAGTTGAGTCTACATGATGCTGGCGATCCTACTGATGTCACTCTTTACCAAACTGTTGTTGGCTGCCTCATTTATGTATGCAACACGAGGCCGGATATTCAATTTGCAGTCTCACAGGTCAACAGATTTATGCATAGCCCAGGGCCTAAGCATTGGCAGGTTGTCAAGAGCAATTTTCGCTACCTTAGTGGCACTTTACATCTTGGCTTGTTTTATCCCATGGGGGGATCATTGCCACTAGACTTACATGCTTTTTCGGACTCAGATTGGGTTGGTTTTTTGACACGCGAGTGTCCACAAGTGGTTTTTGTTTCATGCTTGGTAGTTCATGTATATCGTGGTTGAGCAAGAAGCAACCTATTGTGGCCACTTCGAGTTGTGAGGTTGAGTACAGGGCAGTCTTCATAGATACGGTTGAGTGTGTATGGTTTAGACGCCTTATGGCTGATTTGGGTGTTGGATAGGACACTACCAACACTATCTACACTGACAGTCAGAGCGCAGTGGCAGTTGCGAGGAACCCAATTTTTCATGCTCGCACAAAGCACATTGAGGTGCATTACCACTATGTCAGGGAGAGGCTCTTAGCAGGAGAGATCAGCTTGGCTTATGTGCCAACACAGGACAACCTTGCAGATCTTTTCACAAAGGCATTATCTCGTGAGAAGCTTGAAGCTTTCTGCAAAGCTTTGGGCTTACTCCCCTTTGTGGATTGATCATGTCCTCAGGGCATGGCACTTCCCTTTACTCATGTGCCAGCTCTCGTTCACCACATCACTCCAGGGGTATTTGTTACCATATACATGTGGTAGTGACGTGTGTGAACACACTAGGACCGCCAGGGAATTTTTTCCCTCTTTAGGAGGTTCTTTCCCCCAAGCATTGTATATACGCCCATCACTCTAGGGCTATCTATCTTTCCATTGCATACTAAGTAACACACTCTCTATTGTGTGACTTGAGCTTCCTTCGTCTTCTCCAAGCTGTGTGCGTTTCTCTACAACCCAAAATTTCAACAAGAGCTAGAAGCCGCAAGGGAATTGCAAGCACCATTGATAAAAAGCTTCATTTGAGATTTAATTTTGTGCAAGGAGCGATGGTCGACTTTAAGGACCCTTGAGATATCTGCAATAGGCGTCTTATCCTTTGAATTCAACTTCCAAGGGCACACCATTGTCTTGTCGTAGCACCCAGCAATAGGCAAAAAGCCTTTCATTTTTTGACAGGGAGGATTTGCAACACATCGTAGAAATTTTCCTTCATCTAAGAACACAATTGCAGGATGCTAAAAAGGATCTCAAAAATGCACAAAAGGAGCTAGAAGCCACAAGGGAATTGCAAGCACCATTGATAATAGGCTTCATTCGTGACTTTGTTTTGTGCAAGGAGCGACGATCGACTTTAAGGACCCTTGAGATTTTTGCAATAGGCATGTTATGCTTTGAATTCAACATCAGTTGCAACACTGCATTCCTCAAAAATAACTCCTCATTAGAACCTAGCTGCTTGAAAATAGCCAATGTGTTACGGACATTGGAAACGATTGAGCTCTGTACACAGCAGCCTTCTCCAGTAAGGAATGTTCTTGGATTGCCTGAACAATAGGATGTTCAACAACTAGATTCCAAATTTCTCGTTTTACTTTTGTCTCAAAACCTTCAGTCCTTATCTTGAAAGCTATCACAATCTTGGAGGATATTTTCTTTTTCTCCTCATCATTGAGGACATGATGTCCTCGCTCACCTTGCATATGTTTTTGCTCCCTCTATTTCCTCTTTCTTTCTCTCTCGTATTTCCTGATCACAGAAAGAGTTGGACCTTGGGAGTTGTGATTCATCACCTATAATGGATCCCTTTTGAAAGTTTCTCTTGAGAAATGCAAACAAACATAAATAATTAATTACTTGAAATCACTTAAATGTCATATGCCTGCATCATAAGTTAACACTAGCAATTTAATGACAAACATTGAATATGTTCTCTGCATATCCAACATTGGAGCTAGTGGAAATATTGTTGTCTAGTTCTCAATAGCTCTATGGAGATGGGAGGAGAAGCAAAAAAACAGATAAGAGGGCAGGTCAGGGCCAGCTAGAGAGAGAGAGAGAGAGAGAGAGAGAGAGAGAGAGAGAGAGTAGGATCTCAGCATGCCTACGAGAGCGAGCTTGTGTCTGTGCGTGTGTGTGTGTGTGTGTGTGTGTGTGTGTGTGTGTGTGTGTGTGAGAGAGAGAGAGAGAGAGAGAGAGAGAGAGAGAGAGAGACCCCACGACTCCAATAACCAAAAAAGAGGTCTCCTTTGAAAGGATAATTATTATTTATGGACATTTTAATTTGAAAATGGACATTGTCTTGGCTTTTCAACATATGCTAACAAGCACTACAACCTAGCATTGTCTCGGACAACATTTTTAGTGACACGTTAACATGTTTACACCCTTTGGTGTTTTCTTCTCTTTAAAGTGTCCTTGCTCTCTCTCTCTCTCTCTCTCTCTCTCTCTCATTTGTATCGATCCTTCTCACGTCCAGCTAATACTGTTTACAAATTTACGTCCTTTATCGTTGCCCATTCCTGCGTGCTATAGACTAGCGCATCATTTTTGTTGATATTGAGGGAACCTTTGAATTAGGAATACTTTTTGAAAAAAAAAAAGCCATTAGGAATACCTTTTAATTTAGGTTATTAGGTGCCCCAAAAGTCAGGGAAGAAGAGTTACATAGTGAGAACTCCATAACCACACTAAAAATGCCTTTTGATTACAAAGACATTCCAAAATATTCATCAAAATGTGAAATTTAGTAGTAAATCACTGAGAATTTTACATATATGGGCCATAGCTTCCAATACATAGGCTATCCATTGTTTAGAAGTATAAAAATAGTTTTACATTTATCTATGCTAGCTAGTAGCATCTTAGAGGTCGTTAAACTATGTTTTTTTTAAAATGCACCAGAGGGACGACAGGGGAAGGTGCTTATCCCTTCCAAATATTAGTCATGAAACATGGTCTGGCAAGGGCCGTGTACCATTGGGAAAGAGCCACATGTAGGCATCACCATGGCCACCTAATTGATGCACCATGTGCTGCGAACAACGGAGAGAACTTGTAGCAACCAGCTAGGAACCTCCTCCTCAAGTGACCCACCTCAAGAGGAGGATGCACTCAAGTGTCCAAGGACAAGAGCCCTAGCAATGTGAACACTAGGTGAGCACAAGGTGTCCCTCTAGAGGTGACTCAACGGGGGATTTGAACTCACAACATGTAGGTTGAGAGGCCAAAGCCTTACAATTAGACCAACTCTTTGGGGACCATAAGCTATGTTTTAGGGTGATCCAATGCCAAACTCATGAAAATCGGCCAAAAATAGCACACATGTTTATGGCTCGAGCTAGGTTTTAAAATGTTATTCGTACCCAACTCTGAAGGTTGCATCACTAGCCCAAAAAAAATCTATGTTTTTTCAGGTCATAAGCTAGCTTTGTGGATATAGAGCACTTAATTACAACCTCTTTGGCATCTCAAGCAATAATTATAGGAAGTCTTTAATTTAAGAGAACATAAAAGTGTCCAAGGACACAAAAGTGTCGTGTTACCAATCTAGTGTCCAAGTAATTAAAATGTCTGATTTTTTTCCAAAAGTGATTTTAAAAACCCCTTCTATTGATGTAGACCTGTAACTTCCTTGAAATGAAAAAACCCTCAACTTGATGAACTCACATGTTATAATTGAATATATAAGGTGGCCCCCTGGGGCCAAAAACCCTAGCAAAAACACAAACTTTAGTGGAGGAATACACTTTAGCCAAGAAGAGATGATCTCTTTACAAACAAGACATCTAGATAGCAATCAATATAAGAGATGTTGACAGTGAGGGTGAAACATAGATAGTTCAAAGTACCCCACAGTAAAGATTTCCACATTTATTTTAATTGGGTTGAACAAACCTCGGGGAGTTCACTCATAAATATGTAGATATAGCACGTGATTTTCACAGAAGGGTTTTTTTAATCCCCATCATTTCTCATTCTGCAAGTACATGAGGATGCCAAAAAAGGTGAGAATTACATAGGTTGAACAGGAATGGGTGGGTCTTATTTATGGAAAATCTACAAATTAAGGCGTTTCCGAATGAGTCATTGAAAGCATGTGATATACAAGGTTTATGTATGGTGAACAAAACGCACACCCTCACACCCTTGAAGAACAACCCCACTAGACTCTATGGTCTCATTCAATGGATGTTGTATTCAAATTATGACTTCTACTTGGTTCAAGAACACAAAATTCATAGTAAAGGATCTTGCACCTACCATTACTAGAGATACGGATGCCTTTAAGGCAAGTACCAAGGAAAATATTCTTGCATTTTGACTTGTATTACTTGGTTCAAGAACACAAAATTCATGATAGAGGATCTTGCACCTACCATTACTATAGATACCCATTCCTATATGGAAAGTGCCAAGGAAAATATTCTTGCATTTTGACTTGTATAAATTCCTACCTTTAGCCCCAATTTCTATGGCATCATCCCTTGGATATATGCTCTTGATTTCTAGTGGTGTTGGGGACCCCTCACAATTGCCAATTTATATGATAACACTCACCTTAAATATAGGGCGGACCTTTGGCTTTGGCTACCCAACATGAAAATTTGTCAAGGGATAATTGTGGTAAAAGACACCACTTCCTCTGCCATAGGTATCTCCAAGCTAGAAATACCCAATTGGGATTTGGTCCAAACTAGGTTAATGTTTTTGATGATTGGGTATCAAGGCACCAACCCACACAAGGCTTCACTTTTTACTCTCATTTCCACATAACATACTGGTCAAGGTTACATGGAATTAATTTTATCCCAGATGAATGGATTCCCAACTATGTTGAGATATATGTAGACATCCAAGTCCCTTTACGAGACCACTTTCATCTGATTGTGATCTACATGTGGACACGAAATTTATTGGGCATGATAGGCATTTGATGATGATTAATAATGTTTTGCAACATGATATATTTAAACTACTCATTCTAGATTTGATTACGTAGGTATATTCAAGATGCATATGGTCATTCATTTTTGGCATGGAATTCTTTCTATTTAGACATGAAAAATGCACTATAAAAATTGGGAAACATATAATAGTCACAAAAAATCAACAGTTTAAGTTTCAATTCAATGTATTAATGAGATATATATACAAAATGTGGGGGATCTTTCACAAAAGGAGATACAGTCTTTGGCTACAGTCTTTGGCTACAGACCATCTTTGGAACTTGAGGAGGAGAACCAAGAAAGCAAGGTTTTTGTGTAAGATAGTGAGAAATAAAGGACACCCATGGCTCTTCAAAAGGTTTTTTCCTCTAGGCTAAGGAAAAAGCACACAAGAGAAAGTATTTCTAAGATCAAGAAAGATGATGGTATTGTTGTCACTCATCCTAAATAGATGATGGTATTGTTGTCACCCATCCTAAATAGATGATGAAGGAACTTATGCATTATGAGTCTATTCTGAAGAAGGACACACATCACTCTATTAAAAGGAAACATTATATGGAACTTTAAGATTTATTTGTGCCTCCAATCATTGAGTAAACAAATGCAACAAGACTGGAAGAAATCTTTGATGCATATGAGCTTGGATGGACCTTATACAAGTTTCCAAATAACAAACCTTCACTACTTTGTGGTCAATCAAAAGATTTTTTCATGGCATATTGGAATGAGTTGGAACCCATTATCACTAAATTGATCAAATCTATATGGCTAGCTCAATGCATGGACCCATTTACTGAAGTAAGGTGTCATAAAATGGATTCCTAAAAACTCTTCTCTCCTTCCTTGTCTCATTAGAGACCCATCACTATGATGGGAATCCTTAATAAAATTTTGTCCAAAGCCATTGCTATCATAATCACTATGTCAGCTTCTCAACTAACAAAAGGATGTCATTCTTATTTTTAACCTCATTGATTGTATCACAACTTCATGTATTAATAAGAAATCCTGTAAAAGTGTTAGCATTCATTGTCAAAGAGTGTAAAGGGGCCGAGGGCTTCCAAATTTGTAATTATGTGCAATTTTTGAGCCTAATCATTGAGCCCAATTAGCTAGGAATCCATCTTTTAAACCTTGGCTAGGTATAAAAGCCAAATTTTGTAATTGTGGACCTAAGTTTTGGATATTAAAGTGATCGTACGCTGCAACTGAGTACTGTGAGTTATGTGTTTCTTTTGATTGCTCGTCTCCGAGCAGACCAACATGCTTGTAGTTGAAAGCTCTCTCTTTCTATGTAAGTTTCTTGCAATTAATTTGTGTCTTCAGGCGTGCCCATCCGCGAGCTATTTTCACTCTCTATGCACAATACATGCATTTAAATTGATTTTTGACCATACACTATGAAAATCTCTAATTGTTTACCGTAGCCTTTTATCGCAGTTTGTAGAGAGAGAGTCCAAAATGTGATGGGGACGGAAGAGAGAGGAGGGTGGGGGGTTTTTTTCATTTCAAATATTATTGTGTTTATTTCCAATTATCACAACAATTGCCTCCGTTACTTCCGCAAAATTACCGTGTTTATTCTCAAAACTTGCTTTAGCGCCTAAACATTCATATTTTAGAGTTTCCTGGTGTTCAATCCCCTTAATAGAAAATAAAGAACATTATATGAAATTTTTAAATAATTTAAAAAAACATGAAAACATGGAACAATAGTCAGCTATGTGGATAAACATGAAACAACAAAGGGTTTGGTCCGTCCTCAAGTAATGCATGCGGCTGTACGTAAAGCAAGCATTATCAGAGATGAGAAGGTAAACATGGACGACATCTTATGTCGAGGCATGAGCATGATAGAGTGAAGTGCATCCACATTTTACGATACAGTAGTACCTATGTTAGTTTCCTCAAGCTTTATCTTGTAGCAGTGTACACATGGTCTACACTTTTGCTTTCCAAGCCAAGTGCAGTGACGTACGATCTAGCTTGTCGGCAATCTGGAGGCATGTGGTAATCTTTTGGCAATATTTTTCCCATCAAACTACAACAAAAAAGCATATTAATACAATTGCAAGGAGGCACCATGAAGTGAGAGAGATGTACAAAAATCCATATAACAAACTTACCCAAGGAGTGCATCTACACTTGCGTTACTCCAACCAAATTTCACTTGCAAGTTGAGGATTTCCAATGATGCCAAGAGCATTGAGTACTCTGCACCATCGTAAAGAGGTGTTTGGACACTCGTAAGCAATATGTCCTCCATTATCGTTGCACATCCAGTGCATGGCTAACAATCCTCCTCACACACGTCACATTCATGAGCCACTAACTCATCACACATGTCGAACATGTGCTCATCCTTTAGCTAAAAGTTTTCCTGAGATGCCAGAGGAGGAGCTGTCAAAGTAGAGCAGTGGGAGGCTCACCATGCGCCACGCCTAATTTATCCAATAGCTCTTGTCTCTATCGTTTCGCCTTGCGCATCAGCGCATCACCACCGAACATAGACCAATGGGGCACCTCCTCAAGCGAGGGGTGAGTGGCGCTCTCATCTCTTCGAGTGCTTTTTTTAGGACGCCAAAGCCCTTCATTCTCCACGTGCTCCAAAGCAATGCACCTCAAGCGAGAGATTTCCCTTTTGCACTTGGTGCAAGGACAAGGGAGTTTGTCCTTGAGCCACCGATCACGTTCAGGGTTGTTCGAAGGGCCACAATTATCCGAATCGTCTTGGACACGCGTGAAAGAGAGATTATAATTCAAAAAATATATAATTAGCCATATTTGTCCTTAAAAATAAACATTAAATTAGAGAAAATAGGGTCAAATATATATTTCAATAAAAAGAGAGAAATGACAAAAAATATAGAGAGAATAAAGTGCAATGAGTGCTGTAATTTTTTAAAATAAAGTGCAATCAATACTTATACTAAATGGCTTAATTTTTAATCGCAAATAGTACAAAAGGAATATTTTATTCATATAAAAACCTCTAAATGTGCTACAAATAAACATATGCTAATTACTTAAGTGCATGTTAGTATAAAATATTCAATACTATCAATTCAAAAAAACAAAAGAATTATAAAAAAACAAAAGGGTATGAATGAAATTATGGTAATGTAAGGGTAGAGGGGGTGGTTTGTACCCCCACCTCTCCCCCCTGCTACGTCAAATATGTTTGTATCCGTTGAAATGACATTACGCGGTAATGTTCGCAGTAGTATCTGCGATAATCATTGGCACCTAAAAAAAGAAAGAAGGACAGAGTATGTCGCATATTTGAGGCATACTCTACCCTTCTCCTCTCCACCATCGCACTTACAGCTTTGCTAACCCTCCCTACTCTACCTCCCACACCCTCTACCTCTCTCTCCCTTGTCCATCTCTCCCCTCCTTCTCTCTCTCTCTCTCTCTCTCTCTCTCTCTCTCTCTCTCTCTCTCTCTCTCACTCACACACACACACACACATACACTACGATCAAAGCACACACACACATACACACACACACACATTCTATTTGGATTGATTGCGAAGATGGTTCCATCGTGCTATGAGGTGCAACTATAGTCATTAATAGGGTAGGCACATTGGCTTATTCTTGTCCTTCTGATGAAAGGGCACCCAAGGAGATCAACTTTCCAAAAAAGGGATGCATTTCACAAATTCAAGACATGTGACAGACACCTGGCTCGGCCATGGACAACAGAGAGTTACAAATGATGATGCAAGCACAATGGTTCCTACTCAACCTTTGAGACAAATGAGGGTGCTTAGGAAGAAGCATCAAGGAGGCCGGAAGCAAGTTCACTTTGCAAAGTGAAATCAAGGATATTGCCATCATTGTTGTACCAAGACCTTGTTGGTGGATCGAAAACTGTGGAGTCGTGCCAACAATGTCAAGCAAATTGCCAATCGCTTCATGAATAGGAGCACGAGATACACTTGATGCTTTGAAAGTTGGAGAATAATCTTGTATGAGGACTCCAACTCTCGTGAATGCCTTGTTGCATTAGCGTCGTGTGGCTCAAACAAGGAGGAAGAGCGTGTTGTTACATTGACCTTGGCTACTGGCATGGCATTGAGAATGTGTGGGCATCAAGGTATCGCATTTTACTTTTGTGAAAAATGTAAACTTGCTCGGGTTTAACTATGCTTTTGTTTAAAGATACGTTTTTGCATTGATGCATTGATATGTTTTGTTCCATCAAACATTGTAAATTTTTTGAAGCCTAAAGATGTAAAGTTGCCTAGGTCTACATGTACTTCTGTTTCAGCTTAAAATTTCCTCTTTGTGAAGACATTTATACATGTGTGTGTGTGTGTGTGTGTGTGTGTGTGTGAGAGAGAGAGAGAGAGAGAGAGAGAGAGAGAGATTTTGTATCCTAGTAAGAAAACCATGGCAATCTAATTGTAAGGGGGCATACTCCGTGGAAGGCTTAAGGTAAACCTAGGCATTACAAAGGACATGCTACATGGAAGGGCCATTGGATAATGTAATCCTAGGAATCATGGGGCAAAAAGAGAGAGAGAGAGAGAGAGAGAGAGAGAGAGTTATGGGATTTGATGCATGGAGGTATTCTCCCAATGTATATGTGAAATAGTGAGATAGTGAGCACGTGACTTAGAAAGAACGAGAGAGCAAATGCAGGTGGGCACACATGATGGTGGAGAAGGGCAAAAGTCACAAGGACAAGGATGCCACCTATGAGTACATTTTAATGTGCACAAGTGATTGCATGGCTGCACCTTCAAGAAGAAGGCCCCTAAATCTATTAAAGAGATCAAGAAGTTTGCTCAAAAAAGATGTGGACTTTAGGTGTGCACTTGGGGTCAATTAAACAAGCACCTATGGATTCATAGGATCGGAACATGCCTAAGAGTGTCAAGATCAAGATTCCGAGGAAGCATAACATAGAAGAAGATGCAAAGGAGGACTTGTATTCTTATGTAACAATAATTAATGTACCACCTCTTAGATACCAAGGCCTTGGCACCTAGGTCATAGAAGAGGATTATATTGTGATTTCATTGTTGGGTTGCATATTTGCTCAATTCAAACACCTATTAAATTTGAGTGATCCTTAAATGAAGCGATGTTTCGATTCATCTTTTCCTATGTTCAATTTTTATGGTTGATGCAATTGTTGTTGGAAGTGTCAAAGTTAACCTCATTTTATGTTTTTTTTTTTTTTTTTTTGGGGGGGGGGGGGGGGGGGGGGGGGGGGGGGCCAGGGAGGATAGAGAGAGAGGAGTGGGCAAGAGGGCACACACAATGGTGGAGATGGGCAAGAGGGACGAGGTCACTACCCACAAGTACATCGTGAACCTACACAAGCAATTGCATGATTGCACCTTCAAAAATAAGGCCCTAAAGCTATTAAGGAGATCAAAAAGTTTTCTCAAAACATGATGGGGACTTCAGATGTTTGTGTGGATATCAAGTTAAACAAGCACCTATGAGTCATGGGATCAGGAACATGCCTAAGAGAGTTAGGGTCGGGATTCCTAGGAAGCATAACATAGAGGAAGATGCAAACGAGGACATGTATTCTTATGTAACAGTAGCTGATGTACCATCTATTTGACATTGGCACCAAGGTCATAGAAGAGGATAAGGTTGTTGATTGATTGCTCGATTGCATATTTGCCTAGCTTAAATGCTTATTAAATTTGTTTGATCCTTAAATTAAGCCAAAATTTGAAGTTTTGATTCATATTGTCCTGTGTTTAATTTTTATGGTTGTGAAAGTCTCAAAATTAACCCCATTTTATGGAAATTTGTAGGGTGTGTGTGTGTGTGTGTGTGTGTGTGTGTGTGTGAGAGAGAGAGAGAGAGAGAGAGAGAGGGAGAGAGAGATTGTATTCTTTCGAGATTTTGTATCCTAGTACAACCATAACAATCTAATTATAATGGGACATACTACATGGAAGGCCCAAGGTAAACCAAAGAATTAATGGCGACATGCTCCATGGAAGGGCCATTGGATAGTGCAATCCCAGGCATTACAAGGTGCACACACACACACACACAGAGTTGTGGGATAGTGATTTGATGTATGGAGGTATTCGCCCAATGTATTTGTGAGATAGCGAGAAATTCACTTACAAAGAGAGAGAGAGAGAGAGAGAGAGAGAGAGAGAGAGAGAGAGAGTAAGAGGAAAAAAGAGACAGAGAGACTTTGTATTCCAGTTAGAAGACCATAAGTTCATCAATTACTAATCAATTAGAAGACCATTCAATTACATCATCATCTAGTGTGTCCAACGTCCGACACAAAATATAATCTAGATAGAGTTAAAAGAGAAATAGAGACAAAGAGGAACAAAGAGAGAGCGAGAGAGAGAGAGAGAGAGAGAGAGAGTTTGTATGCCAATTAGAAGACCATAGGTTCCTCAATTACATCATCAATTGGTCTGTCTAATGTCCAATACAAAAGACAATGTAGCCAATTAGAAGATCAATCAATTACATCATCATATGGCGTGTGTCCAATGTCCAATACAACTAGAGTTAAAAGTGAGTGTATCCTACTGAGAGTTTATATCCTAGGGGACATACTCTATGGAAGGGTCAATGGCAATTGTAAAACCGAGCATTAGAGGGAGCACAAAGAGAGAGAGAGAGAGAGAGAGAGAGAGAGAGAGAGAGAGAGAGAGAGAGATGAAATGATATATTAACATCTTCAAAAGGCCAAAGTGACCTATGAGACAATGAGACAAAAGAGTTTACAAATGGTGAATTTGATACAATGTCTGTTTAAAAGACTGAAAAACTGAAAACTAAAATTGAACTAAGCTAAAGTGAAATGGAACAAAATGAAATGAAAGTCTAAGATGTTGGAATCAAGATCCTATCTATCCAGCATCGGTCTTTGGCAAAGCTCATCAAATGTCCTCCTCAATGAATACTCTGATTGGGCATCTCCCATGTCGTGCCAGAATAGTCTGACCCTCTGATGCAGCTTGAATTGATGTCTCGATGACCCTCGCAATTGTGAGCGTCTCAATCTTCCAAGCTCAATGGCCTTGTCAATTAGTGTATCTCTTGTACAAGTGGTCTCGAAAGTCTGTTGTGATGCCTGCTCATTTGAATGTTGTGCATGTAGTCTGAAAAAATAAGTGATCTCCCTCTGTAAGTGTCTCCTACTGTTTGGTCTCCTCAAGAGGCTCTCCCTATGTCTGCGCAACTCCAATAAAAATAGCCCAAGACATCTCTGATCTTGATATCTCATAGCTTTGGCCAGTGCTTCAAAACCCTTCCAAAATAGGCAGTAAAAACCACCTCGTATCTCATAGTAGACTGGGCAGTGGCAGATGTGATGTAACTTTGTCTCTGGCTCTATATGGTATGGCTGACAAATCCTGGCCTCTATTGGTACTCCTCAAAATCTACTTGTTTCAATCTCTAACTGATGTGACGATGTGCACATCTATCCAATGGCACATCATAATCCATGGGATAGATGAGTGTCCATGTAGGCGGGTCTGATCGCAAAACCATCCTTTGTAAGCTCAAGGACATGCTCTTTGTAGAAATCTATCTTCGTGCCAAGCACACACATAGGTTGTATCCATGTCCTCCTAGTGTCTAATTGAATCAAGTCTTGTCTGATGGGGCTGAGTGATCTCAGTCCGTGTGAGAGACAAGGAGGGTGCGTCCGACAAATACTGGAAAGGGGGTAGTCTATCCATGTCAAAACCATGCAGCTTGAACCAAGCTATCATCCGTGCATACAAACAAGAGGTGCCTCCTTGTGAGGCAAGCTATTGAGAAGACTCTAGATGATCATATCTGTCTTTGGGGAGATCCCAAATACTGTGCATGAAAGAAACGGATCTGGTGAGTGCCTTTAGGCAAAGATGTACTCCATGGAATGGCCATGCATTACATATCTCACACACACATTATACGTATGGGAATACCATCATTTTGGAGTGATGAGTATTTTCTCCCCTCACTTAGCAGATATGCCCTGCATTTATATGGGGTCTCCTACACATGGTAGCCCCCACAGAAAAACGTTTTTTCTGGCCTGGAGTGGTGCCACTCCCCCGTTATTGTATGCATGCTTAGCTATGGCTTTAAAAGAGATGCCTTGTATGGACCCGGTGCAAGAAGAGACGTGTTACATTCAAGTGCTAGTGTATGACAATACCACCTTTGGCTTCACAGAGCAGTTGATGGCCCCTTTTCATACATACACCACGGTCCATATAGCTATGGAGAGCATTACACAGGTGCCAGCCTCCTTTCATGAGGATTTTTCTTTGCATTGCAATTTTTGGTTGACATTTATAACACGTGGGTTTTTTGTTGACACCTGTCTTCCACTGACTAATGGAATTTTTCTTATTGGCTGTGATGGTGATAGGTATAGAGGAAACCCTTACCTTAAAAAGCTTCTGCAAGAAAAGTCTTTATATGATTTAAAAATGGCACACTACTGTAGTATGGTCAATTACTAGTGTTTTTATTAATAAAGAGATTGTCACCTTTTCTCTATTTGTCAATGTTATGATGACCCTTGGTCCCTTGTAACCTACACACACACACACACACACACACACAGAGATAGATAGAGAGAGAGAGAGAGAGAGAGAGAGAGAGAGAGAGAGAGAGAGAGAGAGAGAGAACTTTTAGGCAAAGACATTAACAAAAACCTTTGGGCAAAGTCAGGTACAACATCTCGGTAAAGACATCAACAAAGCCTACTAACTCTTTCTCATACAAAACATGGCAACACTCATGTCATCTAAAAAATAGCAACAAGTTAAGACATTTAACACAAAAAAAGCTTCACATCCAATCGATCAAGGGAATATAATCCCTTCATCAATCCAAGGCTAGCTTTCGTCTTCGGGGTGCTACCATCTCCGATAAGGTGTGATGTAAAGTTCTCATCCATTGATGCCTCCTTGCCTTTTGTATCAATCCCGTCCCTTGCATCACTTCCATCTCCACTTTCCTCATCATCCCCGCTATCCTCCCCATCATCCTTGCCACCATCTTCCCCTTTATCACTATCACTCCCACTACTATATCCATCATCCCTGCTACCCTCAGTCCCTTTGTCACCATCTCCCCCTTCTTCATTATCCTCTTCACCTACTTTGTCACTCCCTTGCTCATCACATATACTTCTTCATCATCCCTGTCCTCATCATCATTGCTACGCTCTTTCTCCCCTTCCTCTTTCTCTTCTTATTTATTATCATCATCAATCTCACTCCTCCTCCCTATCAGCCACCCCTCCTCTCTTCTTCCACAAGCTCTAAATAGTATTCATTATCCAAGTGGCAGAGATCTAGGTCTTCCTTCTCACTTGAGGGAATCCATCCCCACAGGCATCACCACACAAACATTCTATGTAAACTTGGGCAATCAGAGAGAGAGAGAGAGAGACACTCACATGGAATTTTCAACCTTGCCATATCCTCCTCGTTATAGCATCTTTCTTGGTGTTTTTCATAGCATCAATTTTTCACATATGATCTGCGAGTCAAGGACAAATTCATCCTTGTTGCATCGTACATGCTTCTTGTTGATACAATCCCAGCTTTTTCAAGGCCCTTCTAAGGGCACTCTCCTCAATAGCCTTGAGACTTTGCTCTTACTTCCAGTCCACATCTTCAAATTGCTTTTGCGCTTGTAACTTATCTCTGAATGAAGACTTTGGAACGAGGCTTAGGGGAACACACATCAAATCTAGCATGTCTTCAATTCATTTTGCTAGCTCTTCTTTGAGTCTACTAGGGTGCCTTTGAACTTGAACTCAAGTGGTGGTGTGGCCCCTAATATCTTGGGTAAACTCTACACGGCTTCAATTTGTGTGGCAAGCAGTTCTACTCGCTATGATGGTACAAACTCCATTGCAAGTGTACTTGGAATATTCTCTTTAGCTACTTGTAGGTCTTTTATTAGCAGATCTTTGACACATATTTGACCGTCTTTTTCTTATATGTCTTTTTTATGTTGTGCCACTTGGATCTCCATATTAGCTCTATAAGCTTGGCAACTTGCTCTTCCATCTCTCTGATCTTCACTTTATTGTGTGAGGTAGTGGCCATGATGCCATTGACAAGCATTTGCTGATGTATTCTCTCTTCCTTAAGTTTGGATACTCTTCATTTTGTTTTGAGCTTGTGGTGATCACCATTGAAGAATCTGTCATTGGAGTTGTAAGAAGGGTAGTGGGAGTAGACTTCACCAAGCCATAAGATGGCACAATATTTTCATAAGCCTTGTATTGTTCTTTGTTGAGATCTTCAAGTCTTTGAATGTCTACCTAGTTCTCACTACATCTTTCATTGAGCTTCTCTATATCTATATAGGCCTATTCGAGATCCTTCTCCATTTCCAAGTTATCTTGTCAGCTTTAAAGTTCTTTAACTCGGTCTTGTAGAGCCTTCTTCTGCACTACTCTTTCTTTGTAGGCTGCCTTGACATCTATTATCTCTATTTTCTTGGTGTTGACTACATTACGGTGACACAAAAACTATTGCTCCATTGTCTCTTTCAGGTAAAAGTCTTTGACCATCTTTAGTTCCTTCTTGAACAATCTTCTATCCAGATCATCCATTCTTGGGTAAAGAAGTGGAGGGCCCTACATCCTTGGATGTCTCTATTTCCTTTGGTTCCACATGTCCTTGAGTTTTTTCTTTGGGTAGTGTCATATATTTCTCTTCAGTCACTATGGTACCCTTGAGCTCAATCTTAGCCGCATTTTGTTGTCCATATTCCAGTGTCTTTATCCCATCTTGATCTAGCATATCTTGGGCTCCATCTTGGTTCATTTGTAGATATTCAGGTTGCTTTGGGCCGATTGAGGGTTGAGAAGTGACATGTTCCTTGGTTGTGTTATTGCTTTTTTGTCGCCTCTTCTTGCTCCTCTGATCTCCTTTTGACTCTTTCTCTTTGGACATGTACTTGGACCATTTTTTCTTGAACTAGCCATATTCTTAATGTGTGTTCTTTCATGAACCTAGTAGCTAAATTCTTGCTCCTTTTCATCTTCCGTTTGTATCTCTTTGGACTTCTTTTGCGCAACGCCTACTTTTAGCTTTTTGGCTCTCTTCAAAGCCACTTCCATTTTTGCCTTGCCTCAATTTGCAATACTTCCTGTTCTTTAAGAATCTCTTCTTTTCCTTTGGATTTGTTGCCTTCATTTGTGCTCTCTATAAGTTTTCATGGAATATCATATTTTATCCCTTCATTAGATTCTTCATCAAAGGATAACTCTTTATTGTCATCTGCATGCCCTTGAGAACTCGATCCTCAAGTAACATTCTTTACGGGAGTACTGTCCAAACCTTTGATAGTTGTTGCATGATGCCTAGTTTGTTGAATAAGTTCTAGCTGTGATCGGGTGGGTGGGAGTTGTGATATCATTCCCAATGCTTGGTAGGCTATCCTTGTGAGCATAGGGCTGACGTTCATATATGACTTGTACTTTTTGCTACCCTTTCTATTCCCTTCAATGGTTCAATCAAGTAGGTAGCTCCCAAAATCACATTGGAGTATCCTTTGTTTTGAAATCCCTATGGCCATGACCACCACAATATGTTAGAGTGATTGAGTGGATTGTGGAGGCTTTGAGATCTAGAAATGGTGGGAGTATCCTTTGTTTTGAAATCCGTATGGCCATGACCACCACAATATGCTAGAGTGACTGACTGCATCGTGGAGGCTTTGAGATCTAGAAATGGTGGGAGATAAGGTGCTATCTCTATCTCTACGAACAACATACCTTTATATGTGAAATCTTGTCCCTTCAATATCAAAAGACTCTATCATTGTTGGCTTTTGTTGTCTTCAAGAATAGAATATGCCTTCCAAATGGATGTGGAATGGCTCCACTACTGTGGTGTCTGCAACAATCTTTACTGCTCCTTCTTTATTCATCAAGGTGGCTTCAACGTTGTACTAAATCATGCTCATGCTTTCATGAGAATTATTGTGGCTTCCCAATGGGATGTGGAGTGGCTCCGTTGTGGTGTCTACAACAATCTTTACTAGCACTTGGGCTCCATATTTATTTGTCAACTTTGGATTCACCGTTGTACTAAATCATGCTCATGATTTCATGTGCTCTTTTGAAATTTGTTCGCCATGGCAATAATTTGAAGTATTATCTAGTTGCACTAACTTGGCTACTTCAAGCACTTCTTTCTAGTGGTGCAACTGCCATAGCTCTTAAGGAAACATGATAGCTATGACTTTTGCATCTTTGTCCTAAAATTTGGCTACGAGTTACTAGTTCTTGTAGCTCTTCTTTAGATATCTATGATTGCTTATGGTAGATCAAATCAATAGATTTGTATGAAGCCACATCCCACTCTCTTTAAGCTTTGGTCTTGTGTCGAGGTATCCTAAAAGTTTGAGCAAAAATCTATGATAAAATCTTCTTCAAAACTTGTTGGTGACTGCAAGTCGCTTTTGGCATCGATGATCGTAACTTTACCATAACACAAAATTAGACATAACTAGTGCATTCTTTATCCAAACTTGACCAAAATTCACTAGCAGCTCTAGAATAATGCTATCCCCAAGTGCAAGTGTCAGCATGTCAATCTAGGAAAAAGTTATATTGATCACGATTCATCATTTTTGGCAAAATTGACTTTTAATGGTATATCTCGGTTGAACATTTTGAATGGGCTCTAGGGGTACCAATTGTGTGCTGTTTTTAGATCACTGGTTGAAATTTCAAGCTCTTTTTTGCAATTTTTAGAGCCTTAGGTACAAAAGTCATACTTGGTTAGGGTTTTGGCTTTTGAACTAAGCAGAGATGATGAAATTTCTATGGAAGTACTTTTTGGATTAGATCAGTGTGATTAGTTTTTACTTTGGGGATGGAATATGGATCGTGGTCCAAGTTGTTTATAGGTTAGACTCATGCACTTGCTTTTAGACATCATCCTAAACATATTGGGCAAGTTAGATACAAATTTGAACTTGAAAAGAAAAAGTTACTTCAATTTTAGTGTTTTTAGATCTTGACTTGGGTATTCCTAACCCTTCCATGCATCGCTTTTCACTCGTGGTTCATGTGATCCATCATGTGATGGATCTGAGCCCTACTACCTATGCGTGTTGAGTTTGACAATTTGGAAGCCATCCCACTGCTTGATCTTGGGGGTGGTGGTGGCTTGAGAAATTTGTAAGGAGCAAAACAAGTGCAGCCTCACAATCTCTCTCTCTCTCTCTCTCTCTCTCTCTCTCTCTCTCTCTCTCTCTCTCTCTCTCTTTGAGTGCTAGTGCAAACGAACTTAACAAAGCCCTCTTTGCCTAAATATATATATCCCACTTACCTGGATGCTAGCTTGTTCTTCTCACTATGTTGGATTTTTTATCTCATCTATACTACCTCCAATTGAGATGGTTCACGATTCTGATGATCCATGACTATGCACCGACATTTTGACCATTCTTGCTAGATTTGGATGAGCCAAATTTTGACATCTTCCAACTTGTTCCATATTGGACACGAGGAGCATGCCAATGCAGAAGCTTTTTAGTGCAGGTGTGCGTGCGGCGAGTGTAGGGTGATAAATTGTGTGTGGGTGGAGCACTTGCTACTAGATGATGTGAGAACCTTATTCTTATAAAGAATAAGATCAATGAAGAACTTCTACAAAGCTCGAAGATAAAAGCAAGAAAGTCCGAGAGTTTAAGGAAGGTGGCCACTCAATAATGAAAGTGGGTGGACATCGAAAATTTGGATTTGAGGCAAGTCACATGCCGCCTTTACCCCAATATACTCCCACTTAAACATGAATATGTCGATAAGTGGGTCCTACTAGCCAAACCACTAATATGTACAAGAAATAGGTGAGGGGCTCAGTCATATTGACTCTAGTGATAGGCAAGCATGCAAATCCATGCTAGAGCATGCATGTAAATCTCTGTATGGTATGCATAACTTCACAATGCATCATGCTAGTTTTCGTCATCGTACTACTGGAAATCCATGTTGCAAATGCTCCCACTGTAGCTGCTAGTTTGGGCATGCAATTCTTGCAGACATCTCTGTATGGTATGCATAGCTTCACAATGCATCATGCTAGTGTCAATCATCATACTATTGGCAATCCCTGTTGCAAATGCTCCCATTGTAGCTGCTAGTTTAGGCCTTGACACTAGTAGGTCATACATGAGACACCTGAATGCTGACAAAATTTGCACAACCCTAGTTGTACTAGCCTCCTCAGTGCTATCTATACATTGCATCATCAAGACTACTCATCACATATGGATGTGTTATCATTAACACGGGTATGGCTACATCTTGCTCATCCATATGCAAAACTATGTGTCCTAGCATCAACTCATTCGTCTTTAGCATGAGCATATCAAAGAACTCCATGTTCGTCATCTCTGCATGTGTCTCTAGGGAACAAGCCCGCTATACCTCTGTTTGCACAAACTCTAACAGCACATGCCGTGTCTCACTGGAGCAATCCCACTCCACCTTTGCCTCTTCAAAGTCCACTAACATTGCCTACACAACTAGATTCTCTATCTTGTGAGCATGGTGGAGCTCACTCTTATGAAGGAGACATGTCTCATCTCATGCTCATCACATGCTAGCAACAAAATCGAGACCATTTCATCTCATACCTGAGATACATGCATAGAATATACCAAGCCACTCTAGGCTCCTCATGCAATCACTAGTGATCCGTAATGTATCTGAAAAGACTTCTCTCTGAGTTGTATATGACACCCGCAAACTTTGAACCATCAGCCAAGTGCACTCTGTTGGGTAAAGGTGCACGCCTCTTTCCATGAACAAAGGTCGCCTACCCGTATGGGGGGTGGTAAGTCATCCATACACATTTTTTATTCTTCATAAACCCAAAAAGAATAAGGAGCTCTTCTTCTTCACCTTGAGGAGAAGCTCCACACACGCAAAGTCTCTTGCTTCTCCCCTTCCCTGCATGCATGCACCACATGCATTTTATGCACACTAGTGCACTTTCAACTTGTTTTAGAGCTTGGAAATCGACGTGTGTGCGATGATGTTTTGACTAGGCACGGAAGTGCATGCCCATTTGGTTAAGTAACCTGTGGCCACAATAATATATATGCACTTGAGTTTTGTATGCCAGTGATTATACCAGACCCACAAAGTCTATACCTTACTTAGCAAATGCGCGTGCTCTTATCATAGGTTGCAATGGCATACTATCAATTTGTGTTGGCATCTTTGCTTGTTGACATGAATCGCATCGTCAAAGAAATTCTTTGGCATTGGAAAATAAGGTTGGCCATTAGATGCATGCCATCAATATAGCCTTGGCTATGGTCTCATGAGAGAAGTGACCCCCTGCCAAACCTGTGTGTGCTTGCTCCAAGTTAGGAAGATACTCCTCTTCATTGGCACACAGTCTTAGCTGTTGGTCTTTCCCTCGTTGATAGAGTTGACTCCCAATCATTGTATAGTTGGCTGCTTCAGTCTTGATTGCCCTTCATCTATGTTTACTCGTATTTTCTCGGAATATTTTTTTAGTCAAATATTCCACTAGCTATCTACTCCACTATGGTGCAATTGAAATTTGAAATAACATGGCATGGGGTATGGCAACTCTTTACATTGAGAGCAATTGTTCACACAATCATGAACATCTCTCTTCATGGTAGGCCAATAAAAGTCCAACCAAGTCAATTGTCATAAGGTTTGATCTTGTGCAAAATGTAGACCTACTACTATGGCATGAGCTTGACTTAAGTAGGCTTCTTGCTCCTCAAGATTTATGCACAAAAGCAGATTCCATCCTTGTTTTTGCGGTACAACCTTTGAGCCAACAATTGATATAGGGCAGATTTCTCTATTAATTGTGGTGTGATAGGGATTAGTGCTTGGAATCTACTTGTGCTATGGTCATTAAGGATACAAGATCTTGCGACCATCTTGGAACCATTTCCATAGAGAATAGATATGCATATGGTAAATCATCGCCTACCCCTTTTTCCCTTGTGGTGAGTCTTGATATATGATCTGGTCTTTGGTGTGTGGTGCCCTTTTTGACTACCACTGCAAAGTCAAATTTGAGTAAGATGATGAACCATCTCATAATCCTTCCCATAATGCAAATCTTGTTTATCAAATAGAGTAAGACTTGATGATCTACAAAAAAAACAAACTCGTTAGCTAACAAGTAGTGTCATAATATTTTGACTGAATACTCCATACCAAGACCTTCTCTTTGAGTGGTTGTGTAGTTCTTTTTTGCTAGGTTTGGTTGTCAACTAGCATAGGAGATAGAAAATCCCATGGTTTCCTCCCCTGGATGAGCAAAGATGCAACCAATAACAAAACTTGAAGCATCCACATGCACATGGAACACTTTGGTCCAGTTTGGAGCTTTTAGTATTGGTGTGGTGGTCAAAGCTTGCTTAATTAAGCTTCTGGAATGATTCCGCATTCATTTGTCCATTCAAAGTGAGTGATAAGGCTATATTTGGGTTTAGTGATGACTGCATACATGTAGATAAATCTATGATAATAACCGCAATGTCCCATAAATGCATGAACTTCTTTAATGTTTGTTGGTCCTGCCATTTAAGTAATTATTGCAACCTTCTCCATATCTGGCTATACCATTTTTTGATACAGTATGTCTGAGAATTTTGCCCCGTCAAACCATAAAAACACATTTTCAGGATTTAAACAATTCCTTTACATACGACATTTCTCAAAGACACACTGTAAATGTTTGAAACGACTCTCTCTTTTAGTGGATTGCACACAGAGATCATCCATGAATACTTCTAGGAAATTCCATCGGTATTCCTTAAAGGCATGGCTCATTAGCCTTTAAAATGTTGTTGATGCATTGGTCAAACCAAAAGGCATGACTAGATAAGCAAAATTTCTCAATTCCTTAGAAAAACCCGTTTTATGTTGATCTTTAGGATCTATGGTCAATTGGTTGTAACCTTAGAACCCATCCAAGAAACTATAAGCTTCCTTGCCTGCTACTTGTTCTAGCACATGGTCTGTAATAGGAAGAAGATAGTTATCTCGTATAGTGGCAGCGTTCACCTTCTTGAGATTTACACACACTCTGAGTTTACCATTCTTTTTAGGCACCACGACAATAGGTGATACCCAATCAATGTGCTCTATTTCGTAGATGAACTTAATCTCCTTGAGTTTCTTGATCTCTTCCTTTATCTTTTTGGCGAATGTCTCATTATAGGTGTATGGACTTTGTCTGCTCGCTCTCATAAGGATAGTGTGCTGGAAGATGACAGGATCCACCCCTTTGAGATCTTTGTAACATTATGCAAAGACATCCCTATACTCCTTTAAAGTACGAGCATGAATCTCTTCCTCTTCTTGAAACAGATCCTTAGCTATGTATAAGGGTCTCAACTCTTCTTCAGGATCTATAAGGTCAATTCATTTGGCATTCTCTGGCCCTTCATAGGATTTCCCTAGTTCTTTTGGTTGTCGTAAGGGTTGTTCAACAATGATCCTTCGATCTTGCAAAGTGTATATTTTATAATGGGATGGAACATTGGTTGCTCCCATTTTGTCATTGTCCAACTCCATCTCCGTGGCCCATACTTCTTTCAAAGTCCATTTCAACTCTTTGTATTTTGCTTTGCGTTCAATTTTTGTCATTAAAGGTTCTTTTCCTTCGGTCTTCTTGGGCTTGTGCAAATTTTGTTTTGTTTTGTTTAAAACGCAATCTTTCCATCGAAAACTGCCCAATTAAAAAAACCCCACATCCAAATTGGAGTGTCTTTGTGTATCCACAATCCACAATGGTAGTTTAGTCTCTGCTGAGGTTTCAGAGTCCAATTCTTGTATAGGTGTCTTAAAGACATCCTTGTAGGAGTGGTCTTTAAGATTTACCCAGGTAATAGCTCCTACTTGTTTTAGGTTGAGACAATCATTCTCCCAATCTTGGATTAATTGTATTTGCAAATCTCATGAATGGTCTTCGCAATATAATTTCATAGTTGAGTTTCTTTCCAAAATCTATAATGGCAAAAGTGTGGTGATAGTCAATTCCACAGGACTTGACTATCACATTTTCTAGTAAACTCATTGGTTTCTCAATGTTCCATCTGTCAGTTGCAGTTTCATTCTTGTTTTCTTGATTGTTGGCTTTCCCCAGGCTTTCCAAACAGCTTTCATTGCTATGGCTATGCATGCCCCACTGTCCAAAACAGCCATGGTGGTTACGTCATTGTATTGTACTAGAAGGGTTGTGTTTCCCTCGTTCCCCTCACAATAGTCACCTACTTTGTTCATGGGCACATAGTTGACAAGTTTAGTCTGTATCTCCTCGTTTTGCAATTTTTATAGTTTTGTTCGGGATACTCCCTTTAAGCCCATCTTTTTCATGGTGGTTTGCAAATCTTTCCATAGGTGTGTTCGTAACTTCAGTAACTCACACAATGTGATTGTGCATTGAATTGGGGTTGACATAATGGATTGCAGGTTTGCCACATTAGTAGTTTTGTTGTTTTGAAAACTACTAATTTCTCTTCATTCTCACCTAAGTACAAAGGTAGCATCCGCAATGTTAAGCTTGATTGCTATGATCCCCAATTTGCATATAAAGATTGTTCATCTAATTATAGGAAGAGAGAGAGAAAGATAAAAAGGACAAAGAGAAGAGAGTAAAAATACATTTTTGGATTCCATCATTTTCACGTAAAGAAGGCCTTTTTCAAAGCACTATACAGAAGCGGAAGCATATCTGCATTGCGCACACCACAAAATGGTGGCTTCGCTTACAACCTTTGCTGCTCACATGCACATACCTCTCTCCCTCTCTTTCTTTCTATCTCTCTCTCTTTCTCTCTACCTCTCTCTCTCTCTCTCTCCCCCCATTCCCTCACTATCTCTTACCATATATATATATATATATATATATATATATATATATATCTCCATTCCCTCTATCTCTCTCTCCCTCACTATCTCTTTACCCTCTAGCCCCTCTCTGTTTTCCTTTATCTCTCTCTCCCTCACTGTCTCTTACCCTATCTCTCTATTTGTCTTTCTCTCTCCCTCTAGACCCTCTCTCTTTCCCTCTTTCTCTATCTCTCTTTCTTACTCCCTCTATCTCTCTCTCCCTCTCTATCTCTTACCCTCTTTCTCTCTCCCTCTAGACTCCCCCCCCTCTCTCTCTCTCTCTCTCTCTCTCTCTCTCTCTCTGTGTGTTTCTCTCTCCCTCTCTCCCTCTTTCTCTCTCTCTCTCTCTCTCTCTCTCTCTCTCTCTCCCTCCCCCTCTATCTCTCAGTTTCTCTCTCCCTCTCTCCCTCTCTCTCTCTCTCTCTCTCCATTCCCTCTATCTCTATCTCCCTCACTATCTCTTTACCCTCTAGCCCCTCTCTCTCTCTCTCTCTCTCTCTCTCTCTCCCCCTCTATCTCTCAGTTTCTCTCTCCCTCTATCCCTCTTTCTCTCTCTCTCTCTCTCTCTCTCTCTCTCTCTCTCTCTCTCTCTCTCTCTCTCTCTCTCTCTCATTCCCTCTATCTCTATCTCCCTCACTATCTCTTTACCCTCTAGCCCCTCTCTCTCTCTCTCTCTCTCTCTCTCCCCCTCATTGTCTCTTACCCTATCTCTTTATCTGTCTTTATCTCTCCCTCCATTCCCTCTATCTCTCTCTCCCTCACTGTCTCTTACCCTATCTCTCTATTTGTCTTTCTCTCTCCCTCTAGACCCTCTCTCTTTCCCTCGTTCTCTATCTCTCTTTCTTACTCCCTCTATCTCTCTCTCCCTCACTATCTCTTACCCTCTTTCTCTCTCCCTCTAGACTCCCCCTTCTCTCTCTCTCTCTCTCTCTCTCTCTCTCTCTTTCCCTCTCTCTCTGTGTGTGTGTGTGTGTGTGTGTGTGTGTGTGTGTGTAACTTACACTATTTTGACACTACTTTAACATTCAACATTTCTCCTCTCTCTCTCTCTCTCTCTCTCTCTCTCTCTCTCACAACTTGAAATGGTAGATAGCTTCAAGTACCTTGGCCTTGAGGTTCCATCCAATCGTAAATGGAAGGATCGCGCAATGTGTCGCTTGGAAGCCGAAAAGAGGGCTTATTATGCATTTGAGAACATGTGCAATGTTAGAGAGATCAAGTGTTGGGCTCTCAAAAAGTACCTCTTTTACACATTGGTGACACCAATGCTTCTTTATGAAGTGAAGGTGTGGGGTGGTAGCATTGGGAAGTCTACTTGGAAAGAGTTTGAGAATGTCCAAAAGCACCAACTTTCTCCAAGTCAAGACACAAACACCCTACATGCTCTTACTTCTTGAGTCCGGATCGCTTCTCATTGAGGTCTTGGGCATGCAAAGGGTTGTGGAGTACATGCTTAAGACACGAGGTAGCCCTTTGTATCGACTTCCTAGAATCGCATACAAGCAAGTCAAAAGGTCCAAAAGACATGCAAGAGAAAAATACTAAGTTCGGGGTGGATGCTTGACATCAAGAAATGGTTTGGAAGATGGATGCATGTCACTTGGTCAAGGATGCGTCAATCGACTCCCAAGTTAATGAGATCTTCTTACAATGCCAATGTATCACCGCTTGGGAGAAATTCGGAGGTTCTGGCTTCAGCCATTACACCGCCCACATTGCCCCAAACTACAAATCTCTCTTCTTCTCCAAATGAGGTAATCGGACCCATCCCTACATCCTTGAGTCCATCCCATTGAGTGCGATCCGCACCATTGCTTCCATTCGCCTTAGCTCCCATTCTCTATGCTGCGAGACAGGACGTTGGGGCACTGGCCAGGAGTCTCATCGACTTTGCACCTTATGCCCTCGTCAAGTGCGAGAGAGTGAGTACCATACACTACTTGAGTGCTCAGCTTTTGACCACATTAAGTCCTTTTATCCCCATATATTCAGTCATGAACTCTCCCTACATACCTTCCTCTCCCAACCATGATGTGGACTCTCTATTGCGACGCTCATTTCAACCATTTTTGAGCATCAAGAGTCACTTATGACCTCCACTCACACCACGTGACATGTTCATTTGGTCCCATAGGTCATATTTGACCTCCGAGGACGATAATAGAACTCTCTATTGATCTCTCTCTCTCTCTCTCTCTCTCTCTCTCTCTCTCACACACACACACACACACACACACACACACACACACACACAATCATACACCAAAAAAAAAAAGCAATCTCACACCAACATCTACAAATTAATCACACACCAACAACAAGCATTATTACCGCGTGTTCACAACAATTGCGGGGAGAAAAGAAGGCCCTACTTTGCACAATATTTGTAAATCCCTACAAATGGCCGAGGTATGCGCAATTGATCCATTTTTTCTATTTTCATTATTGTGTGTGTGCACACGTGTGTGTGTGCGCGCGTTCATTGGCCAAGATATGCACTAAAAGGGTGCATTGCACAGCCATGTCATTGGGAGGCTCATCGGGAGATTTAAGTATGGAGTCAATGTCCTTGTGTGTTTTCCATTGCCATCTCCCTAATTGTGTCAACAATTGGGAGAATATAGCAAAGATGAGAAAAGAAGTCTCTCACTATTATTGCATGTTGTATAGGCGCTTTCACATACTTGCCCAATCTCCATAATCACAATAGGAGGATTGCAAGCTAGCATGGTACCAAATCTCATGGCATGACATACTCAACACCTTGAATAGGAGGGCCACTTCCTCAATCACTAGCACTGTTGATGGGTCACTTGCATATTTGCAAAGCATTTGTTCTCCGAGTGACAGGCTGTCAAAGTCGACAATGCAAAAGCATAGAAGAGAGAGAGAGAGAGAGAGAGAGAGAGAGAGAGAGAGAGAGTCTCTTGAACCAATCAACCTTGGCAATGAATAACTGAATGTGTATACAATGGAGGCAAGGGGTTGCTTATATAGCAATCCTAGTAAATTGCCCTATCCAAGACTTTGACAAATAAGTAAAATAAATACCTAAAAGCCAAACTAAATAATGGGATCACATTGGGTAGTTCACTTGAGATGCCAAAACTTTAACACCCTCTCTGCAGCTCATAGTGGACATCAATAGTGAGACCAACTCAATGGAGAAGCTACCATGGACACCCTAGTAGTGGTCACCAAGTGGACACGCCTCGGTGTTGCTCTCCTCAACTTTGTACCTGAAAGTAATGCCATCTTGAACATCGGTTTCCTTTGTAGAAACTTTGGACTGTAGACCATACTACGTCCAAGAATCCTCATTCCTGAGCTATGAACACATCACGTCCAAAATATAAAACTCCAAGACAGTGTATTGTTGGAGCACATTCTGTCCATACTTTGACCAACAAGAATGAATTGGCTAGCCCATCCATAATGTTTTAGACGTCTGATTGGTTCCCTGTGGCCACCACCATGAGTGCCATGTCGATCTCCTCTGCCAAATCTTTATTACCGTAATCTCTGTCCAACTTGCCTTTGTCCTTGTCTTCGAGTGAATTCCTGCTTTTGCCTTTGCTTCCAACTCCCGAGCCAAACAAAGCGTCGAATCACAAACAATCATGATTGTGGTCGTACCTCCCGGGTATCAAGGCAGCTAACTGAGTACTGGTACTACCATCCTTGTCCAACTGCCCTTTGCTGGTGTCCTCTAGCAAACTCCACCATTTGCTTTTGACTTCACAAACTCGAGCCAAACAATTTGTTGGGTTCCTTGAGAACTTTGTCGGTGCATAGGCCGCTAAATGGATGGTGCATAGGACATGACTCGTGAGACCGAGGTCTCGTTCATGTCTATTCTTGCTAGCCACACAGGGCACATCAAGTGCCACTGTTTCGAATGTATGAGGCAACAACAGAGATGTATGCATGATGTAGTTGAGGTTTTGACACATCCTAAAGCAATGGCTTCATATGCCAATGATGGTGATGTCATTAGCATTCCTCTTGCTTACATTTATTTAAGAGGTGGCACTTCTCCTCGTTGATTTCTAGATGTGGATGTACTTTTCCACGTCATGCCACGTCATGAGTGGTTTAACACTTTCTCTAGTGGGAGCCTTGGTCATGTGCACTTAGCCGATGGTTCGACGTTTGACAGTGCAGGTGCAAGAGATGTTTGCTTGTCATTACCTAGCAGTGCATCCTATAAGCTACAACATGTGTGCTATGTTCCTCAGTCGAGACAGAGTTTGATCTCAGTGAGACAGTTAGCAAATTGTGGGTGTCAGGCAGATACTACTTAGAGAGCTTCATTTCCAAGTGCATTGCAGATCATTAGTGATTGCTAGGGAGCCAGAGTGGCTTGGTATATTTTATGCATGTATGTGAGGTATGAGATAACAGAGTCTTGATTTTGTTGTTGGCATGCGTTGAGCAAAAGACAAGACGGGTCTCCTTTGCGAGTGAGCTCTACCATGCTCACAAGACAGAGCATGTAGCTATGCTAGACATGTCAGTAGACTTGGTGGAGACGGAGGTAGAGTGGCAATGCTCTAGTGAGACACAACATGTGTTGTCAGAGTTTGTGCAGGAAGAGATAGAGTGGGCCTGCTCCCGCAGAGATGAACAACATGGAGTTCTTTGATATGCTCATGCTAGAGGCTGATGAGTTGATGCCGAGACACATAGTTCCACCTATGGATGAGAGGGACATAGACACCCTAGTGTTGGCGATGACGCATCCATATGTGATGAATAGTCTTGATGATGTAGTGCCTGCAGATAACACTTAAGAGGCTAGTACAGCTAGGTTTGCGCATATTTTGTCAACATTTTGGCGTCTCATGGATCTACTAGTGTTGAGGCTTGACCTAGCAGCTACAATTGAAGCATTTACAACAAGGATTGTCAGTCGTACGATGATTGGCACTTGCATGATGCACTGCAAAACTATAAAGACTTGTCAGCAAGATTTGCATGTAGGCTCTAGCATGGATACGCACGCTCGCCTATCACTGTAGCCGATGCAGCTGCATGTAGATCAAGTGAGCGATCTAGTGGGCATAGGTTCTTGTACATACTAGTAGTTTAACTGATAGGACCCACTTATTGGCACATTCACCTTTGAGTGGGAGGTTATTGGGGTAAAGATGACATGCCTTTGCTCGTGGCCAGCCATCCGATGTCCGGCCGCCCACTAACCACACTTACCCTTATTCATTATACATATACATGAATAAGGAGCACTCTCACTTCTTCTCTTGAGAGGTCTACTCCACCTACACACTGCGTATGCTCTCCTCTTCCCTCTCCTGCAACAAACACACAAGCATCCAAGCACTCATCAAGAGGTGCTATAAATTTGATACATATGGGGAAGACCTTGTAGCCCAAGCATCTTCACTGATGGATCTATCCATCGTGGCTATTGCTCAATGGCTGGGAGCTCATTCAAATTCCAATCGCAAGCCATTGCTCCCATTGTTTCCATGTTTGTATTCCCTTCTTGGGTTTACAAGGACTTCATCACTTGTCCCCAACTATCCAACATAGTGTGCTCATGAAGCCATGTCAGAAAGATCCTTTGCCCTGGTGCATACCTTGGGGGCTTGCAATAGCAAGGAGTATTGGCGGCAATATGCAAGGATGGAATGCCTAACCAAATAGCCGCGAGGTTGATAGGCCATCTCTTGTTGCCTCATGCACTACTGGCCAAGGTGCATGTTGCTCCAAGTTGTAGCTTGGTCTCGTGGTGCAATAGTGTTCTTCCACCCTACACGTATGGACGCATGCATGTAAAACTGTGGTATCCGAGGTGTTATTAATTACGGAGCCTCCCAATCATGCATTTCTGAATCCCTCATGATGTGGCACCTGATTCCCTCCCACCACATCAGACGTGGCATGCCTAGTCACCCTCCAATGCCCGCCACATGGCTCCTCACAAGTCGTGCCTTGCCTGAGTTTACCCCCCTGCCACGTAGACGACTGAGATCTCCTCGCTTTCATTGCACCACTTGCATACAGTCAATGCCATCAAAGTGACTTAGGCTTGTCACACATGTCCGCCTGGATGTGTGTGCAGCTGAGGTGGTAGAACTTTATTTGCAATCTATCGTGTCTGTCAGAGTGCAAAGCAAATCGGTCGCACCCCCTCGCCCATCCATGGCAAGTTGCGGACACACAAAAAAAGAGCAGCCCGAATAGATTTCATTGGCTTTTGCTCCGAATGTGATGTTGGAAACCCGAGATCCTTTCGAAGCGGCTGTTGCTGATTCGTGTAACATTTACTAAAGAAAATTATTCTCATTGTCCACCCACTGTGTGACACCTTAGGCGCCCAAACAAACTGTTTTAGGGCATGTCCGGCTTCCGTGTGTGACACATGCCTTAGTCAGTGTGGTATCTCTCTCTCTCTTTTAAATGTCCGGGAGAAAGGATTCAAATTTCAAGAGATAAAGGCAGAATGAAGAAACTATAGCCTATAGGTAGCGCGAAATGGAGAGGGAGAGGGACAGAAGAGAGTGCTTGATTTCGTGTTTGCCTGTGGAGCTGCTACCTGTCATCTTCAGTCGACTGCCTGTGGATAAAGTTTTGCAGCTGCGGTGTGTGTGCAAGCTATGGAATACCGTCGTTTTATCCGCCTCCACAAGCCCTTTACTGTGGTCCCATCTTTCCCGCGCTTCTCCTCGTCTGCCATGGATCATCATGTACACCGTCTCCGGCTCCATTGTGGCCCTTGATCTTTCATCCTGTCGCTGGCTCACCATCCCCATCCCCCCTCCGCCCTCGCGCCTCCCAGCTTGCACCTTCTCCTATATTGCCCCCTGTGGCTCCTTTCGCCTTGCTGCCTCCTGTGCGGGTCTCCTCTGCTTCATCTCCACTTGCCCTGAGGCCCCCCGTAGTGGCCTGCAGCATCTGTTTGTATGTAACCCTGTTACGAAGGCTTGGAAGGCCCTCCCTGAGCTATGGCTAAGAGGGACACCGTTTGTGCATACAATGTATGTGAATGACTCGGGTGACCATTATCTGATCTTTGTCACCGCAGAGCCAGCACAGAATCGTGTTGATGATGAAAGAGATGACAGTGATGGTGAGGCGGATGCATTTAGCAATGATGGTGACAGTGAGGGTGATGCCGACGATGCAGATGCACATAGCAATGATGATGACGATAGCGATGCTAGTTCTGATTCTTCATCTCCTGTTGTTGGAGCATATTACAGCTCTTCAGAAGATTACTGGCATTATTTCACTCAGGACCACTATGTACCATTTAGTGAGATGAATGAAGCTCAGAAAAAAGCTGGAACCCTCTTCTCTTCATTGAAGCTTGCTTCTTGGCCAAAGGAACATATGGTCACCATGTACAGCTCCCAGCAGCAGCTAATGACGAATGTTCAGATCTTGAACCAAACAGTTCTGTCTTTATATGAACCCAGAATGGTCTATAAGTGCAATGTGTCCCAGCGCGCAGGCTTCTTGGAAGGGGGCTCCTGGCTGAGCACGCCGCCCAACTATGATTCATGGTATGACAAGAGAGAGGAGGTATTTAAGAAGTTTGTGGCAGCAGCAGAAAGTGTTTTTGAGCTCAAGAACAAAAATATGATTGAGAATGTCACTTTTGTGACGCAAGAGCCTGCTTCTATTCCCTTTGATAGGGAGTCCTTGTTCATCCACCAACATTGTCAGGATCCGACCAGCACATATTTATGCGACCATGCTAAGAATAAGTGGCTCGTGATTTCTGCCTACAAAGGGAGTGATCGCATAAGAGCAGGTAGAATCCCTTCAGCTACATTTGAGCCTAGTTTTTTTGCAAAAGTTTGAAGGCTTTAAGTATCTGTTGATGTACCTTCTTGCACTTAAGTGCCCACAGTTGAGTGCCTTTCGATTTCCTAATTGAAGTTCTATCAGACTTTTCTTTTGGTGTGCTATTTATGTCGCCCCTTTAGACATACTTTAATATTCTCTTTGTAGTAGAAGTGAAAATTTTAATAGTAGAGTGTCAATGTAACTTGTGGTTCATCTGAAGTTAAATGTCGACCAGTTAATTAGAAAGATATTCACATTGCAATGGCATCCAATGCAAGCGTATAGGTGGAATTTTGAAAGAGGTTTCTACTTTGTAACATGTGGTGTTTACCCTCATTACTGAAAAGACAAGAAAAATCAAGAGAGCAAATACATCAATATGGATTGATAATATAGATAAAAACAGTGAGACTATCTTGTAATTGTTAGCCTGTGTTATAGCAAGAGGTATCATGCATACAACATGTTTGCTCAATACCCTTATGTTTCCCCAATAGTAGCCACTTATGTTTGCAGTTGAAAGCTTGTGACATCTTCATGACTTCATACAACAACTAGAGAGATTTAAGGATGGAATACGTGAAGGAACCTTCTTGCTGCTAGTTCTCTAGTCGAGGATGCACTCAAAAGTGTGGCTTCCTCGTGGGAGCACAAAATGTTTTTGGCATGTCAAAACATGCCTTCGAGAACAACGAGAAAGGGGTACAAATTTTTGAAGTTTGTGAGTGGGTCCCTTTATTGAACAACCTTTTCAACTTTTTGTTTAAAAAAGACTTATTTTAGTTTGTAAATAGTCCCTTCATTTAGGGCCAATAATTTCTTTTTGACTTTTTGTTTTAAAATGCCTATGCGATCTTCACCTTGTTTATAAAGCTCAGGATTCGGTAAGGTTTTAGTTGGTATATTGTTAAATGAGGAAATATGATATGTTTTCCAAACGTTATATCCTTTCATGCTCTACTTATAGGTCACATGGATACTGACCTTGATAGCGAAGCATTGCAATGAGTGGAAGAGATGCAGCTGCATGTTGTTACTTGTGTTACTCTTACATATTCTCTCGGCTTAAAAGATTCTTGCAGTCTCGGATGCATTGAATGCGGTAGAGGGTTACACATAGAGATTAAGAACATAGGTTTTGAAATGAGAAGAGATTGTAGACAATACTTTGGTTGATAGTGTGGCTCCCTATATAGACTCACTTGAAGTGTTTGATTTTCACCATACAAAGGATGTGGTTTCTTGGAACTCATTGATTAGAGGATGTGCCAAAAATGGGAATAGCTAGTGAGCATGTTAAAGTGATGGAGAGGCATGGTGTCCGTGGCAATTTGATCACAGTCTTTGTGGCCTGAAGTCTTGTACGAGCTTGGTTGCAATTGAGTGGGGCCAAGAACTACGGGTTGAGATCATAGTTACATGGGACGGCGGGTTGGGGTCGGGACGGCAAAAGTCAGGAAACGAGGATGGGGTCGGAACGGCAAAAAAAAAAGAGAGTTTTTTTGGCATTTTTTGACCTACACACATGCCACACACATAGAGCATCACTTTGACCATAAATTTACACTAAATAGACCAAAGAACACGAGTCATATAGGCTGAAATGTGCTAATAAAACATCGATGATCGATGGATACAAAATGAGAAGTGCATGCCACAAGGGCTCAAGAGTCAAAAAGCCTAAAGGACTTAGGACAAGCCTGAGGCCTCAAGGATAACAAAAAGTACAAAGGGCTATGTAGTAGGTAGAGTCGTAGACTCAAGAGTCTAGACTCGAGAGTCGAGTGATCAATGATCATCAAACTCAAGAAGTGCTCGCCTGCTGAATCTCCACATCGTCGTCGTAGTCGAGGTCGTCAGCAACGTATGAGGGCTCCGGCTCGGGAGGCTCGCATTGAGGCTCGAAATCCTCCTCTAGCTCCTCCAAAAGAGTATCGGCCATAGATGGATTCTCTTGCGCCATCTCCCACTCAGTGAAAGGATCTGCCTTGTGTGTGACGCTCTTGGCAAGCATGCGCAAGTTAGCGCTCACAAACACCAAATCATTGGCCCTCTGAACCCCAAGGCGATTCCTCTTCTTAGATTCTAGAGGCAATGTGGCTGTACACACTCCATAGTTGCTCCAAGCAACTAGTGGTACATGCTTGGCTAAGGACACGAACAGCCAAGCGCTGCAAATGTGGGCCATCTCCTCCATAGTCCTCCCACCACAAAACCGAGCCAATCTTGTTGCGATCAAGCTGTGCATCTACACATCCATAGGAGCCCTTCTTTTGCCTGTAGTTGAGTAGCTCGTCTCTAATCTTGCGCCTAATGTCACTGCTAGGCTCAAGGCGCTCCAATGCAAGCCGCCATCCTTTGCTCACCTCCTTGTCGGTCTCTTGACGCCTTCCTTGAAACTCAGGGTCAAGCACATAAGCTGTCGCATGAAGTGGAGAGTAGTATCCATTCCACCTCGACTCACACAAGCCATGAATCTCCGCATACTGAACAGGGTCAGGCACAAGCTTCTCAAGTGCCTCTATCATCCGATCCATGGCTTCGTAGACTTTGCCAATGCATGGCTGCAAGCCATCCACCACTCGAAGTAGGTGTAGAATAGGCTTGACCATGGCGTCAAGAGTCTTCACCTCCTCCCACCAAGCGGCGTCGGCCCATTCTCGGCATTTCAATCCTACTGCTGATCTAGACTCCGGCATGGCTTGGAACTCATCACTGAGAAAGAGGCCCCTTAAGGCTCTGCCACATGTAGACAAGCGGTCTAGCATAAGCCAATTGAATGCAAATCTTGTCTCTGAATATTTGAGCAAAGACAAGTGGCTCCTCTTTGAGAATTCATGGCGCACTTTTTGATGGTTGAGCACAAAGGAGACAATTCGAGAGGCGTCACCAATGGTGGGTGAAATCCATGACAAGTTCCCTATGTCCTTGAGGAGGTTATTGAGGCAATGCGCCATGCAAAATGTGACATGGATGCTGGGATACATGCCCTCAATGATAGCTCCGGCTGCCCTATTTGACGCCTCTCCATCTGCTACCATACAAAGGACATTCTCCGGGCCGGTGATCTCTATGGTGCTTGTCCACTCCGCAACAAGCATCTCGGCGGCCTTGCCACTATCGGATGCATCATGTGACTCCACAAAGTACATCTCCCTCCGAGAGTAGGCCACCACCCCGTGGATGGACCGCTTGCGGGTGTCGCTCCATCCATCTACAAGAAGAGAGACGCCATTGGTCTCCCACAAATCCTTTGTTGCTTGGGCCGCTTGCTCCACGACAAGCTTCTCTTTGTCAAGGAGGGTGGTGCGAAGACTCTCCGATGAAGGTGGCACATAAGAGGAGCCATATTCCCCTATTTTCGTAACCATGGTTTGAAAGTATGGAGACCTATCCACACAAAATAGAGCATGTTGCGTTAGTATGGAGAGTCGAGAAATTATAACCCATTATGAATACAAAATGGAAGATTGCAATGTGCATATGCCAAGGGAAACTCACCGCGAAGCATGGAAGGCAATGTGGTCGTGGAAGAAGAATCGGGCAACCGACCTATCCACCTCTTCCTTCAATTTAGGATTCCAATTTTCGTTGAGAGTGGTTTGGCGATGCGGAAGGGAAGAGGACGGTGTAGATCCATGGCTCTTGAAGGTTCGAGAGATGTCGTCAAGGTTGGCTTCCCTTTGCTCTCGCGGTGTCGTCGTGGCGGAGGGATCAACGGCAACAAAACGGCCCCTCTTGGCCGCTTCCGCAACCTCATACACCGTGAGTTTCTCAAGAAGATCCAACCTCTTCTCGGGAGCTACATGAGGGCAAAACTTCACCTCGTGACCGGGTTCATGAAGAAGATGGGCTCGCACTTTGTTTGAACCACCCGATCTCTTGTATGGACATAGCTTGCACGTCCATGGTCTTGCACCGTCACCTTTGCCACGCGAGCTAAAGTTGACTTCATCCCACCACGACCACGTTTGCACGGCGGGCCTCCTTCGAGAAGAAGCGGCTTGAGAAGTGGAGTTGGCTTGAGATGACATGATGGTGGAGAGACTCGAGAGAGTAGAGCTTAGAAGTTAGAAGGGTTAGAGGAGAGCTTTTGTGGAGAGAGAGTAAAGGAGAGCTTCAAAGTGGGTAGAAGAGGGAGAGGAGAGCTTCAAAGTTCAAACTTGAGCCTTGAGCTTGAGGGAAATGGAATGAGCTTGAGCCTTGAGCTTGAGGGAAATGGAATGAGCATTGAGCATTGAGACTATGAGTATTAAGAGGCCCAAGGGAGCCTTTTATAGCCTCCCAAGGGCAAGGCTGAATAAATATGGTAGTTGGGGCTGCACAGAGCCGTTGCAAACGGTCAAAAACGGCCATTTTTTTGAATCCGACCCCGGCCGTCCCCGTCCGGTCCGTCCGACCCCGGTCCGGCCCCGGCTCTGCTTGGTCCGCCCCCCCTGCGACCCGCCCGTCCGGCCCGTTTTCCGTCTGTCCCTCGGCGTTCCCAGCCGTTACCGGCCCGGTTACGGCCGTCCCCCGGCCCTAGGGCCCGTCCCCCCCGTCCCCTGTAACTATGGTTGAGATAGAGAAGAATGGGCTTTTGGAAATGCTCCTATGATTGGGAGTGCCTTGGTTCTTATATATTTATAGACATGGAAGGTGTGGGTTGCTTTTAAAGAAGTGAACATGTTCATCAAACCCCGTGATGGTGCTAATTGCAGTGGATATGTTGATCAAGAATATGGTGAGTAGGCACTTGACCAATGCAGCCAGAGAGTGTTTCTTCGAATGTAGCAACATTCATAAGCAGCTTGAAAGCTTTGAAAGCTTGTTGTGGCATAGGAGTGGTGAGAAGATGCTAAGATATACATACTAAAGTCGAAAGAAGGGTTTTTTTTAGAATGGAATCTTGTTTTGGGGCATTGTTTGAAATGCACACAAGGTGGAACTTGCTTGCAAGGGCACATCCAGTGCTCGATAAGCTTCGAGCTGAAAATGTTGTTGGCCAGAAGGAGAACCTTTGAAATTCTTAGAACAAATGTAGCTTGAGGGTAGCTCATTTGACTATTTAATACTTTAGTGGTGTCACCTCAGATGCAACATCTCTTGTTTGTTGCATAAAGCTTGTGATATTGGTGGAGCATCAGAAAGGAGACGTGAATAGTGCACGTTGAATAATAGGAAAGATTTTTGTTTAGTGGCCTTGTGGGTAACACCATGCCTTACATGTATGATTGCAAGGTACGTGGAACATGGTCGCAATGAAGAACCTTTGAATTGTCTCAAACAAATGCAATTCAAGGGGCTCTCCTGATTGAAGGTCATTAAAGTAAGGTCAACCATGAGAAAGTCTTGTAGAACCATGCCAATGTGTTACTGCCATGATACATCAGTGTCAGTCTATTTACTTTTGTTTGTAATTGAGGATGGAACCTTTGAACCTTAAGGGCGTTTTTAGTATTTACACCAATGGTTGATGTTGTAAGTGGGTTAGTTTTAGGCGAGTAGTTTAGTTTTTTGCGCTGTCTTGCAGTTGGGAAGTTGGTCTTTTCTCTTATGCAGTCATACTGTTCTCGGTACTGCTTGTAAGCGGTGGTGTGGGTGATGATTATGCAGTAATATAGTACCTTCTCTTTGTTTTCACGATGTTATTCAATACTCTCGTATGCATTCGATTAATGTAGTATGCAATATTACTATGTACCTGTATTGAAATACTGTTAGGGTGGTTAGCCCCTAACACTTTGGTGATCTTGTTGGCTTTGGCCATGGTACTGAAGAGGAACGAATTGGGCAAAGGAGAGACTTTGGGGTCGTTTGCAAGTTCTTGACTGTTGAACTTCTTGTTTAGATTTCTGCTCGTTTTTGTTGTGGTGTCAAAAAAGGCACAACCTAGAAGAGAAATGTGTTCAGGGTTCTGTTCGTTTTCAAGTTTCTGTTAATTTTCAGATCCTTGATAGCATGCATATAGCAGTTTGAAATCTACAGTTTGTTGTTTGCAGTCTGCAGTTTTAGGCAGTGTGCAGTTTGCAGTTCAATTGTTTACATATTGCAGATTATAGCATTTCAGTTTACAGAATGCAATTTCAGGTATTTGAGTTGGCAATGCAGTTTAGCAGTTTCAGGGTTTAAAGAGGTACAAATGCTCTCTATTCTTTTGATGTGTGATTAATGACAAAGAAGAAGAAGACAAAGTGTGCAATATGTCAAAAGTTGAGCACCGCACAAAGGTTTAAGGAATGCCCTTACATGTGCAAGCCCTGTCGAAAGGAAGATGTATGTGTCAAATATTGTACGAAAATCGTGCAAGAAGTTGTATCGGATTGTCAGATCTTTTTGAGATACATCAGATCATGAGGAACTATGTGATGCACAAGAGGATTTGGATGATTTTTCTAATCTTCTTGACAAGGCGGAAGACTGGCATGAAAGTCGTGAAGGAAAAAGAAGAAAGTCGTGCTCTAGTATGTGCAGGATACAGATGTTGCAGGAAGCAATTTAAGGCTTGACAGAGAAGTATGAAGATCAGTTTCAGGAGGAAGACGAAAGTGATGATGAGTGGGGAGTTACAACACCAATGTTCCAGTGTAACAGGGAACGGGTGGAACGGGGCCCTCCTGTTCTCAGAACGCATTCCCAAGCCCGACGCCTCCTCGAAATGGGAACGGGATCGGAACGCCGTTCCCTTCCCAAGCATAATCGGAACAGCAGCCGGAGCGAGGCCCGGAATGGCTGTCGAAACGCGGAACGGCAAATCCGGAACACCAAAGTTTAAAAAAATGATAGTTTGGGGTAGGTTCTTTGACCTTTTGAGGGGTGTTATTTCCATCCTCTCCTATATAAAGAAGGGCTTTAAACCCTCTCTCTTTGAAGCTCTCTACCTCACCCTCTCCCTCAAGGCTCTCTCTCCCCTCCCCTCTCCCTTTCCCTTAAGGCTACCATTCCGAACTCCGTTCCCGTTCTGCCACCCTGAGGGCCCCCCGTTCCGGAAATGTCCCGGAGCCCTCTGTTCTCGTTCCCGTTTCCTGTTCCCGTTCTGTGCAACTATGCAATGTTTCCCTTGGTTGGGAAAAATCCGGTACATTCATGTTTAACTTCTCCAAATGCATGTCACGTGACACATTCAACCCTATGTGTCCGTGGACAAGCTACAACATGATTAGGGTTCAATCAAGCCAATCAGTCTAGATTAGAAGCGATCTGGCACTTTTGTGAGTCTATTCGTAGAACGTGCATGCCTAGTCACTTAGCGTAGATGCATATCCTCCGGTTGCACACAGCATGATCATGAGTATTCTGTTCAGAATCCATTAAATTCAGTTAGGGGATTTTTCCAGTGCATTTAGCCTATTTTCCCTATTTTTGACTTTTTTCACTTATTATTTTTAAGTGACTTCCCAACAAAAGTAGGTAGGGCAATTTTGCTAAGTTAATATATAAGCAAACCAAAGATAGCACTAAATGGTAGAAGAGGCAGGAGGAGCTCCCGGCTCAACATGCACCTTCTCAACAAGAACCCATCAACCTAGCGTTTTTGGGCATCCTCATCACCCCCCAAGATCCCTGGCGGTTTTAGTTGCAGATCGCCATCAGCAGATACCTAGCCCTACTGTTTTGGGTTTCCCATCAATCCTTGCGTTTTTGCTTACCTTCAGTACCTTCACAATTCCCTGGCATTTTCAGCCATGATCGCCAGCAACAGATCCAGAACAGCCTAGCGTTTTTGCTAGCGACAGAGGCAGCCCAGCGTTTTTGGTTTTCAGCCCTTACCGCAACAGATGGTCAGCGTTTTCAGCCCTATTAGAGAGCAGCAGATTCAGCCCTAGTTGGTTGTAGAAGAACCCCATTTTCAGCCCTCGAAATTGCAGCCAAAACAGTCATTTTCAGCCATCGAAACAGTCCCGATTATCAGCAGATAGAAAAACACAGATTTCTGCCCTAAAGTCGTCGTCGTCATCGTCGACATAGCCTAGACTTGCATCAGTCTCATGCATACCATTTGTACCAAATCGTGCAATCAAAAGTAGACCACTCTCACCGACGAGAGTGGGGCCTTCGAAGGAGGGTTTTACAACGTCTCTGGTGTCGTATCTCTCTTCTCTCTCTATCTCTCAGTCTCATACACTTGCACGCAGAGTGTCCTTTCACTTTGTTTGTGATCATAGCACTTTCCATTAAGAATGGAAGGCTTTCCCTTCCATAAGAACTAAATGGAACCTTGAGCACAGTTCGGAGCACTCATCTTGAGCAAACCGCAAACATTCATTCTGTTGCACCTAACATTGGTACCAGAGCTTCGACAGTGTTCTGTATCACTCAAGGAAAGAACCACAAGAACCGCAAGAATTTTTTTTTCTTGTTGAGGTCGCACGAACCCAAGTTCGCTTGGGCGTGTCGATTCCTAATCGTGTTTTTTGAAGAGTGACAAGAATCTCGAGAAAGAAGGGCTTGTCCAGCCTCCCCTTGTGTCTCTTTTCACTCTTTGAGAGCGGACCGTGCACTTAGCGCCCAACCAATCGACGTGAGGTGGGAAAAAGCAACCTTGGTTTGAGCGCAAGGCCGCCAAGGGGTGCATCCACAGAAAAGAGTAGAACTCGGGTGAAGAGAAGATCTTTCTCAAACGCGATTTGCAAGCGAAAGAAAACCTCAAGAATCTTAAGACCCTCAAGAACCGGAGAACCCAAGTTCCTCGTGAACTTAAGAACCCACAAGAACCCACGATTGCAGAATGGTCATCACTCGAAGCGGATTGGATACTTCGCTTGGAGGTGATGAGCATGAGAGAGGCAAAGAAGAATTTTCTCCACCAAGAGGTTTTTCTGACCCTTCCCCATCTACGACAAGGATTGCACTAACTCCTATGGAGGCTTTCGACAAGAGGATGATGGAGAGGAAGTTAGAAAGCGAAGAAAGAATAGCAGCCATAGAGCGCAAATACCAACAAAGAATGGAAGTCATAGCGCGTGAGCGTGAGCAAGCACGCTTGGAAGCCAAAGCAAGACAAGCAAGATTTGATCGCGAGAACAAAGCGATCAGGCTAGAGTTCTTGCGACTCTTTTCTCAAGCTCAGGCACAGATACAAGAGAATCGGAAAAAGGAGACTCTCTCAGTCTCTTCTTCTCCAAAGCATGATACACAGGATTTGCATGATTGTGTGAAGCATGATGATGATTTGATTGACGATGATTTGCATGATGATTTGGATGACACTGACAAGCATGATGATTTGCATGATCAAGATGTGATTTCCCACAAGCATGATGAGTTGCATGAAGATGATGTGATTGTTCACAAGGATGATGTGTTAGTTGATGCTTTTTCTAGCGAAGCTAACCTCGTTGCAGATTCGATCAATCACGAAGAACCGATCTTGGCTCGCGAGTCGAGGTCCACAAATTACCGACAAGAAGATTCGATAGAGCTCGAAGAACCGATCTTGGCTCTCGAGCCTAGGTCCAAAGAACCCTCACAGGAAGTATTATGTGTTTGCATGATTGATACGCACGCATTGTTCGAATGTTTCATTCGTGATCGTTTCTTGTATTTTAGTAAACATCTTAATGTGATCCCTTTTATTAGGCATGACATATTGTACGTTAAGCACGATTCACTCATAAATGAGCACGAATGTATGCGGATTGTTCATGAAAAGCTGAAAAGTATGTATGTAAGGAAGTCACATTCCATGTCTCTTTCTTGGCATGACACAGTTTCCAAAAGAGCACATGATAGTATGAGCACCAAGCATGGGCATTTCCATTGTGAATTGCCATAGTTGATTGCTTTAGATCAAAAGAGAAAGATTCGATCTCATTGTTTGCGTGTGTGTAGTGAAGGGTTTAGCACTACGTCTCTTTGTTCATCTACATTGCATGCACAGTCCTTGAGGAAGACAAGATTTTTTCCACTTATTTTACATGGAATGGGTATGTTCATGTTTTTGTGTTGGAAATGGTTTCAGGAAGTTTTAGCCATGGAGATTCTTGAAGAAGAAAGAAGCACGACTCTAGACGAAGTTGAAGCATTGAAGGAGCCATAAAAGACTTTGTGTCGCTTTCGGCGTGGCCCAAAGAAGCAAGCGTTGTAGACCTTTATGAAGTTCAAGTACCGCACGACCCACACATCAGAGTGGGCTGACGAAGAGTCCCTTCCAGGATTCCGGATACTATTGGCGATCGTCCTTGACGCCATACAGTTCGATACCAGTATCTCACTTTGAAAAGCAGGGGATGCCACGTGACACATCCAACCCTATGTCTTTGTGGACAAGCTACAGCATGATCAGGGTTCAGTCAGTCCAGTCTGTCTAGATTAGAAGTGATCTGGCACTTTTGTGAGTCTATTCGTAGACCGTGCATGGTGAGTCACTTAGCATAGATGCATATCCTTCGGTTGCACACAACATGATCATCAGTATTCCCTTCAGAATCCATCACCTTCAGGTAGGGGATTTTTTCAGTGCATTTAGCCTCTTTTCCCTATTTTTGACATTTTTCACTTATTATTTTTAAGTAACTTCCCAACAAAAGTAGGTAGGGCAATTTTGCTAAGTTAATATATAAGCAAACCCAAGTTAACACTAAATGGCAGAAGAGGCAGCAGGAGCTCCCGGATCAACAGGCACCTTCTCAGCAAGAACCCATCAACCTAGCGTTTTTGGGCATCCTCATCACCCCCCAAGATCCTTGGCGATTTCAGTTGCAGATCGCCATCAGTAGATACCTAGCCCTAGCGTTTTGGGTTTCCCATCAACCTTGGCGTTTTTGCATACCTTCAATACCTTCACAATTCCTTGGCGTTTTCAGCCATTATCCCAGACGCAGAACAGCCTAGCGTTTTTGCTAGCGACAGAGGCAGCCCAGCGTTTTTGGTTTTCAGCCCTTACCGCAGCAGATGGTCAGCGTTTTCAACCCTATTGGAGAGTAGCAGATTCAGCCCTAGTTGGTTGTAGAAGAACCCCATTTTCAACCCTCGAAATTGCAGCCAAAACAGTCATTTTCAGCCACCGAAACAGTCCCGATTATCAGCAGATAGAAAAACACGGATTTCTGTCCTAAAGTCGTCGTCGTCATCGTCGACATAGCCTAAACTTGCATCAGTCTTATGCATACCATTTGTACCAAATCGTGCAATCAAAAGTAGACCACTCTCGCCGACGAGAGTGGGGCCTTCGGAGGAGGGTTTTACAACGTCTCTGGTGTCGTATCTCTCTTCTCTCTCTATCTCTCAGTCTCATACACTTGCACGCAGAGTGTCCTTTCACTTTGTTTGTGAATATAGCACTTTCCATTAAGAATGGAAGGCTTTCCTTTGCATAAGAACTAAAAGGAACCTTGAGCATAGTACGGAGCACTTATCTTGAGCAAAGCGCAAACATTCATTCCGCTGCACCTAACATTGGTATCAGAGCTTTGACAGTGTTTTGTGTCACTCAAGGAAAGAACCACAAGAACCGCAAGAATTTTTTTTGCTTGTTGAGGTCGCACGAACCCATGTTCGCTTGGGCGTGTCGATTCCTAATCGTGTTTTTTGAAGAGTGACAAGAATCCCGAGAAAGAAGGGCTTGTCCAACCTCCCCTTGTGTCTCTTTTCACTCATTGAGAGCGGACCATGCACTTAGTGGCCAGCCAATCGACGTGAGGTGGGAAAAAGCAACCTTGGTTTGAGCGCAAGGCCGTCAAGGGATGCGCCCGCTGAAAAGAGTAGAACTCGGGTGAAGAGAAGATCTTTCTCAAACGCGATTTGCAAGCAAAAGAAAACCTCAAGAATCTCAAGACCCTCAAGAACCCAAGAACCCAAGTTCCTCGTGAACTTAAGAACCCACAAGAACCCACGATTGCAGAATGGTCATCACTCGAAGCGGATTGGATACTTCGCTTGGAGGTGATGAGCATGAGAGAGGCAAAGAAGAATTTTCTCCACCAAGAGGTTTTTCTGACCCTTCCCCATCTACGACAAGGATTGCACTAACTCCTATGGAGGCTTTCGACAAGAGGATGATGGAGAGGAAGTTAGAAAGCGAAGAAAGAATAGCAGCCATAGAGCGCAAATACCAACAAAGAATGGAAGTCATAGCGCGTGAGCGTGAGCAAGCACGCTTGGAAGCCAAAGCAAGACAAGCAAGATTTGATCGCGAGAACAAAGCGATCAGGCTAGAGTTCTTGCGACTCTTTTCTCAAGCTCAGGCACAGATACAAGAGAATCGGAAAAAGGAGACTCTCTCAGTCTCTTCTTCTCCAAAGCATGATACACAGGATTTGCATGATTGTGTGAAGCATGATGATGATTTGATTGACGATGATTTGCATAATGATTTGGATGACATTGACAAGCATGATGATTTGCATGATCAAGATGTGATTTCCCACAAGCATGATGAGTTGCATGAAGATGATGTGATTGTTCACAAGGATGATGTGTTAGTTGATGCTTTTTCTAGCGAAGCTAACCTCGTTGCAGATTCGATCAATCACGAAGAACCGATCTTGGCTCGCGAGTCGAGGTCCACAAATTACCGACAAGAAGATTCGATAGAGCCCGAAGAACCGATCTTGGCTCTCGAGCCTAGGTCCAAAGAACCCTCACAAGAAGTATTATGTGTTTGCATGATTGATACGCACGCATTGTTCGAATGTTTCATTCGTGATCGTTTCTTGTATTTTAGTCAACATCTTAATGTGATCCCTTTTATTAGGCATGACATATTGTACGTTGAGCACGATTTACTCATGAATGAATACGAATATATGCGGATTGTTCATGAAAAGCTGAAAAGTATGTATGTAAGGAAGTCACATTCCATGTCTCTTTCTTGGCATGACACAGTTTTTGAAAGAGCACATGATAGTATGAGCACCAAGCATGGGCATTTCTAGTGTGAATTGCCACAGTTGATTGCTTTAGATCAAAAGAGAAAGATTCGATCTCATTGTTTGCGTGTGTGTGGTGAAGGGTTTAGCACTACGTCTCTTTGTTCATCTACATTGCATGCACAGTCCTTGAGGAAGATAAGATTTTTCCCACTTATTTTACATGGAATGGGCATGTTCATGTTTTGGTGTTGGAAATGGTTTCAGGAAGTTTTAGCCATGGAGATTCTTGAAGAAGAAAGAAGCACGACTCTAGACGAAGTTGAAGCATTGAAGGAGCCACAGAAGACTTTGTGTCGGTTTTGGCGCGGCCCAAAGAAGTAAGCGTTGTAGACCTTTATGAAGTTCAAGTACTGCACGACCCACACATCAGAGTGAGCCGACGAAGAGTCCCTTCCAGGATTTCGGATGCTATTGTCGATCGTCCTCGACGCCATACAGTTCGGTACCAGTACCTCACTTTGAAAAGCATGGGATGTCACGTGACACATCCAACCCTATGTGTTCGTGGACAAGCTACAACATGATCAGGGTTCAGTCAGTCTAGATTAGAAGTGATCTGGCACTTTTGTGAGTCTATTCGTAGACCGTGCATGGTGAGTCACTTAGCATAGATGCATATCCTCCGGTTGCACACAGCATGATCATCAGTATTCCCTTCAGAATCCATCAGATTTAGTTAGGGGATTTTTTCAGTGCATTTATGTCGACGAGGAGGAGGTTCTTGATGGGTTTATGGATCCTTATGCCGAGCCAAGGCAGAAGCGGTACTAGATGCCGGGGTATCGTGTCGACGACGCTACGGTTGAATGTCAGAATCTACTAGCGATGTCAATGGCTAGGGAACTGCAACCATGACAAGGATAGATTGAAATCTGCTTGCGCTTCGAGATGAAAACGCTGGCTGTCTTGGGCTGAAAACGCTAGTCATCAAGGGCTGAAAACGCTGATTGAATGGGTGGCAAAAACACTAGACATCCACTGTGCTTGAGAGGCTCTACGGCTGTACTTCTCTGCTCTTCTCTCCCAGCGCTAGGGTTTCTTGTATAAGAATTATAGGCTGGGTCGGGTAAGTTTTCCAACAAACTCACGATTTTTAATAAGAATCCCAAAAGTCACTTATAATAAATGACCTGTAAGAGGTGGTTCACACGTGGCAAATTACGTACATGTTGAAATGCGGTACTGTGCAAGAGAGGTATGCAACTATGACCAGCCTGGGCATGCTCGTCTTGCTAGAGGCTCGCGAAGTGCCATGCTAGGTTCTAAGCTAATGACTCGTGCTCAAAAGCATGTCCACATAGCACAAGTGAAGTGCGCACGTGACAATTATGGGATGGGGTGAGAACCAAAGGCAAAGACAAACATCAAGAAGAAGAAATAAAAAAATTGACTTGGAAGACGAAGACTCACATAAGTATGGCAGGTTGAAACTTGCGACCGCTAGACAAGTATCCACGTACTCGTGAATTTTGGGGTTTGGCAAAGTGGATTTGGGATGTGTCAGAGTGGTTGAGAATGGTTGGGATTGCTAAATGCAGATTATTCAATGTGGCCTCACAGCTCCTGTGGCTGGAAGCTTCAAATCCTTTCTTGTAGAGGAAAAGAAAGGAATGTGGAAGAGTTGGGAGCTCTTTGTATAGGCACTCAAAGACTTTCAGTTCCAAAGAATGAAGTGAATCATGTGGGGGATCAATGGGTGGGATTGCTAAATGCAGATTATTCAATGTGGCCTCACAGCTCCTGTGGCTGGAAGCTTCAAATCCTTTCTTGTAGAGGAAAAGAAAGGAATGTGGAAGAGTTGGGAGCTCTTTGTATAGGCACTCAAAGACTTTCAGTTCCAAAGAATGAAGTGAATCATGTGGGGGATCAATGGATGCATTGATGTGGGAAAAGCACAGGTTGTGTGTGTACATGGATAAGTACTCGCAAATTGTACTTCAATGTCGCCGATTGGTTGCATGGATCTTGTATGGGCTGCAATCGTGGGGTGAGAAGAGAGGGTTATGTGAGGTGGCAATGTTAGCATGCGTGCACCTAGTGTGAGTGGGAGGAGTCTAATGTGAGGTTAGTGGCGTCAAAACAAACCATGGCAATTGTGCCTCAAAACATGTATTAATTTGAGGTGGAACAAGGCAGCCAGCTGGTAGAGTGCTAGGTCTTCATATAGTCCTCGAGGAATTGATTGGCATAGAAACATGGTACGGTGTACGGGAACGGAAAAAGGGGTCAGGGTCGGGATGGGATTAGGGTCAAGCAACAAAAGCTAGGGAATAGGGTCGGGGCTTGGAACCACAATTATTTTAAAATTTTGTCTTGATTCTTTTTGAGCTACACGTGTGCACCATAGTGCTAAGAACACTTTGAGCATTGAATTTCACCAAAAAAGACAAGAAACATGATTCATAATAGCAACATACGCCAATAAAACATCAATGGCATTATGGCTAATACAAGTAGATAAATACATGCCTCAAGGGCTCAAAATGAAAAGTGATAAAGAGGCAAAAACGGGCTAAATTTTAACTAGGGAGGGGGTGAGCCCACAATGGCACATCACAAGTGCTTGCCTCATGAGAAGGCGGAATATGAATCTCCACATCTTGAAAGTTGAAGCCATCAAGTCCCAAGAGTCCTCTCTGTCTCTAGCTCGTCCTTTGCCTCTACCTTGCCCTTTGCTTCGTCCTCTGAATGCTTGTTGGTAGAAGTGGCCTCCTCCTATGTCATCTCCCACTCAGTCAAGGGATCTGCATTCTTTGTTTTCGAGAGGTGCTAGGTTGAGAGGATGCCATTGATGCGAGTAGATGGATAGAGAGTAGATAGAGACTCGAGAGAGTAGATAGAGAGATTGTCTCAAATTGTTGATGTGTCAAGCCATTGAAGAACGGAGCCAACCTACAGATCCCGGCCAAGAAGCCTAAACCCTAAGAAGCAACAGCAGTAGAAGAAGTTTTCACCAACTTATGGGACCCCGTCGATGGGGCCCAAGTGACCTAAAGATATCAAAATAAAGCAGGACCAACACACACACACACACACACACACACACACACACACACACACACACTCATTTGCCTAGAAGCTGATAACGTGGCAACAGTACGAATTTTTGGATTTTGCGCTGACATGTTGATGTGGCAATTGTACGGACGGCCACAATTTATGTTGGTGACATGGTAGGTGTACAGATTTTTGCAAAACGTATTGGCAGCTCTTGGACTAGTTGCTTTTGAGTTTGATGCTTTTCTTATAAGTGTTTTTTATAGGCTAAGGGTTGTTAAATATGTGCCATGCCAGTTCTTCTTCCTCTTCTTCCGACAGTTCTTCTAGCTCTTTCTCTTCCGACTTGAGCGAGGAGGACAGAAAGGGCAAGAAGCGAAGCAAGAAACAAAGTTTTGGAAAGAACAAAAAATAGGCAAAGAAGTTTAGATTCCGACTAGTTTCTGACAATTCTACGGAGGAGTCATCCTTTGATAGTTCGAACTCCGACGATCACATGTTTCATGCAAAGAAGAAACACTTTTACAGAGCCAACCAATATGATTTCCTCAAAGACAAGAACAAAAAGACAATTTTTTAAAGAGGGTGGACAGTCAGTCCTATTTCGGATTCCGAGATGCTCCGAAGGCTTTGGATTTCATTCAACAGTTTGATAATAGCCTTCTCTTGAGGACATTACCCAAAGCACTCCAAGAGCAGGAGGGTAGCATCGTTTTTGAAGGGAAATGCACGAACATGGTTGTCCACTCTTCTTCTGAGGAAAGAAGCCCCCACCAAGTGGTTGAAGCTCAAACGGCTCTTATTTCTTATTGATTGACCCAACAATACGAACGAGATGTGAGAACTGCTTGGAACCATCTTCAGATGACCAAGGGTGACACTCCGGATGCATATCGTGAAAGGTTTTCTACCCGACCTCTTCGTTTAAGGTCACTTTCAAAGAACAGATTGAGCAGTTTTGCTGCGGAGTCCCTAAAGACATTCTAGATTATTGCCTTGAGCAAAAGTCCGAGTCCATACAACAACTGATGGAACATGCTAAGCGGGATTCTTGATACATTCGGGTAACTTGACTTACCCCACTGATGAAGATTTAACACAAAGGACCGAACAAAACTCGACAAACGACAATAGAAAGAAGATCACCCAAAAAAAGAAGGATGCACGTCTCGAGTGACTGTGGAACAGAGAGCCGACTATCTCAAAGAGGGGAAGTGTTTTGGTTGCTGGGAGCAAGGACACATCTCCGCAAAGTGTCCCAAAAAGGACAACGAGGAGAAATTGAAGAGAGTTCTAGAGCAGTGGAAGAACGTAGCAAAAAGGCAAGATGAAAGCAAGACTGATACCGGATTGCATGGGAACCGACCCAAGTCAGATGGATGAATGTACAAAACTTTGCCGCACCTGGGACAAAGTAAAAGTTTAGAAAGCCCTCATTTTCTTTGATGGAGGAGGCGAGGCCAACTTCATTTCACCTGAATTGGCGGCTCGACTTGAGATTATGCTCAACATGATGGGGCCACCGGCGGAGACAGTTTTGGCGGCGCTCGGACAGGATGTAGCCATTACACCTGTCATTGGCAAACTTCGTTTGCATTGTCAGGGGTATTTAGGGCATGAGGACTTTACATCATGTCTTTGGAAGGGTGTGACGTTCTCCTATGAATCCCTTGGTACCATAAGAACAACGTCGTGATCGACTATCGGGCCAAGAAAGCGACTTTGACCAATGAGAAGGGCAAGAACATTGTACTTGATGTAAAATTGAAGGGTGAATCCGTCCCTATTGTATCGGCTTTGGCCATTTTAAAATTAATGATATCCAGTCTTTTTGTTTACTCCATCTATTTGAAAGAATTGAATGATGAACAACGAACGAACATGTTTGAATTGGACTTTTGTAAATAATAACAATACTCAAGCGTGCGAAATGACTGCATAAGATTAGCAAGAATTGATGGGTGTTAAAAATGGCTGGTAAGGTTAGGGGAAATACCACCAAACGCGTTTCTCTCTTAAGAGCTCATCAATGGTGGTATAGGTAAAATGTGCTTGTAAGGGAGGAGGAGGAGGTAGGGTTTATAAAGGGTGCTTGATTAAAGTTTTGAGGGCTAACAATATTTTAGAAAAGAGTGGAATTGAAGACTAAGTATTAAAGTGCATGGGGAGGAGTGGAATTTAAGACTAAGTACCGGGGTACAGGGAGAGGAGTTAATGGGAGTTAAGGTGATTTTAGGTGTAGGTCAAAATCCAAAGCACCAGAGTACAATTTTGAGAGGAGAGTTTTATGGAAAAGAGAGGGTGGGGTAGAAATGTGAATAAGGAGTTTCTTTAGGTGAGAAGTAATAATTAAAGTGGTTAATGGTAAACTTCATGAGGATCCAAAGGCAATATTAGAGAGGGAGGCACGGGTTTTCAGTGTCTCCAAAATTTTGAGCTGTGTGTAAAGTATAAGATAGGAATTTTCAAAAAAGGTCTATCTTGATGTTGCACCCTAAAGATTTATAGGTTTGGCAAAGGTTACCATACATGATGGATTTTTTACGAAGGATTTTATTGTTTGAAACAAACCTCAAGGTTAGAAGGGTGTAAGGTGTGACTTGTTGGAATTACTTCTAAAGGATTGTAGGGAGCCCAGAGGAGCGTGGTATACTCTTCTTTGCAACATGGAAATTGGAAGTTTGTGACTTTTACCTTGGGGGCTTGAGAGAGAGTGAGAGAGGAAGAGTTGAAGGTACGAATCTAGTAGAGGTAAGGTGGGTTAGAGATAAGAAAAATAAGTGTTGTAAGGCTTAGATAAGTGTTATTAAGTAAGTAACAGGTGAGTTTGTTTGGTAGTTACAACACATTTATGGGGCAAGGAGTGCAATGGATGCACAAGGTTACCCAAACTTAAGGTTAGGTTAAAAAAGGAAGAAAGAAAGTGGTAGGTGTATATGGCCAAATTTTGGTTTGGTGAAAATTTTAACGAAGGTTAAGCATGCAGCGATTATGAGGACAAGGTTAGCTCTAGGGCAAAGATCACATGATTTTCTTGATTAATGGTTGAGGTATTTGGAAAGCTTGCTTCAGTTAAGATGAAGGTTATATGAGGACAAGGTTATCTTAGGTCAAGTTACAACACATTTATGAGGCAAGGAGTGCAATGGATGTACAAGGTTTCCCAAACTTAAGGTTAGGTTAAAATAGGAGAAAGGAAAGTGGTAAGACCAAGATTATGGGGAAGAATATGTATTGTGTGATGCTTGTGGTTGATCTGTTAGATCAGTTGGCTGGGGCAAAGTATTTCACATGTATTGATTTGTGTTTGAGCTATCATCAGATTAGGATAGCAGAGGAGGACGCATGAATGGAAGCTTTCAGGACTTGTCGTGGAGGTTTTGAGTGACAGGTATTGTTGTTTGGCCTGATTATTGTGCTAGCTCTGGTTTGCACATTGGGAAATGAATGATTCGGGGACTTTTTTTGATGAATTTTGGATCATACACATCTATGATATGCTCATATATAACAAGAAATGGGGAGAGCATGGGTGTCATGTGTGTCTTTTGTGTTAGAATGATTGCAGCAGCACAAGCTGTATGCAAAGCTAGGAAAAGATGAAGCCATCCTTTGTCAGGGGAGTCGATTCTCTGGGGTTTGGGATCAGTGCTGGGGAAAGGGAAATGCTGGATCCAGAGAAGGTTTAGGCTTTGAGAAAATGGTCTGCTCCAAAATCTATTTGAAATGTACACGAATTTGTGAGTTTGCACAGATTTTCCCCAAGCATTTTGAAGGTTTTAGCCAAATTGCAGCTGGGCTGACTGAGATTTCCGTGGTCTGAGATGGAAAACTCAGCTTTGGAAGCATTGAAGAGGGAAATGTGCTCCACCTGATACTGAAATTACGAGATTTTATGCATGATATGCTCCGGATAATACTCTCGGGTGTGTGCTGATGTAAGAGGGGAAGACATTCTCAGACCAGGGGAGGAAGTGGACAACTCATGATACTTCCAAAGGATAGCAATCACTCATTTCTTACATTAAGGGAGACATTATGTGCAAGAGAAACACATGCAGGTGTTGACAAATAATGTATCATGGAGGCATTTTCGATCTCAGCCAGTATTGCTTCTGAAACAGGCAAAGCGGCCGACTTTCAGGGCTGAGTTTGATGTGGAAATTATACGGAAGCCGTGAAAGGCTAATGTAATGCTTGATGCATTGAGCTGCATGCCAGGCACAAATGCAATCAGCACGGTTAATGGGACATTCTAGATCAGATTCGGGAAGCGCAGATGAAGGGTAAGGCAGTGTTGAGAATGATGCATGATTTTAGGACAGGCGTCAGTGTATGAATGTAGTGTAACAGGCTAAATTAAATGATTGGATTAGAACTTTTTCCCAAAAATTAATGAAGGGCATACTAGTAATGGCTTCCTAGCGTGATTGGGTGTGTTAGGCTATTCAAAATGTGCATTATGTTGTGCTGATTTAATCAAGGTGAGGAAAATTGGTTAATTCTTTTTGTTAAAATAATCAATTGTTTTCAAGTATTTATTTTACTTATTTGACATGTTTTTGGGTAGCGCAATTTGTTGAGGGGGTACTTAAGGTCCTTAAGCCATTCTATAAGTGCACCTAGTGCCATACACATAAGTTCATTGTCCAATTGGTTAGTTCAGCAATCTCTCTCTCTCTCTCTCTCTCTCTCTCTCTCTCTCTCTTTTGCAGTTGTTGAAAGCTTTCAGTACCTTGGCCTTGAGGTTTCGCCCAATCACAAGTGGCATGAATGTGTTATGCGTCGTTTGGAAGCAGGAAAGAGAGCATATTATGCATTTGAGAACATGTGTAATGCGGGAAACATCAAGTGTTGGGTTCTCATGAAGTATCTTTTGATGCATTGGTGACACCGGTTCTTCTTTATTGAGTTGAAGTGTGAGGTGGGAGAATCTCAAAGTCTACTTGGAAAGAGTTTGAGAATATCCAAAAGCGTTTTTTTTACATACTTTCTCCAAGTTAAGACACAAAGACCATATACGCTCCTACTTCTTGAGTCGAGATCTTTTCCAATTGAGGTTGTGGATATGGAAAGGGTTGTGGAGTACATGATAAAGATGCATCAAAACCCCTCACATCGACTTTCTACGATTGCATGGGAAGCAAGCAAAAAAGTTCAAAAGACACATAAAAGCAAGATCTTGAGCACATGATGGATGCAAGACATAAATAAGTGGTTTGGGAGATGGGATACATTACACTTGCTACATGATGCTTCAGTTGACTTCCAAGTGAATGAAGCTTTTCTACAATGCCAATGTATTACGGTTTGGGAGAAATCCGGTGGGTCACGCTTCATACATTACACCACCCATATTTCTCTCAACTACAAAACCATGGTCTTCATTGAAAGAGGAACCCGTACTCACACTTACATGCTTGACCTTATTCCCTTGTCGACGATATGCACTATCTCAACCATTCGGCTTAGCTTTCATTTCCTTCGATGCGAGATAGGGTGTTGGGACAGTGGAGAAGAGTCAAATCAATTGTGCACATTATGCTCACCGTAAGTTCGAGAGTTTGAGTACCACACACTACTAGAGTGGTCAGCTTTTGGTCACATCCGAACTTGCTTCTCTCACATTTTCAGCCATAACTTAGACCTACACACTTTCCTCTCCCAACCACAATGTGGGCTTTCTATTGCGACTCTCATCACTACAATTTTGAAGCATCGAGAGTTACTCATTAGCCATACACATACTACATTACATGTAGTATTTACCTGGGCCTCTGAACAGAGGTACTTAGTCATTGTCACGCCCAAATCCAGGTGGCGAAGTGGGTCTCTCAAGGGATTAGTCATGGCTCTAAGAGTGTAGATAATTCTGGATTCTCGTAGTCCAGAGAAAACTAGTGACAAAAGCGTTTGTCTTCGGTGGTTGGGTGCATAGTCGTGGTCGTTCTTCTTGTATACTTTTTTGGTGTATGAGAGGAGCATTCGGGCGTACCCTACCCGACTCCGAAAACAAAACAAAAAATACTACATTACATGTAACTTTGGTCCCATAGGTCATTTGATCTTCGAGGGCGATATTTAAAATCTCTCTCTCTCTCTCTCTCTCTCTCTCTCTCTCTCTCACCCAAGTGTGATAGATTGGTTATGCCATTTCTCTCTTGAATAACATGTCTTGAGTTCAATTCTCCTCGTCGGCTAGATCTTTGGTTTCTTGGGATAGTTTCCTAGGACGTTAAAACTCTCTTCTTCCTCTCTTCTCTCTCTCTCTCTCTCTCTCTCTCTCTCTCTCTCATATTCTCCCCCTAGCGTTGTGTCTCCTAGTATCAGAGTATCTCAGTCTTTGTAGGTGGTGGAAACGATCTCTTGACAACTTTTGAAAGCTGTTGAAGGCGTGGCGAGCGCTCTACACTGTACACTGGCAAAATAACAGTCAATCAAAACCTCTGTACCAACACCTATGAATAGGACTTGTTAATGTCATTTATGGACTCTTCGAACTCTTACAACTCTTAGCTACGAGACCTTAGGAGCACTTATGACCAGTCAGTGTTGTTGAGTGTTTGTATCATTTGTACTTCTTAACTAGAATGTGATTTCAGGTTGTTAGTCAATCATGTCTAGAGTTTAGTTTATTGTAACATTGAATCTGAATCTTAACTACATTTTGGGTTGCCTCTTATTTAGTCTCATAAATTGAAGTTGTCTTTTTACAAAACACCGGAGGGCCCATAGTGGGAGGTGTTTATCCCTTCCAAATATTAGCCATGAAACATGGTCGGGCAAGGGTAGCGTGCCATTGGGGAAGAGCCACACATAGGCATCACCATAGCCACCTAGTGGATGCACCACGTGCTGGGAACGACGGAGAGAACTCGTAGCAACCAAGTAGGAACTTCCTCCACAGGTGACGCACTCCAAGAGGAGGATGCACTCGAGTGTTCAAGTGAGTGAGCCCTAGCAACGTGAACACCAGGTGAGCACAAGTTGTTCCTCTAGAGGAGACCCATCAAAGGATTTGAACTCACAACCCATAGGTTGAGAAGCCAAAGCGTTACCATTACACTAACTCTATTCATTTTAATATAGTAATTTGTCTAAAGTCTAGCACCACGTTCGTCTGCCTAGTAATCTATTTCACCTTTTTTCAAATTTCTTGCCATTTGATCATTTGACATCTGAAGTTTGAATCTTCAATTAAACTCGATACTTAGATTTCTTGTTTAGTCACTCTGAGTCTTAACTCTGGAATAGGTGTCAAACTCTAGCTCATTCCATTTTGGCGGTCAAAGCGATGAGCTAAAGCTCTTTGCTAGGAACCAATCTTCCTAACTAAAGGTTTATAGTTAATCAACTATTCATAATGCTTGCACGACGTTCAACACAAGGAAGGAGAACCACCAAAGCATTCATAGAAGGGGAGAATCACATTAGTGTTGTTACAAAAGAATTTGAGCAGGACTACGATGATCTTCAACCATGCTCTCAGGGTAAAGAGAGAAAAGCACACACAAGCATTTGAGACGTTGAAGCGCATCGAGCTTCCATACAGTGAGAGCATTGAAGGACTTCGAAGGCATGCAGAGGTTTGAGAGATGCTGCAATTCACATAGCTCTCAACATTTAATAGGGAAGGGCAAAAGCTAAGGTCATTATAGATGCGAGTGACGCAGAGAGACATAAGCACAAATAGTCTGAATTGATAAAACCTTGCAAAGGAAAGGAGCCAAATATAGTAACAGAGATAGATAATGATTACTCAACCGTCAAGAGATGGAAACAGAATACCAAGTTAAACCCAGACATCGACGGACAAAAGGCAGATGATTGGAAAAGAACTATCATTATGTAGATTGAGAACTTTTTGTAAAATGAAGAAAGCCTTTATTATGGAGTGTAGGGAGAACCAATGGGATGAAAACATCCTTTGCGTGTTAGTAAAATACGTCAAGGCAAGCCATTAGTATAAGGAGTTACACATAGAAGAATAATGAGCTCTCTAGACAAGTACATGAGCTACCATCTGAGCAACGAATAAGAGCCTCGATTATAAGTGGGTTCGCAAGAAGTTGAAGGAGCAAGAAGTACCAACTCCTACTAGGAAATTCAATGACTTAGTTCAAAGAGCAATTTAAACTGGAACTACAAGCCAAGATGGAGAAACGCCAAAAAGCTAGAACCAGTTCAAGTTCTAGCGAATCCTCTTTAGAAGACACATCATTAAGCTCCAACTCATATGATGACAAGCACTCTCAAGAACCACCCAAGACCAAGAAGAAAGGAGCTTGGACAAAGAAAATTGAAGATTGTCAGACCAGATATCTGAAATATCAAAGACTAGACCTTCACTCGAGAAAGTAGAAACCTGAAGATCCATTTGCAAATCAAACCAACACCGCACTGATGAATGGGTTCAATGTACGCACGATAAGCCATGTATCGAATAGTTGCAAAATCATGATGCACCATTTTAAAGAAGAAAAAGAAGAATCGTTGATTGCATTGACGAACCTTGAACTGGTTAAGCAAGAGAAAGTTAAGGAAAACGCAGACAATGGAGTCAATACTAGTGGTATGGCTAAGAGAAGTAGATACCAGAATTTCTTTTGTAGAGGCCGAGGTAGTGCATATTTTATGAAATAAAATTTTAGTTGTTATGGGAAGTATGTCGCTTTAAAGCACAATGCCTAAAAAATGTGAAAGTTGAAGTGATCGAAGGAAAGATGGCAAATCCAATTCCAATGTGCGTGACCAGTAGGAGCTCTTGCGTTGTCATCAAGGAAATCCCAAAAGAGCTAGTCAGTCAGTACAAGCACAAGGAAGAAAGCCATAAGCAAGAAAAGAAAAAGGCATTGTGGAAAGCTAAAGGGAAAGCCAAAGGAGTGGACGAATGGCAAGAACATAATTCAAAAGCTTTTGTTGTTAGCTTTGGTGGCCGAGATAGTTGGAATCCCATCAACTGGTTCTAGTTTGCAGAATCTTGAGAAGATAACTAAGATTCTAGCGACTCGTTATGTTATGAAGAATATTGAGAAGGACAAAGTTAGCTTAGAGAATGTTGATTAAAAAGGTATGGAAGCAAAAAATATTCGGAAGGAAAAATTTGCTCTCCTCAAAAAGGATCCATCATCAAAGAAGCATAGAAGAACATCACAAGCATGGCACTAGGAGGACAACTACCCAGAAGGCAGGCCGTCCAATCAAAATTGAAGTTCTAGAAATGAGTAGGATGAAATCTATGCTAAGGTATGTGAAAGAATTCAAAGGCTTATGATAGAATTGGATTACATCTTAAAGAGTTTGCCCGAGGCCCCAAGTTCGATAGGAAACAAAGGCATAAAGAGTCTAAAGTCAGTGCAATAGATTGATCGAACATTAAGAATGATGAAGTGCTGGTCATCTAGATAGACTACAAAGTTCAGAAGTCCTGAGAATCGTTGATCATATTAATTTAGATGGAGGTTTTGGTGTAAACATACTTGCCGAGCACATCATATAGAAGTTGGGGATTATTGGGATGAAGCATCTACCATTTAGAAATAGAATGGTAGCTCAACGAAATTTGCAAGCTAGCGATTTTGTGGAGAATCTCTAGATTAAGATTGGTTCTCAAAAGTTCCTAGGCAATTTTTTTTGGTGATGGACATATTAGGTGCTTACAGTATGCTGTTGGGTTGATCATAGCTAAGGAGCGCAGGGGCCATATATGATTATGTTGGCCTGACACTCACTATACAAGGGCCAAACATAATAATTCAGGTCTAGACAAATAACACTAGGACATGGAACAAAGCAATTTGACCTGAAGAAATATGTCGGAGGTATGGCACGAAGAAGAATGAAAGGATGTTGGCTTTCATGAATATCTTCTCGATAGATGAAATTGACCTATACGTAGTCTTTTTAGATCAAAAAAGGGTTCAAGAGTATCAAGTACCCTGAGAACTTTATCGATATAACTAACAGGGACGAACCCTAAGTCTAGATGAGAGAGCTTCAGAAGAAGCATGGAACCAAACATCTAGGAGGGGCAATTCATACAATGCCAGAACTTCAAACAACACCTTCCACATATAGCTAGACTAGATAGTGTTGAAACAGAATTTAAGAATTAAAACATGTATACATTGAAAGATGTGGTCAATTGATATTTGAAAGAGTTCAGGTTCCAACCAGTTCAACCACTCCTTATAACCAATACACAGTTCAAACACTCTTGACAACGAATATGCAGTTGGAATAAGGATAGAGAAGAGCGAATCATTGGTCAAAAGGAAGGCAGAGGGGCTCCCAACTGGTTGTTACTAGATGATAAAAAAGTAGAAGAGTCGAACTTGGGCACGGAGTCAAATATGGAAATCACAAAGATTAATACATATCTGAAGCCAAAAGTGAAGGAAAAATCCAAACAAGTTTTTCAAAAGTGTATATATATTTGTTTTAGAGCACATTGAATTAAAGGGAGTAGACCTTGAAGTTTGCCAGCATAGAATAGCATTGAAGCTTGATGCTGCCGGATTCATTACAAAGGTAGCGAGCAAGGACTTGTTATTTCCAATTGTGGTGGTACCAAAGAAGAATGACAAACTCAAAGTTTGTGTGAATTACCAAATGTTTAATGCTAGTATGATTAAGGACATGTTTCCACTACACTTCATTGATATGATCCTAGGTGAGATAGCTTGCCACGAAATGTACAACTTCCTGGACGGATACATTGATTGAAATCAATGAAAGGTCACGCCAAAAGATAGTGCTAAAACTACTTTTATCACTTAATGAGGAGCGTTGTACTTAGTTATGATATTTGGCATTATGCAATGCTCCATCTAGGTATATGGTGGAGATATTCAATGAATTCCTACAAAAGCTTTTAGCCATCTTTGTGGAAGAGTTCACCATACTCACATGTGAAGATATGCATTTGTTATTTCTAGAGATGGTCTTTGAAAGATGTATAGAGAAGAGGATTTGTTTGAGCCCCTTTAAATCAATTTTCATGGTATGGAAGGGAATGTTGTTAGGCCACGTTTTATCCATAAATGGTATTGAAATGGTTGAAGACAAAATCTGAAGCGTCCAACAAGCCAAAGGACCCATAAATGTGTCTGAATTAAGCTCTCTTTTGGGGTATAATAAAATTTTTATTATCAAAGATTCATTCATATGTTTGTAGCAAAGGCTCTTTTATAAAATGAATTGATCCATAAAGATGTTAAGTTGATTTGGTCCCTTGAGGATGTAGTAACCTTGCAATCTCTGAAAGCAACAATTAGCACAAAATTTGTCCTTCGCCAACCAAATTGGAATGCAATTTTCCATGTGCATGTTGATGCCTTTGGGATGGCGATGAGTTCTATTTTAGCTCAACCAGATGGACAAATTGAGTACAAGGATTTGCCTCCTAGTCAAAGATTCAATAAGGCAGAGCAACAAGATTCAACTACAAAGAGGAAAGCACCAGGAATAGTGTGCAGTGCTACTAAGTTCACACACTATTTGTTGCAAAAATTATTCCACTTTTATGTAGATCATCAATCTCCTTTTTATTTGATCAATAAAATCGTCATCCAGGGAAGATTGATCATATGTATGATGTTTTGTTTGGAATTCGACTTTAAGATCTTTCACAAGTTTGGTGAAGCTCATTGTGGTGCGGATCTTTTTCCTAGAAGTATCTGACCAATAAAGTCGTCATCCAGGGGAGATTGATAAGAGGGATGGTGTTTTGTTTTGAATTTGACTTGAAGATCTTTCACAAGCTAGGCAAGACTCATTGTGGTGCGGATTTTCTATCCAGAAGTACTTAAAGGCATCTCATCAACAACATTAAGAGGACTTAGTAGATGTTGAGTTATTATTTTAAACTATGACTGTTGAAGAGACATATAACAACAAATTTATGATTTCTTGTAGTATGGGGCTTTATCAGACAATTGGTATGAGTGAATAAGAAGGTGCTCATCCTCAAAAGTGTGAAATTTACTATTATTGTTGGAGCCTTGTATAGATTGGGCATTGATGGGGTCTTAAGGAGGTGTGTATCTATGCAAGCAAGAATGCAAGTCATTATTGATGCGAATACGGAGAGTTTCAGAAATTTCTCACTATAGTTCTCTTAATTTCACCATTCTCAATGTTTTGTTACCAATGTAATGGAAATGGCCTATGAACATTGAGAATAGCGAAATTAAGAGAACTATAGTGAGCATTTATAAGAGACTACTTTGAACATAGTGGGTGAACTTAATTAGCGGTAGCAAATTGTGACAAAGGACACTAGTCCAACAGGGATAGGATGGGCAATAAGACAAGACGATGAATAGAAACACAAGTATGTGGTGATGTTTGGGGCAAAGGTTCTAAGTTCTCACCAAAGAGCATATCCACAGGTAAAAAGGGAGCTATGGGGAGTGGTTACAACATTAAAGTGTGACAAAGAGTACTTCATTGCAACATCCATAGTTGCGGAGATTGATTGCTTACCACTTCTAGGGATGATTGCAAGTTTCTCTACTCCTGACATTGGTATGCTTAGGTAGATTGTTTAAATAAAGTCCTTGAACCCAGAATTGAATCACATTGCAGGAAAAGATATTCCAATGGCATATATGCTTTCAAGGGCAAGGTATGAAGATGAAGATGATGTGATTGATGGGGAAGAAGATGTGGACACAAAATTCTACACAACTTATCATGTAAAGTGTGATGATATATGCATTGTATCTTCACTTGAGTCCTTTTTAGAGCAATTTTACAAGGATGAATGGCTGCTCTTAGGTCGCTACCTGAGTACTTTGCAAAAGCAAGATGATTGGATTGAATTAGGGTTTTAAAGGATCAGAAAGAAGGTACGTGGATACTTCTTGAGGGATGGCTACATACGGAAACATCGTAAAAGAAGAGATGGGACTCCATTGCGAGTAATATGTGATAGCCTACTCAACTCAAAATTATCAAAGAGATTCATGAAAGGGGCTACGTGCTGGACATCGAGGTGTATAGGCTTCTTTTGTCAAAGTGAAAGAAAGATATTAGTGGAAATATGTGTATAGGGATGTAGCAGGTTTTTTGGATTCTTGTGTCACATGCCAAATGTATTCTAATGTACGCCATTGTGATGGATTGCATCCTACATACCCATTAGCCATACACTATAAATGGGTTGTTGATTTATTCACAATGCCTTTAGGACTTTGGCAAATGAGATACTTGGTACTTGCACGAGAAGACTTGACAAATCAAGTGGAAGGGCGTGCATTGAGGACAAAAACTATGGAACCTGTTTGTAATTTTTTGCTATGGTTGTGTGGGAAAGATAGCTGTGATATAGGTGAGTTAGATGCAGATGAAGCAACAAGCTAGCCTTGACATGTGCTTATGATCTAGAGGGAAATGAGAAAAGTGAAAGAGGACATCCTGCTATTGTGAAAGCTTTGGCTAAGGCATGCAAAAGTAAACTACGTGAATGACCAAGGTTGCTACTATATGCTTTATGGGTTGACCATACAACTCATAGCTCAATGAGTGGTTACATTGATGTATGGTCAGAATCCAATCATGTATGCTAAGTGTCTCTACTACTGGGAGCTTTAAAATAAAATCCATTAGTTCCAAGATCCTTTGAATCTCTCTCAACGAATTGTGAAAGGATGAGGACGGGGTGAGCTGAATGCCATGAACGCAAGCAGGCCTGCCGTGTGACGTGAGAGAGACAGAGAGAGCGTGGGCGTCTACTGCGGCAAGCAACCTGGGCATCTACTCTCGCCAGCAACCTAGGCATCCATGCTCGCAAGAAGCTAGAGAGAGAGAGAGAGAGAGAGAGAGAGAGAGAGAGAGAGAGAGAGCCTTGGGAGTCGACTCCCGCAAGCAGCATGCACGTAGAGGAGACTCAAAGCCAGCACACCTGCAAGGTAGAGAAAGAGAGCGAGGTTCCTTAATTGGGAAATTGAGGCTTCATGTCCAAGGCTATGTGGACAAAGAGGACTTCTTTATCTCTCCTCTCAAGCATGAGGATGTAATCCTAGGGGCACCATGGTTTTACCGCTTGGCTGCCGATGTTAAATTTCCTGAAAGGAGAATCTCCTTTAAGTTCAGGGAAAAAGACATGTATATAAATGCTAAGGAAATGGGTAGCATCATCCCCATTGTACATACACCAGCTTTCAACAAGTCAATAAAGAGCTCTATTTCCGTGTACATGATTTTTGTTAAAGATTCTCAAAATGAACCTAATGTTTTAACAAAAGAAAATAAAAGCAACCAAAAGGAAATAGAGTTATCCAATTTTCTCAAGGGGTTTCAAGATGTTTTTATTGACGACATCCCTTGTGAGCTACCTCCTAAACGAGGTAATGATGACCATGCAATTGAACTTCTTCCAGAAAGTTCACCGCCTAATAAACCTCCTTATAGAGTTTCTCAAACTCACACAAGAGGGGATTATGCGGCAAGTGCATGAGTTAGTTGAGAAGGGTATGGTTAGGCCAAGCTCATCTCCATTTTACTCACCGGTGCTATTAGTGCAAAAGAAAGACGACACATATCGTATGTGTGTCGACTATAGAGCACTAAATAGGATCACTATCAAGAATAGGTTTCCCGTTCCATGGGTAGAAGACCTATTTGATAAGCTACAAGGATCGACCTACTTCAATAGGATTGACCTAAAAAGTGGCTATCATCAAATAAGGTAGTTGATCAAGACAATGTAAAGACCGCATTTCGTACTAGATTTGGTCTTTACGAATACATTGTCATGCCTTTTGGCTTGATCAATGCACCAGCCACATTCAACCGCTTGATGGAGAAGCTGTTCAGGCCTCATCGAACCTTCACTGGAGTGTTCTTTGATGATATTATCATCTACTCTAATTCATTGGAGGAACACAAGCAACACCTCCAGGTAATATTTCAGGTTTTAAGAGAGAATAAACCTTATGTTAATCGAAAGAAAAGTGAATTTTTCTTGCAAGAGATTCAGTATTTAGGTCACATTATCTCTCAAGATGGCATCCAAATGGATCCATCCAAGTTAGAGGTAATAAAAGGATAGCCTAAACCAAGGAATCTTCATGAACTAAGAAGCTTTATAGGTATGTGTGCATACTATAGACGCTTCATAGAAAAGTTCTCACAAATGGCGGGACCATTACATGACCTAACAAAGAAAAGCGTTAGGTATACATGGTCTGCTAAGGAGAACAATGCTTTCGAAAAGCTTATCTCTCAACCTGTGCTTACACTACCGGATCTCTCAAAACCATTTGAGGTCCAATGTGATGCTTGTGGTGATTGCCTTGGAGCTGTTTTGCTCCAAGAAGGGCACGCCATAGGCTATGAGAGCCGAAGGCTCGACCCTGTTGAGAAAGCTCTAGGCATATACGAAAAGGAACTCCTTGCAGTTCTACATGCCTTAGACTCATGGAAGCACTATTTATTGGGGACTCCTTTCATTCTGCGAATAGATCACCAAAGTCTTAAGTACTTCATGACGTAGACCAAGCTCTCCGACAAACAAATGAGGTGGGCAAATTTCCTTTCGCAATTTCATTTTCATATTGCTCACATTGTTGGCAAGCATAATCAAGTAGCCGATGCACTCTCAAGACGACCGAGAGTGAATGCGGTTTCCATAGCAATTCACAATGATCTATCTTCAATGATAGATGAGTATGCTATTGATCCCGATTTTAGAGATGTGATTTCAGCCCTTGCATTAGGGAAGAAAGAAGAACCATTTACTTTACAAGATGGTTATCTTCTCTATGGAAATAGACTATGCGTTACTAACTCACTACGTGAGAAAGTAATGTATGAATCTCATGGTCCACCTTATGCGGGGCATAGAGGGATTCAATCTACCTTAAAGGGAATTGAAACATATTTCTATTGGCCTACCATGAAAGTGAACATACAAGAGTATGTTTCCAAATGTGTGGTATTGCAAAAGACAAAATTTGATAGAGGGAAGCAACTTGGATTGCTTCAACCCTTGCCAATCCCTAATTCACCATGGGAGAGCATATCCATGGATTTTATCTTTGGATTGCCAAAGTCTATCCATGGGAATATGGGAATATGGACGATAGTACACAGGTTCAGTAAACAAGCTCATTTTATACCTTTCAAAAAGACTATCAAAGCCCATCAAATGGCAACCCTCTTTATTTCACAAATTTTCAAGTACCATGGCTTGCCAATGTCCATAGTGTCGGATAGAGATCCTAGAATGACCAGTAATTTCTGGAAGGGTCTCTTTGAGAATTTAGGAACAAGGCATAAACTTCTCTTCGGCCTATAATCCACAAACTGATGGCCAAAGTGAAATAGCTAACCTAACCATTCTCGATCTACTAAAAGCCTATGTAACGGAAGTAGATCAAAGATCCCAATGGGAGAAGTACTTACCCTTAGTAGAGTATGCTTACAATAACACTGTACATACTTCCACGGGAAAAGCACCTTTCGAGGTAATTGAGGGAAGATCAAAAAGTCCCTAGCTACTTAAGGTACATGGGAAGATCTTCGCTACATGGGAAGATCTTCGCTGCAGATGAGTATAGCCGAGACCTACAATAATTTTTTCAAAAGATTAAGGATGCTATCTCTATCTCACAGCAAAGGCAAAAGGCTGCTGCTGACAAGCACAGAAGAGCCCAAGACTTTAAAGAAAACGATTGGGTCTTGTTAAAGTTTCCCAAGGTTCGATTGAGGCACACGACGGGCAAGAATCCTACGGGCCACCAAAAGTACTATGCTAAACTAGCAAAAAGGTACTATGGTCCCTTTCAGATTCTTAGGCCAATCAATGAGATGGCCTATCAACTCAAGTTGCCCAATCATTGGCTCATACACAATGCTTTCCATGTGAGCCTATTAAAGCCTTACAAAGGAGAGCCACCTCAAGAACCAACTATTGAAGACCCACCGGAGATCGAGGACCAAGAGGAGGTGCTGCAGTCCGAGTCCATTCTACGACATGAAGACAAGGTACTAAGAGGAGGTAAGACTATCCGACGATATCTTATTAAGGTTAAGAATTATCCTTTTGAAGATGCTAGATGGATAACCTAAACCTTGTCAATGCTTACAATGCTTCCCAAGAGTAAGCAAATGTACAAAATGTTAAAAATGAACAAAGTTTTTGTCTTATAAGACTCTCTTTTTCTTTATTTGTGCACAAAAATGAAGTAGTATGCATGCTTAGATCAAGTTTGCGGAGACGACGTCTCCCAAACACCAAGTAGAGCTTGTCACTCTACTATGGAATACTGATAGGACTAATGTGTAGACATGCTTGCGGCAGCCTCAGGCTCTCAAGCGCCAAATGGACTAGTCATCCATTGTGGAATGATGTCGTAGGGTAACATAGGGATACTCTACCCGCTAAGAAAAGGACTCATGAACATGCTTTATCTTCTCTACACCATAGTCGAGGACGACTATGATTTCAAGAGAGAGGTAATGTCATAATAATCAATATCTAATTCTCCTAAATGATTTTCTCATATTAAACCGATCATTTAATGTGGGGAGGTACCAAGGGAGAAAAAGCTAGAATATTGGTTAAGCTAGCAGACCGGCCACAGTAGGGATCCAAAGGAGGGAAAATAGGGATCAAAAGGGGGGGCCATCTGCAAAAGAGCCATGTGCAACAATGGGCTAAAAAGACCCTAAGGTTCAGTCCATTAAGACTTCCAAAATGCTAAGGTTCCAAAATTCAAAGGTTGTGTCCAAAGGTCAACTGTAGGGAAAATTGTATGCTTAGTGTGTGTACAAAAGTCTTCTTCAAAGCCTACAAAGGAGGGGGCGAGCCCGTTTAGTAGGGGATGAGAGAGAAAGCCACACACACACACATGCTCCCTTTACACAAAGGGAATTAGGGACACATTTCAGCTCCCTAGGCCAGATGCCCACAAGGTGTGCCCAATTCCTATTGGAAGACCCTTGAAGTGGACCAATGAGAATTAAGCTAGAGTAAATCTAGTTTAATTAATTTAAAAACATTTAATAAAAGAAACCAATGAGAATTAAGTCTCCTAGAAGACTATTGGACAGTCTCCCAAGGGGTCCAATGAGCATTCAGGAGCCCAATGGCTTGCCTGATTCCTATTGGCCAGGAGGCAAAGGGGTCCAATGAGAATTTAGTTTATTTATTTAATTACTCAAAGCTCTCACAAAAGGAGAAAGGGGGACACATGTCAGAAGGCTATCACTTATGCTGCTTAATTGTAATTGACTTGACTTGGGGAGGGCCAATGAGGCTTCAGCAAGAGCAATTAGCAAGAGGGCTCGCCCAAGAGAGAGAGGGGGGCTGATTTTTGGAAGGCATTATCACACACACAGTCACACAAGCTCATGTGTGAAGAAAGAGAAGACTATCTCTTCCCAAAATTTAATGGAGAACTCATCACCTACTCCAAGCTTGTGAGATAGAAGCCTACATCAACACTCTCTTGGCATGTGGATGCAAATCCAACCAAGAGCCAAGCTTCAATGCATGCTCATCTCCTCTACCAAGCTAATTACTAAGCTAAGCTATGCTACATATGAGTGATTATGTGAGGAGATGTACATCTTTCTCGTAAGATACTCCTTCTTCCTCTCAATCTACTCTCATACCTTGCTAGCTCTCACCATCTTCGAAGGTGTGTGAGGTCTTGGGTCTGAGAACGGGGATAATTCAAGTTGTGTTTGATTAAGTGTTTTGCTTAGTGCATGAAGCTTCCATCTTCATTGCACTAGCTAGTCTTGAAGGAACACAAAAAATTGTATTGTACAATGTCTCTCTTGATGGGAGAAACCATAATACAAAGCCTTTTGGAGGGGGGACCGGCTCCATGCAAATCCGGTCCTCAACTGTTGTCAATAGCTTAATTTCTCTCTCTTTTGAAAGTATTGTCGATGCTATCTAACTAGGTGTTATGCTTTTTGTTGCTCTCTCCACCCAAGCACTCTTGTAATTCTCATTAGGAATCTATTCTAATGAAATGCCCACTATGTTCATGCTAATTTTCGCTACACATAAGTTATTAGGCCATTAAATGTTACAGTGATTGGGTCCTAATGTATGACAGTAGCCTTGACAACCAACACACCACACAAAAAAAGTTTGCAAAAAGGTGGTTTGGGTCATATATTGTCAAACATGTGTATTCAAATGCTACATATACCTTGAGCTAGCTCGATGGAGCAGAGCTAAAAATCCCCACAGTAGGCAAAAGAGTCTAGAGGTTCAAGAGGAGACATGATAATGATCCTTTTGTTTCACAATAAAATAAAGATGAAGAAGTTAGAACCTAATGAAACTACCATGGATGAGGATCAAGAAGAAGAGGATGATCTCCCAGACTTGGCAGAAGATGAAAATGACATCCAAATATTTGTCGATCTTAATGAACATTAAACCTACATAACCAAAATATTGGCACATGTTGGAGGATGTGCAGAGTCAGAGGAAATAAAAGCAATCATGTACATATTGTGATATAGATGCTAAAGTGGCTATTGCGGTCGCCATCATGTCCATAACTATTCGAGGAGTCGTGGCCTTGGATGTGGCACCTTTGCTTAATTTTCTACTTGAAAAGATGCTTATTTTGGTTTTGTGATGTACATATTATCAATGTTTCATTGCCTCGCCTACAAAGATTGATGACGACAAAAACTGTCAAAATAGCAAAACTGACGGGCGGCGTCTTAAAATTGCATGAAAAGTGACCCAAAATGGAATATTGATGAAAGATGATGCACATCTATGGGTTTTATGCTTATGCAAGTGATCCCACAAATTTAGGGACTTTTTTGACTTCGTTTGGGATTTTTTACTTCAAAATTTGTCTTTTTTGTATCAAAAATGAGATAAAAATGGCTTAAATTTTGTCTAAAGTGAAAAAATAACCCAAAAATTGACACATCAGTGTGAAAGAGAGAGAGGGCTACTTTTAAGTGGAAAAAACCTGCAATTTTTCACTACTGTGCAATTGCTTCCATGGTTGCTCAATCTATGTGTAGTGGATTTCCACCTCTTCGTAATCTTGTATTTGAGCTTGTAAGTGAGTGTATTAGGGTTTTCCCTTATTAAAATGGTGTGTGGGCTTCAATTTAGAATCTCTTAGATCTCTTAAAAATGAGAAAATGGTTGCGGTGAAGGTGGAAGCCCATATATTTCTTTCAAATGTTTGGTGTTACTTCTATGCAGTAAGGGGCGAGGCTACATGATTCTCTTAAAGAGGTTTGGGTTTGGATTGGGATTTTTGCTTGTATGAGCATTGAGGTTTCATGGTTGAAAGTTTAGAGTTTTCTATTGAATGTGATTTGTTGATCCTCATCATAATCTCAACTACAAAAACAAACAAATTCTAAGCATGATAGGAAAGAGGGTATTGTGACTTTTTTTTTTGGTTGCGAACGCTCTTAGAATTTAAACCATCTTAGGAAGAGGGTCGGTGATTCTCGATAAACACTTTTTCACAAAGTGTTTGTGATTCTCATCGCGAACTCTCACAGCCATAGGTTCTGCACCTTGCCATCTAGACGGCATACATCCTGACAACGTTTTGAAATACATTTGATAGTGGTTGCTTGCAACTGTGGCCTACCTTGGAGAGTTTTGAAACGTCGATGACAAGGCTCCAAGGTGAACTTTTTTGTTTCATTTTGATATGCTCTCGAATGAGTGTGCCTTGGTAGTGGTTTGAAAATTTTTGAGAGGGGAGGGCCTCCTTTGGACAACGTTATGAACACACTCTTGACTTGTTCCCGTGAAGCCTCGTCCTCTTGCCATTTTTTTCATGAACTTCTAGCTACGGATAGTGCATCGTCTAGCACTCAATCAACCGCCTTTGTACTTATAGAGTTTCCAAAGAAGTTCGAGATGGTGGATAGGGCATCATGCTTGCAATTCACAAGGGAAAGTTGAATTCAAATAATCTTGGCTATTTTCTTATAAAAAGGGAAGCTATTTGAGTCTTTGATTAGGGTGAAAATCTTCGAGATCCCCTGTGGGTGAATAGAGCCCACAAAAGGCGCACGATCGGGGAGGGGGGGGGGAGTGGGCTGTTGTGCATGTTGCCTTGCAAAAAATAATAACTTTTTTTTATTGCTCTCCCTTGTTGGGTTGGTTTTCACGACAGAAGGAAGAAAACTTTCAAGGTATCCCGTTATGTGCACGTTACCATCAGTGCACTCCTAGAGACGACATGCTTGATACATGCCATCCGGGAACATCAATCGCATTCCAAAAGTCGTACCACATTTGAAATACATATCAAACAAAGCTTCGTCGGGCATTTCTTCCCAAGCTCCCGCTTGCTACCGCTACTGGCATCTCATGTAGTGCTACAAAGCTCGAAGATGCAAGCGGGGGTCTACTGTGATTAGAACTGCCCAGTTCCACCCTCGAGCTTACCTTGGTTGCATACCTTCATGATGTAAGTGAAGCCAATTTCATTTGGAAGAGGCTTTTCCTTCGCTCCTTGGAAAAGTGGTTTAAAGCTTGCTTGCCATACCCAAATGGCACGTCATAATCAATGTACGCCGAGAGATGCGTCCCGAATTAAAAGCTTCTTTGAGAACCCTTTCTGCTTTCCTTGATTCGTCGTATCTGACATACATCTCAACCAAAGCATCTCCAACCATTTCTCCTTAAGAAAACCCTTTATTAGCTATGAGCTATTTCAAAAGCGGCCCTTTTTAGCCCTACCCTTAAGTGAGAGGCATTCATGCCTCTAGCTCCATACTTTAGTTTGATTGACCAGTAGAGGAGTCGATATTTGGTTGCCTTTTGAACTAGCCATTGCATTTGGCCATTAGTGAGATCTCTCGAACATTCATAAGCCTCTAGGAAATGCAAATTTTCTTGAACATAGCCCCTATCTCGGAACAAGGGAGGCTTCATATTTATCACCATCACCAAGATTTCTTGAAAATACTCCCTAGCTAGAGCATCAATGATCAACAACTCTAGTTGCCTTGGAGTAAATGGGAAGCCTACAGCTTTTAAAATTTTGTGCAAGTATCCTCCAGGATCCCAAGTAAGAATAGAAGAATCATCAACAATGTCCTAACAATAGAACTTTCTACTTCATGCGAGAAAGGATATATTTTGTAACCACCATTAGTGAAAGGATAAATGACTATCTTTTCTCCTTCCAAGATAGAACTTAGTATGATGATCCCCAAGACTGTACCAAGAAGACTCCATCTATGGCCTCCTTGTTGATGTGGCAAGCTCCAATTGTCTTTTGAACCTAGCTTACCATTATAGGGGAAGCTAACTAAAGAGTCATGCTCCTCTTGGGTGCCATAAAAAAAGTCCATTGCTTTTTCTGATGTTGGTAATAAGCCGCAAACCTTGTAGCTCAAAGACAAGCTTAATACTTCTTGTACCAAAATGTATAGCATATACAAAAGATAATCTGCAATCCACATGTTGAAAAACACTTCATCTTGACTATGTGCATGCAAAACCATACTCCAATCTTTCTCATGTTGGGATCCATTTTGTGTGACCCTTATGACCTTTCCTCGTGCTAAGGGTTCTTTAAAGATTTTCTTAAATGCATCCAACATAGTAAGATCAAATGCAACCTCCATATTTATGTTGCCAAACCTATATTGCCAATAAATTACCTCTCCATCTATTTGCTTAAGAATTTGATTAGAGTGGGCTTCACAATCCCATTCCTTGGTAATAATAGCCATTCCAATTCGGTCTCCAGTAGCTTCCTTTGATCATTGTAGTGCAAAATACTTCATGTCTCCTTGCAACTATATATCTGGTGGATCCACCATGTTGTGATCAATGCGAATGAGATCCATGATTTCAAGAGATTTGCCCTTATCATTTTTCGTCATAGATTCTTTTTGTGATGTTGTAGTTGAATTGCTAGAGAGCTCATCCGCGGTTATTTCTTGTTGCTTACCAGCTTTCGTGTCAAAGACTTCATGTCTATTTGCAACTATATATCTGGTGGATCCACCTTATTGTGATCAGTGAGAATGAGACCCAAGATTTCAAGAGATTTGTCCTTATGATTCTTTGTCATAGATTTTTCCTGTGATGTTGTAGTCGAATTCCTAGAGAGCTCATCTGTAACAGTCTCTCGGTTTATTTCTTGTTGCTTACCAGCTTTCTTGTTGTATAGAATCTCCTTGCCCTTTTTACCTTGCATCTTGAGGATTCATGTGTCCAAATGTTGCTTTTCTCTCATGGTTATGAGCCATGGTCTCCCTAAGATAATTCGGTAGCCCTCCCCCTTAAGGATCTTTGAGCCCTCTATAGAGAAACATCATTAACAAGATGATAGAGTTGTACAGACTCACCAATTGTGAACTTTGAAATGCCAAATTTTTGTCCTGTGGCTTAGACATCTTTCTTGACTCCCCCTTGTCCTTCATCTTTACTTTCCTTTGTGAAGCTTCCTCATTCAACGTGCTTAACTCCCATGGTGTCTACCTCTTCAGTCTTGGTATTCCCTTTTGCCACTCCTTTGATGTGTTTCTTCACTTTCATCTTGCCCTTATCTTCAAGTCTGATGAAACTCACTACATAATTTCCAGCTAGTTGTGGGGGTAAGGGCATAATAATGGTATGTAGTGGCGGTTGTTGTTGCACATGTCATTGTAAGATTTGGATGGATGGTACTTGTTGTGGTTGCCTCAGTGGTGGTGGTCTTGCTCTTGGTTATGAGAGTTGATTTTGCCTCCCTCCCCTATTAAACCTCCTAGGGTGTGGACAATAATACATACCATGGCCATCCTTTCCACAATTATATCAGTGGTATTCTTGATTTTGCATTCGTTGTCTTCTCCCTTGCTCTTGATTAGGATTGTGTGTGTATGTCCTTGTTGTAGCAAATGCACAGATAGATTCTCCAGCTGAGTAGTGATGCGGCTCAAAAGGTCTTGCTGCTCTTTTGATGCCTCTTGTCCTTGCGTCCTCTTATGAGCGGCTGTTGCAGTTGCTGGGGTTGTTTGAGCTCCGCTTGATTCCTCCGACTTGTAGGATTTTGCTTGCATGTGCAACTTCTTGTCTTTAAGGTGGGCTATGCCTATTGTCAACTTATATGTTGCAAGGAAGCTCCCCTTCACCTTCTTCTTAAGCGACGACCACATGCCAAATAAAACGGTCCTTGAGAAAATTAGACGCTCCTTCACCTTCCTCCAACAAGGCAACCCATCGCTCCCATAGATCCACAAAATTGGATTCATACGTGGGATACTCTAGTAGACCTCCTTGCCAACGATTTCCATAGCTTCTCTGAGATAGTGTCTTCACTAAACCTCTTCACAAAGGAAATACATGGTAAGTTTCATGCATCCTTGGTAGCTTGTGTTAAATCATTATACTTGGCCTTGGTGTCTACTTTTATCAATAGAGGGAAAACTTGTAGCTGTGAGACATCATCATCCTTGTTGGAGATCAATAAGCGATTTGAAGATTATTAAGAAACTCGGTGGTGGTGTCTTCTCTCTTCTTGTCACTAAATGTGAGGAAGGAGATATTTGCCATGGTAGCAAATGGATGAGGAGAAAATCACAAACCCTTTTTAACCAAGGACTTAGTAGCTAATTTTTTTTTTCCTTAAATAGATTGATTAGTGATTCATACGTATTTATACAAGGGTTGGACAACTAGAGCTAGGGCTAAAAGAAAGAGGAAAAGCTAGAGCAGTACTCACATCAAAAGAGTAATAGTGATCGAAAATGGGTAAGATGATAGGGCGTGGAGATTTGAGAATTTCTCATAGTATATCTATCATAAACACAAGAAAACAATCTTCTGCTGGTAGAATATTTTTCTATCTATGTATACATTTATATGCATATAGCCCGTTGTTATTATACTTAGGTATAGGGTAAGGCATCACTTACTAGAGTTTCATACCTTTGGTGTTGATAATGCCGTACATCCACCACATGCCTCTACCACATGTTGAAGTTTACATAATTCTCTATACTAAGCCAAAACAGAATGGGCGGGAAAAGTCTACTTCAATTCATTTTGCATGTGACGACGATGCTTGGGTGGTCAGATTTTTCTTGAATTCTCTAGGCCTAGAGAGAGTGTATGTTCACTTTCTTCTATCAAATGTTTTAGGCTTTGTGGCTTGGAATTTTTGGTTGTTGCAACGAATGATTTTTCTTTGACCGTTGGAGAGAAAACCCTTAGTGCCACACAAAATTTGATTGATATGAGTGTTATGCGGTTCTCAAAAAGAAAAGTTACGACCTCTCCTTCACCTCTTTTGGCAGTACTCATTGACAAAATGCTTTGGTTGACATCAATGATGACACCTTGTAGCCATCCCCTGTAATGCTCCTGATTTGGGATTAACACGAGTAATGCGAGATGGGGGGCTTACTTCTTGGATTTTAGTGATGGTACAACCTAGAAATGGTACTTCGATGAAAGTTTTCAATGCTTTTGTGGTCCTTTCTTCTTTAGTTTTCCAATTTGAAAACTCTTTGAGCCACTCATCCATGATTGATGACACACATCCTCAACTTTATAAACCGAAGGTCTTTGCAAAGCCCTCCTTCGTGGGGACACCAAATGACAGGTGGTGGATATGCAAAACAAATCTGGTGGCCTCTAACCAAGACTATGCACAATGGCTTCATCACTAGGTATATAATAGAGGCACCACCTAGCTTAGGATGTGGCCATGATGCAAATACAGATGGCAAACATGATAGAAATGGTGCCGTCTAGTTATGCCAACAAGAAAACGAATGATGATACACAAAACAAAAGGGGCATGCTTGACATGTATACAAGACATTGCATTTATGATGCCACATCCATATGCTATCCACTATGAATTAGCTTCCAATATAAGAATAGTTAAGAGAGGGAAAGTCCCTATGGGTAGCTTACAATGTAGTATCCATTAGTGTGAGTGGAAACCAATGCTCTCAATACCTGATCTGTTAAAGTTCAAGCTATCAATGTTTGGACGTGTGTTTGGAGCTGCAAGCACATAGCATGTGGCAAGGAGCCAACATGACCTTAAAACGCTATAGAAAATTTATTAATGTAGATGGGATTATGGACATGTGTGTTCCAAAGTTCACTCTTTGGAAAATACTTGTACATGAAGTGTTCACAATTCATGAATGGGGATCCTTGAACGTAATGTGGTCTATAGTTTGTTTAAAAAGCAAGGACATAAATTCTCTAGCCATTTTATTTCTACTTTTTAAAATAGCAAGGACGTAAATTCTCTAGTTTTTATTTCATTGATACGCTATAGGTAGAGAAGCCAATTTAGAGGCACTTTAAAGAAAATTTCTAATTTCAATTCAATTTAGAGCAGCTAGTCTAGATGCCCTTCGAATTTGGATAACATCAAGACGATGATCGTTGGCAACACATAGGGATTTCATTAACAAACATGTGAGCATGTTAATAATGTTGAGTAATCACTTTCCAAAACACATAAATCACGTTAAATATTAACTTGACCTTCTTGTTAACTTGCAAAAACTGTATTCACTTTTCAAAACACATAATCGCGTTAAATATTAACTTGACCTTCTTGTTAACTTGCAAAACCGTCTCGACCGATAAGTTTACTTTGATTTTTACATAATCTGACCGGCCCCCAAGATTTTACATACCTTGGTGGACCTGCCATATTATGTAAAAAGCCCGGTGGGCCATTTTGTTTAAAACGAAAAGCTACCACTATTCATCCTTTTGATTTCTAGATCCATGGGGAGCGTATCCTTATACTGAGTACATTTAATTCTCCTTGGGAACTGACCTAAGGTTATTGAGTCATGTCTTGATTTCTTAGTATGGTAATCACATTGTAAATGATTAAAAACCTTGGCATAAGACAAAGGTACGATGTTGAATAAATTAGATCTCTTTAGAATCAGACGCATAGAGGGACTGAAGTTGGTTTTACAAGATGAGTATATACTAGAAATGAGTCTTTAGTTAGGGGATGGATGTCTTGTACTAGTATACCAGGTATATAAAGATCCTTAAAGTCTTGGATTTCACACCATCATAGGTTTTGATTGATGTATTTGTTTGTCACTATACAATATGAGAGCTACAATCCTTGATTGGATGAAAGTAATTCTTATATATCCAATTGAATATATGAGAGAGCTACAATCATTGATTGGGTAAAAATAGTCCTCAATTGTGTAATTGCATTGAAGATTTTATAGTTTTGTTTTATGCATAATGTTGGATAGAGAGTGCATTGTGTACTGTAAAAGATTATTGGTGCATGAGATTAAAATCATACATATTTTTGTTTATGTATTACAAATAATTAACATCTTATTTTTAATATATATTGAAATGCAAGAAATTGTTTTTGTAACTAAATATGTAGTTCTTGTGCCTTCAGCTATAATTATAATCAGTGAAAGAAAATGTCGGCATAAGTAGTACACAATCAAAAAGAAAAAAAAGCCCTCGACAAAGAGTGAGAGTTTGCAAACAACATATGCAATCGATATATAGAGTGATAATGTAAACAATGCATGGTCACAAAACCATGTGGGACTCCACTTATTAAGGAGCATTTTTTGGGTCGTATCGAAAAGAGCTATCACACATGCACATGCAACTACAAAGCATTCGAGAGAAGAGTTTGAGAAGAAGGATGACAAGAGACACCATGTAGAGAAGTTTGTTATGAATGCGTACCAAGAGTAGACAGAGTACAAGACGTAGAAGGGCGGGAGAATTGTGTTTGGAGCACTTCTTTGCTTGGTACTAACCATTGTGCTTGTAGTTTTCGTGTTTGTCGCTTGGAGCCTCCTTTTTTGATAGGGGCATTTGCTCATAGAGCATGGTGTGCTTTTTATGTTGTTCGTAGAGATGGCTCGTGGAAAGGCCATGCTTAGAAGACTGACAAGTGAGTCCTTGCATGCTCAACCAAGAAGGCACCGATACAAGGGGCACAAATGGATCCTACAAGAACTGCAAAAGGATTGAACGACACATGCGATCAGCCATCTCGTGGCTTCCATTTCCACGAGTAGTGAGGGAGATATGCGAGCATTGGAAAGTGGGCATGAGATGGGCTACATTTCTCTTCTTTGCCTACAGGAGATTGTAAAAGACTATCTCATTGAGTTCTTCAGTGTGATGGCTACATCCTCGCTACCCATGTACATTGCATTACAATTATGCCTCGAGATTTTGATATTGCTACACCCTCGGGATTATACCTAGGGACTTTGATGACTAAATCCTGGCTAGGATAGTTTGTTTTAGCCAATGCCTATCCAGGATATTTAAACCATGGATATTCTTACCTTCCCCCCTCTCCATCCTTGTGTGCAAAAGATAGATCCTTCACAGGTTGCTCACAATAGGACACTTGATCACGGATCAAGAGGCACATTCACTCAACCTAGATGGATGGGCAAGCGATTTCCAAGCCTGAGGGTGTCCTCAATCCAAGTACAACTCCCCCCTAGGAGCCTCAGCTAGCCAAGGAGGAGCCTGAGCTCACCAAGGTAGAGTGAGAGTATCCAAGGAAGAGCCAAAGCCAGTCAACAAGAGCAAGAGCTAGCCAATGCAGAGCAAGGGCCAACCAACGTAAAGCCAGGGCCTATGCCAAAAGACTGACCTCTTTTAGAGAAAACCAACATACATAACAAATAAGAACTACAAATGTTGGAAAATAAAACACCTCTCTGTGCAAAGATTCACATGTTGGACAGATCAAAGGTAGACTGTTTTTGTTGTTTCAATGCGTGTATTGCTGCAATGGTTCTATTAAAAGAAGCGACTTCTTTTCTTATTATCAGGCTTCTACAAGAACTTCAATTAGATAACTAAAGTCCCTAAGATGTGTGCAAATTTTTTGTGATGGCTATTCAACATATTATATTATCGATCCAAAGACGGTCAAGAGAGGACAATGATTGTGCTGAGGAGTTCTAGAGGGTCCACATTGAGGAAGTGACATAGTGGGCCCAAGATTGTCAACACAAGTTTTGAAACATATAAAAGGCTCACAATCAATATTATGTGGATGCCATAGACTAGGCGATCTTGCAAAGAAGCACACAACAATGACACATGAAGGATAGATTGTCCTTGACCGGAAGGCATTAGGAACAATCTGTCTAAGCTTGGCGTCAACGGTGACCTTCAAGGTTTCAGAGATGAAGACCATTGAGGATTTGATGAAGTCACTTGACCGCCTCTATGAGAGACCATCAGCATCCAATAAGGTATTTCTCATGAGGTCAAGGTGGTACCAAACGTACTGTACGTGGCGTATATGTACGAACTGTACGATGTTCCATATAGGAAAAAAATTTATGTACGTAAAAATACGTACTCTTGTAAAAAAACCGCAAATACTACATTTTCTAGGACTTTTCCAATATAAATCAAGAGAGAACCCAACAACTTATAGAGACATTCAAAGACATGTTTTACAAGACAACTACATAATGTGTAACTATTGCAAGAGACTTAAAAGTTAAGACAACATTGATTATTGAACAAGAACATCAAGGCTAAAGAGTCAAATGAGATCTGAAATAACAATGAACACATCAATGCTGAAAACATCAAATGACAAAGTACCATAGGTGATAGCCTACAAGGCCCACGCCATAACGAAAGGCTCATCAGCCATCATAAATGAAAGCATCCTACTCAAAAAGTCTGTCTATATAGTAGTAGAAAGCACTAAATAGCTAGCTCAAAGCTAGCCCATGTGATGGCCCCATCCTCAAAAATCATCATCAGATGCAGATGAAGACTTTGTTGAAGAGACCAAGTCCCCATACGTCAGGATATTTCCCTCTTCGTCGTACTCTGGCTCTGCCATCGCGGACACCTGTGCCACATGTAGATAATCCTCTATTGCCTCTGTCAAAGCCTCAATGAGACAAACAGCCTCGTTTTCTCGTTCCGAGAAGAACGAATAGGTAGCTTCCCTTTACGAATGCTCTCTCTTCGAGCACTATCTGGGTCTGGATCATGCTCACATAGAGGAATAGCCAAAGCTCGTGCGCGTGACCTCGTCACACGCTGGTTAACACTCTCCAACTCCCTGTGAAGTTGCCGAATAATCTCCTTCTGCTCATTTTTGATTTGCACCTCCACTTCCTCTATAGCACAAGGATCTGCCACCATCTTCACCTTGGTTGTCTCCGCCTGTTGAAAAATGAAAACAGAGGAAATATTATTTACTATGTACTAAGTACTCAATGGCCGAGTGTATCATGATTCATGACTCAATCATTCATGTGAAAATTAATAGTAGACCTGCTTGGGTGTTCCCAAAGCGTAGTAGGCTCGCACAAGCCTCATATTTGCTTGGCAATAGACTAACTTCTCTAGTTGAGAAGTACTGAGACGATTGCGGATCTTTGTATGTATCAAGGAATAAGTGCTTTAGTTGCGCTCGCATGCACCGTCCGAGCAATCCTACAACAATGAGCATTGAGATTTAATATATGGCAATAGTAAGTACAAAGTACATTGTACAAAAACTATAAGTCTCAAGATTCTCAATTACCTGTGAAAGTACTCGTAAAGCCACATGTAAGCGTTGGAAGACCTTGTCTCCCATAATTTAACCACCATGTAAGAGGAAACTTGCTAGCATCAATCTCCACTTCGGGTCCACGACTATTTGGAGAAGTGGATCCCTCAATTTGAAGAGTCTCTGTAGCACTAAATACATATAAGCAAATCTGGTCAATGCTCTCTTAAATATGTCTTTACATTGTGATACAATAGATATAGCACAGGATGCCTTTGAGAAGCTCCTCATTCGTGATCTAGTCTTATGGAACATAGTGATCACGTGATGAGGTATCAATGAGCTGCTACGAACGAATGCAAGTTGAAGGTTGTTCTCCTAATGCTGTTTCTTTTGTATGCATCTTGAAAGCTTTTGGTAGCCTAGAAGCTGCATACACAGGAAAAAGAGTTCATGCTTTACTTGAGAGTCACATCTTGGAAGAACAAGAAAACGTTGGTTGCATTGGCTTGTTAGTTTTGTATACGAGTTGTGGCATGCTTGCAAAAGCAAAGGAGATATTTGATCAGATTCCAACAGGGGATACTTCCTCATGGAATGCACTAATTACTGGTTATGTAGATCATGGGCTCGATGATCGAGCAGTTTATTGTTTTGGACAGATGCAAGATGAGGACATTGCACCTGCTGTTGTCAACTTTGTGTGTATCTTAAAAGCTTACGGCAGTATATAGGCAATTGAAACAAGTGAAGAGATAACATGGAGATTCAGAGGCAGGGATTATTGGATAAGCATATGTTGCTAGCAACTGCATTGGTCGACATCTATGCAAAGTGTGGTATGCTGGCAAAGGCCCAAGAAGTTTTTGATGCGCCTCTTAACACGGGATGTGAGCAATGATAGAAGTCTCCTTACTGGGTGAATGCTTTGAGGATATATGTCATATTTCCATGGCATGCTATTGGACAGTGTCGCACCTCATAGCACTATATATGCCATCATGCTTAAGCTTGTCTTGATAGCGGTCAGGTGGCTGAAGGAGAACAAAGTGATTGGAAATGCTCTAGTTTCCATAACATGTTGCTGAGCATGAATGCTCTAGGAGGCTAGGGGGGTTGGCAAGCTATGTCAAGCGTTTTTTGAATGGGCAAGAAGCTAATCAGTAGAGCGGGAATGCTTGTCAAATTGCCTCTTGTACGTAGGCATGCATAGCCCGTTGCACTTGGGAAGTGGTTTGTAAAGGCAGATGTAGAAAGGTTTGGTTTGTCTTGTCTGTTTGCTGATGTTTTTGGTCAAAACGGATATCATATGTATTGTTATTTGGAGGTTCTGCTTCGAAGCTATGTTGAAGAATTTTTGGGATGTGCGAGCTCGATGCAATTGGTTAGTTCAAGCTTGTGTGAGTTTTGTTGAGAGGTTTTGTATTGCATGCTTGGACTTACTTTATTATTGGTGCAAGGGTGGGCTAATGTATCTACAAGCAAAGGTAGAGGGTTAAATGAAAAAAGCGTTTTTGATAACTACGGGAGAGCCATGAGTAGTGGGAGGTCGTTTTTGGAAAGGGGAGTGGTGGCGAGCAGAGAGAGAGAGAGAGAGAGAGAGAGAGAGAGAGAGAGAGAGAGAGAGAGAGAGAGAGAGAGAGAGAGAGAGAGAGAGAGAGAGAGAGAGAGAGAGAGAGAGAGAGAGAGAGAGAGAGAGGCTGAGAGTGCCAACTTGGGGGAAACAAGGACGCATATGTTTTGGATGGGGTACTATCATTCAGCCTATGCAAGGGGAATCACCAATTAGAAGGGGGGAAATGGAGCTACCAATGGTCGCAAGTGTGGAGCATGCAGGGAAGAGCCAGGTTGTGGGCAAATGAAGGAGCTTGCTCCCTTGTGGAGGTGTTGCGTGGTTTGTTTTTGTGCCGAGGCATCTTAAAGCAGATTGGGGTAGTCATGGAGGAGTTGCTGCCAATGATAAGTGAGTCAGAGTTCTATCAAGTGTACTGTGGCTCCTGAAGATAGCTAAAGCTTGATGTTTCTTGTAGAAAAAGGTGGTCATCTTAGTGGCATATGTAACAATAGGCAATACCCAAGGCAACTTGCCTATATCCTCCATAAGTAAGTCAAGACAATGCACAACACATGGAGTCCAAGAAATCCGAGGGTAAGCTGCCTCGATCATTTCACCCATAAGTTTACAATTTGAGGCATTGTCAATCACAAACTGTACCACATTATCCTTCCCAACCTCATCAATAGCTTTTCTTATGCGCCCAAAGATAAACTCACCACTAATGCGCTCTCCGGCCTTCCCTGCATCCACAGCGCGCAAGAAGTATGTGCCAAGACAAGACGACACAAGAATATTAATGATGTGTCGCCTACGAACATCACTCCAGCCATATGATATGATGGTGCACCCAAAATGCTACCAACCGGCCTTGATCGGGACCAAAGCCTTATCTATCAAAGCCTTCTGCTCATCAAGCATTGTAGTGCGCATCTTCTTATACTCCACCCCTGACCATGAATCTGTGTGACCAACATCAGCTATAGCCCGGACCATCCTCTTCCAATGCTCAGTCCTCAAAACATTGAAGGAGATGTTGCACTCAATGAGAGTACGAGCAATCTCCATCTGAGCCACCTTTTGACGCTCCTTCACCCAAGAAAGAGAGTTCACACACGAAGGCAAGGTGCTTTGCCTACGTGCATCCATATCACCTCGATCTTCCTCCTCCTGCACAACTCGAGCCCTCTTTCTACTAGAAGCAGTGGGATGATCCTCTTGAACCTCAGAAGATGAACCACCAAAATCCCCAATAAGAGCATCATGAAGAGCATCCTGTGTGTGCTGGCTACCTGTATTGTTTATTGATGTTGGTACTTCCAAAAAATTCTCCGCAATCAGCTTGTCCCTAATATCTTGTGGAACCTTTTTGCACCCTCCACAATTGTTGGTCGTGCCAATACCTTTCAGATGCTTGACGACACGAGAAATTGTAGTCGTGAGCTGAAAATTACATTACTTGCATTGCCATCGTCGAGTGCCCGAACCCGCTTGGCCTGGAGTGTTGATAATGCGGATGACATTGGTATGCTCCTTCCAGTATGGGTTGCATGGCTTAGGCATGATGAATCTGTCGCAAACAATAAGACAGACACGTGACACGAGAGAGAGAGAGAGAGAGAGAGAGAGAGAGAGAGAGAGAGAGAGATTTTACCTGCACACTGTTTCTCTTCAAATTTCTCTACAGTGGCTGGTTACTAGTTCTCTGCAATTTGTTACTGCTGAATGCAAGCGCCTTAAAAATAAGCCCCAAAAATTGGTCGCTTGGGCCTAGCGAAACCCTCACATTGGATAAGGGGCAGAAGAAAAAAAACAGGACCGTACAGATCGATTTGTACGGTACGGATCCGTACAGATCAACCATATGGTACGGTATGGATCCGGACGTACGTGTTGAACCTACCTTGCATGAGGTGCTTGTTGAATCTAAAGATGGCACGGAATCGTTTAGTTGCACAACACCTTAATGTATTTAACACCAACATAAGTCAAATTCAATCGGTGAAAATCAATTTTGATGACGAAGTGCGAGCTCTTGTTATACTATCATCTCTACCAGATAGTTGGAACAGCCGTGTGATGACTATAAGTAACTCTATCTCTGACACAAATACTCTTAAGTTTGATGATGTTGTGGGTGTTCTCCTAGGCGATGAAATGCAAAGGAGAAACACAGGTAAATCATCAAGTTCTTCATTGTCTGTGGAAAAAAGAGCAAGATCTAAGGAGAGGTTTAAAAACCAAAGGGTCGTGATCGCTCAAGGCGGAGCAAGTCAGGCACAAAGTCAGTTCTTGAATGTTTGAGCTGCGGAAAGAAGGGCCACGTTAAGAAGGATTACTGGTCAAAGAAGAAGAAGGAGCTGGAGTCTTAAGAGAACAAGCCAACATCGGAGGCCAATGTGGTTGGTAAATTAGAGCAAGATTCTCTAATTCTCTAATTAAACAACGTGTCTAATTCGTGGATAGTAGATTTTGAGGCTTCATTCCATGTGACACCGTACAAGCAACATTTCCAAGATTACACCGAAGGTACTTTTGGGTATGTATACTTGGGAGATGATGAAGCTTGTGAAATTGTCGGCAATGGTACAATTTGTGTCAAAATTGCTAATGGAAATGAATGGAAGCTTAAAGATGGTAGGCATGTTCCTTCTCTTCGCAAAAATTTAATCTCTACAGGACAATTGGACGATGAAGCTTACAACATTGCATTCAAAAACAAATGGTGGAAGATCTCAAAGGGATCTTTGGTGGTTTCCAAAGGAGAAAAGGCTGGTACACTTTACTTGTGTACTTGTGAGCACACAATCTTCAACTTGTGCAATAGCTACATAAGTCGACAATGCGGTGTGGCACTATCGGCTTGGACATATGAGTGCCAAAGGAATGCAAATCCTTCAAACAAAGAAACTTCTACCAAGTTTGAAAGAAGTGGACTTAGAGTTTTGTGAAGATTGTGTTTACGGTAAGCAAAAGAGGATAAAATTTCAAAAATCAAGAAATGAAAGAAAAAAAAAAAACTTGAATTGGTTCATTCTGATGTTTGGGGTCCTACAAGTACACCATCACTTGGTGGCTCATTGTATTATGTAACATTTATCGACAATGCGACTAGAAAAACATGGGTTTATGTAATGAAGAATAAGTCCGATGTTTTTTTCATGTTTCAAAGGCGGAAAGCCTTTGTGGAGAATGAGGCAGATACCAAGGCTAAATGCCTCAGATCCGACAATAAAGGCAAATATTGCAGCCAAGCTTTTGTGCTAGCAATGGCATTTGGAGGCAAAGGACAACCCCAAGGATATCATTAGAAAATGGAATTTCTAAAAGGATGAACATAACGATCATGGAGCAAGCACAAATCATGCGGCTACATGTAGGCCTACCGCTTGAGCTTTGGGTGGAACCAGTAAGTATGTATGTGTAGTTAATCAACTGATCACCCTCAACAATATTAGATGGGGGAGTTCCAAAAGAGGTATGGACATCTAAATCCGTAAATTATGCATTCCTCAAAACGTTTGTGTGCGAGGCTTTCATGCACATAGATAGAAGCCTAAGGTCAAATCTAGATGCAAACTCCAAAAAGTATTTCTTCATTGGCTATGGAGAAGCTGATTTTGGTATCGCCTATGGAATCCTGAAGATGATAAAATCTTTAGAAGTAGGAATGTTATTTTCAATGAACAAAATATATGCAAATTTTACATGAAAAGAAAAAAAAACAAAAGAAACAGTTGATGAGTACATGGAGCTTGAGGACGGTGAAGACTCAAGAGCACGAACGGTGACAACGTACAACAACGTCAACCAAATGAGGAGCCTCAACCTATTTCCCAAAGATCTACAAGAGCTGGTAGACCTCCAGAAAGGTTCGTTTCTTCCTTCATACATCTATTGATCTCAGATTCTGGAGAGCCGAAACCATACAAAAAACTATGTATCCCATATCCAAAGAAGAATGGATGAAGAACATGCAAGTGGAGATGGACTCATTACATTACAACCAAACATGGGAGTTGATTGAGTTTCCTAAAGGTAAGCGGACATTGCAGAACAAATGGGTGTATAAGTTGAAGAAAGAAGGTGGGAAGAAAATGTACAAGTCCAAGCTTGTCATAAAAAGATTTTCTCAAAAGCAAGGTATTGACTTCAATGAATATTTTTTGTTGTTGTAAAAATGAACTCAATTAGGCTTGTCTTAAGCCTTGTGGTTGGTCATGATTTAAATCTTGAGCAAATGGATATAAATACGGCATTCCCTCACGGTGACTTAGAGAAGAAATTGTACATGATTCAACCAAAGGGGTATGAAGTAAAATGTAAGGAGAAAATGGTTTGCAGATTAAATAAGAACTTGTATGGTTTAAAGCAAGCATTGAGACGTGGTACTTGAAGTTCAAGCGATGGATGTTGGATCATGGATTCACAAGATGCAACTCATATCATTGCATCTACACAAAGAATTTGGGAGATGGAAAGTTAATCATCCCGTTTTATATGTTGATTGAAAGTGCTAACATGTAGGACATCAAAGACCTAAAAGAGGAGTTTTCGAAATCTTTTTCAATGAAAGATTTAGGTGTTACAAAGAAGATACTTGGTATGAAGATAACAAGGAACATGATGAAGAAGACAATAAAGCTATCTCAGGAGGATTATATCAAGACGATACTAGAAAGGTTTGCAATCCAAAATGAAAAAACGGTTGCTACACCTTTGGCTGGTCACTTTGAACTAACCAAGGATATGTGTCCAAAGACACAAGAGGAGATAGCTTATATGTCTAAAGTTTCATATGCTGCAGTAGTAGTTTCTCTTCTGTATGCTATGGTCTGGACAAGGCCAGACATTGCACATGCAGTGGGAGTTGTAAGTAGGTTCATGGACAACCCATGTAAAGAGCAATGGAAAGCTGTGAAGTGGATACTTAGGTATCTAAAAGGGACAACAATAAATACTTTGTATTTTGGAGGCATTGATATTTTCTTGCAAGGGTATGTTGATGCGGATATGACAGGTGACAAAGATACTCAAAGGAGAACTATTGGCTATGTCTTCATGGTTGGAGGCACATCAGTAAGCTGGGATTTAAAGATGCAAAAATTGGTCTCACTTTCTACCACGGAAGCAGAGTATGTAGCAATGACAGAGGCAAACAAAGAAATTATGTGGCTACACAGATTCCTAGAAGAGCTTGGATTCAAACAAGACAATAGTGTCTTTTACAATGATAGCAAAGTGTTATCCATCTTGCAAAGAACTCAGCCTTTCATTCAAGGACAAAGCACATCGGGATGAGATATCACTTCGTAGGCACACTTTTGGAAGAGGGACAACTAAAGCTATTAAGGTGCATACAAGTGAAAATCCTGCAGACATGGTTACAAAGGCGGTCAACAAGGAGAAGTTGAGATTTCATTCATCTTCAATCGGCATAAGAAGCTAGGATGAAAATTAGTCTCACAGGTTTGGTATAAAGATCAGTCTCCAAGTGGAAAATTGTTAAGTATGGAGCCTGATCTACCCTTGTAATTTTTTGTATTAAAAACGCACATTTGTAAGGTCCCCGTTATGAGAAGCCATCGTGCATGAAGAAAAAACACTTGTTGAAAACCATAATTTTCACGATCGGAATATTCTTTTTTGCAAGAATATTATGGCCGGAAGATGGTAAGAAAGTAGTCAAAAAACGGTCGGTCGATCAGTTGGTTGGTGGTCGGTAGTTGATGGCCGGTGTCCGGTGGGTGGAAGACTTTGGTGGTGGCCGAATTCAATGGTCGGTTGGTTGGTTGGCCGGTTGGTCGGTAGTTGATGGCTGGTGTCCGGTGGGTGGAAGTCTTTGGTTGTGGCCGAATTCAATGGCCGGTGGCCGATTTCAAATCGGACTTGTCTTCTCAAGGGCGGCCACACATGGGCGCATTGGAGAGTCCAACTTGGACTTGTGTACACAAAGGCGGCTACACACGGCTTCCTCTCATGAGAGAGGGCAACCCTTTTGGCCTATAAAAGGAGGCCTTTTCTACACACAAAATGGATTGTGAAGCATTGTGCTCTTCTTTTGCTCTTGTTAGCTGAGTAGCTGAGTAGCTAACAAAAAGACGGAGTGTCAGAAACAAAAAAATTAGGAACTTGTGATTTTGAGCATATCTTTGCATGAAAATTGATAAAAGTTCTTGAAGACTAATGCTCTAGACTTTTGGATGCTTGTGGATAAATTTTGGACAAAAATCCATTAGCAAGCATCATATGTGTATGATGTCTGAGGAGTGAATCTGGCAGCCAAATTGACCTTTTGACATCATACCCAGATTTTGCATGTTGTTTTGACCACACACACCAAGTTTCATTTCATTTGGACATATAGATTGATTATTGAGAGGATTTTACTCTTTCTACAAAATTCGTTGTCAAAAAGTGGTAAATTTGTGCGAGTTTGACTTTTAAAATTTGTTGTGAGCACATGTGCATGATGTACACATCAAGGAGCACCTTGGATAGAAATAGAACTTTATTTTGCCTAGAAAACATCATACGCGTATGATGTCCTAGAGACCATATTTGGAGCCAAAGGACATATCTGTGTGCACCCTTGTGATCTAGAGAATTTAGGAAGAAAATATGCAAAATTCCATTGAATTTGAAGCATTTTGGGCTTGTGAAGGCCAAGAGATGGATTCAAGTTAAGTGAATGCTTAAATTGATAATATCTAGCACTAAAAGTAGTTAAATTGAGTTTTAAAAGTTGTTGTGAGTTGCTTGTGAGGTGGAGAAATCTAGTGTGAGTTTCACTGCATTTTGACTAGCTAGACATCATACATGTATGATGTCTTCACGTCATTTTTAGGGACTAAATCTAACATTAGAGCTTCCAAGAGTGTTTAGTACCACAAAACAAGCTTAGAGACCAAGGTTCATCCAATTTGGATCATCTTTGACTTAGAAGACCTCCCAAAGAAACCAATAGCAACTAAGGTAGAGTTAGGGGAGATTCACATGCCTACAAGTATCTAAACCACAAAGCAAAACTTGGAGTGAATAGAGGACATCGACGAGAGTCTCATTTTCAAGTTTGGGATAATTTTGAGAACTTACACATCATATGGGTATGAAGTTTGGAGGCTCATTTTAGGACTCAAATAATGATTTTGACTATCCAAGAACTTTCCTTGTGACCATAGGTTCCCATCTGTGTCCGTAGATCAATGGACAGAGCTCATAGGGAATCAGAACATATGTACAATTTTTTGGTTGGGATTAACCCTCTAGTTATACTGATCAACATGGTAGAGTGCTAAAGTGAGAATCACTATTTTGACAAAGAATTGCAAAGTCAAAGTTTTGCACAATAGCCAAAACCAAGGATCTTGCAAGTCGGTGATCATTGTGGAGTGTGAATTACTTTACAAGTCAAAAAAGCGGCTTTAAAGAAAATTAGAGCAAAGAGCCGCTGCAAGCAGACTTCTAAGGTAAGAGGTTTGTGTTGATAGTTATTTGTGTGAAAGATTTGATAAATTTGAGATTTGGTAGATATCTTTATAGAGACTAGAGAAAGATAGGAGACTAGGTTAGCTTAGTTTCGACAGAAGAGAGTGTAAACCAAGCAAGGATAGATCCGCTAGCACCTTTCATAGAGGTGGGCAGTGATGCTGGCACCTCCTCTGATGGATTGTATCAGTAAATGGATAACCAACAACTTGGAGGTTTCCAACAGCAAGGGATTATGGGGGGTAGCACCTCCCAAAAACCCTTAAACATACCAAAATACATGGCGATCTTCTTGAAGGGAACAAACGCCCATGGAGCCCTAGTGTATGTGGATGTTTGAGGACATCAATGCATATGTATTGAAGAATGGCCAGCTAAAGGATTGATAGTAAACATGGTAAATGATGATGGTGATAGGTTCCATAATAAGGAGGGAAACCACTACCTCATCGTCAGAGACCCAAAAAAATACAATTGGTATGGAGACCAAAGAATTGCCTCCTAAACTCACTCCATGGATCCTTTTACATTCATGACAATAGAGTAGTGAGGGTGGTTACAATTCATGAAAATAATGGGATTTACAAGCACGAGGAAGGAAGAGTCACCTCGTACTATCGGTGAAAAGAGAAAGTCATGTACTTGTTTTTGTATGATTTTGCAATTGGAACTCATATCATTTTTGTTGCTAAGTACGAACGCGAATACGAACTAATTCACCTAGAAGATGTAGGGAGAGTGATAACGCCAAAACTATTGACGCAAGATTTTGAGGAGAAGCAAAAGCCCATAGAAACCCCAACCAATCTATGAATCCCTTCTTAGATGATTATGACACCACATCACAATCAAATAAAAAGCCATTGACCAACCCTTGGAACTCACAAACATCGCCGCTATCATTTCAAGCATGGCTTTAGCAGTTTGCCACACTAGACGTGAACATGGAAGGGGGTGGATATCGGGCCATGTCAGAGCTAGCAGCACCACTAAAACCACCACACCATAAAAAATACCAAGATGTGAGTAGAACAAGAATGCCAAATCCAGACAGGATTGAAGTACTGCACCGAGAACAAGAATGAGAAGAAAGGGTCAGAGCAGAGGAACGACCACTTGCTATACCAATCATGAACTATGGATTAGGAGCACCCCTAGGTGAGGAACATGTACCATATCCTAGGCTAGAAAGAGCTCATAGAGGAGGAATGAGGGATCCTATGCTTAGATTGATGGATCACAGTAGAATCAGACCATCTCAACTCCAAAAATGGGTTAATCAGAAATATTCTTGAAATAGGGACCCAAGGGAGCATGTGATAGCATTTTTGCACGTCATTAGAGCTGAGAAAGTCCTAGAATTTTCCATGCAATTTTTAAGATTTGGGTTAACTCTAGAGGATGATGCCGCCACCTGGTTTGATTTGATTGAACGTAGAGATTTTGAGTCAATGGAGGAGGTATTTGACAAGTTTATTGAGGAATTCCCTCAAAGAGGGATAGCTCACAATATGGTCTCACAAATCCACAAGTTCAAACAAAAAGAAGGAGAATTGATGCAAAAAGCAGCTTTAAGGTTGAAACGCTACATAAACTTTTGCCCAGTGAAAGAGTTACCAATGCAGTCTCCAGACTCATGTTGATATTTATCCAAAAATTGAGGAATGCGGACCTTCGGAATAATTTTCATATGAAAAAGAGCTCAACTCTAAACGAGTTGACCAAAGAGGCTATATACGTAGTAGACAATTGTGTTGTCTACAAGGAAGGTGACTAAAAGACTTAGATGATGATTTTTTATCACAACGTAGTGGAACTAAGTCCACAAAATCGGCACAAAAGGGCGAGTCAACTGAAAGTAAAAAAGACTTATTGAAGAAGTGCTCAAAAGGATAAACCCTTTTGCTAAGCCTTATGTCAAACAATCCAAGTGGTGTGCCATCAAGAAAAAATGGATGAATCATGTGATGGAAGAGTGTTACAACAACAAGGGATATGTGAGAGAGTGGCAGTATGCCCCACCAACCCAAATAGAACCTCCTCAAGTACCACCAATGCCTAGGTATACATTAGGGAATTTGTCGGACTAGTAGGGGTTGAATGGAAACAACCAATTTTGGGGCAACAACCACCTCTCCTACAAGCAAGACTCGTAGATATTAGGTACACCCACTATAGAAGAACCAAAGGAACAAGCCTTAGTGCCTGTGTTCTCATATTACAAAGATCCGAGTGGATACATGGCTAGTTCAACATATTATCCGTCCGAAGAGCCAAAAGCACCAGAACCATGGAGCATGATTGGATCAATTGGACAACCAACTACTGAACATACTGCAAAACAAAGTAGATACAAGTTAGATGAATGCACCTTGCTGCTCATTGAAAATGGGGGAATAGTGGGATCAAGACGTGCCTATCAACATAGGGCTACTCAAGGAGCACCTCAACAAACCAAGGGACTGTGCTATAAGTGTGGTAGAGACCACGTGTTTAGGGATTGTCCTCCTATCCAATTTTTCACAAGAGCGCAAGCTCAAAAAGCAATAGAAGAAACCTTGATTGAGGACCCAAGAATAGATGCACCGAGTCTTGAGCGGAAAATTCAACGAAACACTTGGAAGGCTAGGAAAGCACGCATGAAAGCTAGGAAGGAACGCAAACAAATAGCCCTAGTTGAGGAGCTAAAACAAACCAGGAACAAGTTAAAAAAACTCGAGAGTCAAACGAGTCGTAAGATTGAAATCCTAGAAAATAGAGAGCCCGAGGAGAAGAAGGAACCAAAAAGTGCAAGTTCGGGGGGATCCGTACTAGTTGAAAAAGTGAATGAACCTCTAGATGCAGTTCTAAAAGCTTATGAGGCACGGCTTAAAAATAACCAGACCCAAGAACAAAGATAGGTGACATACCCAAACGCTGAGCAAAATAGACACACAATTTTCAAGATAAATGACTCAGAAGCTCGTGGGAGCTAGCCTTGTGACGGAACCAAAACTTTGCAGGCTTGGCATTGGTGCGTAGGCTTTTCCATTGCTAACTTGCTAGTAGTGTCAACTTTGCGATGGCTATTCCGTAGCACGTGTAGTGAAGAGATAATACCTCTCTCTCTCTCTCACACACACACACACAGACATGACACATAGTAAACACAAAGATTGCTTAATTCAAATCCCCTTAGGGTTACAAAACTTTGGCTTATACATTCCTCTTGGGAGGTACATTCTGATCAACAATAATCTCTCAGATCTATCAAAATTAAATATTACAAAAAATGGGTGATTCTTCTCAGTGTTCCTCCAGTCAACACTCCCTCCCTCAGCATCCATGTCATCCCTCACATGACTGGTCCATGTCTTTGTTTTGTCTTTACTCCATTCCTTTGCTCAATAGAACCCCGGTGTCATCCCTCACATGACTGGTCCATGTCTTTGTCTAGTCTTTACTCCATCCCTTTGCTCAATAGAACCCCGATGGCTTAATCATATTCATGTAAGATTAGTATCTAATGTTGACGATGCTCACCGTTGGTCCAAAAGTCTTGTTTTCAATGTGAAAAAACCTGTGTAGAAAGCCTCTTCAAAGGCTTGCATGTGGAAGCTAGGTAAAAACATCAATTGTTGGTAGCTTAGTGGTGTAGCACTTGTGGTGAGGGGTTGAGTGGAGAGGCCATAAGCCAATTTGAGGAGAGTGTCGCCCGTTGATAGTAGACTTTAGTCCATAGCTTTGTGCGGCACGAACACCTCAATGCAGGCTAGCAGTGTTTTGCAAATCTTCATGAGCATCACACACATCAAATCAGGAGAGCCAATGAAGAGCTTAATGGTGCTCGTGTTAACCCTCACGGACCCCCTATTACCTACGACGGACGTTGTAACCTACGACGGACATTATATTATTTATTTGGTAGAGTCAAGTATCAGGCTTGTCGGTCCAATAGGAAAAGGGTTAGAGTGATCGCCGATGAGAGGCGCACTCTAACTGGAACATTCAAGGGATTAGTTGGCTAAGCATGGGCGCCCAAGTGTGAATGGGTAGAGCTCATATAAAAGTCAACTAAACCTAAAATTCACTCATTCTCTCATTTGTGCAATAGAAGAGTGCTCTTGCTCCATCTCCATCTCCATCTTCTTCTTCTTCACCTCCTTGTGTGTGTGTGTGTGTGTGTGTGTGTGTGTGTGTGTGTGTGTGTGTGAGAGAGAGAGAGAGTGCGATCGAGCATTGCGGCGGCACGGCGGTGATGAGGCGGTTGAGCGCGGCGTAGCGGCGTCTCTTTCTTCTTCGCGGCGAGGAATCCTCCACGAAGCAAGCGTAGAGCGGTGAGTGACACTTTCTCTGTGTATTAAGGTAGTTAGTTTTCTTTGTTAATGGAGATTGTGTTTTCAAAGGTACTGTCTTTATTCTCTGTGTATTAAGGTAGTTAGTTTTCTTTGTTAATGGAGATTTCAAAGGTTCTGTGTTTATTCTCTCTGTATTAAGGTAGTTAGTTTTCTGTGTACAATAAGTAGGAAGTAGATTAGTGAGAGTTAATAGAGTGTGTTAGTGTGTAAGAGTAAGTGTATTAGTTAGAAGTAGGTAGATAGAGTGTGTGTGTGCTCTCGCGCAGGCCGCGGCGACTTTATCCTTTAAAATAAAATAAAATATATTTTTTAATTTTTTTAAAATTAAAAAATTAAAAAATTAAAGGTAGGACCGGGATCGGGAATATCTCCCAGACCCAAGCCCAAGCTCACACTCAAGCCTAGGCCTCAGTCGCCTTTGCAAAAACGAATTTTAGCTTCACACGTAGCTAAACATCGATTTTTTGAGGACCAACGGAACGTCAGATGCCCGAAAATTGTGCTGTAAAGCACACAACAACCCTCTAAGTGATACGCTCGTTTCAAGCTATCACACACTTTAATAAAAAAAATCAAACATTAAAAAACATCAAAAACAAGAAAAAATCAAGTAGAAAACGGGTTGCAAAACACCCACAAAACAAAGCAAGTAACCTTTGAGGGTACTTGCCGACACTTGTAGGGCACTCAAAGCACATGTATCTATGCTCTGGTCGTGTGCTAGAGTCCGAACAACTAGCTAGTGCTTCGATTTACGGGGGTACTCACTATCCTTCCACGCTAGGGTCTACGCCCTCGGCGGGGACCCAAGGTAGTGCAACCCAAGACCCAAATATAGCGGCTAGCGACTCTTCCTCTGACTACGATATTATGGAAGAGCATTTTACACAAAGCCCCGGGGGAACAAATGAAACCGTACCGAGCTGGGCCTAACAACCTGGAACTAGTGTTTTTAGCCGTTTGATGGAAACTTTTAGTAGAGCTACGCGCTTTGAACCTACGGCTAGTGAAGTAAACGAAGGAGGTGGGGAAGTAGAATCACCATTGACATCTCCTGTAGACCCCACACTCCCTCAGAGTGTCCACGTGGACATTCTACCTACCTCATTTAATGGTGGCCCTACCGAGCCACCACCTTCCAAAGTCGCCTCTAAGGTAGCGGTGACTAAAAGTCAAAACACGGGAAGCAACATTGCATCCACCTCACGGCAACCCTCTAGTATACCAAGTTTGGACGGGGTATTTCTCAATGAAAATTGGGAATATGACCTACACACGGAGACTTTGACCGACCTATACATGGGCTACACATACCATGTGGGTTGGTTAGAAGTTGTACAATCCACATCTAGTGCCACTAGTTTAGAGGAACAACAACACATGATCTACAATGTCATCCATAGGATTATCCAGTTCGAGAGGCAAAATCGAGGAATAAACATACCTTCGACAGGTCCTATGCGATTTTTAGACACGGGCAAAGGGAAACAACCCACTCTATCAAAAAATGGAGACTCCCCCAGTGAGTCCCATCGATCCCCCATATGTTGTTTCGCCAGGGGTCTCAATGCAATCTGAGGCCACGAGTGATAGCTTTACTTTTCCAAGTCTAGCTCATCTTTCCCTGGATGACACCACGGATACCATGCCTACCCCAATGATGGGTATGCCAAGAAACACACCATGGACCTCGTTTGTTAGTAAAGCACCGCTACATGGTACCTCAATGCCTGCAATAGTACCTAAAAGTGCGTACGAATCGTATGCACCTATGGGTCCACGTACTCATGTAGTCCCTACCCCTCCCATTGTTTCAACTACCTATGCTCCACAACCACAATACACAGGTTCTTATTTTCATGGGACTATACCGGCTAGCATTAGCATGTCACATCCGACGTCTGCTATGCCTAGGGCCACTCATATGAACTATGAACCACCACATGGCACAACATCGTACCCAACGTGGAACCCAAGGGCTTCCTATGCGCCAAGCCCAATGCCAATACCTACTCCACATGTAGTCTCTGGAGCGCCTTCACCCATGATGCCTGCTAGAGAGCCTAGAAGTAAGGCAGTACAAATAGCCAAGCTCACACAAAAATTTAGTGGAGACAGGGATGTGAGAAAGCATATCGAAGTGTTTGAACAAATATGCGATTCTCTAGGAGAATACAATGACCGACATAAGAGCAATGCTTTAAGCCTAACCTTAAGTGGAAAGGCTGGGGATTGGTATAGAACCATAAGGGTGGAAGAAAAAACGATTTACCCTACTCTTAGGAGACTGTTCTTAAAAGAATACATACGAGAGGGAGTACTTTGGGGTGTAGCCTCTCAGCTCTAGAAAGCCCAACGAGAGGAAGGAGAGTCGGTGAGAGACTTTATAAGTCGCTTGAAGCATTTGAATTCTCGTTGTAATCCAAATGAGCGCTTCAACAATAACCAATTGCTTGATAGATTCATTAGGGAATTACCACATGAGGATATCTACAATGGCCTAGTCATTAGAGGTATCACCACTTGGGAAGCAGTCACCACCAATGCGATCCAATTGGAGGATAATTTAATGATTCAAGGAGAAAGAGTGTCTCTTGAGTCTAAATCTATTAGCTCACAAGCAATAGAGCATCAGTCAATGACCCTAAAGCCTATTGCTAAGGAGCCAAAGATATCTGAGATGACTTTAGCAGATCTCACCAAGGCTATTCAAGAGAGTCTTAGAGACAATCGTGCTCCGCAAAACAATCATATGTGTCCAAGAAGGGAGCAGCAATGGTGCTCAGTATGCTATGGACCGCATAGTACTAGTGAATGCCCTACTTTTAGAGTAAAATTCAATGGGAATTGCAATGCATGTGGAAGGTATGGTCATCAAGCTAAGGATTGCATAGTATTTAAGCGTGCGATGGCCAATAGATCAACCTTAGCATGGACAGACACATCTCGAGTGCCTGCATTGATGCCGGCCCCACCTCTTGAACAAACAGCACAATACATGGTCCCTAGGGCCCAAAATGTTGTTCAAACAACACCCTTACCACCCCCAATGCTACGACCGCAACCACCACATCCGAGAATCACTTCTGTGAATGAAGTGGATTGTGAGTCATCTATTTCTTGTTTGGAAGGCTATGAGGAAGATATAGATCCTAATATCGCCTATGGGATGGATGTGCTTGAAGAAAGTCCACAATACTACATGGAGGACTATTGGGGACAAGTCAAACATGTATATCAAGTAGCTGCTCTTGCGGCAAGAGGCCAAAATATCAATTACACTGCTAAGAGACCACCTCTTCAATGCTATGAGTGTGGAGGTCCACATCGTGTAGCCGAGTGTCCTATTAGGCTACAAAAGAACGCCACACTAATGCAAACCAATCAAGCAAGCACGTCTACAATGCCGATACTCATGTGTAATCGATGTGGCATAGATCATTTGATTGGCCAATGTCCAAATAATCCAAATGCACCGAAGATCACGCCATTAAACTGATTGAAGTTACCGAGGAGCCATCACCAAGTACACCCGTGGTACCAGTAAACGTACTCACACGATCGATGCTCCAAAAACAAAATTATATTCCTGAGGAAAGAGACACGGCATCAATTGCCCAATCTCAGAAAAAGAAGAAAACACGAAGAAAGAGATTGCAAAAAGCAGCGAAGTCAGACCCTAGTTCAAAGACCAACATAGGAACTGGTGACGACCCCGTATATATGAACGACGTTGAAGAAGATTCTGATTCAGGTGAAACCATGGAGACCAAAACGACCACTAACATAGAAACCAACAAGGAAGATCTTCACGAGCCACAATGGCCAGGATCCAAAAAGAAGATAGGAACTTACCCAAACCCTACAGAGGAGATTGAGCGAGTCAAGCATTTAAGGAGTTTGGTAGAAGATACCCAGAGGGATCTAGAACCAGCACCTAGGAAGATCCAGATTACAGACACTGTGTTCCCTATGCAACAACAACCTCACCAAGTCCATAGACCCTTGGACATACCTAGTGTCATCCAAGAAGAAAGTGACTTAAAGTCATGGGAAAGTGGGCGTACTCACTTCTTGATGGAAAGAATGTTTACAGAGGGACTACCTGATCCTATCGAAGAAATGGAGATCCCATCTTCCCCACGTCAAGGGACTCAAGGCCAAAAGGTGTCATTAAACATTGCCAAATTGATGGATTTCATGTCTTCAGAAGTTAGAACCACCATCATGTCCAAACTATATAAAGACCCCGAGCTAGTCTCAGCCCTTCGAGCCTTCCTGAATGGAGAACTGAAGTTTGGGCTACCACAATTTTCACAGATGGATGGAGCTAGGGAGATGCCAATAGAGGAGGAACACTTAGATCCACAACCCAACTTAGATGAGAACCTTGTTATAGAAATACCTCTTAACAAGTTGGGACAATACTTTGAGGGTGATGAATCTAATGCGACTATACCAATCACTACTAAGTGATTAACTGTGAAGGGAATCCTTGATGGGGGCGCTGGGGTTAGCATTGTGACTAAAAATTGCTGGGAAACTATGGGAAGACCTCACCTTGCGACCACAACCATAGTAGTGAAGATGGCCAATGGGTCTATTGTTAAACCTATTGGGATGCTAGAAGATCTCAAGATCAAGGTCTTTGGACATTAAATAAGGATTATCTTTATTGTTATGGATTTCTTCAAACACACTATGGCATCGGAGATGATCTTAGGATGTCCTTTCATGAGGGAAGCAAAAATGGTGCATGATTGGTCTAAAAACCATGTCTACTTGCAGTTCCAAGATTCTGTCATTCGAGTGGATCTTGTGACGGGTCGAGCACATCCTCTAGGAAACAGGTTTATAATTGATCATAGATCTGACACCACAGTTCACTCGGCCCCATTGCAGTATTGTTACACGTGTAAAGCGGACACTAATGTTGGGGAAGATTCTCCTTATATGGATGTACTACCTGGGATGACTGAGTCGGACAATGTGGATTGGGTCCACCTAGCAGCAACCATAGACACTTGGGGAAATAGGGGGATGACCTGGGTAACACCTGAGGGGGATAAAATACCACCACTTGTACCCTTAAACATGCTAGAAGCAATGCATATAGCTTCTGATGATTTACAAGATGAAAGTTTGACTGGCATTGAAACCAATAGCGCCTCACAAGACTATAGCCCACACGATTTGGGATCAGAATCATCAATTGACTTTGACTCTGAGGACAAAGAATCTGAGTTAAATCTTAGTGCAAATGTGGGCACAAACCATTCAGGGTCCAGTGGTAACCTAGATGATAATCTATCCAAGGGAGCAGAAGACACAAGTAGTGATTCATCTAGTGAGTCTTCAATAGAAATCGACCGTAATCGAGAATTAAACAAGAAGAGTAAGAGACATAAGAGGTGACGATATCGAGCAAATGTGCGTGCTAGAATAACTGAAAAGAAATCTACCACAGAATGGCTTAATTATATAGGGGCATGTGATGCTCATCGAAAGTTGGTAGATAATTGGGGTGAATACCTTCAAAGCGTTCTGTGGTGTAGTCCACAACCCATTGACATCGCACAACTAGAGGCTACAGATAAGCCAAAGTTAAGCCGTACCGTAAGGAGACGACAAAATCGAGAGTTATCTCAACAACAAAAGGAATCAGAATTTAAATCACAATCCACAGAACAACAGGACCCCACAGACTTACACCCTACACCTGAACATTTCAAATCCTATACCACAGAGGAACGTAAGGTTGTGTATACAAAGGCTCAAAGAAAACTTATCGATGGTAGCAATGGAGTCTATGATGGTCCCGCGATAGTTAAGGAAACAGAGTTAGCAGACCCAGGAGAAGAGTCTAAACCTGTTTTCATTGCCCAAGATCTGACAACGATTCAGGAGTGTGTACTTAAAGAACTTCTCAAGGAATTCAAGGATATTTTTGCTTGGACATATCATGACATGAAAGGTGTTCCAGCTTCCGTGGTGCATGCAACACACAATCCCTATGAATAGCATGGCTAAACCAGTTCAGAAACGACCCTACCCAATGAATCCTAAATATGCAAAAATCGTTCAAGAAGAGATTGAAAAGCTTGTGGAATGCGGATTCATATACCCTATTGAGCACTCAGAATGGGTGTCTCCAATAGTGATTGTGCCAAAGAAGAATGGGAAACTCAGAGTGTGTGTGGATCTCAAGAAGGTCAATGCCACCACTAGGAGGGACCATTACCCCTTGCCATATTCAAAACATGTGCTTGAAAGAGTTGCAGGGAAGGAAGCTTATAGCTTTTTAGATGGATACTCTGGCTACAATCAAATCACAATTGGGCTGGAGGACCAAGCTAAAACAGCCTTTATAACCGAATTTAGAGTGTTCGCATTTCGTGTTATGGCTTTTGGCTTAACCAATGCCCCGGCTACCTTTCAAAGATTAATAAACACTGCTTTTAGAGAATATTTGAGGGAGTTTTGTGAAGCTTTCTTAAATGACCTTTGTGTTTATTCCTCTTGGAAAGAACATCTATCATGCTTACGAAAAGTGTTTGAGAAGTGTAGATTGTATCGCATCTCCTTAAACCCTTTCAAATGCCAATTTTGGGTTAAACATAGAGTCATTTTAGTGCATATAGTGTCCAAAAATGGGATTTCCACAGATGAAAGCAAAATTAAAGCCATTGCTGAATTACCACCACCTACAAACTATAAAGGAGTTCAAAGGTTCATGGACCATGTTGGTTATTACCGACGGTTTATTTTAAACTTTGCCGAGATAGCTTGTCCTTTGTACAAGCTTCTTATTGAGTTCCAATGGACTACGGAGTGTGACCATGCTTATGAGTCATTGAAAAATACCTTGACTAGCGCTCCTATTCTACGAGTGCCTGATTGGAATGTAATTTTTCATGTGCATATTGATGCATCGAACTTTGCTATTGGGTGTGTTCTAGCTCAACCAGGAGAACATAAACTGGACTACCCCATTAGCTTTGTAAGTCGTTAGTTGAATGATACCGAAAGAAACTACACCACTACAGAGCGAGAAGGTTTAGGTATGATTTATGCAGTGAAGAAATTTCGCTACTACCTTCTGGCCAACAAGTTTGTGTTCTATGTTGATCATCAAGCCTTGTTGTATCTAGTAAATAAACCTTGTTCCACGGGAAGAATTACACGATGGTTGCTAATTCTCCTTGAGTTTGATTTTACCATTGTGGTGAGACCTGGTAAAAGACATGTCATGGCGGATCATTTGTCTCGCATACCCAATGGTGAAGCCCCTACTGCAGTCGATGATAAATTACCCGATACTTCTCTATTCTTAGTCGAAACCATACCTGAATGGAGTGAGAAGATTGTGAACTTTCTAATTAATGGTTTTCCACCCAATGAGCTTCGTAAGGACATAGCTTGAAAACTGTTAAAAGAATCTGAACCTTACTCTCTCATTGCAGGAACTCTCTACAGGCTAGGGAAGGACGATATTCTGAGACGTTGTGCCCGTGAGGATGAGTATTTGTACATACTGCAAGAAGCCCACATGGGTATAGCCGGAGGACATTTTTCGGGGTAACTAACAGCTAGAAAGGTATTGCAATCAGGCTATTGGTGGCCAACATTATTTAAGGATGCATCACTTTTTGCAAAAGGATGTGATGAATGCCAACGTTACAAGATCACACAACAAAAGGATAGGATGCCCTTACATCCTGTTAAAGTGACTCAACCATTTGAAAAATGGGGTTTGGACTTTGTAGGTCCAATTAGTCCGGCAGCTTGTAGCACTCAATCTCGATATATAATCGTTGCCACTGACTATGTGACAAAGTGGGCGGAAGCCAGGGCGACACGTAAGGCCGATACAAGGTCAACTGCCAAGTTTCTCTTTGAGAACATTATTACAAGATTTGGTTGTCCCTCTGAGATTGTGAGTGACAATGGTACTCATTTTATATATGGAGTAATCAAAGAACTCACTACTAACTTCATGATAGCTCACCATAAGTCCACACCTTATTATCCGCAAGCAAATGGCTATGCTGAGAGCACCAATAAAACCTGAATCTCTATCTTGACCAAAACGGTGGAAGCTCATCGCACAGATTGGGATTTAAAGTTAACTTCAGCTTTATGGGCTTATCGTACTGCGTCTAAAGTTGCCATTAATTGCACACCATTCAAGATGGTGTATGGCCAAGAAGCGGTTATGCCATGGGAGTTTGTCGTTCTTAGTCTTCGAGTAGCTTCTCAAGAAGGTTGGGATGGTAACCCCTTAGTTGAGCGATTATATATCCTTGAAAGGCTAGACGAAGAGAGGCAATTAGTTGTGCAAAATGCACTTGTGGAGAAAGATAGGAGGAAGAAATGGTTTGACCGTCATCTAAAGAACAAAGATATCAATGTTGGTGATAAAGTCCTTATGTATGGAGTGCGTAACGAAAAGAAAAAGTTGAAATATGCGGGAAAAGGACCATATAGAGTATGTGAGATCACCCCACAAGGAACCATTCGTGTGGAGACTCTTGATGGAGTTGAAACCATTGGATTCCTCAATGGGAGCAAATTTAAAAGATACTATGATCCTTTAAGCCAAGAGGAGTTGCGTGCCATCCATACAAAAAAGGCAGCCAAGGCACAAATAGAATTGAAGAAGATACAAGCTCAAGCTGAGGCTAAGGAGCGACAACAACGTATAAGACGAAAACGAGAGGCTAACCTTGGAGTCACACATGCATTCCACGTTGAAATCGACGAGGATTGGTTGGACTCTGACACACCTCTACGATACCCGATTGAGTTAAATAGTGCCTATGGAAAAGTGCTATATAACGCCTTATTGGACACGGGTGCTAAATATAATCTGCTATCATATGGGGTGTGGTGTCAATTAGGGAAGCCACCTCTATCTGAGAGTATTATCCAAGTCAAGGGTGTCAATAAGAAAAAAACTACGGTTTTTGGAATCTGGCACACTTCTGTCAGTTATGACAATGGGGTTGTAGCTCAAGACTTTTTGGTCATGCCTAGTGGAACTATGGAGGGTAATATAAACCTAGGACTCACGTGGATGATAGCCACCAAATGCACTATTGATTGGGGGACTGGGGATGTCACAACGCAAAAACCAACTCTTATCCCTACCACTCAAGCCATAGTCCCTGAGATATTGCCTAAGGAAATAAAACCCAAGACATTGCATGTCCAGGAGGTTAAACCATACGTTCCCATAGCCTAACTCTCTAGAGCTTCAACTGATGTAGTTGAAAGAAAACTTGAGACACACAAGAACCATCTGAATATAACAAAGAAAACATACAAGTGGGTCCCTAAAGCTTCTTTAGTAACCGTGGCTGATGCTAAAAAATGGAAGCCTCATAAGAAACGTCCCCCTCACTCCAAGAAATGTAAAGAAACATTGTGTTGGATTCCTAAACGACTATTGGAAGCCCAAGGATACTATGAAGGAAATGATCAAATCTGGGTGCCCAAACATAAATTGTACTCTTACCTGTCACCTGGCCCATGTAAAACCAATCCTGTGGCTCCAAAACAAATTGAAAATCGTGGAAAGGAAAAAATCACGGAATGCGATACACCTGCTCCAAAGCTAGTTTGGGTACCAAAGAAAGAACGATTTGTTCCACCTAGCTCAAGAACAGGGAAAGCAAATGAAGCTTCTTACTCTTCATGTAGTTCCTATACGGAAATAGAAGCTTGGACACAACCTCCACCTACCATTGTACATATCCATACAAGCAAGAAAGAGTTTGCACCTCCCGTTGTAGGTTCACCACCTATAACAATGTTGCAAATAAAATCATGGGAGAGTACCTTACCACCCTTGTAACTAAATGAAACACATAGGGCGATCGAAAACTATTGGTTGAAGCCTTCACCCATAACAACTTGGAACAATTGGTTTCAAAAGGTGACGACATCATTCCAAAAGGTATGATCTACCCAAGGAAGGGGGGAGTGTCTGACATCCATCATTCACTTGCTTCCCTCTCAACCTTCCTCCCTGACCTCTCTATCTCCAATCCTAGGGAATGTATATATAAAGCCTTATACTAGTTTTAGCAAACAAACAAAAAAAGATTTAAAAAAAGAAAAAAGAAAAGTAAAAGAGCAAGAGCGACTAGCCACGAGAGAGCACCCTAACAGATCCTACACATAAGTCTAAATTCACCATGTCACATCAAGCAACACACAAAAACAACTCATGTTTTAAAGACCTAACCAAATCTATCTGTATTCTCAGAGATGGCTAGTTCACGAGAGGCAGCGCTTCTATTTTTGATGAAAGGTACCCTTTTTCCTTTTCTCAAGTGTTTCACATCTGCTACCCTGTACTTTTTTGCGAATGGGATTTGGTAGAGAGACTTGCGCGTGAGCGAAATTTTGAGGAGTTAGAATGGCTGATACGTCTATGGATAACTAGTGATCCCTACCCAGTAGCGAATGTTTCTCCGGTGGCACATGCTTATTCTTTTGCACAGGATGAGTATCCATGCATCGCGAGGTTCTTGATTAACACGCTTGCGCAAGAGGATGATGAAGAAGAAATAATAGAGACCGAGGAAGACTATGGCCTCACGGAAAATGATTTCGTTTATCTAGATGATGAGGATAGAGGCCTAGCCTTAGGGTGGCCACCCGGTTTATATAATATCCTCTTTCTTTGATTCTAAAAGGGATGACAGATAGGTAGGTTAGGGGTCTGGATTGTGTTTTGAGTTTGTTTTCTAGGAGTTTTAATTTTTTCACACTGACATGCCTCCTAGAGGTATAGTGCTTGTTTTTTGGATGTGTTAGGTAAGACTTATATGGATCTCCATCCACATGGCTGAGGACATCTGCTTCGACGAAATGAGCAACTCCATACCTCCAGGTGTACTACTTTCCATGATTCATGTTGGTGGATATGTATAATTGCTAATAATGATTTTTCATGGTTTGTTTGAGTGCAATAGTTATGTTTGTTATCTGCCATTATAGATGTATAAATTTGTCTTTGCTTAAGTTGATGGAACTAGAGTTTAATCTTATGGATGAGCCTTGAGATGAGGAGACCGTGACTTTAGGTTAACTCATTTACTTGACCACTAAGCCTAGCTGATAAAATTATCTGAGTATTTGAGACCTTAGGAATGTTTAAGGCATAGAGAAGCTTGCTCACTTAAACAACAAAAACACTAGTGAGAATACAAAGGGAATGGAAGCAAAAAACATAAGTGCCACAAATAAAAAATCTAATGCTGGAAGAGAAATCCTGGCTTGATTTGGTGCTTCACTCACATGTATTGTCTATGGTACTAGAGCCCTAGAGGTTCCCAGTGTGGACGCTTTTCTTTGAGAAGCAAAAAGGCCCGGACATACAAAATAAGCACACACGTCAAATGATTGTGAACCAAAGTAAAAAAGAGAAAAAGAAAAAAATGAATGATATTTAAAAGAGTTTCATCGAGCTTATAGTTAACATTTCAAGCTTTTGTTTGCAGTTGTGAGAGCTAGTTGGCTAATCAAAGCTAAAAAGCACAATTAGGGAATCTTGCATTTAGATAATCTTCTTAGCTTAGCTAGTACTAGAGTAGTTGTTTTAACCTTAGTCATAGCTAACTAATTGATAGACTCACCCATAAGCCCAAAACTCTTGATTAATTAATTTACTCAAAGTGCGATATATTTGTCCTTAATGGCAGTCTAACATTTCATAAATCTTGCATTTACTCATTTACACATGTACTTTACATTCCCCTCATGATTTATAGCCATATAATTCCGCTTGCTGAAACAGTGACTTTGCCTTGCAGATTCAAATCCAGATGCTCTACAACATGGACATAACAAGCTTCAACTCAATAGCTTCCGAGGACGGAATCTACATTAGGAAGGGGGGCATGTTAACCCTCACGGCTCACAGACACCCTATTACCTACGACGGACGTTGTAACCTACGGCGAACATTATATTATTTATTTGGTAGAGTCAGGTACCGGGTTTCTCGGTCCAATAGGAAAAGGGTAAGAGTGATCGCCGATGAGAGACGCACTCTAACTGGAACATTCAAGGGATTAGTTGGCTAAGCATGGGCGTCCTAGTGTGAATGGGGCGAGCTCATATAAAAGTCAACTAAACCTAAAATTCACTCATTCTCTCATTTGTGCAATAGAAGAGTGCTCTTGCTCCATCTCCATCTCCATCTCCATCGTCTTCTTCTTCACCTCCTTGTGTGTGTGTGTGTGTGTGTATGTGTGTGTGTGTGAGTGTGTGTGTGAGAGAGAGAGAGAGAGAGAGAGAGAGAGTGTGCGATCGAGCATTGCGGTGGCACGGAGGCGGTTGAGCACGACGTAGCGGCGTCTCCTTCTTCTTCGCGGCGAGGAATCCTCCACGAAGCAAGCGTAGAGCGGTGAGTGACACACCATCGCTTTCTTTGAGCTTACTAGTTTAGGCTTGTTGTGTGCTTGGAGCCATTTGTGGCTCGCACACGGTGTATCGGCAAGTTCCTTGCATTGGCACGTGCGACATACGCGCACAGCTCGTTAGGGTTTTCACTATGTAAGTCCGACTTATTCTCTCTCCTTCTTTGGGAGGTAGAAGCTTAGGGTAATTTAGCCAAGTTGCTTCTCCAAAACCCTTGAGTGGTCCTTCTAGGTTCTCATCCTCAGTACTATGCAGTAGGAGACATCATCGCCAACAGATTTTGGAGCATCGACTAGACATACTAGGTAATTGGTGGGGCTTGTCAAATATGAAGATGACTGTTGGCAATGTCAAAGATAAGCAAAACTCTTCTTTTTGCAAGAAATGTCTAATTATCCTCTTTTCCTTGCGAATCCATACATCAGAGGCATTAGCATCATAACAATGTCTTGGATGATGGTCCTACTTATGTTAGGATAAGGTGTAGAGATAGCAAGCTTTTGAGTTTTGACTCTGTGTGCTGATCATGAGAGGAATCATGACGGTCTTCCAAAGTATCCTCTACCAAAGGCAAATAAAGAGCTCCACCACTATAATGAGGTGAGGGGTTCTGGGCATGTATCACTGTAAAGTGGGATTTAAATGGTATATAAAGAGAAAAGTTTTAGCCTGACACAAAGCACAAAGAAGTCTTTTCTACAAGTTTTGAAGGGTTAATAAATCAAGGTTAAATATGTTTCTTGAAGTTTGAGGAAATGAAAGAAGTGAACGACAATGTGTCTTAATGTAAAGAGAGAGACGAGGAGAAATGGTTTTATAAAGAAAGATGAATATTTTTCAGATTTCATTAAGAAAGTTTCTTATGTGAGTATTGTGTATGGGATTGAGGCTATAATGTATTTTAGAATGCAAGATGGAATCCAAGTTGTGGAATTGTGCTCTATGGAAATGTATGTAGGGTAAATCTCCCAATTATAGGGTAGGGCCTAGTACAAGACCCGACTCACCCCAACTATTTTACAAGGGTGTGCGCCAATGAGTAGCCACATTGGCCGAGGTAAATGGTCTATTTTTAATGACATGTTTACTATTGATACATCAATACTAGCATTTGAATTCCATCACAAAAATGTACACCTTCTAGTTTGAGGGGCCTAATTTCTTTACATGGGAGTGTCGCAAGTGTCGTATGTTACACCAAAAGGCTCCATATTTTTCCTTGAGTAGAGGATGTTTGTAGGTATTCGATGCACCCTCCTGCACTTCAAGACTCACATCATAGCTTGAGATCCAAGCTTGACATTTTTAGTGTCCTTATTATGAGACTTTTACCCTAGTGATTGAGGCTTTTGAAAATGAGAATGATTTCAAGGTCAATGAAGGATTGGAAGTGTGGGTAGAGACAAAGTACAAAACTCTGGCAAAGAAAGTAAGAGTGGTGGCCTTACCTTTACCAACAGATTGCAGGGAGAAGTTATAAAAGTTACTTTGCATCCAAATCATGAGGATCAAAGAAGAATTGAGCTCATCACAAGCTCACAATGGAATTTCTAAAATAAGTAAAGGTTGGTTTTTAACACAAGAAGAGAAGAAATGCTTTCAAGATAGGACTTTTGCTTTTTAGCCACATGAGATAGGGTGTGTTATGCTCTTCACAATACCTCATGGACTTTGAATTTTCCTCCAATCTTGGCTGCAAAAGAACATTTTCCAAAGCTGATAGAGCTCCTCAATGAAAATATTAGCATTGGTATTCAGGAGCCTTATTACCTACAAACCATATATGATATTCATACAGGTGGTTTAGAGTGCCTAAGAAGAGTGGATTTTGGTGTTTCATAGACGATATGCAATCCGTAAACAAGGTTACCATTAGGAATGTGGGTACATTAACATTTGTGGATGAGTTTACAGTGCAGCTTTTAGGAAGAACTCAAAGGGAGATCTCTATTCAGATTATGATCAATTTGAACTAGATATTGAGATTCAAGAATACAAATTTGACAAGCATGAAAACTTGCTATGAATTGGTAAGGATGTGTACCTCACCTCAGGGAGAAACTAGTTTAGTTGCACATATGATGAATGGGATGAATAAGGCTCTACGTGGATTTATACCTCAAACCACAATGCCATTTGTTGATGATAGGCCCATCACAAAGTCTTTTTTGATAAGTAGCAAATGGGGGTGCAAGAGGAAAAGATATAGGGATAGAAAATGTATTTTGTCCATGTAGAATTGGAAATATATTAGCTAAAATGCTTGATACAACTATAAGAGTCAATGGATGCAAAATACATTAGCACTAGAAGTGGCCTCTCTCTGTATGTAGTAGGTATAAGTAATATTGACTTTTACCTTTTCTATATATTTAATTCATGGGCATGCAACAGGGTGGCACCAGGTGAACTCTCAAGCGTGGTCACTCAATGGATGCTATAGCAACAATAGTAGAAGGTGTGCTTTGGAAGGTGACAATGGGTAGAAAAACTTATGGTGGAGAAGATGGCACAAGGTGTAGAAGCATTTGTCTACATCTTATAGTTATGAGCAAGGTGTGGGCCCTAGAGAGAACAGGCAAGTCTAGATCTTATAGTTATGAGCAAGGTGTGGGTGGAGAGAACAAAAAAATCACGGCTAGTAAGGGGTAGGGAATGGTCCTCTAGTGATCGTTCCACGTAAAATGGGTGACCAATTGGCGATCGACGGAGACTGTGAGCATATTTTACGGAACAGTCACTAAATGACCATTCCCAACCTTCAAGGTCTGGGGGAGAATTGCAGGTGACAACGTGCACACTGCATGGCAAGGACTACGCAGTTGCAAATTCCAGCTGTTGACTTGGCAAGTTACGATTGTTGCACGTTGTAAAAATTTTGGGTTGCTATCGAGCAGTTCATGAATTGAAGGTGATGGATCAGGCAGGCAGGTCTGACGCACGTTGAGTTGGCAGGGTTTGGTTGGAAAATTTTGTTGAAGGTTACAGCGGCTGCCGTATGTCAGCAACTAAGCCTTTGTCTAAATAGAATATGAGGCACCGTGTACGTTCAAGCCCAAGATGCTCAAATGCTCGCTACATTCCTTGCAACTGCGTAGCCATCCCAAACCTAGTCAAAACCGCCAAACCTAGCATTTCCAACTGCGTAGTCATACCAAACCTAGTCATCCCAGCAATAGGTTTGGTATGACTACACAATTGGGATGACTAGGTTTGGTATGATTATGGAGTTGCAAATCCCAAACCTAGTCAAAACCAACAAACCTAGTCATCCCAGCTTGTGAATCTTGATGCTCAAAGTCTTTGCCTAAGAGGATTAATACCTCAATTGTGGACATTGGCCGCCCCGTCCCGGTGGGTGGCCTTGAATCCTTGAGCAGGAGCGAGAGCGGCCGTTTCTCTTTTTGGGCATGGCTTGCGTGCACCACCCTCCGCCTGCCAACGCCCTCTACATTTGTAGACGTTTCTTGTTCTCTTGGGGTTGTTCCTACGATGTTAATAAAAAGAACTTATATAGGCTGGGTTCACTCTGCGATGGTAGAAGAAAATCTAGTCTCTCTCACTTCCAACAAAACACAAGCAGCTTCATCTCTTCCACCTCCCTACAGTTCACACAAGGTGGAAGCTGTACAAGCTCATCATGAGTGTGTGGCAATGCTCCATTGGTTGGAAGAAAAAGGTGTCACGATGGAAGTGACGCCCCGGCGGGGGGGGGGGGGGGGGTGTTTAGAGGAGAAAAATATTTTTTCTTCCTTGACGTGGCTGCCATGTCATTACCTTCCACCGCCTTATCTTAACAGGGTAGGGAGAGAGAGAGAGCTTTTGTATTGCTCGTAGCTTTTGCTCGTGCCTTCCGTCAGTCAATGTGAGCCCCCAACCATAGTCTCTGTGTGTGTGTGTGTGTGGACAACAAAAAAACTCAAGATTCAGACCGCTCTCAAAACCACATTTACTTCGGTTGGAGTGCTACATACTTAGTTAGTTCTAGTAGCTTTGAATATGATGTTTCCGCCATGCTTTTGCAGTGGATAGGGCATGTTCACATTACAAGGTATGCCTTAACCACAAACTTTTTCCTTTCTTGCTTCACTACACTTCAGGGGTCCTGTACTTCTAGATGCACAAAGACGTCTCTACATCTCAAGGCCACTATCTACACGAGCAGTGACCAATAGTCTATCTTTTGAACAATAGCCTTTCTTGCTTCACATCATGCATCAAAATTACCTATGTACTCGAGGGGGGGGGTTTGCAAATGAGACAATGTCACAAATCTCAAAAGCTCTTGTTTTTACCGCAGACAAGGAAGAAAAAAATCAAATAGGACGTCCAAGGAAGGGCCTTGAGCTAATATATAAATCCAAAACATTAACTTTTAGCTTTCGGCTATGTAGATGCAATGTAGGGATTTGTGATTACTAGCATGACTAGATGGAAAATTTCTATATCTTGATTATTGTATTGATATTAAAGTAGATTTGTCCCAAAATAAAGATGAATCAAGACATATAGACATACTAAAAAAACAATCTTTTATGTGCTTGTGTGTGAAACATGAATTAGATAATGCAAGAATTCACAATAGCTGCTCCTTAAGTATCCAAGCTGATGATCTTGAAAATTGAGGCAAGCCCATAACCTCTGACAAGCATATAACCGAATACCTACTTAAAAGTTTTTTGAGTACTTTTCTTACTAACGTTTTTGTAGATAGCAAGAATCAACTCTATGGAAGTGCCGTTACACAATATAATTACTAGCAGCGGTAGTAATTACTAGTAGATAATTTGACAATCGGATAGTTGGTCAGAACCCAGTTTGGGCACCTATAAGTAGGACCCGCTACTTTCATTTTGTGGCATGTCTATCTCATGTCTGTTAGTCTTGAGCAGAACTCTGTTGTAACCATAAGTCTTTGAACTCTTGTACTTCTTCATAATCCAGCACTATTGTACTTTTAACTCATAATCTAAACATACCATGTTGTCTTGTTGTCCAACATCTGATTCTATTCTTTTAGTCTACTCCAGTTGTGTAGCTAGTTTTCTTATTATTCATATGAATATTGATTTTGTTTGTCCTATTTGATTTGATTTGACATTTAACTCTGGAAATCTAACTTGGAATAGCTATCAAGTGACCACCAGCTCATTCCATTATGCCGATCAAGATGGTGTGGTAAAAGTCAAAGGTAGTTGTGTGCATACCCAAGACTTTGAGCAATATGCCTACCTTAACAATATTGATGAAGATGAGTGTGGAGAATACTTCCCACAAAGTCTAAAGGATGCAATCAAGAAGTGGTATTACCACTATATAGAATGCAAGCTTCAAACATATGTGAAGTGGAAAAGGAATTCTTGCTAAAATGAGAAGTATAGGGATGACGATATCCTCAGTGAGTTAAATAAGTAGGGTAAGCTATCGGTTAGAAACTATGTGGAGAAGATCAAGGAGCTAACCAAACAACTGAATGAACCTCCTTCAGAGAAAAGAATGCGGGCATGATTTTAGAGAAAAGTGAGAAGTAAGAAACTGAGGGAGCAAGAGGTACCATCACCAACTAGGAAATTCAATGACCTTTTACAAAGAGCTTAGAAATTCAAGCAGCAAGGAAAGAAGGAGAAGGGCCAAAAGTGAAGAGGGAGTTCAAGCGATAGTAAATCATCCATCAAGGGGATCAGTCCTAGCTCCACTTCTTCTGGCCGAGGACCAATCCAAAAGTAGGATGAAGGGGTCTTGGACCAAGAAGATAGAGGCACTTTTAAAAAAGATATATGAAATGTCAAAGAGTAAAGTTGCAATTGGAAATGTAGAGACTTGATGTACAAAATGTAGGCTGAAAGAGCACATGTCTGATGAGTGTTTCCAATGTACCTACTGTAAAGCATTTAGGACATTTGTGGAACAATTGCAAAATCAGAATGCACCATTTTAAGGAAGTCAAGGGGCAATATATATTAGCTTTATTACAATCCTAAATATTTGCTTAGAGGTAAGAAAAATCCTCATAACAACCACGGAACAATACATATTAACTTAATCACAATCCTAAATGTCCACTTGGAAGTAAGAGCAAATCCTCGCAACAACCAAAAGACTCTATATTCTCCTAAATGTCCACATGGAGGTAAGAGTAACAACTAGTGACACTCTATATTCTATCCCAACCCTAAATGTCAATATGGAGGTAAGAGCACACTCTTTTGAAAACCAAAAGACTCCATCTATTGATTTGTTGTGCATTGTCAATTTTGAAGAGCATCTATTCAAACATTCAAGTGGAGGTACGTGTGGTGCACTACACCTAACTTGTGCTCACTACTCAAGAGAATTTTTGTTTTGTTTGGAGATAACTAAGAGATAGCTATCACTAATATTTGTTTTGTTTAGAGATAGCTAAAAATTTTAGCTATCACTATTATTTTGTAATACTAAGAGCACAACACTAAGTGCTATTTTATATATTCAAAGATGGCTATCAAATAGTTATAATTAATTAATTATGATTTTATTGTAGCTATATTTATGTTTAAATATAGAGCCTAAAACATTGGTGACCAAATATTTATTTCAATTTGAGTAATAAACCTCAATTGAACTATTTCTATCAAAAATATAAAAATTGATATATTTATATTTTTCAACTATTTAAGTGTACCTTGCACTGCATGGAATTCGCCTCGTAGTTTGGGTATGTAAGTTGTGGAGATCAAGGCAAAAGTCTTCTTGTTCTATACTACTCTTATTTGATTGAATATAATTTGTACCATAAGTATTTGATTGATAATATTTTGATCAAAAGACTTTTCAATCAAAAGCCTAACAATCAGAGCTTATACAATTTTTTTAAAAGGTTGATGAGTTAGCATAAAATCAAGCAATTAAAAAGACTTAATGATTAAAATGTAAATTATTTATGAATAAAAGGAATTTTAAATAATGTATAACGCTACCTCTTTAACTATAGAGTGCTAGTTATGAAGACTAATATCACACACCGACACCCAATCACCTTCCTCAATAGCTTTTGGTATGAGCCTATACCTCTTTTCAAACATGTCTTTATTCTTTAACCTTGCATCCTTTTAGTCATGTTACTACAATCTCAATTGCTTTAGGCCTTCTTTCTAGTTGTTGCAGGCATAAAACAAGAAGGTCTTCTCAAGTCATGTCATCTTCCAAAGGAAATACTCTTCAACTGGAATTTTGGGTTAGACCATATAACTCAACAACAAAAATCTTCTCACAATCTTCAATATCTATTTGCCATGAATCCACAGCACCCCTTCAAATCTTTAGATTCATCTTTGTCTTTATTTTTAGATCTTGTGATGGGCACATCATCAACTAACACTATGAAACTTTGAAAACGTTAACCATGACCTTTTACCACGGGTTTGTAAAGAGAGAATCCAACATGGACTGGCCAAAGAAGTGAGAGGGGGCATGAGGACCTTTTTTTATTTTTGAATATTATCACGGGTATTATTGCAATTATTTTTGCATGCATTACCATGGTTGTTACTGCAGATGTGACCGCTCTTATTACCGACCTTCACTTTGACGCTAAAACATTCAAATTTAGGTATTTCCCTCTGTTTTACTTTTTTTTTTTTAACATGATTTTCAATTTCAAATAAATGGACAAAAGGTAATACTATTTAAGCATGAAACGAGGGCTATTTGGATAAATTAGGTTGCGCAAGACATGTGACCTCTCTATCACAAATGTTGGGCCGCAAGTAAAACACGCATTGTGTACAAAATAGAAGAGGCTCACACTCTTCCCTTGAATACTACTCATGCATTTCTGTGGAGAGATAGACAAAGAGAAAGGGAGAGGGATACAAAGAAGAAGAAAGGAGAGAGAGAGAGAGAGGGAGAGAAGGATTTATATATATATATATATATATATATATATATATATATATATATATATATATATATATATATATATATATAGAGAGAGAGAGAGAGAGAGAGAGAGAGAGAGAGAGAGAGAAAGAGAGAGAGAGAGAGAGAGATGTAGTTATGTGTGTGTGTGTAGCTATGTGTACACATGTATATGTGTGTATATACATGTATATAGGCACTAAGAAAGGGAGCAGAGCACCTGATGGTCAAATGCTTCCTCTTGGGTGTAGTTTTTGGAATGAGCTAAATGTGTTCAAACAACTATTCTAGGTTGGTAATTAGAGTTATTTCAGTTCACATCATACTTCAGTATATAGAAAGACAGATTTGGATCTAGAAATATGAAAGACACTGGAAACACCAATTGGAACTGGAATTATATTACTCATATTAGACAAGTGTACAATTGGAATTAGTATTGAATGAGTATTCAGTTTAATGAGAGTACATAGTACACAAGCCAATGGATCAAGATATAAATATGGGGCCTGGGGTTAGGATTGGATCTAGACTTTAGGCTCTCGAGTATCAAGTGTCGGGTTGTCAGGTACCAAAATGAAGTAATGGGTCCTATTTATAGTCCTCGGATTGGTTTTCTAATTGATTGTCCATTGTGCCAATGACCGTGGTAATTGTCTCTGGGTTACTGCTTTTGGAAGCTTCCAGTCTTGCCATCTGCTAGCCGCCTGCTAGGGATAGTTTTCCTTTTCTACATTTCTCCTCCCATTTCTGGAACTTTGGTATAAATAATAAAAAATTTAGTAGCCCTCTAGTTTTACCAAGTGTCCATCCATTTGACTTTCTTCTTATCAGGTGCCTTCTTTTAAAGTGGTTTTTGAAGTACTTCAAAAGGCTCTTGAACACTTTGAGTAGCGTTGTCCTTCTAAATTAGCCTGAATAGAGCCTCTTGCTCCAGTTGCTCTTTCCAAGTTGTCTTCATCTCCACTTCATAACGCATCAAAGGATTCCAAGTCTTGGTGTGGGGGTCATATAGAGCTCCTTTATTGTTGGTCACTGGCCAGCCTCTAGCTCCAGCCAACTTAGGGAAATATAATGCAGTATGCATCCACCCTTGAGGCAATGGCCAATTGCACATGATGTGAGCTTCAAACAAGATTTCAACCAACTCTTTGAAATGGGGTTCAAAGGCTTCCTTATTGGCTAGGTCCTTCTCAGGGATCTTTGAGGCTTCCACGGTCAACTAGAGAAGCTGGTTTGTAACCTTGATTAGGTGCCTGAATTGCACCTTCCACTGATCCATCTTTAGTTGATAAATGTGAACATCTGCAAGTAGCTCATTGATTTGAGCTTTCTTTAGTGCCTCTTGTAGTACTTGATTCTAGGCTAGCCACTATGTAGTAGCTTCCTCATACCATTTCTGTTGGAATTAGGGTTGCAGAGAGACACACACAGCTTGGAGAAGACGAAGGGAGCTCAAGGCACACAATACAGAGTGTGTTACTTAGTGTGCAATGGAAAGATAGATAGCCCTAGAGTGATGGGCGTATATACAATGCTCGGGGGCAAAAACCTCCTAAAGAGGGAAAAAATGCCCCGGCAGTCCTAGTGTGTTCACAAACATCACTACCACATGTATATGGTAACAAATCCCCCCTGGAGTGATGTGGTGAACGAGAGGTGGCACATGAGTAAAGGGAAGTGCCATGCCCTGAGGACAGGATCAATCCACAAAGGGAAGTAAGCCCAAAGCTTTGCGGAAAGATTCAAGGTTCTCACTAGACAATGCCTTTGTGAAAAGATCTGCAAGGTTGTCATGTGTTGGCACATAAGCCAAGCTGATCTCTCCTACTGAGAGCCTCTCCCTGACATAGTGTTAATGCACCTCAATGTGCTTTGTGCGAGCATGAAAAACTGGGTTCCTCGCAACTGCCAATGCGCTCTGACTGTCAGTGTAGATAGTGTTGGCAGTGTCCTGTCCAACACCCAAATCAGCCATAAGGCGTCTGAGCCATACACACTTAACCATAGTTGTGAAGATTGCCATGTACTCAGCATCACAATTCAAAGTGGCCACAGTAGGTTGCTTCTTGCTCAACCATGATATACATGAACTGCCAAGCATGAAACAAAAACCACTTGTGGACACTCGCGTGTCAAAACAACCAGCCCAATATGAGTCCAAAAAAGCATGTAAGTCTGGCGGCATGATCCCCCCTTGGGATAAAACAAGCCAAGATGTAAAGTGCCACTAAGGTAGCGGAAAATCCTCTTGACAGCCTGCCAATGCTTAGACCCTGTTCTATGCATAAATCTGATGACCTGTGAGACCGCAAATTGAATATCTGGTCTCGTGGTGCATACATAAATGAGGCAGCCAACAACAGTTTGGTAAAGAGTGACATCAGGAGGATCGCCAGCATCATGTAGACTCAACTTCAAACTAGTTTCCATCGGAGTGGCAATAGGTTTGCAATCCTCAAGTCCAAACATACATAGCAATGTCTCTATGTAACTTTTCTGACACAAGGCAATACCACCATCACACTGCTTAAACTGTATACCCAAATAATGATGCAACAGCCCTAAATCTTTCATCTTGAAGTAGCATTCATATCAACCTTAAATTCAGCCATATGTCTCTCATTTGGTCCAGTGATCAGCAAATCATCGACATAAAGAACTACAATGAGAAGTACATCACCCTCACGCTTTACATACAATGTGCTTTCTGTTGGAATGTTACGAAAGCCTTGTTTAACCAAATGAGTGTCAGCTTTCTCATACCAAGCACGAGGAGATTGCTTCAACCCATACAAAGCCTTCTTACATCTGCACACTTTGTCCTGTTGTCCTTTTATGACAAAACCGCGAGGCTGTGTTACATAAACCTCCTCAAATATTTCACCATTCAAGAAAGCAGTAACAATGTCTGATTGATGTACATCCCAACCAAAATGAACTGCCAATGCACATAGAAAATGCACAGTAGTCATACGACAAGTGGGAGCAAAAGACTCTTCATAATCTATGCCTTTTTGCTGTGCATAACCCTTTGCAACAAGTTGAGCCTTATGGCAATCGATCTCACCATCCAGCTTGCGTTTCAACTTGTAAACCCACTTCGTTCCAATGGCCTTTTTGCCAGGAGGCAAATCACATAAAGTCCATGTGTCATTTTCTATAAGTGCATCATATTCTGATTGCATGGCAGCCATCCAATTTTTGGAATTTTGTGCTTCATCAAAAGACAGAGGCTCCTCAACATCATGTAAGCTAGACACAGCCAAAGTATAACAATCTGATGCATAAGATGCATGGCGAGAGCCTGAACGAGTACGACTAGACAAAAGTGCATCCAATTTACTGTCACGCAAAGTGTGCACGAGCCATTTTGGCATACCTTTAGCCTGCTCATTTTCAGCCCTTTCCTCATCAAGTACATCATGTACATCTGCATCAGTAATAGGCTGATCTGTAACATTTTTAGAAACCCCTATAGGCTGTACATTTGCCTCATTGGAGCTTACATTCGTATTTCCATCACTGAAAAGAGGCAACAAAGTGTCATAAATGCCCTGTGAGCTTACATTACTGTCTCTAGTACATGATAGCAAGGGGTGAATAGAATCATCCACAAACACTACATCCCGTGAAACCAGAATACGCTTTGTTTTCGGATGCTACAACCTATAACCTTTGCTTTCAGTACTATAACCAACAAAAATACATTTGACAGCCTTATCATCCAATTTTTTGCGTTGTGTTTGTGGCACCAAAGCATATGCCAAACAGCCAAATACACGCATATGCTCAATAGAAGGCTTTCTATCATGCCATGCTTCATATGGAGTAATAGACTACAAAGCTTTCGTAGGACACCTGTTAAGTACATAAGTAGCACGCATGATGGCCTCAATCCAAAAAGAATGCAGCAAGGCTTGACTTTTGACCATACATCGTGCCATTTCCATCAGTGACCTGTTTTTTCTCTTAGCAACACCATTTTGCTGAGGTGTATAAGGCACTGTACATTGGTGTTTTAACCCACAACTAGCCAGAAATGCATTGAATTCATGAGACAGATACTCCCCCCCTCGATCGGAATGGAGGGTACCCATAGTACATTTCGAGACATTTTCAGCCATAGCCAGAAATTGTTTGAAGCACATAAAAACTTCAGACTTCGCTTTAAGCGGAAATACCCATGCGTGCCTGGAGTAATCATCAATGAAAGTCACGAAGTAAAGGTAATTTCCCAAGGACGGAGTTTGCATGGGCCCACAAACATCACTATGCACAAGCTGCAACCTGCATGTGGCCCGAACTGAACCATCCTTTTGAAACTTAGAACGCTGCATCTTATCCAAAATATAGCCTTCACAAACATTTTTGACAGGTGCTTCAAGAGGCGGCAAAGAAGAAACCATATCAGATTTCTGCAAACACTGGAAACTAGCAAAATTCAGGTGACCAAAACGTGCATGCCAAAGTTTTGCATCTAAAATAGTCCTTGAATCTTCAATTGCATTTGCAAAATTTTGTCCACACTTGTCATACAAATTGAGCTTATACAGCCCACGGCACAAAAGATTAGATGCAACAATTTCATCACCAAAACTGAGATCATGAACTGTACATCTGTCATCCACAAATTTGACTACAAGTCCAAGTCTAGCAAGTGCGGATACAGACAAGAGATTCTTCTTGATCCCAGGTACATAAAGTGCATCAACAAGTGTGAAAGAACTGCCATTAGCAACAGTAAGCACAATCTTTCCAACTCCATGAACCGGATAAGAGGCATTGTTGGCACAAGTGACTTAATTCCCATGAGGGATAGACTCGAGAGAGGCGAACAATTCACGATGTGAGGTAATGTGCTTTGTAGAGCTACTGTCAAAATACCACACATGTGAATCTGCAGCAACTGACAAGCATGCATCATGGACAACAAGATTGTTAGTGCACTATGCGCTAAAAGCCCATTCTGCATCAACATTAGCATCACAGTCATCACAGAAGACTCAACAATGGCTGCATTTGTAGTGGAACCAGCATTTGCAGTGGAACCACCCTCTTTCTTCTTAGCCTCTTTGGCCTTCAACTTAGGACACGACTTGATCAAGTGATCATTAGCTTTACAATAATGGCAACGCATCTTCTTTTTTCCCTTATCAGCATAATTGCCAGACGAAGTGCTGCCAGCAAAAGCATTAGGAACAGAAGTTTTGCCACTCGTAGGAGAACCATAAGAAGTGGCTGCATTGTTGTTACCACCCTTCTTTGAGAAGCAATAAAAGCCTGTTCAACTGCACGTTGTCTAGTCCTGTTTGTTCTGGAAAGTGACTCTTGTAACAGCAATGTGCATAATGCATCAAACTTGACAACTTTTGGATTTCCTTGGGTCATGAGTCTCCAAGTACTAGCAAAAGTCGAGTAAGAATCTGGTAAGGCATCAAGAACAGTCTACACAAGGGAACTGTCTGAAATGACTTCACCTGCAGAAATAAGTTGATCATTGATATCCTTGACACTAGCAAGGAAAGTGTCCATATTATCTTCCTCATGCATAATCTTCGAATCCAGCTCTTTACGCAACAAACCTATTTTAGCCTCATTGCGACTTGCATAAAGACCAGTCAAAATATCCCAAGCCTGTTTTGCAAATTTTGCTGAATGGATGTGAGGAACAATGGTGCGCTTCACAGACAACGCAATCAATGCATGAGCGTGCGCATCCTTTACATCCCAACGAGCTTGTTCTGTCGTAGGCAAAACAACTCTAACAGCAGCAAGACTTGCAACATCCTCAACATCGCCTACATCCTCAGAACCAGGACGTAGATCAATGCCCTGCACAATGTTCCAGACGCCCTTTGACACAAGAACATGTTGCATCATAGGCCCACATAGGGTAGTTGTCCCCATCCAACCTGTCCTCAGTAGCAAACATCTTGAACACATCTGTGTTGTTTTTGTCAGCCATGGTAAATGCTGCACCTGATGTAAAAACTACCCGAAAATAGGAGAAACGGAGCGAGAACAACACGTGCTACATAGCACAAACCGTAGAAGACTGTAAGGCACCTGTTATGCAGAAAATGGCACTGACAGAAATTTTGCACAAAATGACAAAATTGCATGTGCAGACCTGCCTGTAGTGGAAACGGAGGCCGAAATGAGCCCGAATAAAAAATCTAAGCAGATAAAACCTCACTGTAGTCGGAAAAAGTGAGCAGGCATGTGCTAGAGCAGCTGGCGATTAAGCCCGGGAGGACATAACCTGCTCTGATACCAATTGTTGGAATTAGGGTTGCAGAGAGACACACACAGCTTGTAGAAGACGAAGGAAGCTCAAGGCACACAATCGAGAGTGTGTTACTTTGTGTGCAATGGAAAGATGGATAGCCCTAGAGTGATGGGCGTATATACAATGCTCGGGGGAAAAAACCTCCTAAAGAGGGAGAAAATGCCCCGATGGTCCTAGTATGTTCACACACATCACTACCACATGTATATGGTAACAATTTTGTGAGCCCAGCTACAATCAAGATGTAGCATTGATGATCTGTTGGCTCAGCATGTGGAGGATAAAGTGATGGAAAGAAGCTAGGTAGCTCTACTTCTTTTATCGGGATGGCATACAAGAGCATTGTGGAATCATGTACAAATTCTAAAAATTTCATTATCATTTGGTTCTCCTATTGCATCATCTTCTTGGAGATCCAAACCAAACTTTTTAGATGAATCTCTTTCTCTTTGAGAGTCATCCTGGTATTGGTTCCTCAAATGGTAGTTGCATGATTTTCTAGTAATGCTTTGACTCGTAGATCCAAAATTCCTCTGGCACTTTGCATTTTTATCAGCATTTCTTTGATTTGAAGGCGTATGTCGTTCATGCACTGACAGGTTGGTTTTGTGCCTCAGAGCAAGGGGTTCAGACAGATCCTTTTCTATTTGCACCTTTCAAACTCCATTTTCATAAACAATAAGTGCATCTCTTTAGTGGACAAAACCGTGAACTCATCCACAAAGATGGTGAGGGCCGCTTTCAAATTTTTACTCCACCTCTCTTGGTATGCACTTGGTGGCAAGGCTTCAGGGACCCTAAGAGGAGGAAGGACCTGATGCATGAAACTCACAAAAATCTATGTTTAGATTTTGTACATAGCTATGTTTTTGACACATTTGGATCTCGAAAATAAGGAGAGGTAGGAACAAACCCTATGAAAAAGAAAATTTCATTGGATGCCGATTCTACCCGACGGTCACTACCTGACGACCACTTACATGTGAAGAGTAAAACCAATAGTGGGAGGGAAGAGAATCTTATATATTATGGAGTTGGAGTCAACAAAATAATATCAAATTCAAGCATAATTCACTTGTGGATACAAGGCTTGCACATGGAGTCAAGAGGGGACCACCTGGAAGACTTTTGGAAGGAAAGAATATAGACACATATTTTTGTGGGATTTTTCTCTATTTTTTCCATTCTGAAATGGAAAAAGTTTTCAATAGCAAAGTTGTAGGCATTGAGCTGATCTTTGGAACTCGTTTTTTTTTAATAATTTTTGAAGCTACAGTTTGAGAGATATGGCCAAAATGGTGGAGCCTATCTGTCCACATGGGAAGAAGTCATGATTATCCAACTCCACACACACAATTTCTTATAGGTTTCTCTCCATTATTGCTATAATTTCTCTTATTTTATCAAGATTCTCTCAATAATATAAGGAAGCTCTTGGACTCAAGCTATGGAAGGTGGCATGGAGACAAAGCTTGCCATGAATGAAGGTGATTAGGCAAAAATTGATCAATAAGCAGGGCACACAGAGCTCTCTCATTGGGGGAATGCCTCTAACTGAGTTTACTTTGTGATAACTCCTCTAGCTCATACTATCTTTCCTAATCACTCTCTTGGCCTATAAAAGGAGGCCAAATCTTTTGTAAACATAGAGACTACACACACACACTACCCCATATGACACACTATCCCATATCCACATACCCGTACATCTACACATACACACCCTTGTGCTGTATGCTAGTAGCAGGAACCCTAATCACATAATCACATCACCATGCACAAAATGAGCACCATATCTCCACGCACTTGTAATGAAGGATTAAAGGCACAATTTCAAGAACAAGAATGGTGGGGCTAACTCCCATCCCTCCATTCCGCATCCTACGGTCTTGTCTGCTTCTCACGATTGTGCCCTATGCTACCTATTGTATTCATCTTTTGCAAGCAATTAACACACTCCATCTTGGTGCCATACCTTGTGTCGTTTGGGATACACTTCATTGTGAGTATGTCTAGGCTTTTTCTTTACATTTTGCTTATGTTGAGGTGTGCAGATTCGCCACCATACACATACACTCTCTCTCCCTCTCCTATAATCTTACTACTTGCATCTTAAGGTGTGCAAATTCACCACCTTTGGTATGAGAAGTGAGCATACTTGCATGCTTCCCTTACCTCATTATCATCCTTACTACATGCATGAGTAGCAAGCCTATTCTCACTCACTCACCAATCTCTCTTGTTTTTCGACCACCCCATCCCACACTTGGGCGTGGATCTTGAATTTTTTTCCATGGTATGTTTGATTGTGTATATGTATGCATCCTAGCCACAAATCTTGCTAGGTAGTGCCCCCTATTGTGTATCTCCCATGAAGAGGCCATCGTGCATAGCCTTGGTGTAGAGGCCATTCGGTCTATTTTGCACTTCCGCCTTTGAAGAATCCCAAAATCCGAGCAAACAAAATCGAGCAAACCATAATCCGAGCAAAACCTGTGATCTTTTGTGACACCCTTGCGCAATATTTATGTTATATACATATTTGATTTTTTCTAGTGGTTAGAAACAATCCCTTCATAGTTTCTTTACCTTAGGAAAATCTTTCTCAATTGTTCAATCACTCACACATGCCAAAAACCTTACATTATCAACAATGAAATCGACAAAAAAGATGTATTGTACGATCAAGAATACTTGGTAAAAAATCTAACACCCATAACCATAACCTGAAGAATACTTGGTAAAAAATCTAACACCCATAACCATAACCTGAAGAATCACTAGCTGGTGGCAATTCAAACGCAATGTAGCCCTCATATTTCGCTGGGAGTTCATCAGTCTAGACCACCTTCCTTGCTTGATGGAGTGAAATATATAAATCGATTTGCAGTGGCATGCACTTAATCATGTCAATTACACTCGCGTTGATCTGAGTGATCTATGTTGTGTAGACAATCATTTAAATGATCTCCATTGTTGTCTTTCTTGTCTTGCGCAACTCTGTCGATGCCTGCACCAATTTGATCCTCACTTCTAACATCTATCTTGTAGAACTGGTGCAGATCACAATCAAGCATAAAAGTTTTCTCACCATCATATGATATTATAGCCTCCTGCTTTACTTGCGGTCCAAATAATGTTAGCGGTTAAAGATAGAAATTTGCATCACAAAGCTCAAAATGTTCTTGCACAGAAGCAAATGCTAGCAAATAAAATCTACTTTCAAACATTAGCACTAGCTTATGTTCATGTCGTGGCCCAAAAATTGTAATGCATCTCCCCATGGATTAATAGTGTGACAAGCACAATTTTAGAAATATTGATACAAATGAAAAATAAAGTAGTGGTAGTGTACAGATTGCTACAATGGGTTGAACCAAAGTTTTAAATTTCATCCAAATTTTTTAACTTGAAATTCTAGTCATAACTACAAGCCGCCTTTGGAGGTTTGCACGTTCATGTGCCCGTACTCGCCAATCATGGCTTTCTTTAATATAAATTTTTCACTATATAAAATTTTTACAAAGTGAGATCATATATTTAAAAACAATTTCCGCAATTGTCCAAACAAAAACATGCCCTATCATTACTGTACAATAATGGCAATTTTCACCTACCCTCCTGAAACCCAAACCCAATCATCTGCCCTGCATTTCTCCTGGGCAAATCTCCAAAAGAAATTTTCAATTTACCCAATTCGTGGTACATCTTGCTTCTCAGCCCTATGTTTGTTCTTTGACGATTGCATTGGTACAAGCCTTCTATGCTTGCCTTGTCTCAAACTCACAGGCTCATGCGGTTTGCAGTCTGCCAAGAGCTTGACTCTCTCTAACGGCATCGTTAAGATTCTTCATGGGAAGACAAGAGTCATCATCTGCGCGGAAACCTCTTCCCAGGTACCTTTGAAAACTACCTATAGTCATCCACGTCGGCGGGGATGGCTACAAGAAGTTTGTTTTACATAGCTTTAAGGTTACTGTGCACGACTATGTTCCTATTGCAGCTTCAGCTATTTGATAACGTGGGTTTAATTAAAGTGTGTTGTAGTACTCGTAGGTCGTTCAAAAGTTGTTGCAGGCTCGTGCGGGGCCGATTATGAGGAGTTTATAAGCTAAAATATCTTGGTGGCGGTGCCAATAGAGATAGCGATGGCGGTGTTAGCTCGTGAAAGATTTCATTCATTCTTTCACTTCATTCGCCCACTTGGCACACATTTTATGCATGTTTTGAACCTGATCTAGTGGCGAGCAAAAGACGGCTGCTTCAATATTAAATAGAATGGCTGTATGAGCAGAACGTCAGGCCTGTTGGTGGATGGGATACAACTACTAGACTTGCAGGGTGGGTGAGGTCAGTGCGGCCTGGACACTGAGCACGGTGTGCTTTTGATAGCTTTGCAAACTACCTGTAGCAATCCACGCTGGCGTGGATGGCTACAGGAAGTTATTTTTCCCTAAGGGTGCAAGCCTCCTCATAACGCTGTCAACCTTATTCATATTTGGTTGCATTTCGGCTATGGGTTATGTGCATGGCAACGCAGTCAGAACCGATTGCTAGTCACATGCAACCGGCTAGATGTAGTCAAAATCAACACGTTTTCAAGATGCTCTATGAACCCGCGACCTCTGGCTCATCATAGGATGTACTCGTACCACTGCACTACTACGCGTGCTTGCAGGCAATGCCTAGCTTTCTCTTTATCACTAAAAAAGTAGGCTGCCCCCACAAACGCGCGATGACTGGCTCTTCCTGTCAACTCGACGTACACGCAGGCAAGTTAGACGATTTTTAATGCTTGACCCTATACAGCAGTGTTCAGGAAAAATGTGTCTCAGCTTAATATCGTACCATTTTCAATTTCAAAAATGCCGGTTGAGGGCTAGGGGAAAACGAGTAATTCCGCCCCGAAATAGAGAAAAATAGTGGAAAACCCCGAAAAAAGGACATAATTTTCTAAAATCTCCTTTTGAGAAAATCTAGTAAAGAAATTTTGTATGTTTGGAAAAACGATTTTTCTCGGACAGTGCTATACAAATATCATTGCGTGCCTCCATATATACTCATTTGGACGCCTACCTTGATTATCGCCCAATTTTGGGCTACACCAGGGGACCATGGGTTTGGGCTCAAAAGGTGTCAAGGGATGCCAGTAGGCACATGCTCTGTGGGTGCATAGGATATTCCAGTCCAAACAAGTACCATGATTGGTAGACCATAATCTACTATTAGTTTTCTTAGCGGTAGATTAGTTTTCTTAACCAACCAATCTTATCATTGCAAGATCCCTTTGCCCCTTAGTATAAGCTTGCATTTGTCATGAAAAATAGCCAACTTTCAATTTACATGAAGCAAGCCAAAACACAGACAACACATATGCATGCCTGCTTTGTAGCACCATGCGCGAGCCTCGGCCTGCTCCTTCATCCTATGAGGAGAAGTCCAAAGGAAAGAAATAGACCAAACATCCCATTTGCAAAACGCCAAGAAGGTTGGGACTCTGGATGAGTCGGATCTTCTCTTTTAGGTATTCTGAACTCCTCAATGGCACCCTTTGTGAGTCAAGCTAGAAATAGATTTAGTGGCTTTCTTTCACATGTTTGCAAGCGTGTGAAGTGCTAAAATTGAGCAACACTTACCTTGATAGCTTTTTGCAACTTGTTGCGTGAACAATATGGCAAAATGGTGCTAATCTTTATGGCTAGTAGTGCTCTAGTTCACGCAGCAGCTGCAAATGGGGTCGATCTCATGATAGTTTTGCAATAGTGCATGGCGGGTTCTGATTGATCAAAGATGGCCGAGATACTTATGCTGCTTCCATATTAAGGTGAGTATGATAATGTAGGTGAGCTGGTTTCTTGGCCAAAACATGAGAAGAGGCACCATTATCATGAGAGCGGTATTCCTGCCATATCATCAGGTTACCTTTGCAACTATCTATAGCCATCCACACCGGCGTGACTGGCTACATGAGGTTTTTTTCTCTTGAGTTTTTAAGAACTATAAAATAAATGAAATTAAAGCTACTAGTGGGCCATAATTCTCAAAAAAATTTGAATCATTATTGAAAATCAAAACGGACCGCTGTGATAACACACGAGCTTGCATATTCGACGTTGTCAAGACTCTTGGTGGTTGTTGATCATGGTCTCTATGGCAGGTTTGTGCTACCATCATATTTTCTATACAATACTTTTTTATTTTCTGGTTGTGTGTTTTTTATTTTAGTTTTGAGAATCCCTCACAGAGGATACCATTGGCTGGGTTGAGAGATTTTGTTGTGCATCAGAGATGGCTATTCATCATCGCATTGCGGTCATCATGGAGCTTTTGGGTATGGCAATAGCTTTGGTGGTCGGATTGAGGTAATGCTCTTCTATATACTAACTTCTTTGTTTCTCATTTGGTGTGAAGTGTTATTGTTCTTATTGTCTATGTTGCATGTGGTGTAGTGTCATTGTGCTCTCCTACTTATGGTGCATAGGGTTGGCATTCAACCACTTTGATTTGTGGTTGAGAGCACCCCACTAGCATGAATCCTTTAGACTCTTACATGATGCACCACCTTCCAGAGTCCTCTTAGACGAGATCATCTCATGAGGGGAGCCATGGCGCGGTGGCCTTCAATGAAGTCATTCTTTTGTTGCATGTTTTGTGGAGCTTCTTTGTAGGCGTGGAGGTCTTTGTTTAGAGTTGGGATGTGATACAACTCCAGTATTGGCAGCATGCTTAGGTACAAGGCGGGTGTGTGTAGCTGTTGACAGTGGTGATGCTTTGATTTCAGATTATGTGCAACCATTACTTCGTCCTAAAAAGCAGAGCAAATAGGGGGCTTCCATCTCTCTTGATGTTGATGATGTGGGTGACATGCCTTCACGTGTCAACCCCTTTGATGACTAGTCAGACTCCACCTTACTCTTCCTTTTGGTCTCTAATTTATGTTCACATCGTACTTGTATGCTATTTTATTACTTTTTTGTTATCATTGTTCATTATCTAAGAATTATGGATAATGATTCAAACAACAATTTCAATTTTAGATTTCTTGTTTCTATGATGTAGGTTCTATATTGCTTACTTGTGGATTGTGAGTCTTATCTATTTTTTTTGTATGGAAGTGTGTTGCCGGTTTATGCGGAGGGGATTTCAAAAACCATGGTGACTGATGTAAGAAATATTGACATCCATGAGAAGTGTCAGAGGCGCAGTGTCTTTATTGATGATGAGTGTGACTCTTCATATTCACTAGAGAAAACTATGTTGTGGATCATGACATGGTTTGAATACTTGTAAAATAACTTTTCTCCTCGCTCGGGTTTCTCATTGCTCGACAAATCTTGCTCGGGTTACGGTAAGACTCCCGCCTTCGCCTCTCATTTGGTGCCCCCACGGAGGAGGGCTTTGCAAATAACTTCAATCAACAAAGAGTAGTGATGCATACCATCAATCATGGACAAGTGGCTACAAGATTTTTCAAATTGGAGGACTGAAGAAGACGAGACTGTAGAAACACTCGAGACCTTCATCAAAGTGCTACTGCCAGGTTGTAGCGCCGTCGATATCCAAGAGGTAAGCTCCCCATCTCACATTGCTCGTGCTAATCGCAAATCAAGAGCATCAAGAGGGAGGGCTACAAAATGTCATCACTGTTGTTAACCAAAGCATTCTATCAATGAGTCCTAGCTAGAGGAGGTGAAGAAAGAACGGTGAGTTTTGCTTTTGAGAACCACATCAACACTCTCACATCACTCAGATTTTGTGTAGCAGCAAGTGTTTTCTCTGCAACGGTCAGAGAAGAATCGTCAACTACATCAACCACAAAGTCCAAGCCACAAAGCCTAAAGCATTTGGTGGAAGCAAGTGGGCCTACGCTCTCTCTAGGCCTAGAGAGTTCAAGTTCAAGTCAAGTGGGCCTACTCTCTCTCTAGGCCTAGAGAGTTCAAGTCAAGTACGACCACCCAAGCATCGCGGCTGCATGCAAAATGGAAAGCCGATTGAGGTAGACTCTTCTCACCTAGTCTGTTTTGAACCCAATGTGGAGGATTATGTGGACTTCAACAAGAGGTAGAGGTTTGTGGTGAAGGTGTCACCTTGTAAAGACCTAAGGTATGCAACTCTAATGGTCAAAGCCTTGCTCTACCCCCAACATGGATAATAACAATAGTCCAGAAGTCTTTCCTTTCCGTTTCTTGCAACACATGCATGTAAACATGTACATTGATAGGAAGATATTCTACACGTCCAATCTTGCCCATTCTTGATTTTACCACTCTTTTGATGTAAGCATATTTATTCCATTCTAGCATTGCGCTCTTCTTAGCTCCTGCTCATGTTTTCCACCCATGTATAAACCTTTATGAATCACTAATTCATTCTTAAAAAACAAAAAAAAAAGCTTAACACGAGAAGAGTGTATTATAGAAAGGGTGATGGAAGACAAGGAATACATTCCTAAACCCTTCCTTGAAGAAACTCTAGAGCCTTTAGAGTGGATACATATTCTAACAACCCTAGATGTGTGTGCTATTTTGGATGGTCCCATGACAAAGTTTTGCGACAAAGAGGGTGATGGAATGGTTCCATACTATCTGGTTAGCGTGGTAAATGGGGAGGATGAGGAACCAGTCTCTGAACAACCCAAAAAAAGATGAACCAGTGGAAGTAGACGAAGAAAATTTATTTTTACGACTCTCGAGAGTGAGATGAGGATGTAGATAATGAATGCTTTGGCAACCCAAGTGAACAAGAGGAAACAATAGTGGATGTCACGCTCTACAACTTTGCAAATCAAAAACCTAGATTTCAACAACGTTATAAGGAAAAGAGAACTGAGTGCACGATTGGAGAGAATCCGATGTGTGGAATAAGAGGTAAAACACAATTTTTGATGTTTGCAAAAGCTGAAGATTGTGTTAAAGACAAAGTTTCAGGGAGATTCTCTAGAGCTCAAGATCCAAAGACACGAGACAACATAAGAAGCCTAAGAAAACAAACTCAAAATTCTAAAATTGAAACAAAACCCAAGAACACAAAAGGACCAAGACTAGACAAGAACGAAAATAGAGAGTGGTGAAGAAGAGGGCAAGAAAAGTGACAAAAAAATGAGTGTGCCTTCCCACTACAGATGTTTCACTATCCAAGACAAAAAGGTAGTGATAACACAACCCAAACAAGAGAGAAAGGACAAGGAGTCATAGGAATGGCCAGAGGACGCAAAGAAGATAGACTTGGCAGAGCTAGGTGAAGGGCCAAGGCCGGGCGGTCTATATAGCAACTGATCTGAGTAGGAAAGAAGAAGAGAAGCTCATAAGGCTTCTCAAGGAGTATAAGGACGTGTTTTCTTGATCATATGAAGACCTAAAAGAAGTAGAGCTGACAATATGCTAGCACACGATCCCATAAAAACCCAATGCAAAGCCTAGCCGACCGAGACCATACACGTATAATGATATGTTTGCTAAGCGCATCAAGGAAGTGATTAACAAAATGAAGGAATTTGAGTTCATCTACGAGATAGAGCACACTAACTGGGTATCTCTAATTGTGGTTGTGCCCAAGAAGAATGGTAAACTCTGAGTGTGTGTCAATCTAAAGAAGGTTAATTCCGCCACAATAAGGGGCAATTATCCCTTACCTATCACTGATGATGTTCTCAAATGAGTGGTAGGCAAGCAAGAATATCCCTTCTTAGATGGATTCTATGGCTACAACCACCTTGCAATCTCTCCTGAAGATCAATATAAGACTTCATTTGCCACATAATGGGGTATATATGTGTATAGAGTCATACCCTTTCGACTGACTAATGACTTGAAAACATTCCACAGATGAATGGCACATGCTTCAAAGAATACTTGAGGATATTCTTGAAAATTTAATTGGATGATCTATGTGTACACCGCAAAAAATTATTCGAGAAGTGCAAGAAATATAGGATCTGCCTTAACCCAAAAAAGTGCATATTCATGGTCAGACAAGGCAGAATCCTAATGCATATCGTCTCAAAAAATGATATATTTATGGATTTGAGCAAGAAACAAGCATATGAGTTCAATAGCATTGTTGTTTACCAGAGTAGTACAATTGTGATGCCATGTAAACAATGTACAAAATGGGGACGATAGAAGGACAATGCCATGCACATGATTGCTAAATGCATATTTCAAATTTGTGTTAACTTGCTAAATAGATCCCTATATTGAAACATGTGAGAAAGGAAAAAGTTTTACTTTAAGATGCACCTTGCAATGCGAACATACCCTATCCACCCCAAAAGCATGGCGGAAACCTCATATTCAAAGCTAGTAGAGCTAACTAAACATGTAGCACAACCTCCACACTATCTCACATGGGCACGGCGGGAGGGGATGGACGGCTCAAGTGATTCGGGCCGTTCAATGCGGGTTTGTAAATTTGGGACATTCTGTAAACTTGGAGAGAAAAGTAACTTTGGGGTGGTTCGTGCGCCATGTCTTGAACCCATGAACTCCCCACTGCAAGCCATGTGTACTGCCCATTTGCGTTCATTGAAATGTAGGGGATTTGAGTTTGTCATATAGTAAAACCGGGGGAATTTTAAATTTGGGCCGCCCTCACGTGGTGAGATCCGACGATCCACGATTGATGCACCCCTTGTTTTTGTCCTCCACTATTGATCCCATCCTACCTATGCTCGTGTGAGATAGTGAGGAAGGTAGCACTCCAGCCAAAGTAAATGGGATGAGTCATGCTTGCAATGACATAGGGAGGGCTTAACTTCTGCAAGCAGCTAAGATATGGTTGGTCTTCGCTTCTTGTTGCTACTATGTGGAACTTTACATCCTTGAAGGAATCAACTAAGCTCTATGCTAAAAGAACGTTATCTTGCCAGCTTTCCACTTTACTCTCGCCTCTAGAGGTTCTTTTTCATCAAGGAATGTGTTATGATTTCATGGCCAAAGTTTGGTGGTCCAAAACTCATGGGATCTCTAAGGTTTTGACTCGCATTATGGCTTTTTCACTGTGTGCCACCTTCTACACCATAAGTTTTGCCACCCATCCTCACCTGCAAAAACACATGCCCACATGCACGTGTATTCTCCTTCTCTTGTTGCTACAACAACTAGTGCCTGACCACGCTTGAGGGTTCACCTGATGCCAAGAGACATAAACATAAACAAGGGTTCACCTTATGCTAATCACATAGTCATGATTATGAAACATAAACAAGAACCTTTTGTGATTAGGAACATCCCTCTTCTATGTCATCTCATGATCAATTAACTACTAATTAATCTTAATAATAGATGAGAGAAAGATATGGAGTTTAGAGAGAGCCATTTGATGAGTTTTAGCATGCTTCAAGAACTTAAGCATGTTGTAGACAAATGGTGCCCTTGATAACCAAGCGAGATCAATTTGTACTTAGCAAAATTAGCACATACATTGGATGCCAAGCAAGAACCTCCATTTTTTCCACTTTCCCTACTTTTTGATTCAACCTTGGACCATTCTAGACCTTGTGTTCTTGATTTTATTGTCAAGTGTAGCCAATCATAGGCTCTCTTTGACATGACATTGTTGGACGGGAGAGACTCACACATTCATGAAGTGCATGCAAACACTACCTAGATCAACATAATGTCAATCGAGGACACAGATGACACGATAGGCACACGGAGGAAATCTCTTAAGCTTGTCAGGCTGAGACCATCCTACACATACAAAGCCAACTAAACCACAATCAAGAACCTCACTGCTCTCAACTACACCACCTAACCACATACACACATACGGAAGGTAACTCACCTAATCATGCTAGATTCATACAAAACTTAAGGAACACCATCCCCTCACTAGGATACACCTGTCCCTAAGCTTCTACACTCAAAACCCTCACTCTAAACCCATCTGCGGAAAACGCGTAGGATGACAGAGCAGAATTTTGAAAGTGTCCGAAACTGAAATTTATGAGTACCTATGCGTAGCTTATGTCGTCACGATTCTATAGACTACTAGCACGCAGAAAACAGACATCGTTTGATACACTTACGGCCACAAATAGCTCGTAGATGCGTCGGCGTGTGCGCTTCGTCTCGCGTGGAATGCTTGGCGTTGTCGCGTAGCTCTCCTCGAGCTAACAGCAATGGTGCAGTCAGATCTCCAATGTGTTGAGCAGGGCGTAGCAAGAGGATGAAGCTCACACTCACTCTCTTTCTCTCTCACACACAGTAGACGGCAGCGCTAGGTTTTGATTATGATAAAAAGTCCTCTTTACAAAATGACCTAGGTACCTTATATACTAAGGCTACCTTAGGTTTAACCAAAAAATGGGGTTGAAAGGGTCAAATGGCTTTGTATTTACAATCTGGAAGTGCCATTGCACCCCGGCTTCTGAAACTAGAATAACTACTCATTACAAATGACGTTTATAGCCATAATACGCAGCATTTCATAACTCGCAAAAAGATAAGAATTTGGTATGAAACTTGAGTTATGTTGTGTTGTTGACCCAGCGGTCAACATTCCCCCCTTCCGCGTTCATGTCGTCCCCGACATGACCTGATTGTCGATGGCGATGTGGTCTTTGCTGTCGTTTTGTTGTTGGAAAGAAAGTATAGACTAAAGCCTTTGCAATAGCTTGTCTTGTTCGTCCAATCCGATGTACATAGTCTTCACATGATTGAGGAAAATCATAATTGATGACGAACTTTATGTCTTTCACATCCACGCTCCAAGCTGCAGCATCTGTTTCTGTCATTATAGGTCTACTGCCATATCTAAATTCAAAAAGAACCCAATGTCGTTTAACTTGACTCTTATCATCATGGATAGAGAAAGCTCCATCCATCATTTGCTCCAGCAAATCTATGAATTCGGAGTATTTGTGATTTCAGAAACAACTTCTACAATCTGTAGAATTGAGTGATTGGCTTTCTGATCTTGTGAGCCAATGACAACTTTGTAAGGATTTTGTAGAAATTGTATGGCTAAACCCTTAACTTCTTTAGGCCAAGTTGCACTCCAATGCAAAGTTTGCCCTTATGTCTGCTCTTTGTCATTGAGGACTTCGTTGTTCTTGAGTTATGTTGTATTGTTGACCCAGCGGTCGACACTTTGCTGTCGTTTTGGCTTCATCTGTTGCACTGTTTGTATCTTTGTCGAACCACAACAAGAACTATGATCCATTAGAGCGGACATCTATCAGCATAACCATTCATCTTTTGAGATCCTCTAATTACTTTTATGTCTGCTCTTCTTCATTGAGGACTTCTTTGTTCCTGTGCAATCATGTTGTTAGTGTTGTCTGCAGCTTTGTCATTGTAGGGCATTCTTCGACTCGCCATTGAGGAGAAGTATGCTATGATCTGAAATTGGTGCTTTTTATCAATTGATTTGAGTAGCATTTCATTATTGTTGATGTAGAAGGAATATGTACAAGAGGATGGTGATAGGTGTCTTTAGATTAGGGTCTAAAACCTGGATGACCAAAGGGAAAAAACCCTGTGGGAAAAAAAATGCCTTTGGTATACGCTCTTATTGGAGGTGAGCAGTTGAACGTGAAGTACATGTTCATGAAAGGTGAGTGCTTGGGTGAAACACGGAAAGAGTGCCTGATGCAAGTGCCAATTATGGGACACTCTATATGCATATGAGAAATTTGTCAACAAAAGCATGCAATGTGAAAGAAGGAGATGATGGGTGTTTCAAGGAATAAATGTAGCATATGTGACATCAAAAGATGTCTCAATAGCTTCCACCTTTCCAAGAAGGGTTTTCGATGTAGAAGTTTCTCCACTCGTATCTCACTGTGCTCAGTACGTGAGTGTCTTTTGGACCTTCTCCTTCACTTCACCAAACTTAAGTACTTAGACTTCGACTCTTTTGCTCACCTATACCAGCATGAGCGACACAACGTAAATATGCTCAACTCTTCCAGCTTGAGCAGTACCTAGAATAGCTAAGACGCTTAGACCACAGAGAATATTACTTGAAGCTTTGGGACTAACACCTCACTCATTTTGTGGCTTAGCTACTCGACTCTGACTTGTATGACTTGTCGGTTGCATGTTGACACTGCTTTGTGACAAGTTCTTCGGCTGTTGTAGTGGCTGATGAGACATACTTTGTGAAGTTGCATCATTTCCCTGTACCTTCTTCTCTTTGTAGTGCTCAGGCCCCTCGTCAGTCTTTTCTTCATGTGGATTATAGATTTTTTTATTTTTTTCTTAATAATAAACAAAGAAAATCTTAAAACAACTCAACAAAAGAAAAATCATTCAAATAGAGTCTAAATGCTATGTACACTATACACATGTCCCTAGGGGCTCATATATGGATTTTGTCCCCATACTCCTCTGTAACACTACTATGAGGGCATATACTCTAAATTTTGTCAAAAAAATTTATCACAATAAAACGCAAAAATTCAATGCATCTCACAAAACATTGCCCTCTAATAGTCATAATGTTAGGTCCGCATTCAGAATGCCTCCCCCCTTCCTATTTGGAGTCATCCTTTATGACAGGGTATCGCAAAGGGTATGTGTTGTGCTTGGGCAAGTAAAAGTTGTGCCTATGCAGGCCTTGTAATGTAGCCCTATTATGCATACACAGTCAATGCATGGAAAAGATTTATGTTGTGCAAGTTGTGGGTATAAGCAATTTGCTTATTGGCATTTGTTGGCGAGGCTTCCTATTCTAAGCAATGTAATGGTCTTTGAAGCTCCTGTATCGTTGCTTGATTGAAGCGACTTGCTCTCTTCTAACTGTATTGTAATCGTAGGAAGAATAATAAGAATTCAAGCGGCGATACACTAACAGCAGTTTTGTTGTTCTTCTTTGGGACCCATTTCTTTGCGATTATTGGTTGTTTTGTTGCTGGCTCTCGTTTGGGAACCCATAGTTGCCCGTGCTTCGTTTGTGTTTGAAGAGACTTCTTTGGGATCCACCTTTTTGTTGTGTGAGTCGACAGTGGTCTTTGCTTCGGCCCTTGTACGCTTGGTTGGTGACGGGATTCAGGCTTTGAAAGTTGATACTGTGGTTGTTTTGGAATCCAAATGAATTCCTGACTTTTTTGTGCTTGAATCAACTTCTTTGGAGCCCAAACCTGAGTTGTGAAAGCTTGCGACTTTGTGATATTCTTACCCGTTTGTGCACGCTTTCCTTGCTTTTGTTTTGGTGTTGGATCTTGTGATTTGTCATTAGAGATCTTTGTCTTCTTGATCCATATCTGTTTTTGGCCGATCTCACTTTTTGGTATCCAGATTTGTCGAGCATTTTGGCTTTGACTTGTTGTCCTGTTCTTTTGACCTGTCATGGTTGTTGCTGAAGGGGTTGGTGATAGTGATGGCCTGAGTTGATGATAGGGGATGTCGCAAGATTCATCACTATCGCTACTATCCTCAGCAAGGTTGACTTCTTGTACTTTCCCTTGATTTTTTGGCTGGTAGTGGAAAGTTATTGTCTGTTTGCTCGTGGGTGGTACTTTCTTGGAGGACTTTTCTAGCCCATTGATTAGAGCATTGTTAGCTCGTTGCTCTGGTCGTCTTCCTCCCAGATGAGTCTTTGCCTCCTTATTAGGAGCCATGTATGAGGATGCTTGTGGTGGCTGTGTTTTCACGAAGGACTTTGGAATCCACTTTTGATGCACTTTATTCGTGTAGCGATGACATTGATTCCCGAGTCGTTGATCTTCTTGAAGCTCGAAGTGTTCTACAGAGTCATAGAACTCGTCGTCTTCTTCATCTTTTGATTCTCCACATTTCTTTGTTTGCTCCTTATTTTGAGAGCTTGTTGATGTCTGGATTTCTTCGTTTTCCTGGATTAAACTCACTACAAAATAAGGAACGACATCATAGCCATTTTCATCACAAAACTTTGTTGTGGGAGCATCCTCCACGGCGCACACGTCCAGAGTAGCCAAGATGTGTTCCCATCCAAAAGGCTCTAACTCTTTTACAGGAAATGGTTATGGGATATAGTCCATATCCTCTATAACACGCTCTAGGATACATTCCTCACGTTTCAAGCTACCACATTGTGAAGCTCCACACATCCACGGTTCTTTAGGCTTACCTAACCAAGCTGGAAGTTCTGATCCTGCAACTGTGGCGGAATCAAACTCCTCAATCGGTGTTCTCGTCACATCCCTATAGCTATGGTCCCTCAAGTTTACCTTTGTTATGGTTTCCATATGTCTCAGGTATAATGGTCATAACCCCAATCTTGGACCATTTTCAATTGTCGCATGAATGGTCTTCCCAGAATGATTTCATAGTTGTTCTTCTTTCCAAAGTCAACAACAACAAAAGTGTGTTCATATTCAATGCCACAAGAAGTAACAATTACTTTTTCTAGCAGCCCTAGGGGCTTTTCCTTGTGTCTGTCTGCAAGCTGCAGGGTCATTCGTGTGGATCTCAAGGCAGGTTTTTCCCATTTTTTCCAAACCTCTTTGGTTGCAATGGCCACACCAGCTCCACTGTCAAGGATTGCCATGGTTTGTACACCATTGAATTCCACAGGAAGGGTGGTGTTTCCATCTTCTCCCTCGTAATACTCGCCTACCTTGTTTAATGGCACTGGCCTAGTATTTAGTTGAGGCATTTCAAGCTCTTTGATGCCTTCCTCGATTTGAGTCATTGGGGTTTTTACACCAAATTTCTCTAGACATTTACCCACATTAGCCCACATGTTTGGTCTTATTCTGAGCAACTCGGCTAACATTATTGTATAGGTGACTGGGGTAGATAGAATATCTATTAGCCCCTTTGAATCGATGGCCTTGTTGGGAGACAGTCTCTTTGATGGGACTGCAACCACATCTGACTTGGTTTCGTACTCTCCCATGTAGGACGGTAGTGTTCTTAGCGAATGGGGTTGACTATCCATAGATTGTACAGATCCTTTGTCGCTCCAACACGATTGCACGTCTAGATTCATTTGAGATCCAGTCTCAAATTCCTCTATTGGTGGTAGAAACACTCCTCGTTTATCACCAGTCTTGTCTACTCGTCTTCTTAGGTCATCGGCTTCATTGGCCTCTCTGACTTGTTTCCACAATTCGTCAAGACCATCTATCTCTTTACAATCCTCAGGTATAGCTTGGTGAAATCCCTCGGAAGAGTTATCCGTGGTATTCAGTACTATCCTTGGTTATAATGCTGGGTCTTTGAGTTTTGGTATGTACTGATGACTAGAATCTGGCTCTTTTAGTTCCTGGTTTGGTGGAATTACTTGTGTAGGCATGACACGGATCACATCCTCAGGTATTGCACTTGGTGGTTCTAGTAAAGCTTGGGCTGTTTGAATCATTTTATGGAACATTTCAAACCTTTGCTTTTCTAGTTCCGTATAGGGATATGTCATCCACCTGTGTTCTTGGGTTTGGTTGTTTTTGAGCCTCGCATCATAGGCTTTCAAGAGGGCATCTAATGTCTCATTAACCTTCTCTGCCAACACAGATCCTCCTGAACTAGCACTTCTCGGTTTCTCATCCGTGGATGGTTCTTCTAGAGGTTTAACCATCTATGTAAGAGAAGGTGCCTCCTTTTCCTCGTGTTGTTTTATCTTCTCCTCAGCTTTGGTAATCTTCTCAGCTAGGGATTTTTGCTCTCGTTCCCTGCGTGCTTTCATCCTAGTCTTTCTAGCTTTCCAACTATTTCGTTTGCTCTTGGTTTTCTGACTAGGTGCGTCTGTCTTTGGTCCATCATCTGTCTCTGGACTCATGTCACCTTCCGTGTTCTTTGTCTCTGGATTGTCATCAGGTTTCTTTTGGGCTTGTGCTCTCGTAACCACTTGAAATGGTACAACATTTTCATTTTCTGAGCTACTAGGGAGCTGAACAATCCCTGATACATTTGTCGTGATTTTCCTGATTTGGTTTGGTTTTTTCGGGCAATCGGGGATCAAGTGAGTGATGCCACACTCAAGGCAATAGGCATTTACTTCAGTGATCTCCGTTTGAGGACATTGTTTGACCAAGTGGTTGTCACGACTTTTGTGACAATCTGTCTCTGGTTGAGGAGATTCTTTTAGCGTTTCCTCTTGGCTATAAGCAAGCTTTGACCTAGATAAGCCGCTATTTGCAATGAATCGCAATGTCCTTTCGTCCATTTCATACCTTCTTTCTTTCGCCTGAAACCCAGGAGGTGGAGGTTGTACCGGCCTCACCACTCCATGTGTTTCTTTCATATTTTGTTTCTCCGAAGGGTAGTACTTACTTTGGTTAATATACCACATTGTAGCTGGTACTGGAGTTGGTTTATTTGATGCTTCCATCATTGGCATGTATCTCATGTCTACCGGCATTCTAGCACCTGGCAGCGGAGGTTGTTGTCCTAAGATAAGTTGTGGCCTTAAAACTCCTACTGGTCTTGGCGCATTCCCCGTAATGTATCTAGGTGGAGTAGGTGCTTCTGGAACAGGTTGTACATACCTCTCCCTAGCATTTTCCATGCTATAACAGCACTCTTCCCCCGTATGGTTCGTCCATTTTCTCTCGATTTCACACCACTTCGGCTCTCCCGAATCAGACCTTACAAGAGGAATCAACCTCTTGACCAAGTTGTCGATAAGCTTTTCTTGATCAATAGGTGCCGTTGGCTTGGCAATGGACTCACTTATCTGTGAAACACTGTGCTGAGAGGATGTGTCATCTCCTTGACTCTTTAAGTCCTTTTCTTTGTATGCCTCACAATTATCCACTAGATAAAGAGCTTCTTTGATCAACTCGTTTAGCGTCATCCTCCTTATCATATGCAGATCCTTCTAAAGGCCCTCATCTCTCATTCCCTGGATAAAGATCAGCATCAGTCGTGCTTGCGTAGGTAATTCCGCTCTCGGACAGAGCTTAACATATCTCTTGAGCCGTAATGATGCTTTGCGTACTGATTCATTCTCTTTCTGTTTGAATCTATGGATTTGTGAGACTGTGTTGTGAGCAATGCCTTTTGGCAAGAATTCTTCAATAAACTCCTCAAACAGCTCATCTAGGGTCTCAAAATCCCATATTTCCACCGAGTCGAACCAAGTAGCTGCATCATCTTCTAGAGTCAATCCAAATTCTGCAAACTGTGTCGCAAAATCTGAAACTTCCTCTGCTCTAATCACTCTTCTAAAATCCGCTACGTGATCTCTCGGATCTTCATCTCCGGAGTATTTTCTGTTTACCCATTTCTGGACTTGGGATGGTCTAACTCGTCGATTGTCTACAAGTCTAACCAGAGACTCTCCCAATCCTTCTCTCGTTATCGCTCTTGAAGGGAATCCTGGTGGCTCTCTTCTTGGAATTCCTATAGGAATTCTCGTGTTTGGTGGAGGCATTTGTGGTCCATCATTGACCAAATATCCACCTCTTTCTAGTACAGTCTGTGGATTTGTGCTTTCTACAACTCTGTATTCTCGTCCATACTTGTCGACAACTATAGATCTCCATTGACAGTCGACTCCGTATGTGTAGACATATAAGAGCTTGTAATCCGTTATCTCTTCTAGGTATGGATCTGAGCACCTATAAAGATTGACCTCATTGTCGTCAATGTATCTATATAGACCTTCACTCTCATAACCAATCATCCAAACTCTCTCAACATGATGGATCTTTATCAATTGCAAGTTTGGAAGATCCATTGTGGGAGGATATTCCTCTATCGTCGGGATCTCCAAGATTGTGTAAGCTGCGTTTGAATCTAGGGTAGACATGATTTCGGGGCTTAAGAGCTTTTGCTTGGTTCCAGTAGACTTATTCCACTGTGTTCAAGTGCTTTGGTTAGGGAAAAGTCGAAACTATGTCCAAAACCGCGACCGTTTCGTCACAATTCTCGTAAATTGTCGCTTTTAGACACCCCTAACTTCCGGATGAATTTTGAGGCCTCAAACGATGTTTTTTTCAAAATTGAACTAAATGGTTGCTCTAAGATCTGTAGAGTCGCTCTCAGGCTACGTTTTGATATAAAAACTTTTCCGATCTGATACCGTTTGTGAAAATTATGGCCAAAATAGTGAAATGCAAATTAGACTGGTCAAAATGAGTCCAAATTCAATTTTGAAAAAATATTTGGGATCTCTGTGAGACTGTGAACACTTCTGTATGGTCAAAAGTACAGTTGGACCCTAAAACTGGTCTAGAGACATCCTACGCGTAGTATGTCTATATGCTCAGAATTTAACAAAATTTGGTTCAGAGACTCCCCTTAAGTTCAGCAACACAATGGTATGCTCAGAATTTCATTTGGATTTAAAAATGGCCTTGAGACATCCTACGCGTAGGATGTCTTTTTGCTCAGAGTGACTTGAAATTTTCACCCCAGCTTCTCCTTGATGTGTTGATCACAGTGGTGTGCTCATATGTTGATTTGGAGTCCTAAATCAAGCTGGAGACATCCTACGCGTAGGATGTCTTTTTGCTCTGTTTCAGCTCAAACTTACACTGTAGCTTCCCCTTGATGTGCTAAACTCACAGCTATTTTTACTTTTTGATTCTAACACCTATAGACTGGTCAAATGATCAAGAATCTGTTCCAGAAGCCCGATGTCTGTTCTGATGAATTCCCAAGTCAAATCAACTCCAAATTGGACCAAATTTGCCTAGGAGGCTTGCCTAAGGCTATATGACAGCATGGTATGGTCAATAGAATTTTGGTTTCACAATTATGTAGTAGACATCCTCTGCGTAGAATGTCTAACTGCTCATAATTTCCCCAAATTTGAACCACAGACTCTCCTTATGGTGCTAATCACAGTGGTATGCTCAAAATTAAGTTTGGAATGCAAAATCACACATATGACATCCTACGCGTAGGATGTCTTTTTGGCCTGTTTGACCCCAGACTTGTCCCACAGCTTCCCCTTGATGTCAATAACCCAGTGGTATGCTTAGATTTTGGTTTGGATTTCAAAAGTCCCAATTTTTAGTTGTTCTTGCCTTTTTCAGTCAAGAGTGTTAAAGTCCGCTTTGAACCCAATTTTCTCACCCAAATGAATTGAAAACTCTCACATGCATTCAATACAACATTTAGAACATGCCTTTGGAGTAATCCTATGGCTTGGTCTCAAAAATTATGCCTTGGACACAATTTGGGTAGGATGTCTGGCAATTCTCGTCTTTTGGCTTTGATCTGTCAAAATTTGGTCAAATTTCCACTTTCCAGGTGAAAATAGGGTAAAACCTACCTTCTAAACACACTGGTAATCTCAGATTTTCAAAACTTCCACCACATCACCCTGTAGACATCCTACCCGTATGATGTCTACTGCTGATTTTCTGAGACTGAAGTGTCCCTGATGCTTTCTTATGCTCTCAGCAAGTGCAAGTATGCTTCACAATTTCAAAAACATGCAAAAATCGCTCAATTTAAGCCTTTTCTAAAATTTTACGTTTTCTGACTCCGCCTTTTGGATTTTGGTCAACAAAAATAGGGAAAAACACCCAAGTCAATATGTTAGTAGGGTAAAACCTACCCTCTGAACCCACTGGTGCAGTCAAAATTTTCAAATTTGGTCTCCAGAACCCCCTTGAGACATCCTACGCGTAGGATGTCTATGTTTACAGAATTGCAGGTTTTCTTCACAGAACCCTTGCAAATGCTCTTTTATATACACAGCATCATTCAGTCATACAAAAATATCCACAAAAGCTTGTTTAATACATTTTTACCCTCAAAATCACACTTTTCCATGATTTCAAATGCAATCAAGCACTTTAGCAAATAATTCAGTGATGAATAGCTCTAGATCAGAATCGGATCACTTACCTAAAGCTACTCCTACAAATCATATGGGGTTTTGCATCTATGAGTCAAAAAACTCTTCACTTCCACACACGGACTAGTAAACGCTTTTATCACGTCACAAATCCCTCGACCACCAACAACTACTCTAATCCACAGATCCTAACTAAACCTATCTAGTCGCAGACCCTCGGCAAGACACACGCTTCCTGGCTATCCACTTGATCACGGAATATCCTCTTCCGGATCCACTTAAGAAAAATGCTTTCTTTAGCCAAAACTAAATCAAGCAACCATCACACGAGTGTTAGTAGGAAACCTACTTAGGTCCTTGTGTCCCCGGCAGCGGCGCCAATGTTGGACAGGAGAGACTCACACACCCATGAAGTGCATGCAAACACTACCTAGATCAACATAATGTCAATCGAGGACACAGATGACACGATAGGCACATGGAGGAAATCTCTTAAGCTTGTTAGACTGAGACCATCCTACACATACAACACTCTAGAAGGCCAACTAAACCACAATCAAGAACCTCACTGCTCTCAACTACACCACCTAACCACATACACACATACGGAAGGTAACTCACCTAATCATGCCAGATTCATACGAAACTTAAGGAACACCATCCCCTCACTAGGATACACCTGTCCCTAAGCTTCTACACTCAAAACCCTCACTCTAAACCCATCTGCGGAAAACGCATAGGATGACAGAGCAGAATTTTGAAAGTGTCCGAAACTAAAATTTACGAGTACCTATGCGTAGCTTATGTCGCCACGATTCTATAGACTACTAGCACACTGAAAACAGACATCGTTTGATACACTTACGACCACAAATAGCTCGTAGATGCGTCGGCGTGTGCGCTTCGTCTCACATGGAATGCTTGGCGTTGTCGCGTAGCTCTCATCGAGCCTACAACAATGGTGCAATCGGATCTCCAATGTGTTGAGCGAGCAGGGCGTAGCAAGAGGATGAAGCTCACACTCACTCTCTTTCTCTCTCACACACAGTAGACGGCAGCGCTAAGTTTTGATTATGATAAAAAGTCCTCTTTACAAAATGACCTAGCTACCTTATATACTAAGGCTACCTTAGGTTTAACCAAAAAATGGGGTTGAAAGGGTCAAATGGCTTTGTATTTACAATCTGGAAGTGCCATTGCACCCCGGCTTCTGAAACTAGAATAACTACTCATTACAAATGACGTTTATAGCCATAATCCGCAGCATTTCATAACTCACAAAAAGATAAGAATTTGGTATGAAACTTGAGTTATGTTGTGTTGTTGACCCACCGGTCAACAGACATCCTTTTGGTGCAATACTCGTGCAACTCTCAGGGAACCAAAATCAAGGCATGGAAGTAGTTTTGGACCCAAAAAATTATGCCAAGTTCCTTACATGCAGGTTACACACATTGTATCTTGAGCTTTTGACACCTTTACATCCATTCTCTCATTTTCTTGAGGCTTCTTTGATAGTAAAAATGTCATGTCATGATCATTTGTAAGTCATATTGTACTCAAGAGATTCTTTCAAAACCCAGATGAATTTTTATTACTTTCAAGAGTTGTTCTTGATTAACTAAAATTAAATTTGGTGAGAAAAACCTCTTCTTCTTATGTAATTTAGAAACTCTGAAGTTATACTTACATTTTTACACATGAGCCCTCCCTCCCCCCCTCCTTCTCCCCCAAGATTGAGACGCCATGCAATGGGTTAAGAGAGCAAATATACAATAGGAAAAACTACAGGCATGGTAAGTAAATTTTGAAGCTAGGGAAATAAGACGATGTAGAAGGTAATGACTAAAGCTAGAGCACATATGATGGGTTAGGTGGCTGCATTTGAATTTGAGGTGAATAGTTAGAAGGTAGCAAAGGGTATGGGTTTAACGTGTAGGCAAAAGTAGTAGATGGCGATGCAAGAGGTAGAGAACTTAAGATGGATTAACTAGCTGCATTTGAAACTTGAGGTGGATAGGTAGAAGGTAGAAAGGGCGTGGCTATAGTAGAATGGAATCTCTCCCCACGATTTAGCTTCTGTGGGACACATGTCTAACCTCACCATCCTATCTTATTGCAGTATTAGCGAGAACCACGATTAAATTGTCAATCCATGGGACGAAGCTGACTCGACTAGTGCATAGAGGCTACAAGAGGTTGTCAATCTCTTGGAAAACAACTAACAACTCGCATCTAACTCAAGCTACACTCAAGTGACTGAAATCACCAAAAGCCAATCGCTCATTGGCAAACAAATCACATCCGTTACAACATCAAATGACATCCAAACGTAACGAAACTTCTAGGACAAGTTTATAAGACCTAAGCACACATGCTTATGGTCTCAAACACCACTTTAGGTCAAGTTCCAAAATCGCGATTATTAACAGCAGTGGATTTTTGACCTAGTCATCTTCGACCCATAATGAATCTAAATGCTTAGCAATGATGTCCCAATACCCCACCTATGCTTAGTTTTTTATTTGAAAGCGTAAATTCCTAGTTATGATGAAATTAGGCCACGGGTCGGTGACGCCAAAAGCTATGAAATACTGTGAACTGCTTACGTAAATGCGTAGAGCTCTTACCTGCGATTGCAATGCAACAAACACGACTGCAATGTGACAACCGGGGAGGGAGTAGAAAGCGCGAGAAGGAGAGGAGTGAGCCCTGTTAGCTTACGCTGTGTATTTCTTATCCAAAAACTTACAAAATTTGGCTTTTATACCTTAGCCAAGGTTTTTGGGTGGTCAAAACTAATAATCTGGAGTTCTACCAAAGCTGCGAAATGACTCGCTGATACAATCTGAAAGCTTGTAGCCCCAGCTCATTAATTAGAGAGTTTATCCGAGAAAATAGGAGTTACAATATTCCTGATTTATCAAAATAATAAATGTTTTACAAAGAGAACTTTGAAAAATGGTGTCCGTGTTAGCTTACTCCTAACATTCTCTCCCTTGACACATCTTTATGGGCTGAAATAATCTTCGAATTGCCGGTTGACGAGGAGGTCTTTAAGCGCATTCAGTGCCTTCTGGTATATGATTATTTTTTTTTGTCTGGCACATGCAGAAATTGCATGCTCACTCTGTTCTTCAGCTCCACTGCTGAGTAGCCTACAAATCTGGATGTGAGGTTGTTGACCACTGCCGCAAAGATCTTCGTTCGCCAAGTGAAAAATAAAGTGTAGAAATCTTCCTCAAATGCCAACATATTATGCGATGGCAAGAACATACACCGGGCGTAGAAGCCATAGAGTACTTCTTTGAAAGGCTGAATGCTTAGATCATAGCATAACTCCTTATTTCCCTCGAGGAATGACATCAACGGGGTGCCTGCTTGCTCTGGCTCATGAAATACTTCAATACAAGTGAGCACCATTCGACATATTTATATAACATGGCGCAGGAGAGATCCGGTAGACTCTTGAAGAAAGACATCGCACCCGTTAGGGTTTTCACCATGTATTTCTCTGTTGCTTTTCCTCTCTCTAGAGTTGGCAGTCTTGGGTAGTTTAGCCAGGTTGGCCTCTTCTTTGTCAGTGCCTCATGCTCTTGCCATGTCCTTACTCTGGGTACATGACAAAATGTTGGATCTCTTTGTAGGGTTTCAGGTGCTCTTGTGAACAGAATCAAATACCGCGGATTCTTGTTCAGCCAGCTTAACCTCCACTTTGGGTGGTCTTTATCTACGCCCTCTTCTTGCATGTCATTGTATAGCCTCTCTTTTACCTGTAGTAGTTTCACTTTTATGGGAGGGTATGGCAGGGATTGCTGATACCATTGTGCATTGATCTGATTGGGAGTGAGTTGAGTGACGTTGACAAAGTGTAGAACTCTCAACTCCCAATCCATTGCGGTTTCCACTGCTCATCCACCTCTTGGGTGATCTTCTCTTTTAGTGCGTCCTCCTCAGCTTTTGATAGCTGGATCATGGGCACTGTGTCTGCATCTATGATGTTAATCTAAAAATCTTCGTCATCACTCGACTCTGCTATGGACTGTGTCTCCAACTCTACAAATGAGACCGAGGGTATATCTATCTGCAGTGGCTCTGAAGTGCCTGCCTCATCCTGTGTTTCTGGCTTTCCATCTCTGAGGAGCTGGTTAACTCTCTTGAGCTCATCTATTTCTTTCAGGAGCTCTTCTTCTCTTTGGATCCACATCAATGCCAGGTCTCTGTGCTGTGGTTGCTCCAGCTTTGACTCTCTTACTCAAGGTCCTTGTTCTTCTTTTCTAGTGCCTTTCATACTTCATCAATCCCTTTGATCGAGGCCATGACTAGATTTTCTCTGATTTGCCGTAAAAAGATTGCGTGAGTATTGCAAAGAAACATTTGCAACATCCAATTGCACTTGAATTTTTTGAGCTGACACGGATGTCGTAAGAAGTTCAGTTGTAACTTCTGTCAGCTATTCATCTTTTGCCTTACAAGCATCGGATAACTTGGTGAGCAGATCACCTAGCTCCTCCATTTCTTTCTGTTGTCTATCTCTAGCTAGCTGATGCTGTTCAGATTCGGCTTTCATCTCCTACACTTGCCTCTGAAGATCAATGATGACAATCATCCTGTCTTCTAACTCTCCTTGGAGAGTGTCAATCACCATCTGGAGCTCTTTAGCCTTTGTGCGGCTAAGTGCTCAATGGAGTCTCTCCGTCATATCTTGCATCTACCTTGCATGCTCGTTTACTTCCAATATTACCTCGTCGTTTGACTGCCAATCCTTCTGTCTTGCCAGGTGAGTGGATGTACCTACAGCCTCATGTGTGTCTTTTTGTTGCATCATAGCTGCTGGTTCTTCTTGCATGGAGGTAGAGGGTTGGTCTTTTTCTTTGTCATCCTGAGGCCTTGTGGATGCCTTGACTGTTTCTTGCTGTGTGGAAGTAGAGGGTGCTGGCTGAGACTGTGTAGTCTCTTCAAGTGCATGGCTCACTTCCTTCTCTGGCTCAGTTTTTTTATGTTGTTGCTGCTCTTGTGTAGCAGTGGCCCCTTGTGCAGTGGTAGCCTCTTGCTTTGGCTCTGCTTCTTTATCTTTTTCTTTCTCTTGCTAGTCCACCCCTTGTGCAGATTCTGTTTCTTTGGTGGACCCAGAATCTTTGGCTTTCTCTTTCTCAGGTGATGGAGGTGGGCTTGGCATAGGATGGTCCTGTTGTTCGGTAGGCGGTGAGGTGGGTCTGGGAGACTCGTAGCCCTGTTCCTGTGCTTCTTCCCTAGCCGTCTCCTCGGCTTGTCTCTGTCCTTCGCCTCTTTGGCTTTCCTAGCCACTTCTTTTGCTTACTTCAGCTTGAGGGCTTTGGCTTCTTGGTACATTTTCTCCAAAGTCTCAGTGGGGTCTTCAGCCTCTTTTCTTGTGTGATGCTTCGTTCTTGGGCCTTTAAGTCCACTCGGCACCCATTTCTGTGGGTCCTTACCTTGTGCTTGTCGATTGCGTTGGTAGGCATGCTCTTCTCTTTCAAAGCGAGCTTGTTTTTGCGCGGGCTCTTCTTGGTGGGATTCCATAACTTTTCTCTTCATTTATTCTATTCTCCCTCTCTTCTCCTTGTTATCAGAGCTCTCGCAACTATGCCTTTCCGGCGAGCTGTCAGCTGATTCTTCATCAAATTTATAAGATCTCTTTCCTATCCTCGTATCTCTCGAAGAAGGTTGTGCTACCAATATCCATGTATTTTGGTTAGGGACAGGTGGTAGATTGTCAGCCATGCCGATGGCATGGTATGTTATCCTTGTCAAAACTTCTGGCGCACCCAAGTAAGTGATCTTGCCTTCTTTGTTGGTGCCCTTCAAGGTGGTCAGGACATACTAAGCGTGGTCCACTGGTTTCCTGGTTGTTGATTTGAGAACTTGTGTGAATGTGGTGGCAACCGTGTGATTCGGTGTGGTGTACCTTGGTGGCCTTTTTGCCAAAAAATGAAAGTACTGATGGTATAATCTGGCTGGATATTCCACCTGTTTGTGAATCAAATCTGCAAAGGTAACCGCGGTGGTCTCTTTGATAAAAGTCCTTGCTATTTTCCTATCCCTTGCTCTCATGGTCATTCCCTCTGTAGGCAGTCTGAGTGCCTCTGCCACTATATCTTTGGTTATGACCATTTCGACCTTGTTTCCCTGAGTGTCAAATATTTGGGCCGTTCTATCTTCTTTAATTGTGGATAGAAGCTCGTAAACTTTCTGAAAATCCACTCTGCAAGGCTCCTGTTTGTACAAGTCTCTGAGTCCAAGCCTGCGGTTGGCTTCTTTGGCCTCGGACTTCGCAGCAACATCATAAATTTCTTTAGGTAGGACTTGCAACTCCACCTGATGGGCTCATCACTCTTGAATCTGCCGGTGAAGACTCTAGTGTGATGCTCTTCTAGCTGTTCTCTGGAGAGGTATGCTGCCTTGGCTGCTTTGACTGAATCAGGGTCTAGTTGATAAGCGGGCAATTCCTACAACTTCTCCATTTGGTTGAGCTTCTTCTTGGCCCTCAATACTGCTTGCATGGATCCCGTTTAGTGAATAGAGTGCAAAGTTAGCAGATTTGTCAGAATTTTCTTTAAAATGTCCCTTACACTCATATGCTGACAATTTTGGTCCAATTTGCTTCAAATCAATTTCTGAACAAGCATAGATGCATAAAAACATGCAAGGAACAAAACTGTAAAGTCAAAACAAATTTTTGCAACCAAAGTAAATAATTGCGATTATTTACAGTTGAGAAAAATTTTCAACTTTTTGCAAACTTGGCTTTATAGGCTTGAAGTATATACCAAACACATACTCCGAGTGAAATATGGGCTCATTTGGATGCATAGGGTGAAAATGGTACCAAATTTTGGCTTTAGGTCTTTGAAACAATAGATATAAAGGAAATTTGAGATTTTGGGCTCCAAATTGGTTCAAAGTTGGCTAGTGGGCTTAACGCATCATATACTTTGGATGTATGATGGCAAAATATCAAAAATTTTCAATTTGGCTAGAAAGTAAATAATCGCGATTATTAACTTTTCTTTCAAAATTAAGATTTTTTGGTACAAACAGATTCTAGGTAATGTATAGACCCTGTGTATAAGATATAAGGTGATTTGGATCAAGAAATGTTGTCCATAACCAAGAAATTGTCTTGCAAAGACTTCTTGGCATTTTTTTACAATTTTCCAAGTAATGGGTGCTCATTTTGGCTCATACTTGATTTTTGGCATGTAATAGGTGTGTACACATGATAGGCGAGGAGACTTAACTCGCCATTGCTTGATTGGTTTTACGGTTTGTGGAGAAGATAAGTGCTCCTTTTTCTTCCAAACCATTTTCATGTTAGATTCCTTGTTGGGAGATGCTCGTCTCTGTGTTTTAACCCTTGGAACCTTCTTTTGTTTTGTCGGTGAAGTTTTAGGCACCCATATATGAATCGATTTATCCCTAAGCTGTGCTTTTGGTACCCAAGTGTGCTTGACTCCTTGCATGCTACTTGTAGCATTTGCTTGTTGAGGGGATGGAGAAGATTGACTACTTCGTGGTTTGGTCTGCTGATTGCTTCTTTTCCATTCCTCCCTGCTTGGTGCAATTGGAACAATGAGTTGCCTGCCTTTAGGTGATAGGTTTAGTTGATTTGTATCCCAATCTGGTACTGCTTTGTATGTCCGCATCCAAGGAATTCCAAGAATCATCATCTCATTCATGTGTTCATCTGGTAAGCATACAAACTAATGAGGACATGAACATCCATGTACTATCACGTTCAAGTTGGCTACTCCCAATGTTGCGGTTGGGTTCTTGTTGCATCCTTTGATTGTCGCTATTTCTATTGTTAATGCTTGACTTGTTGCTTTCTTTTACGTGGAATAACTGATTGCATTTACTCTATCTCTTGTGTCGACCAAAGCATTGGTGCTATGATTGTTGAGTTGTACTTTGATACACAGGTCCATTCCGTCTAACCAATCATCATTTGTTGAAACTGCATCTTTAGGTAATGCCCATTTTCGGTCATCTATTTCCAAAGTGTTGATGGGAATCAGTATCTGTTGATTTTTGAGAGCAGCTTTCCTTTTGAATACCCGAAGCCGAGCTTCCTCTTGGGCTTCATCAATAACCGGCTATCATTTAATCTTCTTTGTTTGGTTGCATGCATCCTTTCTAGCAATTCACTGGTTAGCAGGAATTTGTGTTTCTTTAAACGACATCCACTAATCCAATTAGCCATTGGTTCATCATCTAAAGTAAACAATTTTACTGCTCCACGTGGAGATACATCTTCAATGATAAATGATCCACTTCCCTTTTTCTTAAACTTGGGAATGTGTTGCTTAAGGGAATAGACAAAACTAAGTCCCCTTTCTTGAAGATTTTTGTGATTAAGTGGGAATCAAAAACTGTTTTTGTTTCTGCTTTTGTGCATAGATGTGAGCTACAGCAGTTAGCGTTTGCTCATCTAGCTTTTCCAAATCTTCAAGTCTTTCTTACAATCCATGTCCAGTTTAAGATTTTGTGCTACCCTTAATGTCGGCAATACAAATTTTGGAAGTATGGCATCAAGACCATAAACAAGGTTAAAGGGTGTAGCATTTAAAGCTATTTTGAATGAAACTTGATAGCCCATAGAGCAACATGGAGATTCATTTCCCAGTCTGTCCTTCCTAAACTAACCACTTTAGTCAGCACTGAGCTAAGAAATTTATTTGTATGCTCAGCTTGGCCGTTTGCTTGTGGGTGATAGGGAGCTTATTTGTTATGGATGACCATAAACTCATTAAGCAAATACTCGATTACCTCATTGAGGAAATGAGTTCTCCGATCACTGACAATTTCTATTGATAGTCCATATCTCGTGAATACATACTCATATAAGAATGCAGCTTTAGCCTCTGCCCACTCAGTCAAATAGTCCATAGCTACAATGATATATTGAGCTTGGGTTCTATAAGCAGGTGGTTGTATTGGTCGAACAAAATCTATACCCCATTTCGCGAAATCTCTAGCCCCCATCATTGGTCTTAAGGGCATGCTATCTACTCGTGTTGGCATTTTTGCTCGTTGACAAGCATCACACCTTCGAATATATTCTTTGGCATCTGCAAAAAGTGTTGGCCACCATATGCCTGCCATCAAGATTGCTCTTGTGGTGGTCTCACTAGAAAAGTGACCTCCAGCTAATCCAGCATGTGCTTGTTCTATAATCAGAATATACTCGTGTTCATTTGCACAAAGACACAAATGTTGATCTGTACCTCTTCGATACAATTGGTCCCCAATAAGAGCATCGTCTCTTGCTTCAGTTTCAATTGCTCTTTGACGGCGTTTACTCATATCCTCAGGAAATGTTCGGCTCGATAAGTAAGTAACTAGATAGTTACAGCACTTAGAAACATGTTACATTTGAAATAATGTTACATGAGGTATGGGTGTTTGTTTTTTACATTGAGGAAAATCCTTTACAAAATATTGAACATCTCTCCTCATAGTCGGCCAAAATACTCCAAGTCTCAAGATTCGTTGTATAGTTTGGTCTTCCGCAAAGTGAAGTCCTACTATGGTAACATGTGCTTGACTTAGGTACTGTTCTTTTTCTTTAGGATTAATGCATAAAAGCAGTATCCCATCCCAATTTCTTTTGTATAGGCTACCAGCTAGTAATTGATACCTAGCCGATTGCTCGATTAATCCGATTGTGATAGGAAGTGGTATTCCACTTGAGCTATGGCCATCAATGATACCATATTTCCCGAACATCGAGGTATCATTTCCACGGAGAACAAATATGCATCCGGTAGATCATCGTCTACCCCTTTAGATGGTTCTCTTGAAACAATCCTTGACAAATTATCTACTCGTTGATGTGTAGTACCTTTTGTTACAACCACAGTGAAATCAAATTCCAGAAGAATGATGAACCATGTCACTATTCTCCCTATGCTGCATGGCTTGTTAATCAAATACAACAAATCTTGGTGGTCCACAAAGAACACAAACTTGTTGGCTAATAGATAATGTCTATACTTTTTAATGGCATAGATCATTCCTAATCCTTCCCTTTCAATGGTGGTGTAATTCTTTTACACCATGTTTAATTGTCAGCTAGCATAAGAAATAGAAAAGTCAATTTTCCCGTCTGCTGGTTGAGCTAGTATACAACCGATAACAAAATTGGAAGCATCTACATGTACGTGGAATACCTTATTCCAATCTGGTGCTTTCAATATCGGAGCTGAGGTGAGAGCTTGCTTAAGCTTCATGAAGTTTTCTTCACATGCCTTTGTCCATTCAAAGTGCGTAATGAAGCTATACATGGGTTTTGCAATTATAGCGTACATGTAGATGAACCGTCGGTAATATCTACAATGCCCCGTGAAGGATTATACCCCTTTGACTGTTGTTGGTCTAGGTAAATCAGAAATGACATGAATCTTTTCAATATCAGTAGCTATGCCATTTTTAGTCACTATATGTCCAAGAATTTTTCCTTGTCTACCCAAGAATGTGCACTTTTCAGGATTTAAGCAAATCCTGTAAAGTCTACATTTTTTGTAAACCTTTTTGAGGTGTTCAAAATTATCAGCCCGGATTGATGAATGTACACATAGATCATCCATATACACTTCTAAGAATTTCCTAAGATACTCTTTCAAAGCATGCCTCATCAACCTTTGAACATGGCTGGAGCATTAGTTGACTCAAACGGCATAACCCTATAGGTAAATATACCCCATTCTGTTGCAAAAGCAATTTTATGCTGATCTTTTGGGTCAACCAAAAGTTGATTGTATCCCAAAATCCATCTAAGAAACTGTAAGCTTCTTTTTTTGCAACTCATTCTAACACATGCTCAGTGATTGGAAGAGGAAAGTTGTCTCTAATGGTAGCTGCATTCACCTTTTTGAGATTAACACAAACTCATAATTTTCCATTCTTCTTGGGGACTACCACAATTAGAGACACCCAATCTGTGTGTTCAATTTCATAAATGAATTCGGCTTCCTTTAAGTTTTCAATCTCTTCTTTTATCTTCCTGGCAGAAGTTTCATTATACGTGTATGGCCTTTGTCTACTTGGTTTTGCATCATCTCTCATGGGTATGGGATGTTGACAGATTTCTGGATAAACACCCTTGAGATCCTTGTAGGACCAAGCAAAGATATCTCGGTATTCCTTTAACAAGCTTAGCAAGAGCTCTTATGCTTCTTCTGTTAGGTCATTCGCAATGTAAGCAGGTTTAGGCTTTTCTCCCGGTCTAGCCAAGTCTATCCTTTTAGCGTTTTCAAACCCTTTGTAAGACTCACCTTGTTTCCATAGTTCCCTAATAGGTTGTTCGAATATGATTTTGCGATCTTGGAGAGTATACTTTTTGTAATGGGATGGAACACTCATTACATCCTTACCATCCTCTTCCGTGGTTTCCATTTTAGTAGTGTATATCTCATTTAGAGCTTCTTTCAACTCTTGATATTTCTTTTTTCGCTCGACTCTAGTCATGAGTGGTTTCTTATATTGTGGGTTTGCTTGAGTACCCTTCCTTGTTTTTCTCTATGTTTGAGACATTTTTGAGTTCTTGTTTGAAGAATATCTTCCATTTATTTTGTCCTTGACACAATCATTTGCATTTATCTGCATCAAGAATTGTGTTTTGCTGGAGACTGATGGCATAAGTAGGGTTTTCACAATTCTGGTGTCTCTTTTTTGTGTATACCATTTTTGTCTTCTTTATTTTTGGTTTGGAAAGTCAAAAAAAAATTCCTCCCCTCATTTTAAGAGTAGCTTAGCTCTAATATGCTCCTTTTTTGACCCCAAACCTTCTGAGGTACCTGAATGTTCATCTAACTCATCAGTTGCATCGTAATAGAGGTTTGAAAAGACTTGTTGAGCTTTCATTAAGTCCTTGGGTTCCTCATCTTCGTCTTTAATATTGAGGATTGAAATTATTTGGATGGGAATTATGTTGTAGCCATCCTCATTGCAAAATTGAGTAGGCATAAGCGTATTCACACATGCATCCATTGTCGCTAAAATTTGAGTCCACTCGAATGGCTCAAACAAATGCTCTGGAAAGGACTCAGGTACATAGGCTTCGTTTGTGCAGTCCCTTTCTAGGATACATTCTTCTCGTCTTAAACTTCCATTTTCTGAAGTTCCATACATCCAAATAGGAGTCTCTTTGTTTAACCAAGATGGAAGTTTAGTTTTAGCCGAAGAGACTGAATCAAACTCCTGTATGGGTGTTTTCAAGACATCTCTAAAAGTGTGATCTTTTAAATTTACTCTTGTTATAGATCCCACTTGCTTCAAGGACAGATAATTGTTTCTCCAATCTTGGATAAGCTGTACCTGTTGCATGGCAGGTCTTTCCAATATGATTTCATAGTTGAGTTTTTTCCCAAAGTCTACTATGACAAAAGTGTGTGGATATTCAATTCCAAGGAATTGACTATCACTTTTTCAAGTAGCCCTAATGGTCTCTCAATGTGTCCGTCAGTCTTTTGCAATTTCATTCAAGTTTGTCTAATGGTTGACTGTCCCAGGATTCCCATACTGCTTTAGTGGCTATGGCTATGCCAGCTCCACTATCCAGTATCGCCATGGTTTCAATGTCATAATATCTCACTGGGAGGGTGGTGTTTCCTTCTTCCCCTTCGTAATGTTCTTCGACTTTGTTCATGGGAACCGATCGAATCTCTTTGTTGTCCATTTAATTTTTCAATTTTCCTGAAATTTTTAAAATTAACCCCGTTGTCCCCACCTTTTCTAGGGTTTTTTGTAGATCATTCCATAAGTATGGTCTGAGTTTTAACTGTTCTCCCAAGGTAAGAGTGCATTGGATGGGTGTAGACATGATTGAATGAATGTTGTCTACTTATAGGGTCTGTTTAGCTCTTTTTACTTGAGTGGTCTTACACACTATGGATTCATCTTCGTTATCTCCTAAGTAAGAAGGTAATGTTTTCAAGGTCAATGGTGTTGACATTCCTGAAGCTTCAGATCCGCAATCCCCGTACAAGGATTGTACATCCATGTTCATATTAGAAGGTAGGTTATCCAACCAGACTTTCTCTATAGGAGTTGACTTTAGAGTTAGGCTCCCATCATTGATCTCTCTCACTTTTTCCCATAAGTGTCCTGGCGACTCTTGCTCTACGAAGGGAATTCCGTCTAAGGTATCTTCACTGTCAGGCACTATAAGCTCTTGTTCTTTTGTTTGAAGGTGGGATTCTGGCACCACATCGGATTTTTGTTTAGTGTCTCTTTTCACAAGCTCTTCAGGTTTTGCGATACTTTCAAGCTTGAGTTTTTGTTGTTTTAGCATTTCTTCTGTGATTCTTACCAAATTTTGATAAGCTTCCAGCTTAGCTACTTCCATGTCTGGAGAAGGATAGTTTTTCCATTTGTTTTCCATGTTTTTGGCCTACTTTAAGTCCTGCTTGGTAGGCTTCCAAGTCGGCATTAATAGGCTCAAAATTTTTATCAACCAAAATGGAACCTCCAAATTTCACGGTTGTTTTCTTGAATTCACTTCCAGTTTCTTTCAAGGTTGAGAGGAAATTTTTGTACTTTCCGTATCATCAGAGGAGTTGTGTCTCTTTTTCTTGGCCTGGGCTCTAGTGATTACCTTGATTAGAAAAATTGATTCACTCTCTGATGAGCTACTAGGTATCACTTGGACTACGTTTACGACGGTTTTACCCTTGTTCAAAGGATTCTTAGGGCAATCTTCCGAAAAGTATTCTCCCTTTTTGCAAGATTGTATGCAATAGGATTTAACTGGTTTGAGGTTTTTGCCAAGCTCTGGACATTCATTTTTCCAATAATCATCAGCACCACAGTTATGACAGTTTCCTGTTCTTGGCTTCATCATGGGTCTTACCATGGGAGGTCTGACACCTTGATTAGCTACATAATACATTGGTGTGAGATCTGGTGGAGCATAAGTCACTGTTCGTCCATTACTAGTGGATGTGAATTATAGCAATCTCCTTCTACCATTACTGTAGATGGACTAGGCTTCGCATTGGGTACAACAGGCACTAATGCTTGTTCATCTATGACTTCTTCAGAGTGCATATACTTTACAGGCACTGCATTATTCCTGGATACGAAGGTTGTTGTCCCAACACAGGTTGAGGTCTTTCCATACCTATTGGTGGTCTTTGAGCTTGGGCCATATTAAGTTGATATATGTACATGGGTTGTCCTTGTGGCCTCATGGGCACATACTGAACATTCCCATCATACTTTGGTCTGAAGTAACACTCGTGGGTCTCATGGTTGGTCCATTTACCCTCAATTTCACACCATTTCTGTGGCCTAATTGGTTGTTCTTGTTGAGGTATCCCCTGTCCTGGTCCCCTCATAGGTGCCTTTTGCATGTTCTTCATCATGTCGTTCATCCTTTTAAGCATATATTCTATGGCTGAGAGTGGTGCTGCAGCAACCGTTCCTACTTGTGCCGGTTTAGTGGATGCTGTTTTCTTGCTTTGGTTATCCTTAGGGACACCTTCTTCGTTGAAAATATCCCAATTGTCTCCTAAGTCAATAGCATCTGACACACACTCTTCTAGGGTTGTATGCATTTTACTATAGAGTATACCATGAAGTTCTTTGTTTAGCAGTCCCTCTAGAAACAAGGATATAAGTCGTTCTTCTGTAGGTATCTCTAGCACTGGGCATCTGGCAATGTATTGTTTTATTCGAGTTGCACAATCCCTAGCAGACTCACCATGTTTCTGTTTAAAGTTGTAGATTTGAGCTACCATATTATGTTTGATCCTCGTTTTGGAAAATGCAGCTACAAATCCTTGAGCTAATGTGTTCAAGTCCATGATTGACCTTGGTGGAATGTTTTGGAACCATGTCAATGCTTTTCCTTCTAATGTCATTCCAAACCCCTCAAATTGAGTATGGAAATCGAATATTTGTTCTTCTCTTAGCACTTGCTTAAAGCTTGCTTAATGGTCGTATGGATCCCCTGATCCACTGTATTTTCTGACCCATTTCTGAATATCAGCTGGTCTGACGCGTCTATTTGATTCAACTCTCGATCTCCTGGCAGTTGGTCCTGTTCCGAGTCCTTCAAACCAGTCTGTTGGAAATAGTGACACATGTAGCCCTGGACTAGCCTTAGTGTCACCTGATTTTCTACATGATGAGGTGGTTTCTGGTTTCTTTACATTACACTCAGATGATCTTTCAACGTGTTCATCTCTTGGAATTGTTTTTGGTCCTTGTCCCAATATCCAATCCCATATGGAATACCCTTGGTATTGGTTTGTTCTACCTCCTCAGGAGCCATCATAACGAAGTTGTTCTTATAACAATCCCTAAACAGGTAGGTTGGTACGTCTGCTGATTCCTTATCTTTGATCTTGAAGATATAGATGATCTTCATGGCTGTTAGTTTTCTTCGTTTAGCATGCGAGGTTCACAAAAGATCTTTTATGTTTCTATCTTCCCAACAATAGACTCCGATCCTAGGATTATCCGTACTAAGCCGTTTCAAAGGCTTCAAATCTACTTGATTGTATTCCTCAAATTCTAAAGTTGGTGGTCCTTCTTTTGCTGACATATCTGGGAATATGGTGTTTACTTCTAACTCCCATTTGTCTACCACATCAGGGTTTTCCACTTGTACATACTGAGTTCCGTTTCTGTCAATGTATATTTTTCCTTGTTTGTTTGCCCTAATCTCTTCTTCGATCTCAATACCATAGTCATCAATGTGAATAGCATACTCCTCGTTAGGGTCCAAGTAAACCTGGGCTCCATGAAGGTTAGTCTTGTAAAATGAGAGTATATACTTATAGCGCATTGTCGTTCCGGTTTGCGAGTGAGTTGAGTAAGAAGACATTTTGGATGTTGAATCTGAAAAAGTGTCTAAGACTTCTTCAATAATTGTGTGCAAGGAATTGCCTTGGTTTATGTTTTCTTCGGTGGATACTCTACTGGAGGTTTCTTCGAGTATGCCCTGATTTCCTAGTACACGACTAGATCTGAGGTTCATATAAAGTTATGAAGCCCTGGATAGAGTACTCACCTTTGGATTGACTTGTCGTTAATTTCCACTTCATTCGATTGCAACTTTCAATCAAGACACTAATTCCTCGTCTGCAACCTGATTCCTGTACAAATTTGATCAATTTAGCTATTCTTCTATAAAGACAATAGAGTTTTTGCTAACTTTCGTGATTGGTCTCTTTGTATCATTTCAAATCGAGCTATGGGATTCAAAAAATGACTTTCTTTAGCAAAAAATCAAAGGTTTAACTTGCAACCTAGAAACATGTACCCATTTTGATCCGATTGAAAATTGCCCGGTGCCTTTATATTATGTTGGTCTAACACTGTATAAGTTCAAAAGTCTAAATTGATGTCTTTGGATAGCAGAAGTAAATGATCGTGATTATTTACTTTTGTCAGATTTTTGCATTTTTTTGATTGGTTTGGCGAGTATACAACTTGTTAAAATCCCTGGACAAGTTTCAACAAGTTTGGATAAAATTTGATCAAGTTTATCAATTGTTTTGTGTCCGCAAACTCTAATTTCCAGAATCTGGCATAAGTTGCACTTTTGTGATCCAAATTTTACCGAAATTGATTTGTGAAGTCTACTTGATATGCTTGACCTTGTGGTATACTCAAACTTGCAAATTTCTCAAGTTTTGAAGCAGATGTAAATAATCACGATTATTTACTCCAGCTATATTTTTGCAATTTTTTGCCCCAATTTTGACACAGATCTGTTAAGCACCTCAAGTTAAGGTTTCTAGCCAAGTTTCATCAAGTTTGGATAGTTTTTGGTCAAATGGCCATCAATTATCAGTCCGCAGACTAACTTTGCAAATTTGGTCACAATTTGTAATCCAGTGATCCAAATCTTACCAAATTTGGTTTGTGGGCTTATTACAACATGTTAAAACTACTGGTATGCTGACTTGGTCAAAAAAGTTGAAAAATGGGTAGATGTAAATAATCGCGATTATTTACAATTGGCAACTTTTTGCATCTTTTTTTATAAACTGAGCATGTATACATGTTTATCACCTCAATATAAGCCTATGAATCAGTTTTCAACAAGTTTGAATAATTTTTTCCCAATTTACACTCAAGATTCAAAAAGTCAGTACAAACTTTTGTTTTAACCCAGTTTTTGGCCAGTTTGGTGATTCAAATCTCTAAGGCCTTTACAAAAGTTGTTTGTACACATGCAATGAGTCAATGGCATGAACCTTGGTCAATTTAGAGTAGAAAGTTAATAATCACGATTATTAACTTCATGCTTGAAATGAGCACTTTTTTGTAATTTTTTCAAAGACAGTCTTTATATGAGCTATTTTAAGCCTACGAATCAAGTAAAAACTTAATTTGGCCTTAAATGTCAAGAAAAAGTAAATAATTTGAGTTTTGGCCAACACTTGGAAATTTTATCTCAAAGTGTCGTTGAGCTTACCAACTGGTTCAGACAACTCTTAAGCTTACTCTCCAGTCAGATTGAGTGGTCTCGAGTCTTTTTGAGCTATTTCTAGCCATAGACCTGAAATTCTGCAACTTCCAATAACAAATCACACTTGATTCTTTCACAGACATCAATGTTTTGAAATCCACCTCAGATCCTACTTACCCTACTCCTAGATTCTCATGCAATGGGGTTGTGGAAAGTGTCCACAAACACTTGTTTTCTTGTCTTTTATGTTTTTCTGAGCACTGATCTTAAGTCTTGTCTTGTGGATGATGGTAGAGAGGAGAGAGGCTAGGTAGTTGTGAGGAGGTGGGGTGGTTGGTTGGTAGGTGATGGGGTCATTGAGTTGTCTAAGTGCCTCATTCGCATACCATTCCTTTGAGAGGATAGTAAGACCAAGGGTTTTGTCGGCGGGTTTAATAACAATGGAGTTATCGTGTGAGAGAGATTTGAGGGCTAGATGTACAAACTTTGGAGGTTTAGAGAAGGAAGTATTGTAGCTATCCAATTTGTGTTTAAGATGCAGTTTGTTACGTTCTGTGATAATTTCTAGAGAGGGATTCTCTTTGGGTGGTTTCCAATGGGGGTTGGGTAATTTAAAAGGAGAAAAGAAGGGGGCTTCTATGGTTTTGAAGAAATCTTTAAGTTGTAAGCTCGATGTGGATATTCAACAGCCCTCGATGACTCTGGTGCCCTACCACCATGCCCACTGCCAGAAGAGTTCTTGGAACGGCCAGGTGTTCGTGGTGGCCGTTTTCTTGTGCCTTTAAGCCATGCTGACTTCTCACATCCTTGGAGGGTGTTTTTGTTGGCAGGTGGATGCTCTTCGCGGTTTGTTTGGTGCCTCCCATGGTAAGAGCTCACATGTTCTTAAGAAATGAGTGGTTTATGAGAGCATGCAATATTCATAAAGGCCCATTTAAAAAGGGCCCTGTTCACACTAATTTTGAAAAAAAAAACTATTATTTTTTAAATAAACATGTTGCAAACCCACCCAACCTCATGGGTGCATCTACTTTTTGACAAGCCCCCCCTCCTCCCTACACTATGGACGCGTAATACCTCTTCTTCAACTCCCTCTCCTTCAAGTCCCTCGACCACGACTTTGCCTAACTCGATGAACCTCCAAGGTGACGCGACCGCGACATGCAAAATCTCAAGGAAAAGGAATAGATTTTGGCTCCCTCTTACCAACCCACACGATTACAAACTCAAAATTTTTGGTAAGCAACCGGCCTACTCTTTTGATAACGCCGTCTCTATAAACTTTGTGCATAACCTTACCACACGTCCCCTCACTTTTAATGAAAATAAATTCTTGAACTTGGGACTCAAGTACATCCCACCTCCTCCCAATCCCACACCCAAATACCTCCTAGAAGCACATGAAACCTTAGGATATAACACCTAGAAAAATAATGAAGCAACGTGCCCAGCGATGGAGAGAAGAACAGGGCCAGCAAACAACAGAGTCCGATAGGGAGGAGCCGTCGCACCACCAATCACAAGCAAGACCATCTAGGACTCGGGTGGTCCATACAGACACTGAATCAGAGAGTGAGCCACCATGGCTGCGAGATGAAATATCACCCACACACCGGGTGGCCGTTGGGGGGAAGACATTGCCTCGAGGCCAGGGAGCTCTCCCCACACCACAAGATCGGCAACCAAGGGAAGAGGATGAATCAGAAGAGGCTGCAGAACCAGTCCCTAAGCATGTAAACAAACGCAAGTCTAAGTTTTTCAAGAAGCCTAAACGCCCCCAGCCAGCAAATGTGCAAGTGCCCCCAAGACAACCGAAGTGGCACCAAAAAATAGCAAGGGCATTTGCAAAAATCCGCCACTACCAGAAGACTACGGAGCTTTTGATTCGACGCACCCCCTTTGCTCGCACAGTGAAGGGCGTGCTTCAAAGCTATGGAAATCAATATAGAATGCAAGCAATAGCATAGAGGCTATTCAAGAAGCTGCAAAGGCCCACATCATTTCGGTGTTGGAAGATACCAACCTATGTGCCATTCATGCAAAGCGAGTGACAATACAACCAAAAGATATGCAGCTTGCACGTCGACTGCGACGAGAATTCGAGCATTAGCCGAAGTTACCCCTCTTTTTGTATTGCACACCCTTATCTTTGTAATGTTTTGACTTTCCAATGACAATATGATCAACAGTGTCTACTGTATCTATTATCTTTGTAATGAGATGACTTTGCAATTTCAAGTTTGTATGTAATTTCAGTTAATTTATGTATTTTAAGTATCCTAGGGGGTAGAGATGCCTACCAGGAGCAAAAAAAAGGCTGGCCACAAGGGCGTGCAAATGGCCCATCCATCAGTTTTGGATGGGCCATTTGCGCGCCCTTGTGGCCAGCCTTTTTTTTGCTCCTGGTAGGCTTATCTACCTCCCAGGGTACTTAAAAAACACAAATTTACTAAAAGCAATTGGTTTTGCATCAAGTTCAACAAATGACAATAATTCTCCACCCACCCAATAGCATCACCTTTGCAACAAAAATAGATAACATTTTACAACTAGAATTATTTTAAAAACAAAGAATACTCATGAGAGATACACACGTGCAAATGATTCCATAAGCATTAATCATCCTAAGCCGGCAAGTGTCAAAGCCGAAGGGTGTCCACCACCACTACAAACATGATCTTTTAATAGAGAATTCCAATCTGGCCTCGCCATATGGCCAATGTATGTATCACCAAATGGAGGATCTAGGAATATAAATTATGTTTCCCATGGCAGATGTCTCCCTACTCTAGTGTTTTGCACACCAGCTAGCCTTGCCTTGAGCATATGCTCATGGATAGGTGACCGTGAGAAATTCTTCTGCTCGCCTTAAATTCATCAATGCTAGAAATATAAACTCCATGCATTGCAATGCATCAAGAATCACTCAACAAAGGCAAAGATGTCTCTAGCATGTAAATGAATGAAAAGCTCTTCCTCTTTATCATAGTGCCAGGGGTCACTGAAAGCAATAATTCAAAAACAAGTTGACATAATTTACCATGAAAAAAGCAAAAATAAAGTAAAACCATAAGATAAATGCCAAACAAAAGTCACCTTGTTGAGATGGCATGGACTCATTTATAATTGTGATCTTCCAAACCATGTCCTTACTCTTATTTGTACTTGGGCCTACCACAAAAGAATCATGTAATTTTGAACTATTTTTCACTTTAACATTAAAAACTTTTGGAGGTCATTAGGAGGACCTTCTAAGAAAATAAAAATTTAAGTGTTCTCTTTGTAGAAAATAGGTGGGGTAAAAGAATAGTTTTTTCAGTACAACATCTAATAAGTGTACTTACATGTAGATTCTTTCCACAACATCATGATGGCCATATGATTGAGGAATGTCTCTTTTTAGTTACACTCAGACTATGTAATCTCTTCAAGTGCAGGGCTCACTTCCTTCTCTAGCTCAGGTTCTTTATGTTGTTGCTGCTCTTGTGTAGTAGTGGCCTCTTGTGCAGTGGTAGCCTCTTGTTCTGGCTCTGCTTCTTTATCTTTTTCTTTCTCTTGCTAGTCCACCTCGCGTGCAGATTTTGTTTCTTTGGTGGACGCAAAATCTTTGGCTTTCTCTTTATCAAGTGATGGTGGTGGGCTTGGCATAGGATGGTCCTGTTGTTCGGTAGGCGGTGACGTGGGTCTGGGAGACTCGTAGCCCTATTCTTATGCTTCTTCCCTAGCCGTCTCCTCGGCTTGTCTCTGTTCATTTGCCTCTTTGGCTTTCCTAGCTGCTTCTTCTGCTTCCTTCAGCTTGAGGGCTTTGGCTTCTTGGTACATTTTCTCCAAAGTCTCAGTGGGGTCTTCAGCCTCTTTTCTTGTGTGATACTTTGTTCTTGGGCCTTTAAGTCCGCTCGACACCCATTTCTCTGGGTCCTTCCCTTGTGCTTGTCGACTGCATTGGTAGGCATGCTTTTCTCTTTCAAAGTGAGCTTGTTTTTGCGCAGGCTCTTCTTGGTGGGCTTCCACAGCTTTTCTCTTCATTTCTTCTCTTCTCCTTGTTATGAGAGCTCTCACTGTTGTGCCTTTCTGGAGAGCTGTCAGCTGATTCTTCATTGAATTTTATAAGATCTCTTTCCTGACCTTGTAGCTCTCGGAGAAGGTTGTGCTGCCAATATCCATGTATTTTGGTCATGATGTCAGCCATGCCGATGGCATGGTATGCTATCCTTGTCAAAACTTCCGGCGCACCCAAGTAAGTGATCTTGCCTTCTTTCTTGGTGCCCTTCAAGGTGGTCAGGACATACTGAGCATGGTCCACTGGTTGCCTGGTTGTTGATTTGAGAACTTGGGTGAATGTGGTGGCAACCACGTGATTCGGTGTGGTGTACCTTGGTGGCCTTTTTGCCAAAAAATGGAAGTGCTGATGGTATAATATGCCTGGGTCTTCCACCTGTTTGTGAATGAAATCTGCAAAGGTAGCCACGTTGGTCTCTTTGGTAAAAGTCCCTGCTGTCTTCCTATCCCTTGCTCTCATGGTCATTCCCTCTGTAGGCAGTCTGAGTGCCTCTGCCACTATATCTTTGGTTATGACCACTTCGACCTTGTTTCCCTGAGTGTCAAATATTTGGGCCGTTCCATCTTCTTTGATTGTGGATAGAAGCTCGTAAACTTTCTGAAAATCCACTTTGCAAGGCTCCTGTTCGTAGAAGTCTCTGAGTCCAAGCCTGTGGTTGGCTTCTTTGGTCTCGAACTTCGCAGCAACATCATAAATTTCTTTAGGTAGGAGTTGCAACTCCACCCGATGCCCCTCTTCACTCTTGAATCTGCCGGTGAAGACTCTAGTGTGATGCTCTTCTAGCTATTCTTGGGAGAGGTATGCTGCCTTGGCTGCTTTGACTGAATCAGGGTCTAGTTGATAAGCGGGCAATTACTGCAACTTCTCCTTTTGGTTGAGCTTCTTCTTGGCCTCAATACTGCTTGCATGGATCCTGTTCAGTGAATAGAGTGCAAAGTTAGCAGATTTGTCGGAATTTTCTTTGAAATGTCCCTTACACTCATATGCTGACAATTTTGGTCCAATTTGCTTCAAATCAATTTCTGAACAAGCATAGATGTATAAAAACATGCAAGGAACAAAACAATAAAGTCAAAACAAATTTTTGCAACCAAAGTAAATAATCGCGATTATTTACAGCTGAGCAATTTTTTCAACTTTTTGCAAACTTGGCTTTATAGGCTTGAATCATAAATCAAATACATACTCTGAGTGAAATATGGGCTCATTTGGATGCATAGGGTGAAAATGGTACCAAATTTTGGCTTTAGGTCTTTGAAACAGTAGATATAAAGGAAATTTGAGATTTGGGCTCCAAATTGGTTCAAAATTGGCTGGTGGGCTGAACACATCACGTACTTTGGATGTATGATGGCAAAATATCAAAATTTTTCAATTTTGGCTAGAAAGTAAATAATCGCGATTATTAACTTTTCTTCCAAAATTAATATTTTTTGATACAAACAGATTCTATGCATTGTATGAGATGTAAGGTGATTTGGATCAGGAAATGTTGTCCATAACCAAGAAATTGGCTTGCAAATACTTCTTTGCATTTTTTGACAAGTAATGGGTGCTCATTTTGGCTCATACTTGATTTTTGGCATGTAATAGGTGTGTACACATGATAGGTGAGGAGATGTGACAATTTCCAAGCAAAATGATGCAAAAGTAAATAATCATGATTATTTACAACAGTGACAAATTCTTTGCAAAACTTACAACTTTTGACCTAAACATATTCTATACACTTAAAACAAGTATTAAATTGAATTTGGTCAAGTTTGGTCATGCCAGCATCACTTTGTGCTTTGTCGACTCTGAAATCACCCTTTTTTGTGACTACACTGCTTGTTGGGTTGGTCGGTCAACTTTGAGGCTTTGGACTTGTCTGCAACATAGTCGGGAAGCAACTTGTCCAATTCTGGCTCATTTGGAGTCAATTTGACTCCGTATATCGAATTTGACGGTTTGTAACCTTCGAGCCGTTATCTGCTTTTCGAGGGCTGTGCTTGATTGATTTCACCAAACCAATCATATACATTGTATATGGACCTCATAAGCAAGCCATCTGTGGAGTCAAATCATAATTCTGGCATTTGTCAAAAACCTAGCTTTTCTATTGGGGAACCCCTCAACCACTTCCGAATGGTCAACTGATGATATAGAAAGGTTCTATTATGTTAGGGCATGCTATGGTTCAAATCCCATCTGATTTGGTCGAACTGGCAGGCCGCTATGGACATTTTTTGGTCGTAGGTCTTCGTGCACTGCTCGGTTTGTAGGGTTTTTTCTAGGGCTTTAAACTAGCTACCGGCCATACAAAATGGATCATTGACGAGTATAGAACTTACCCCTCATGTCTTGTGTGGGACGGCACTGAAAACGGTCAACTGTGGACTCCGGAAAAGTCGCACGAAAGAGGTCAAAATCTCTCCCTTGCAAAGGCTGCAAGTGGAAATGAGGTGGCTTTAGCCTACCTTGGATATCTATACCTGGACTTCCCGAACCAAGTTTCCCCAGATTCTCCCGTTAGTCCTACTAGGCTGTGAAATCTATGTTAGACTCCAAAATTTCCCTGATCGAATTCCTGTAGCTCATTCTGCAAGAATTTTACAAAAGTAGGCCTAGCCGCCCATTTTAGGCTTCCCGCTTCGATCTTCTGATTTCATTGAAAACTTTTGTGCTTGTCCGCCTTGTCTTTTATATCACCATCGTGTCTTTCGTTTTTCCATCTGAGCTTGCCTTCTATTTATTATTAATTTTTGACCTGTTTATTTGAAAAAATCAAAGAAAATAGCAAAATGCTCTTAAAAAATCAAGTGAAAATCCAATAATTAAGAAAATCTATTGAAAAATACAGCTGTATTGTTTTTTGTTGGAGTTTTCTATTTTTAAGCCTCATTATCAATAAAAATGAAAAAAATACACACTATTCACACTCATCCAGAAGATATTATCAGTGAATTTTTCCTTGATGATTTTTTGATAGTATATACACTATGTACACTCATCCAAAAGATATTATCGGTGAATTTTTCCTTGATGATGAATTATAAGGGCATTATTAGGTTATTTTGCAAAAAAATCATACGTTAACATCGAACTTTTCCTCCTTCTTTAAACATTGCCCTGAATTACTTAGTACTTAGTGCCCTTCCACCCCTCCTAGATGGCATACTTCGGGACGACTGTGGGCATGGGTTGAACAATTGTGTTTATGCATAGCCATGGTTCACTCTACCATGTTATGAAGATCAATGCAATTCAAACCAATATGCTGTGTAAGAGCTGGGTCTTGAGGAATAAACTCAAGGATTTCCGATGTCAAGGTTTGCTGCTGATGTCTTCCAAAGAGAAAATCTTGTAGTTTGTGTATAGAAATTGCATGGTCACTCTGTTCTTCAGCTCCATCGTTGAGTAGCCTACAAATCTGGATGTGAGGTTGTTGATCATTGGTGCAAAGATCTTTGTTCACCAAGTGAAAAATCCAGTGTAGAAAGCTTCCTCAAACGCCAACATATTATGCGATGGCAAGAACATGCACCGGGTGTAGAAGCCATAGAGTACTTCTTCAAAAGGCTGACTGCTTAGATCATAGCATAACCACTTATTTCCCTCAAGGAATGACATCCACGGGGTGCCTGCTTGCTCTGGCTCATGAAATACTTCAATACAAGTGAGTAGCATTCGACATATTTTATATGACATGGTGCAGGAGAGATCCGTTAGACTCTTGAAGAAAGACATGGCACTTGTTAGGGTTTTCACCATGTATTTCTCTGTTGCTTGTCCTCTCTCTGGAGTTGGCAGTCTTGGGTAGTTTAGCAAGGTTGGCCTCTTCTTTGTCAGTGTGTCATACTCTTGCCATGTCCTTACTCTCGGTACATGACAAAATGTTGGATCTCTTTGTAGGGTTGCAGGTGCTCTTGTGAACAGAATCAAATACCACGGATTCTTGTTCAACTAGCTTAATCTCCACTTTAGGTGGTCTTTATCTGCGCCATCTTCTTGCATGTCTTTGTACAGCCTCTCTTTTACCTGTAGTAATTTCACTTTTATGAGAGGGTATGGCAGGGATTGCTGATACCATTGCGCATTGATCTGATTAGGAGTGAGTTGAGTGACGTTGACAGAGTGTAGAACTCTCAACTCACAATCCATTGCGGCTTTCCACTGCTCATCCACCTCTTGGGTGATCTTCTCTTTTAGTGGGTCCTCCTCAGCTTTTGATAGCTGGATCATAGGCATTGTGTCTGCATCTATGATGTTAATCTGAAAATCCTCATCATCACTCGGCTTTGTTGTGGACTGTGTCTCCAACTCAGCAAATGAGACCGAGGGTATATCTATCTGCGGCGGCTCTGAAGTGCCTGCCTCATCCTGTGTTTCTGGCTTTCCATCTTTGAGGAGCTGGTTAACTCTCTTGAGCTCAGCTATTTCTTTCAGGAGCTCTTCTTCTCTTTGAATCCGCATCAATGCCAGGTCTCTGTGCTGTGATTGCTCCAGCTTTGATTCTAACTCAAGGTCCTTGTTCTTCTTTTCTAGTGCCTTGTATACTTCATCAGTCCCTTTGATCGAGGCCACGAGTAGATTTTCTTTGATTTTCCGTAAGAAGATTGCCTGATCATTTATTCTTTGTTCAGAGTATTGCAAAGAAGCATTTGCAACATCCAATTGCACTTGAATTTTTAAGCTGACAGGAATGTCGTAAGAAGTTCATTTGTAACTTCTGTCAGCTGTTCCTCTTTTGCCTTGCAAGCATCGGTTAGCTAGCTGATGCTATTCAGCTTCGGCTTTCATCTCCTGCACTTGCCTCTGAAGATCGGTGATGACAGTCATCCTGTCTTCTAACTCTCCTTGGAGAGCGTCAATCACCATCTCGAGCTCTTTAGGCTTTGTGCTGCGGCTAAGTGTTGAATGGAGTCTCTCCATCATATCTTGCATCTGTCTTGCATATTCGTTTACTTGCAATAGTACCTCGTCATTTGACTACCAATCCTTCTGTCTTGCCAGCTGAGTTGATGTGCCTGCAGCCTCATGTGTGTCTTTTTGCTACATTGTAGCTGTTGGTTCTTCTTGTGTGCAGGTAGAGGGTTGGTCTTTTTCTTTGTCATCCTGAGGCCTTGTGGATGCCTCGGTTGTTTCCTGCTGTGTGGAAGTAGAGGGTGCTGGCTCAGACTGTGTAGTCTCTTCAAGTGCATGGCTCACTTCCTCCTCTGGCTCAGGTTCTTTATGTTGTTGTTGCTCTTGTGTAGCAATGGCCCTTTGTGCAGTGGTAGCCTCTTGTTATGGTTCTGCTTCTTTATCTTTTTCTTTCTCTTGCTGGTCCGCCTCTTGTGCAGATTTTGTTTCTTTGGTGGACCCAGAATCTTTGGCTTTCTCTTTCTCAGGTTATGGTGGTGTGCTTGGCATAGGATGGTCCATTTGTTCGGTAGGCGGTAGGTGGGTCTGGGAGACTCGTAGCCCTGTTCCTGTGCTTCTTCCCTAGCCATCCCCTCAACTTGTCTCTCTTCCTCCACTTCTTTGGCTTTCCTAGCCGCTTCTTCTGCTTACTTCAGCTTGAGGGCTTTGGCTTCTTAGTACATTTTCTGCAAAGTCTCAGTGAGGTCTTTAGCCTCTTTTCTTGTGTGATGCTTCATTCTTGGGCCTTTAAGTCCTCTCGGCACCCATTTCTCTGGGTCCTTCCCTTGTGCTTGTCGATTGTGATGGTAGGCATGATTTTCTCTTTCAAAGCGAGCTTGTTTTTGTGCGGGCTCTTCTTGGTGGGCTTCCATAACTTTTCTCTTCATTTATTCTCTTCTTGCTCTCTTCTCCTTGTTATCAGAGCTCTCACTACTGTGCCTTTTCGGTGAGTTGTCAGTTGATTCCTTATCAAATTTACAAGATCTCTTTCCTGACCTGTAGCTCTCGGAGAACGTTGTGCTACCAATATCCATGTATTTTGGTCAGGGGCAGATGGTAGATTGTCAGCCATGCCGATGGCATGGTATGCTATCCTTGTCAAAACTTCTGGCGCACCCAAGTAAGTGATCTTGCCTTCTTTCTTGGTGCCCTTCAAGGTGGTCAGGACATACTGAGCATGGTCCACTCATTGCCTGGTTGTTGATTTGAGAACTTGGGTGAATGTGGTGGCAACCGCGTGATTCGGCGTGGTGTACCTTGGTGGCCTTTTTGCCAAAAAAAGGAAGTACTAATGGTATAATCTGGCTAGGTCTTCTACCTGTTTGTGAATAAAATTTGCAAAGGTAACCGCGGTGGTATCTTTGGTAAAAGCCCTTGCTCTCATGGTCATTCCCTCTGTAGGAAGTCTGAGTGCCTCTGCCACTATATCTTTGGTTATGACCACTTCGACCTTGTTTCCCTGAGTGTCAAATATTTGGGTCGTTCCATCTTCTTTAATTGTGGATAGAAGCTCGTAAACTTTCTGAAAATCCACTCTGCAAGGCTCTTGTTCGTAAAAGTCTCTGAGTCCAAGCCTGCGGTTGGCTTCTTTGGTCTCGGACTTCGCAGCCACATCATAAATTTCTTTAGGTAGGAGTTGCAACTCCACCTGATGCCCCTACCGATGAAGACTGTAGTGTGATGCTCTTCTAGCTATTCTCTGGAGAGGTATGCTGCCTTGGCTGCTTTGACTGAATCAGGGTCTAGTTGATAAGCGGGCAATTCCTACAACTTCTCCTTTTGGTTGAGCTTCTTCTTGGCCCTCAATACTGCTTGCATGGATCCTGTTCAGTGAATAGAGTGCAAAGTTAGCAGATTTGTCGGAATTCTTTTTGAAATGTCCCTTACACTCATATGCTGACAATTTTGGTCCAATTTGATTTCTGAACAAGCATAGATGCATAAAAACATGCAAGGAACAAAATTGTAAAGTCAAAACAAATTTTTACAACCAAAGTAAATAATCGCGATTATTTACAGCTGAGCAATTTTTTCAACTTTTTGCAAACTTGGCTTTATAGGCTTGAATCATATATCAAATACATACTCTGAGTGAAATATGGGCTCATTTGGATGCATAGGGTGAAAATGGTACCAAATTTTGGCTTTAGGTCTTTGAAACAGTAGATATAAAGGAAATTTGAGATTTTGGGCTCCAAATTGGTTCAAAATTGGCTAGTGGGCTTAACATATCATGTACTTTGGATGTATGATGGCAAAATATCAAAAGTTTTCAATTTTGGCTAGAAAGTAAATAATCGCGATTATTAACTTTTTTTTTCAAAATTAAGATTTTTTGGTTCAAACAAATTCTAAGCATTGTATAGACCTTGTGTATGAGATGTAAGGTTATTTGGATCAAGAAATGTTGTCCATAACCAAGAAATTAGCTTGCAAACACTTCTTTGCATTTTTTGACAATTTTCCAAGTAATGGGTGCTCATTTTGGCTCATACTGGATTTTTGGCATGTAATAGGTGTGTACACATGACAGGCGAGGAGATATGACAATTTCCAAGCAAAAATGATACAAAAGTAAATAATCATGATTATTTACAACAGTGACAAATTCTTTGCAAAAGTTACAACTTTTGCCTTAGACATATTCTATACACTTAAAACATGTCATGAATTGAATGTGGTCATGCCAACATCACTTTGTGCTTTGTCGACTCTGAAATCACCGTTTTTTGTGACTACACTACCTGTTGGGTTGGTTGGTCAACTTTGAGGCTTTGAACTTGTCCGCAACATAGTCATGAAGCAACTTGTCCAATTCTGGCTCATTTGGAGTCAGTTTGACCCCGTATATCGAATTTGACGCTTTGTAACCTTCGAGCCGTTTTCTGCTTTTCAAGGGCTCTGCTTGATTGATTTCACCAAAAACCAATCATATACATTGTATATGGACCTCATAAGCAAGCCATCTGTGGAGTCAAATCATAATTCTGGCATTTGTCAAAAACCTAGCTTTTCTACTGGGGAACCCCTCAACCACTTCCGAATGGTCAACTGATGATATAGAAAGGTTCTATTATGTTAGGGCATGCTATGGTTCAAATCCCATCTGATTTGGTCGAATTGGCAGGCCGCTATGGTCAGTTTTTGGTCATAGGACTTTGTGCACTGCTCGATTTGTAGGGTTTTTTCTAGGGCTTTAAACTAGCTACCGGCCGTACAAAATGGATCATTGGCGAGTAAAGAACTTACCCCTCATGTCTTGTGTGAGACGGCACTGAAAACGGTCAACTGTGGACTTCGGAAAAGTCGTGCGAAAGAGGTCGAAATCTCTCCCCTGCAAAAGCTGCAAGTGGAAATGAGGTGGTTTTAGCCTACCTTGGATATCTATACCCGGACTTCCCGAACCAATTTTCTCCAGATTCCCCCGTTACTCCTACTAGGCTGTGAAATCTATGTTAGACTCCAAAATTTCCCTAATCGGACCTGTAGCTCTCTGCAAGAATTTTGCAAAAGTAGGCCTAGCCGCCCATTTTAGGCTTCCCGCTTCGATCTTCTGATTTCATTGAAAATTTTTGTGCTTGTCCACCTTGTCTTTTTTATCACCATCGTGTCTTCCATTTTTTCATCTTAGTTTCCCTTCTATTTATTATTAATTTTTGACCTATTTATTTGAAAAAATCAAAGAAAATAGAAAAATACTCTAAAAAAGTCAAGTGAAAATCCAATAATTAAGAAAATCCATTGAAAAACACAGCTTTATTGTTTTTTGTTGGATTTTTCTATTTTTAAGCCTCATTATCAATAAAAATGATTAAAAAAATACCCCAAAAATGACTATTTTTATGATTTTCTGATAGTATATATACTATTTACACTCATCCAGAAGATATTATCAATGAATTTTCCCTTGATGATGAATTATAAGGGTTATTTTGTAAAAAATCATACGTTAACATCAAACTTTTCCTCCCTCTTCAAACATTACCCTTAATTACTTAGTACTTAGTGCCCTTCCACCCCTCCTAGATGGCATACTCCGGGACGACTGTGTGCATGGGTTGAACAGTTGTGTCTATGCATAGCCATGGTTGACTCTACCATGCTATGAAGATCAATGCAATTCAAACCAATATGTTGTGTAAGAGCTGGGTCTTGAGTAATTAACTCAAGGATTTTCAATGTCGAGGTTTGCTGCTGATGTCTTCCAAAGAGAAAATCTTGTATATTGTGTGCTCTCTATTTGATTGTACCATCAGGATGCTTAAGTAAACTGATTGCTTGAGCTGTTGGTAGCACTTTTGACTGGTTTCGAGCTTTTTCTCGCCATTGGTAGGTTGGTCTGCTTGGTGCTATATGGTGTGGTGAAGTCTTTTGAGACTTAACTCGCCATTGCTTGATTGGTTTTACGTGTTGTGAAGAAGATAAGTGCTCCTTTTTCTTCCAAACCATTTTCATGTTAGGATCCTTGCTTGGAGATGCTCGTCTCTGTGTTTTAATCCTTATAACCTTCTTTTGTTTTTTCGGTGAAGTTTTAGACACCCAGATATGAATCGGTTTATCCCTAAGGTGTGCTTTTGGTACCGAAGTTTGCTTGACTCATTGCATGCTACTTGTAGCATTTGCTTGTCGAGGGGATGGAGAAGATTGACTACTTCGTGGTTTGGTCTGTTGATTGCTTCTTTTCCATTCCTCCCTGTTTGGTGCAATTGGAACAATGAGTTTCCTGCCTTTAGGTGATAGCTTTAGCTGATTTGTATCCCAATCTGGTACTGCTTTGTATGTCCGCATCCAGGGAATTCAAAGAATCATCGTCTCATTCATGTGTTCATCTGGTAAGCATACAAACTGATGAGGACATGAACATCCATGTACTATCACGTTCAAGTTGGCTACTCCCAATGTTGGGTTTGGGTTCTTGTTGCATCCTTTGATTGTTTCTATTCCTATTGTTAATGCTTGACTTGTTGCTTTCTAGTACGTGGAATAACTGACTGCATTTACTCTATCTCTTGTGTCGACCAAAGCATTGGTGCTATGATTGTTGAGCTGTACTTTGATGCGTAGGTCCATTCCGTTTAACCAGTCATCATCTGTTGAAACTGCATCTTTAGGTAATTCCCATTGTCGGTTATCTATTTCCAAAGTGCTGATGGGAATCGGTACCTGTTGGTCTTTGAGAGAAGCTTTTCTTTTGAGTACGTGAAGCCGAGCTTCCTCTTGGGCTTCATCAATAACCGGCTATTATTTAATCTTCATTTGTTTGGCTACATGCATTCTTTCTAGCAATTCACTGGTTAGCAGCAAATTGTATTTCTTTAAACGACATCCAAATCCAATTAGCCATTGGTTCGCCATCTAGGGTGGACAATTTTACTGCTCCACTTGGAGATACATCTTCAATGATAAATGATCCGCTTTCCTTTTTCTTAAACTTGGGAATGTGTTGCTTAAGGGAATATACTAAAACTAAGTCCCCTTTCTTGAAGATTTTTGTGATTAAGTGGGAACCAAAAAACTGTTTTTGTTTCCACTTTTGTGCATAGATGTGAGCTACAGTAGTTAGCGTTCGCTCATCTCGCTTTTCCAAATCTTCAAGTCTTTCTGACAATTCATGTCCAGTCCTTTCAAGATTCTATGCTACCCTTAATGTCGGCAATAGGAAATTCTATTGGAAGTATGGCATCAAGACCATAAACAAGGTTAAAGGGTGTAGCATTTAAGGCTGTTTTGAATGAAACTCGATAAGCCCATAGAGCAACATGGAGATTCATTTCCCAGTCTGTCCTTCCTGAACTAACCACTTTAGTCACCACCGAGCTAAGAATTTTATTTATATGCTCAACTTGTCCGTTTGCTTGTGGGTGATAGGGAGATGATTTGTTATGGACGACCATAAACTCATTAAGCAAATACTTAATTACCTCATTGAGGAAATGAGTTCCCCGATCACTGACAATTTCTATTGATAGTCCATATCTCGTGAATACATATAATCATATTAGAATGCAACAGTGGTTCTATATCATTCTTTTGAGTTGCTGTAGCCTCGGTCCACTTGGTCAAATAGTCCCTAGCTACAATGCTATATTGAGCTTGGGTTCTATAAGCAAGTGGCTGTATTGGTCGAACAAAATATATACCCTATTTTGCGAAAGCTCTAGCCCCCATCATTGGTCTTAAGGGCATGCTATCTACTCGTGTTGGCATTTTTGCTCATTGACAAGCATCACACCTTCGAACATATTCTTTGGCATCTGCAAAAAGTGTTGGCCACCATATGCCTGCCATCAAGATTGCTCTTGTGGTGGTCTCACTAGAAAAGTGACCTCCAGCTAATCCACCATGTGCTTGTTCTATAATCGGAATTTACTCGTTTTCATTTCCACAAAGACACAAATGTTGATGTTTACCTCTCCAATACAATTGGTCGCCAATAAGAGCATAGTCTCCTGCTTCAGTTTCAATTGCTCTTTGATGGCATTTACTCATTTCCTCAAGAAATGTTTGGCTCGATAAGTAAGTAACTAGATAGTGCACTTAGGAACATGTGACAATTGAAACAATGTTACATGAGGTATGGGTGTTTTTTTTTAACATTGAGGAAAATCCTTTACAAAAGATAGAACATCTCTCCTCATAGTCGGCCAAAATACTCCAAGTCTCAAGATTCGTTGTATAGTTTGGTCTTCCGCAAAGTGAAGTCCTACTATGGTAACATGTGCTTGACTTAGGTACTGTTCTTTTTCTTCAGGATTAATGCATAAAAGCAATATCCCATCCCAATTTGTTTTGTATAGCCTACCAGCTAGTAATTGATACATAGCCGATTGCTCGATTAATCCGATTGTGATAGGAAGTGGTATTTGTGAATCCATTTGAGCTATGGTCATCAATGATACCATATTTTACGACCATCGAGGTATCATTTCCACCGAGAACACATATGCATCTGGTAGATCATCATCTAGCCCTTTAGGTGGTTCTACTGAAACAATCATTGACAAATGATCTACTCATTGATGTGTAGTGTCTTTTTTTACAACCACAGTGAAATCAAATTCCTGAAGAATGATGAACCATCTCACAATTCTCCCTGTACCGCATGGCTTTTTGATCAAATACAACAAAGCTTGGTGGTCCACAAAGAACACAAACTTGTTGGCTAATAGGTAATGTCTATACTTTTTAACGGCATAGATCATTCTTAATCCTTCCCTTTCATTGGTGGTGTAATTCTTTTCCGCCATGTTCAATTGTCAGCTAGCATAAGAAATAGAAAAGTCAATTTTCTCGTCTCCTGGTTGAGCTACTATACAACTGATAACAAATCTGAAGCATCTACATGTACGTGGAATACCTTATTCCAATATGGTGCTTTCAATATTGGAGCTGACTTGAGAGCTTGCTTAAGCTTCATGAAGTTTTCTTCACATGCCTTTGTCCATTTAAAGCGTGTAATGAAGCTATACATAGGTTTTGCAATTATAGCATACATGTAGATGAACCGTCGGTAATATCCGCAATGCCCCATGAAGGCTTGTACCCCCTTGACTGTTCTTGGTCTAGGCAAATAGAAAATGACATGAATCTTTTCAATATCAGTAGCTATGCCATTTTTAGTCACTATATGTCCAATAATTTTTCCTTGTCTACCCAAGAATGTGCACTTTTAAGGAATTTAAGCAAATCCTATAAAGTCTACATTTTTCGAATACCTTTTTGAGGTGTTCAAAATAATAAGCCCGGATTGATGAATGTACACATAGATCATCCATATACACTTCTAAGAATTTCGTAACATACTCTTTGAAAGCATGGCTCACCAACCTTTGAAACGTGGCTAGAGCATTAGTTAACCCAAACGGCATAACACGATAGGCAAATATACCCCATTCTGTTGCAAAAGAAGGTTTATGTTGATCTTTTGGGTCAACCAAAAGTTGATTATATCCCAGAAATCCATCTAAGAAACTGTAAGCTTTTTCTGCAACTCGTTGTAAGACATGCTCAGTGATTGGAAGAGGAAAGTTGTCTCTAATGGTAGTGGCATTCACCTTTTTGAGATTAACACACACTCGTAATTTTCCATTCTTCTTGGGGACTATCACAATTGGAGACACCCAATCTGTGTGTCCAATTTCGTAAATGAATTTGTCTTCCATTAGTTTTTCAATCTCTTCTTTTATCTTCCTGGAAAAAGTTTCATTATACGTGTATGGCCTTTGTCTAGTTGGTTTTGCACAATCTCTCATGGGCATGATATGTTGACAGATTTCTGGGTAAACACCCTTGAGATCCTTGTAGGACCAAGCAAAGATATCTCGGTATTCCTTTAACAAGCTCAACAAGAGCTCTTCTTCTTCTTCTGTTAGGTCATTCACAATGTAAGCATGTATAGGCTCTTCCCCCGGTCCAACCACGTCTATCTTTTTAGCGTTTTCAGGCCCTTCGTAAAACTCACCTTGTTTTCGTAGTTCCCTAATAGGTTGTTCGACTATGATTTTTTGATCTTGGAGAGTATACTTTTTGTAATGGGATGGAACACTCATTACATCCTAACCATCCTCTTCCGTGGTTTCCATTTCAGTAGTGTATATCTCCTTTAGAGCTTTTTTCAACTCTTGATATTTTTTTTCCGCTCGACTCTGGTCATGAGTGGTTTCTTATCTTGTGGGTTTGATTGAGTACCCTTCCTTGGTTTTCTCGATGTTTGAGACATTTTCGAGTTTTTTTTTGAAGAATATCTGCCAATTATTTTGTCCTTGACACAATCATTTGCATCTATCTGCATCAAGAATTGTGTTTTACTGGAAATTGATGGCATAGGTAGGGTTTTCACAATTCTGGTATCTCTTTTTCGTCTATACCATTTTTGTCTTCTTGATTTCTGGTTTGGAAAGTCAAAAAACTTTTCCTCCCCTCCTTTTAAAAGTAGCTTAGCTCTCATATGATCTTTTTCTAACCCCGAAGCTTCTGAGTAGCTGAGTGTTCATCTAACTCATCAATTGCATCGTAATAGAGGTATGAAAAGGCTTGTTGAGCTTCCATTATTTCCTTGGCTTCCTCATCTTCATCTTCAATGTTGAGGATTGAAATCATTGGATGGGAATTATGTCGTAACCATCCTCATTGCAAAATTGAGTAGGCATAGGCGTATTCACACATACATCCATTGTCGCTAAAATTTGAGTCCACTCAAATGACTAAAACAAATGCTTTGAAAAGGGCTCAGGTACATAGGCTTCGTCTGTGCAATCCCTTTCTAGGATACATTCTTCTCCTCTTAAACTTCCATTTTCTGAAGCTCCACACATCCAAATAGGAGTCTTTTTGTTTAACCAAGATGGAAGTTTAGTTTCTGTCGAAGAGACAGAATCAAACTCTTGTATGGGTGTTTTCAAGACATCTCTATAAGTGCGATCTTTTAAATTTACTCGTGTTATAGATCCCACTTGCTTCAAGTACAGATAATTGTTTCCACAATCTTGGATAAGCTGTACCTGTTGCATGAAAGGTCTTCCCAATATGATTTCATAGTTGATTTTTTTTCCCAAAGTCTACTATGGCAAAAGTGTGTTGATATTCAATTCCACAGGAATTGACTATCACTTTTTCAAGCAGCCCTAATAGTCTCTCAATGTGTCTGTCAGCCTTTTGCAATTTCATTTGAGTTTGTCTAATGGCTGGCTGTCCCCAGGATTCCCATACTGCTTTAGTGACTATGGCTATGCCAGCTTCACTATCCAGTATCGCCATGGTTTCAATGTCATAATATCTCACTGGGAGGGTGGTGTTTACTTCTTCCCCTTCGTAATATTCTCCGACTTTGTTCATGGGAACTGATCAAATCTCTTTGTTGTCCATTTCATTTTTCAATTTTCCTAAAATTTTTAAAATTAACCCCGTTATCCCCACCCTTTCTAGGGTTATTTGTAGATTATTCCATAAGTATGGTCTGAGTTTTAACAGTTATCCCAAGGTAAGAGTGCATTGGATGGGTGTAGACATGATTGAATGAAATTTGTCTACTTCTAGGGTCTGTTTAGCTCTTTTTACTTAAGTGGTCTTACACACTATGGATTCATCTTAGTTATCTCCTAAGTAAGACGGTAATGTTTTCAAGGTCAATGGTTTTGACATTCGTGAAGCTTCAGACCCGCAATCCCCATACAAGGATTGTACATCCATGTTCATATCAAAAGGTAGGTTATGCAACGGAACTTCCTCTATAGGAGCTGACTTTAGAGTTAGGCTCCCATCATTGATCTCTCTCACTTTTTCCCATAAGTGTCCTGGCCAGTCTTGCTCTATGAAGGGAATTCCGTCTAAGGCGTCTTCGCTGGCACTATAATCTCTGGTTCTTTTGTTTCAAGGTGGGGTTCTGTCACCACATCAGATTTTTCTTTAGTGTCTCTTACCACAAGCTCTTCAGGTTTTGCGATACTTTCAAGCTTGGGTTTTTGTTGTTTTAGCATTTCTTGCGTGATTCTTACCAAATTTTGATAAGCTTCGAGCTTAGTTGCTTCCATGTCTGGAGAAGGATAGTTTTTTCAAATTTTTTTCCATGTTTTGGCCTACTTTAAGTCCTACTTGGTAGGCTTCCAAGGCGGCATTAATAGGCTCAAAAAATTTATCAACCAAAATGGACCCTCCAGATTTCACGGTTGTTTCCTTGAATTCACTTCCAATTTCTTTCAACTTTGAGAGGAAACATTCGTATTTTCCGAATCATCAAAGGAGTTGTGTTTCTTTTTCTTGGCCTGAATTCTAGTGATTACCTTGATTGGAACAATTGGTTCACTCTTTGATGAGCTACTAGGTATCACTTGGACTACGTTTAGTACGGTTTTACTCTTGTTTAAAGGATGTTTAGGGCAATCTTCCGAAAGTGTCCTCCCTTTTTGCAAGATTGTATACAATAGGCTTCAACTGATTTGAAGTTTTTGTCAGGCTCTGGACATTCATTTTTCCAATGATCATCAGCACCACAGTTAGGACAGTTTCCTGTTCTTGGCTTCATCATGGGTCTTACCATGGGAGGTCTGACACCTTGATTAGCTACGTAATACATTGCTGCGAGATCTGGTGGAGCATAAGTCACGGTTTCTTCCATTTGTGGTGGATGTGAATTATACCAATCTCCTTCTACCATTACTTTAGATGGACTAGGCTCCATATACGGTGCAACAGGAACTAATGCTTGTTCATTTATGACTCCTTTAGAGTGCATGTACTTTACAAGCACTACATTATGTCCTGGATACGGAGGTTTTTGTCCCAACACAGGTTGAGGTCTTTCCATACCTATTGGTGGTCTTTGAGCTTGGGCCATATTAAGCTGATATCTGTACATGGGTTGTCCTTGTGGCCTCATGGGCACATACTGAACATTCCCATCATACTTTGGTCTGAAGTAACACTCGTGGGTCTCATGGTTAGTCCATTTACCCTCAATTGCACACCATTTTTGTGGCCTAACTGGTTGTCCTTGTTGAGGTATCCCCTGTCTTGGTCCACTCATAGGTGCCTTTTGCATATTGTTCATCATGTCGTTCATCCTTTTAAGCGTATCTCTATGGCTGATAGTGGCCGTTCCCACTTGTGCTGGTTTAGTGGATGCTGTTTTCTTGCTTTGGTTATCCTTAGGGACATCTTCTTCGTTGAAAATATCACAATTGTCTCCTAAGTCAATAGCATCTGACACACACTTTTCTAGGGTTGTATGCTTTTTACTATAGAGTATACCATGAAGTTCTTTGTTTAGCAGTCCCTCTAGAAACAAGGATATAAGTCGTTCTTCTGCAGGTATCTCTAGTCCTGGGCATCTAGCAATGTATTGTTTTATTCGAGTTGCACAATCCCTAGCAGACTCACCATGTTTCTGTTTAAAGCTGTAGATTTGAGCTACCGTATTATGTTTGATCCCCGTTTTGGAACATGCAGCTACAAATCCTTGAGCTAATGTGTTCAAGTCTATGATTGACCTTGGTGGAATGTTTTTGAACCATGTCAATGCTTTTCCTTCTAATGTCATTCCAAACCCCTCGAATTAAGTAAGGAAATCAAATATTCGTTCTACTCTTACCACTTTCTTAAAGATTGCTAAATTGTCGTATGGATCCCCTGATCCATTGTATTTTCTGACCCATTTCTAAAAATCAGCTGGTCTGACGCGTCTGTTTGATTCAACTCCTCGTCTCTTGGCAGTTGGTCCAGTTTCGAGTCTTTCAAAACAGTCTGTTGGAAATACTGACTCATGTAGAGCTGGACTGGCCTTAGTGTCACCCGTTTTTCTACGTGATGAGGTGGTTTCTGGTTTCTTTACATTACTCTCAGATGATCTCTCACTGTGTTCATCTCTTGGAATTGTTGCTGGTCCTTGTCCCAATATCCAATCCCGTATGGAATACCCTTGGTATTTGGTTTGTTCTACCTCCTCAAGAGTCATCATAACAAAGTTGTTATAAAAATCCCTAAACAGGTAGGTTGGTAGGTCTGCTGATCCCTTATCTTTGATCTTGAAGATATAGATGATCTTCATGGTTGTTAGTTGTCCTGATTTGGCGTGCGAGGTCCACAAAAGATCTTTTATGTTTCTATCTTCCCAACAATAGACTCCGATCCTAGGATTATCCGTACTAAGCCGTTTCAAAGGCTTCAAATCTACTTGATCGTATCCCTCAAATTCTAAAGTTGGTGGTCCTTCTTTTGCTGACATATCTGGGATTATGGTGTTTACTTCTAACCCCCATTTGTCTACCACATCAGGGTTTTCCACTTGTACATACTGAGTTCCGTTTCTGTCAATGTATATTTTTCCTTGTTTGTTTGCCCTAATCTCTTCTTCGAACTCAATACCATGGTCATCAATGCGAATACCATACTCCTCATTGGGGTCCAAGTAATCCTAGGCTCCATGACGGTTAGTCTTGTAAAATGAGAGTATATGCTTATAGCGCATTGCCGTTCCTATTTCCAAGTGAGTTGAGTAAAAAGACATTTCGTATGTTGAATCTGGGAAAGTGTCTGAGACTTCTTCAAGAATTGTGTGCAAGGAATTGCCTGGATTTACGCTTTCTTCGGTGGATACTCTACTCGGAGGTTTCTCCGAGTATGCCCTGATTTTCTAGTACATACCAGATCTGAGGTTCATATAAACTTATGAAGCCCTGGATAGAGTACTCACCTTTGGATTGACTTGTCATTAATTTCCACTTGATTCGATTGAAACTTTTAGTCAAGCCATTGATTCCTCGTCTGCAACCTGATTCCTGTACAAATTTGATCAAGTTAGCTATTCTTCTATAAAGACAGTAGAGTTTTTGCTAACTCTCATGATTGGTCATTGTGTATGAGATTCAAAATTTGACTTTCTTTAGCAAAAAATCAAAGGTTTAACCTGCAACCTGGAAACTGAATGAACATGTACCAATTTTGGTCCGATTAAACCCAAAATTGCCCGGTGGCTTTATATTATGTTGGTCTAACACTGTATAAGTTCAAAAGTCAAAATGATGTCTCTAGACTTACTTTTTTCAGTTTTTTGCTTTTTTTTTAATTGGTTTGGCGAGTCCCTAGAAAAGTTTCAACAAGTTTGGACAAAATCTGATCAAGTTTATCAACTGTTTTGTGTCCACAGAGTGTTATTTTGAGAATCTGGCTTAAGTCTCCCTTAAGTGATCCAAATTTTACCAAAATTGATTTGTGAAATCTACTTGATATGCTTGACCTTGTGGTATACTCAAACTTGCAAATTTCTCAAGTTTTGAAGCAGATGTAAATAATCACGATTATTTACTCCAGCTATATTTTTGCAACTTTTTATCCCAAATTTGACACATATGTGTTAAGCACCTCAAGTTAAGGTCACTAGCCAAGTTTCATCAAGTTTGGATAGTTTTTTATCAAATGGTCATCAATTATTTGTCCGAAGACTAACTTTGCAAATTCGGTCACAATTTTCAATCCAGTGATCCAAATCTTACCAAATTTGGTTTGTGGGCTTATTACAACATGTTAAAACTAGTGGTATGCTGACTTGTTCAAAAAAGTTGAAAAATGGGACATATATAAATAATTGCGATTATTTACAACTGGCAACTTTTTGCATCTTTTTTATCAACAATTATTTACACATGTTTATCACCTCAATATAAGCCTATGAATCAATTTTCAACAAGTTTGGATATTTTTTTCCCAATTTACACTCAAGATTCAAAAAGTTAGTACAAACTTTGGTTTTATCCAATTTTTGGCCAGTTTGGTGATTCAAATCTCTTGGGCCTTTACAAAAGTTGTTTGTATACATGCAATGAGTCAATGGCATGAACCTTGGTCAATTTAGATCAGAAAGTTAATAATCACGATTATTAACTTCAGGCTTGAAATGAGCACTTTTTTGCAATTTTTTCAAAGACAGTCTTTATATGAGCTACTTTAAGCTTATGAATCAAGTAAAAACTTAATTTGCCCTAAAATGTCAAGAAAAAGTAAATAATTTGAGTTTTGGCCAACTCTTGAAAATTTTACCTCGAAGTGTCTTTGAGCTTACCAACTGGTTCAGACAACTCTTAAGCTTACACTCCGTCAGATTGAGTGGTTTCGAGTCTTTTCGAGCTATTTCTAGCCGTAAACCTGAAATTCAACAACTTTCAATAACAACTCACACTTGATTCTTTCAGAGAGAGCAATGTTTTGAAATCCACCTCGGATCCTACTTACCGTACTCCTAGATTCTCATGCAATGGGGTTGTGGAAAGTGTCCGCAAACACTCATTTTCTTGTCTTTTATGTTTTTCTGAGCACTGATCTTAAGACTTGTCTTGTCTACCAATCATTCTCAAAATCCTAATCTATTTCTACAATCCTACGATCCTAAAGGCACTTAGCAAGTATGATTACTTCCAAGCTACCTCTACACAACAAAAGACGATAATCTTAAGCTATGCGGTTTTTAAAAAAAAGTTTTGAACTCTAGGCGAACCTGAAGGAAGTTAAAGGATAATTTCACAAGACGCTCGTGTTTTTCCCTAGTTTAGGTCTCTTCGATCCCCGGCAGTGGCACCAAATGTGGGACGCATTTCTAACCTCACTATCCTATCTTATTGCAGTATTAGCAAGAACCACGATTGAATTGTCAATCCATGGGACGAAGCTGACTCCACTAGTGCATAGAGGCTACAAGAGGTTATCAATCTCTCGGAAAACAACTAACAACTCGCATCTAACTCAAGCTACACTCAAGTGACTGAAATCACCAAAAGCCAATCGCTCATCGGCAAACAAATCACATCCGTTACAGCATCAAATGACATCCAAACGTAACAAAACTTCTAGGACAAGTTTATAAGACCTAAGCACACATGCTTATGGTCTCAAACACCACTTTAAGTCAAGTTCCAAAATTGCGATTATTGACAGCAATAAATTTTTGACCTAGTCGTTTTCGATCGAGAATGTGTCTACATGCTTAGCAATGATGCCCCAATACCCCACCTATGCTTAGTTTTTTATTTGAAAGCGTAACTTCCTAGTTATGATGAAATTAGGCCGCGGGTCAACGACGTCAAAAGCTACGAAATACTGTGAACTGCTTACATAAATGCTTAGAGCTCTTACCTGTGGTTGCAATGCAACAAACGCGAGTGCAATGTGACAACCGGGGAGAGAATAGGAAGCACGAGAAGGAGAGGAGTGAGCGTCGCTAGCTCACACTGTGTATTTCTTATCCAAAAACTTATAAAAAACTTACAAAAATTGACTTTTATACCTTAGCCTAGGTTTTTGGGTGGTCAAAACTAGTAATCTAGAGTTCTACCAAAGCTGGAAAATGATTGGCTCATTAATTATAAAGTTTATCCGAGAAAATAGGAGTTACAATATTTTCCATTTATCAAAATAATAAATGTAGCCCCGGCTCATTAATTATAAAGTTTATCCGAGAAAATAGGAGTTACAATATTTTCCATTTATCAAAATAATAAATGTTTTACAAAGAGAACTCCGAAAAATGGTGTCCGTTTTAGCTTACTGCTAACAACTTCAATATAACTTCTACAAATCAACTCCAAATTTGTCGAAGTTTGGGGATTTAAAACCTACTTTCTAAGATCTTTCCAATGATATGTTGGTTCATAGGGTTTTGACAAAGTGTTTATGTACTTCATCGGGTTGCCCACTTTGGACAAGAGAGGCAAAGTCAAACCTCATTATAGGGCCCCTTTGAGAGTCCAAATGTATATTCATGTCTTGGGCAACAAGGTGGCATCAGGTGACCTCTCAATCACGGTGACTCAATGAATGCTCTAGCAATAATAAAGTAGGAGGATGTGGGTACATGTGGGAATGTGCTCTTGCAGGTGATGATGGGTGGCAAAAATTGTGACGAAGAAAATGGCACAAGAAATCTCTTGAATCCTTTGCCTAGATCTCATAGTAATGAGCATGGTTTGGGTGGAGAGAGATGTTTAAAGAAAAATCTTGGAGCTCAGGTGGTCAACTACAGCTCTTTACACTCTTGGTATTATCTTACATGTGATTCATATTGCGCGCGATCAATGGGTTGCCTGGTTGCTAACTTCAATACTTGTGTGAATGTAGCGAGAGTTTTGGTTACTCACCAACTCTTTCTTCACAAGCCAAAGCTTTGATGATGGGAGGATGTTCTCTTTCACTCTTTCCATTGCCTTCAGGGTTGTAAGTTGTAGTAAGAGAAATCTTGATTCTTAATCTTGAAAAGAACTCCCTTTCTTCCTCGGCATTTAGTTCACCTCTATCTACAGTGATCTTTCCCACACAACCATAAGGGCAAATCACCTCATCAAGAAGGAATTTGCATACAGCTTCTGTGGTTTTATCTCTTAATGCTCGCCCTTCAACCTGGTTAATTGGGTCCTCTCGTGCAAGAACTAAGTATCATCTATGTCAGAGTCCTAAAGGCATTGTGACTAGATCCACAACTTGTTTACAGTGCATGGCTAGTGGATATGTAGGGTGAAATACATCACGATGTTGGACATTTGAATACATTTGCCAAGTTGCATATGACTCTACAAATTGAGATACATCTCTATACATACCCTTTCACCATTATTTTTCTTTCAACTTGGAGAAGATCGCCCACACACACCTGTGTCCAGCCAATAGACTCTCATGAAACTCTTGTGTGAGCTTTACTTGAGTCTCTTTTCTACATACAACCCTTTGTGGTGTAACACCCTTTTGTTTAGGATGCTTCCACAAGTAACCATCCCTCAAAAAGTACCCATATGCTATCCTGTGTATCCTCCTGCATTCTTGTTTAGAACAATTGTCCTATTTTGTTAAGAGTACTCAAGTAGCTTCCAATAAGAAGCCAATCACCTTCATAAATCTCTTTCAAGAACAATTCAAGTGGATTAGTCATGCAAACATTGTTACATTTGACATGAGAGATAGAATAGAACTTTGTACCTATATCATCTCCCTCGTCAATCAATTGTGACTCATCTTCATACCCTGCCCTTGATATCTGTCACTAGATTGTCTTTCCCTGCAATGTGCTTAAACTCGAGATTTAAGGACTTAATGTAGGCAACCCATCGCAACATAGAAATGTCTGGCGTTGAGCAGCTTGTAATCATCCCAAGAAGTTGTAGACAATCTGTTTCTACAACCACACATGCACCAATTAGGTACTCTTTCCCATTTTTCAAGGCTGTAACCATACCCCATAACTCTCTCTTTATATGTGGATAGTTTCTTTGGCGAGAAACTAGTACCTTTGCTCCAAATCTCACCACATACATGTCCTTCTTTATCATCTTGACTTATTGCCCATCCAATTTCTATAGGATTGGTGTCTACTATCACAATTACTAGCCTTTGACACTCATAGTCTACCTTTCTCAGAGTTGGTGCTGACTGGAGAAACTGCTTTAGCTTTTTCATGGCTTTTACATGTGCTTCTGTCCATTTAAACTTTTGATTTTTTTAAAGCAATTGATAGATAGGATCAACTACATGTGCATAATGTGGAATCCAAATAACATAAAAGACACATGCTCCCAAAAACCTTCTAACCTCAATGATGCTAGTGCATGTTTCTTTCACTCTTTGGATGGAAACTACCTTTGTTGGACAAGGTTTCCTACCATATGGCCCGCATATGTGCCCCACAATGAGCACTTCATTGACACCAAACATAGACTTTTCCCCCGACAAAGTAAGATTCATTTCCTCCAACCATCACAATCATTTATGTGATTTTTCACAAACCTGCGGCACCTCCTGATATCCAAAGCTTCATCTTTCCCACCTTCTTCACATCCTTTGATAGGAAAATAATCAAAATGAAAAGCATTGTGATTTGAGGAATAAAGTCACGTAAGACCTTTTTCATCCCATTCATCATATGTGCAACCGAGTTGGTTGCTCCCTGCGCCAAGGTACACATCCTTACCAAACCCAAAGGTATCCTCATGGTTGTCAAGTCTCTGCTTTCAATTGCAAGTTGAAATTGATCATACCTTGAGTAGAGATCCCCCATTGAGTAGATTGTCCTTCTTGCAAACACCTCTGCAAACTCATCCACAACTGGATATGTACCTACATTTTTAATTGTCACCTTGTTCACTGGCTGCATACCTTGGATGAAGCGTAGAGCACCATTCTTCTTTGAAACTATGAACCACCCTGTTTGAGTATGGAATACAAGGAGGATCCAAAATCTCCATTTTGATCTTCTTATTTCATAGCTCTACTAACTTGGGCAAATGAGCCTTTGGAACCGGAATAGGCCACAGATTCCAAGGCACATGAGGTATTGTAAAAATTACCATAGGAGCTACAATAGAAGGATCAACACATTCTATCTCATGTGGCTCAAATGCAAAAGCCTTACCATGCTTTGAAAGCATTTCTTTGAAGCACCTTGTCTCCTCCTGTGTTACAAACTCCTTGCAACCAATCTGCAACTCTTGAAAGACTCCTTTGTAAAGGTATGCCCAATCTTTTTAGGATTTCTCAAACTTGGTTGCAAAGAAGCCTGCTCAATCTTTTTCATGTTGTTGGGTGGTAAGGGTGAAGCTATTGGTTTCACCTTCTTTGCTACACTCTTGTATTTAGTTTCAACACAGACTTCTCGGCCAATTGTTTGCTTAAAACATTGGTTTTCTTTAAAGGCTTCTATTCCTTGATACATTTTCGTAGAGCATACTTCCACAACTTTATTTTCAAGATGCAAACTAGTATCCATTATAGCATCAAGCTTACCCATAGTATCTACAAAAGAAACTTGTTCACACAAGCCCAAAACATTTTTAGTAGACTCTAGCAACCCACTATTTTTTATGCCTACTTGTACATTATGTACATATTGCCTCTCGCATCTCTTCAGATCTTCAAGATTTGTAAAACATACTGATCCATTCCTTGTTACCACCAAGAAGCCCGTTGAGAAAGTTTCACCTATTTTTGGATCAAGCAAGGCCCTTTTTGTTTTTGTACCACTGCAATCCCACTTTACAATGGTACTTGGCCAAAACCCAACATTTTCCTATGATCATGAAACTCTTTGCTCACCTTTGGTAGAGGATGATTTTTGAGGTTGTCACGATTTCTTTCATGGTTTATACAAACTGTGAGAAATTGAACAACACGTTTACTGTCTTTGCTTCGTGTCCTGGCATAAGCTAAACCATCATCCATTACCTTTGTTTCCATTTGAACTCCCACAATGTAGGAATGTCCAAGGATAAGATGATATGAAGATGTGTCCTGTATAGAGAAGTTTTGTTTTACCTTTGCATCACCTATTGTCACCTTTGCACTTGGACATGCTGCATATAATTCACCTGATGAATTTTTTGCCACTTTCACCATCCAACCATGTTCTGTGTCCAATGGCCATTTGCATTTGTTGTATAAACTTCTTGACACTATATTTATTTCAAAACGATGGTTAATTAAGGCAATCAATGGCTCTTCAAGATCACCTACCTTGACCAATCTCTCTGTAGTAGCCCGTGCCGCCCGTGCCCAATGGCTTCTAGAATAGTGGCTCCTTGGAATACTTTGAGATTCTTCCCCATCATAAGCAAATTTCACTTGCCGTACATTCCAAGAAGACTGGTAGCATCCCACCATATATTCATCACCTTATTTAGCACACACCTATACTCCTTCTGTCGTCACGTTATTGCCTTCAGCTTGTGAGCAAATAGACTCTCCAAGTGTTTGCTTCTTTCTCTTGATAATTTCGATAATGTCTTCATGGAATTCGCACTTGGTGTGGGACGGGTGTCTAACCTCACTCCTATCTTATTGTAGATGTAGCAAGAACCACGAATAAATTGTCAATCCATGGGATGAAGCTGACTCGACTAGTGCATAGAGGCTACAAGAGCTTGTCAATCTCTTGGAAAACAACAAACGGCTCGTATCTAACTCAAGCTACACTCAAGTGACTGAAATCACCAAAAGCTAGTCGCTCATCGGCAAACAAATCACATCCGTTACAACATCAAATGATATCGAAATGTAATGAAACTTATAGGAAATGTAAACAAGACCTAAGCACACATGTTTATGGTTTCAAATCTCACTTTAGGTCAAGTGCAAAAATTATGATTATTAACAGAAGTGAGTTTTCAACCTAATCGTTTTCAACCCAAAATGCATCTAAATGCTTAGCAATGATGCCCCAATACCCCTCCTATACTTAGTTTTTGATTTTGAAGTGTAAATTCCTACTTATGATGAAATTAGGCCATGGGTCGGCGATGCCAAAAGCTACGAAATATTGTGAAATGCTTACGTTAATGCATAGAGCTCTTACCTGTGGTTGCAACGCAACAAACGCGACTGCAATGTGACAATCGGGAAGGGAGTAGGAAGTGCAAGAAGGAAAGAAGTGAGCGGTGTTAGCTCACGCTATGTTTATATTATCCAAAAACTTAATAATAACTTTACAAAATTGGCTTTTATACCTTAGCCAAGGTTTCTGGTGGTCAAACTAATAGTCTGGGAGCTCTAACTAAAGACAGGTTGATACGATCTGGAAGCTTGTAGCCCCGGCTCATCAATTACAAAGTTTATCCAGAAAATAGGAGTTACAATATTCCCGATTTATCAAAATAATAAATGTTTTTATAATGAAAGATCCAAAAAATGGTATCCAAGTTAGCTTGCTGCTAACATTCGTCCCTTGACACAGCTTTATGGGATGAAATATCCTTGGATTGACTGGTGGCGCTTTGTCTGGAACCTGCAAAAATTACACGGTGGCCCTGTTTTTCAGCTCAATGGCTGAGTAGCCAACAAATCTGGAGGTTAGTTTACTAATCACTAGCCCAAAAATCTTTGTTCGCCAAGTGAAGGACCCTGTGCAAAATGCTTCCTCAAACGCCAACATATTGTGAGATGGCAAGAACATGCAGTGGACGTAGAAGCCATAAAGGACTTCTTCAGAAGGTTGGCTGCTGAGGTCATAGCAAAGACCTTTATTGCCCTTGAGGAACGACATCCACGATGCTCCTGCTTGCTCTGTCTCGTGAAAAGATTCAATGCATGTGAGCAAAAAATTTATAGAGCATAGCACATGAGAGATCACGGAGACTTTAGAAGAATCTCATGGCACCCGTTAGGATTTTCACCATGTATTCCTTTATCGGTGTTCCCTTTTTTGGAGCTGGCAATCTTGGATAATTCAGTCATGTAGGCCGCTTCTTTGTCATTGCTTCATGTGCTTGCCATGTCCTTACTCTTGGTACAGGACAAAAGGTCCGGTCTTTTTGAAGTGTTGCAGGTGCTCTTGTGAACAGAATCAAGTATCTGGGATTCTTGTTCAGTCAGCTCTTTCTCCACTTGTGGTGGACTTCCTCTGCGCCTTCTGCCTGCATGTCTTTGTATAATCTTTTCTTAACTTGAGCAGCTCTACCTTGATCAAGGGATATGGTAGTGATTGTTGATGCCATTGTGCATTGATTTGGTTGGGAGGTAGTTGAGTAACATTGATTGAATGGAGAACTCTTAACTTCCAATCCATCGCTGATTTCCATTGTTCATCTATTTCTTGAGCGACTTGCTCCTCAAGTGCATCTTCTTTAGCTTTTGACATCTGGACCATTGGCACTTGCTCAGCATCTGTTACTGGTATTTGAAAGTCGTCTTCTCCTCCTAGCCCTTCTGCTGACTATGTTTCCATCTCAACAAAAGAGACTGAGGGAATTTCAATGTTTGGGTTCTCTAATGTACCTGCTTCTTCTTGTGTCTCTTGCTATCCATCTCGCAACAACTAATTAACTCGCTTGAGCTCTGCTATCTCCTTGAGCAGCTGTTCTTCTCTTTGTACCCGCATTAATGCAAGGTCTCTTTGTTGTGACTGCTCTAGCTTTAGCTCTAGCTCGAGATCTTTATTCTTCTTTTCCAGTGCTTTATATACTTTGTCTGTACCTTTGATCGAGACAACTGCGGGATTTTCCCTTATCTATCGCAAGAAGGTTGCCTGATCATTGATCCTTTTCTCTGAGTATTGCAGTGAAGCATTTGCTACGTCGAGCTACACTTGGATCTTTTCTACTGATAGAGTTGTAGTTAAGAGCTCATTGGTAACCTCTGTCAGTTGTTCGTCTTTAGTCTTGTTGCAAGCATCTGATAACTTCGTGAGAAGTTCACCCAGTTCCTCCATTTTCTTTTGTTGTTTCTCTTTTGCTAGTTGGTGTTGTTCAGCTTCAGCTCTTAGCTCTTGGATTTGTCTGTGCAGATTGGAGATGACATTCATCCTGTCCTCTAGCTCTCCTTGGAGAGCGTCGATGACCATCTCTAGCTCTCTAGCCTTAGCACTACGGCTAAGTGCTGATCTTGCATCTATTTTGCATATTCATTAACTTGTGGAATAATTTCATCATTTATATGCCAGTATTCATGCTTTATAGGCTGCCTAGATGTTTTAGCAGTCTCTCTGTGTGGCTCCTTGGGTGGGGCTATGGAGGCTGTTTGTGGTAGTGCAGGGGTTCTACCTCTCCTTGAGGCTGTATGGTTGCTTCGGCTGCTTTGTCTTCTTGAGGCTTCATGGATGCCTCGGCCGTTTCCTACTGGGTGGTTGTAGAAGGTGTGGTTTTTGTTTCTTGTGCCTTAGGTTTCTCAAAAGTGGCAGTCTCTTGTGGTTCAAGACTTGCTGCCTTTTGCAGTTCAGGCCCCTTTTCTTTAGCTTTCTCTTCTTCAGTGGGTCTAAGTGTTGGTGAAGGTGGAGGGTTGGCATGGATGGTCTGCCTGTTCTGCAGTGGGTGAGGTAGGTTTAAGAGACATCTCTTCTTGATCGTGTTGTGTCTCTCCTTGTTCTGTTGCCTCTGCCTGTCTTTCTTACTCTATTGCCTCTTCTTGGCTTTTCTCTCAACCTCTTGAGCTTCTTTTAGTTTGACGGCTTCTGCCTCTGCATACATTCTTTCTAGAAAATCAATGGGGTCCTCTGTCTCTTTCCTTGCAGGGTGCTTTGTTCTAGGTCCCTTTATCTCTTTCGGAGCCCACTTTTTTGGGTCCTCTCCTGCAGCTTGGCGGCTTCTTTTGTAAGTGTGCTTCTCTCTTTCAAATCTCGCCTTTTTCTACTGAGGCTCTTCTTGGTGTGCAGCCACTACTTTTTTTGTCATCTCTTCAATCCTAGCTCTTCTTTCCTTGTTGTCTGAGCTTTCACTGCTATGTGCTTCGTGGGAGCTTTCAACAGAGTCTTCATAAGATTTGTAAAATATTTTTTTTGACCTTGTGGTTCTTGGAGATGGCTGTGCTGACACAATCCATGTGTTTTGATCTAGGGTAGGTGGCAAATTGTCTGTCGTGCCAATAGGATGGTATGATATTCTTGTTAGTACCTCAGGTGCACCCAGGTACGTGATCTTGTCCTCTTTCTTGGTACCCTTTAGCATGGATAGCACATACTGCGCGTGATCAATGGGTTGCCTGGTTGGCGACTTTAACACTTGTGTGAATGTAGTTGCAACTACATGACTAGGTGTTGTGTAACTTGGCGGTCTCTTTGCTAGAAAATGGAAGTGTTGATGATATAATCGTGCTGGTTCTTCCACTTGCTTCAGGATGAGGTCAGCAAAGGTTATCGCAAAAGTCTCCTTCATGAAGGTACCTGCTGTCTTTCTGTCTCAAGCCCTCATCGTCATCCCTTCTGTTGGCAACTTGAGAGCCTCAACCACAATTTCTTTCGTTATTACCACTTCTACCTTCTGCCCTTGTTGGTCTGTAATTTGGGCTGATCCGTCTTCCTTGATTGTAGACAAGAGCTCATAGGCTTTCTGGAAGTCTACACCACATGGTTCTTGGTCATAGAATTCTTTGAGTCAGAGCCTTTTGTTAGCTTATTTTGTGTCGGGCTTTGCCGCGACATCATAGATCTCTTTTGGCAGCAGTTGTAGTTCTACCTGATGTCCTTTTTCACTTTTAAACCTACTTGTGAAAACTATGGTGTTGTTTTTCTTCAAGCTGTTCTATAGATAGATATGTTGCTTTGGCCGTTTACTGAACTGGGGTCCAGTTGGTATGGTGGCAGCTCTTGCAGCTTCTCTTTTTGGGATACCCTCTTCTTGCCTTCTTCGTAGCTTGCATTGCTCTTGTTAAGTGAATAGAGTACCAGAGTTAGAAAATTCTGCAGATTCCTCTTTGAAATGTCCTTCAGTCTGAATTGCTGACAAATTGAGTCCAATTTGCTTCAAATCAATTTTTGAACATGCATAGATGCATAAAAACATATAAAGATCAAAATCATAAAGTTCGAAAAAAAGTTTGCAACAAAAGTAAATAATCACGATTATTTACAATTGATAATTTTTTTCAACTTTTTACAATTTTGACATCATATGCTTGAAATATATATCAATTAGATACTCTGAGTGAAGTGTGGGCTCATTTGAGTGCACATGGTGAAAATGGTGCCAAATTTAGGCTTTCCGTCTTGAAAATAGAAGATATAAAGGGATTTTAAGATTTTGAGCTCCAAATTTGTTCAGACTTGGTCAGTGGGCACAGGACATCATGTGCTTTGGTCCCATGAAGTCAAAGTGACAATTTCCCCCCATCTTGGCATAAAAGTAAATAATCGCGATTATTAAGTTTTTCATCAAAATAAATATTTTTTGGTGCAACTTGGTTCTAGGCATGATATAGACTCTGTGTATGAGATATGAGGTGATTTGGATCAAAAAATTTGACTGATAACTCAAAAATTTACATTGGAATGGCTTCTTTGCATTTTCTAACAATTTTCCAAGTTATCATTGATCATTTTGGCTCATACTTGAAATGTGGCATGTAATAGGTATGCACAAGTGATGGGTGATGTGAAGGGATCATTTTCAAGCCAAAAAATTACAAAAGTAAATAGTTGTGATTATTTACAGCAGTCAACTTTTTTTGCTAAACTTGACAAATTTTGACCTAAACATATTCAATACACCTAAAACAAGTCCTAAATTAAATTTGGTAAAGTTTCGTCTTGTTGGCATCACTTCGTGCTTTGTCGACTCTGAAATCACCGATTTTGGTGACTACATGGCCTGTGGAGTTGGTTAGTCACTTTTGAGGCTATGGACTTGTCTGCTACATAGTCCTGAAGCAACTCATCCAGTTTTGGCCCATTTGGAGTCAGTTTGACTTCGTATGTCAAATTTGACACTTTGTAGCCTTCGAGCGGTTTTCTGCTTTCCAAGGGCTTGCCTTGATTGATATTATGAAACCAACCATATGCATTGTATAGACACCCATTCTATAAGTTGTCTGTGGAGTCAGAATCCAATTCTGGCATCTGCCAAAAACCTAGCTTTTCTACTTGGAACCCCCCTCGACCCGTGCCGAATGGTCATCTGGTGATATAGAAGTGTTCTATCATATAGGGGCATGCTACAATTCAAGTCTCATTCGATTTGGTTGAGCTGACAGGTCACTATGGTCAATTTTTGATCGTAGGACTTCGTGCACTGCTCGGATTCTAGGTTTTTTTCCTCTTGATCTATGCACCTACACTCCATCGTGCTTGCACACATCTCTCTTTCTCTCTCTACCCATCTCGATGGGTCTTTTCATGTGTAGAATAGTGTTTTGTAGGGTCACTATAGCTTTTGTAGTGTTGCAAAGATGGCCAAGATCCTTCTGCATCTGTGGTTGGTCCTTTGATGTACACATTGCTAGGTTTAGTCCAAACATTACTTTTGCATGGGATATGTTAGTAGATTTATGGAAAATGTTGGCAAGAAGTCCTGGGATGCAATGAAAGGTGTGTTGAAATGTTTGAATGGTACAAAGGAGTTGTGAATTTTCTTTGGAGGCAAAGATGCATGTGTAATTGGCTACACAAATGCCTATTATGCAAAGAATGTGGACAGCAAAAGGTGTAAGTCAAGCTATGACTTCCACATTCATTAGTCGTACAATTTCACGATGATCTTGTCTACAAGATTAAACCTGTCTACCATAGAAGATGGTGTGGCATCAAATGTCAACACAAAAGCTACATGGCTTACGGCTCTAGTGTGAGATCTAGGGATCAATGCATAGGTTTCTATTTTGTAGTGCACATAGTGAAGAGTGCTATCCAATTAGCATAAAATCCATTATTCCATGTGAAGATGAAGCACATTGATGCAAGGTAGCACTTAATTTGTGAGGGTTGTATATTGTGAGGTGCTTATGGAATATGGGTAGAGATCCATACTCTATATCCCTTGTATGTATATCCATAGCTTTCTTTTAAGGGACATTGGCCTTTAAATGGGAGAAAATTGAGGTTAAAGGACCATTGTGCCCTGATCAGACATTCGATATCTCGCTGCCTTCTAGCACCTAACCATTCATTTCCATGATAACAAGATAGAGCAATAAGGAGCTACAGAATTTGTTGCTATAGTAAGCTCCACCTAGTGAGGTGTGTCCTCTTCTTGTTCTTCTTCTTCTCTCTCTCTCTCTCTCTCTCTCTCTCTCTCTCTCTCTCTCTCTCTCTCTCACACACACACACACACACACACACACACACACACACACACACACACACACTTTTTGTGCAAGCATTGATGCCTTCAACTAACTTTGGTCTTATGTCCAACCCTTTGTGAGAGCCGTTATGAGGTCAAGGGGACATCCACCCAACCATCCTCTCCTATTTAGAATAGGAGATCCCTCATGCCAGTTCCTACTAGGCCTTGCTCTGCCACCCTCGCCTCACATTACTCCCTCCTCGGAGAAGCATTCTTGTCCTCAAAAACAGAACTAGGATATTTTTACTTAAGAACGCTAATGTTTTCCAAAGTGGCACCTTCTTCCGGTCTATATTTACACTTAACCACTGCTTGTCAACATGCATGATGATCAGTACGTAACCAAAACCTATTGATTAACCACATTTTTAACCCTATGCAACATTTTTGTGAGTGACTTACATGAAAAACTAGATGAATGCAAGTGTGTAGGAACAAAGCTTATAGGCCTTATCTCCAACTCGCTTGAGTATTTTGAATGGGCCACAATATCTAGGAGACAAATTAGGTTTAGAAACTTTTTGAATGTTCTCAAACACTCAAGAATATCTCTTCACCTTCCATGAAAGTGACTTGCCAATGTTTCTCATCATCATATTTCTTGTACCTGTCTTGTGCTTGTCAAAACATTTTGACAAGCAATCTTGAGCATATCCATATGATCTTGGATAAAGTCCTTCACTTGCCAAATTTTTTCTATAGCCCACCATAACTGATGACCTAGGTTGAAACTCGTACATAATCATGAAGGGACTAAAGTGAGTGGTAACATGTCGTGCACTATTATAAACAAATTCTAAGATAGGGAGATAATTCTCCAATCTGATCGCTTTTACCAACATATGCTCGTATCATATCCTCTAACACATGGTCGACTCGTTTATTTTGACCATCCATCTCAAGATGAACTACAATATTGAGATAAAGGTGTGTTCCTAACCGCTCAAATACAACCCTTTAGAAGTGACTGTTAAACTTGGGATCACGATCAATAACAATATTTCTAGGCAATCCATAGAACTATAAAGACTGTGAACAAATAACTTGGCTAACTTGGGAGTTTTAATAGTGGATTTGGTTCAGATAAACTTATAGAGTTTAGTCAACCTATCTACAATCACCCATACCAAGTTATCACCTTTGTATGGCAGTTGGTAGACCAAAATAAAGTCCATACACATACTTTTCCATTTGCCATTGGGAATATCTAAAGGATGCAAGAGACCTCCTGCCCTTTATGTGCTCTGATTTGTTAAGCTAATGTTTTTGGAAGTGAAAAGCATGGTCTCAAACATGTCCATGTATACCTGGCTAGTCAAATTGTTGTCGTACAAGTGCATAAGTCTTCTTTATTTTGGGGTGCCCTGCACTTGGACTATCATAAAGAATTTGGCATCAAATGTCTACGTCCATTAATACACAAACTTTCCCCTTGTGGAGTAGATATCGATCTTCAATGGAAAAATTATTCCATCTAGTCGGTTCATCACTTAAAAGAGGAGAATCAGGTAGGGAGAAAATAGACACATAACTAGCATTGGAGTGAGAAGGATCCCTCTTTTTGACATGACACCACACCTTGGAGTATGCATCATCATGCTTACATCTTCCCTTAAGATATTCCAAAAACTCACTCTTAAGCTACGTGAACAAAAGAGAGTTGATCCTGGGCATACAAATGAGAGGGTCAGCCACCACATTCTAACGTCCTTTATGATATTGGAGCTTTGCATCATAATATTGAAGAATCTCAGGCCACCTAGCTTCTTGATCCTTCAAATCAGACTGTTGTTGTGTAGACCATTTGATACTTTCGTAGTCAAACACAATTTCAAACTAAACACCATACAAATAGTGTCTCTACCTTTTCAAAGCATTCACTATGGCATATAGTTCTCTCTCATAAGCAAACAATGTTGCTAGGTAGAATCGATCTTTTTTCTCTTAAAAGCAATTGGCCAATCTTCTTCAAGAAGAACTGCTCCAAAGGTTTTATTGTTGGCATTTGTCTCAAGCACAAAAGGTTTCATTGGATTCACAATAATTGATATGGGTGTAGTAGCTAGAGCGACCTTAAGTGCCTCAAAACTTTGATGTTGATCAATCCCCAATTAAATGTTTTGCCCTTGGATTTCGATCGGTCCATCATAGGGACATCAATTTTTGCATAACTTTTAACAAACCGGCGATAAAAGCTTGCAAATCCTAAGAAAATTTGAATCTCTTCCAGATTTTTAGGAGGAGTCCATTTACGGATGGTTTCCACTTTGGAACGATCCATATGCACGCATGTAGTATAAATTATACACCCCAAATAATGAATTTCCGTCTTCAAAAAATCACACTTGCACCCTTTGGCATATAATTTGTGTTGCCTAAGGAGATCAAACACATGTCATAGATGTTGTAAGTGCTCATCCTCAGATGCACTATAGACTAAATGTCATCGAGAAAAAAAATGGCAAACTTGCCTAGATACGGTTTCAAAATACTATCCATGAGTGTCATGAAAGTAGTTGGAGCATTGGCTAAACCAAAAGGCATAATCAGAAACTCATGAGTCATAATGTCAAAATCTTGTTCGAAAAGTAGTTTTAGGTATATCAATAAGTATAATTCTTACTTGATGATACCCAGATCGTTTTATAAAATTATGTGCATGTGTGAGTTTATAAAAAAACTCATTTACCCTTGGCAACATATACTTATTCTTGATAGTAACCGTGTTAAGACCATGATAGTCTACATCCATGCATACACTACCATCTTTTCTCTTCGCCAACAAAATGGGAGAAGCCCATGGTGAAGAGCTAGGTTGAATAAACCCATGACTAAGGTAGTCAACAAGCTGACATTCCACCTCAAAAACATCAAAATGACTTAATTTGTAAGTCAGTTTGCTAATGGGCTTACTACCTGCAACCACATCTATGTTGTGTTGCACAGAACGTATAGGGAATAAACCAAGTGGTAAATCTTGTGGAAAAACATCATTGTATTTTGTTAAAAGTTCCTTCAATTTATGAGCAACATTTTCTTTTTTTGATGACCGAGGAATACTAAGAGAAGGAGAAGAGGAAAGCATGTAGGGTTGATGAATTCTTAGACATAACATAGTCAATATAAATGTTTGGTAACAAATGACACAAAGAGTAACACAAAAAGAATTTTTCCATTTCATCATTGGAATCGAGCTTCATAAGCTTGGCCGTACAAATGAGTAGTGAGTGAGAAACATCTTCCCCCCCCCCCCCCCCAACAACAACAGCACATGCATACCATTCGATTCAAACATAATATCATTAACCACTCCCGATTCAACACCACAACTGCTCTATCCATGTTCGTCACCTAAAAATCTAAGGTTATTTAATACACTTGGATCTCAAGTGGTACACTCTTGACCTAAGTATCCCAACTTCAAAATCTTGGTCGTCGATCATAGTTATCTTGTAGCGGTGGGTACTAGGTGTTTGACGTAGATTAAGACGTTTCACTAACTTGTACTTAATGAAATTGTAAGAAGCACCATCATCTCACCTTGTGACCTTGAATGTAGCCATGCATTCTCACAAGCTCATGTAGGCCAAATATCGACTGCGACAAAGAGGCAGTTATACAGCACTCATGAACCGCTTTAGTATAGGTTACCTCCGCATTGGAGTAACAAGAAGAGGATTCAAGTGCAAGCTATTTCACCATGTGCACCACTTTCTCCTTAACTTCCCCTTGGGACATTCTTTTTGCCATGACCACTTCCCATACAATTAAAACATAAATTCTATTTCTTTGAATTTTCAAATTCCTCAGTTAGAGATGGCCTCTAGGCTCCTTGGGCTTCTCGGATGCATCAAGTGTGAAAATTTTCTTTTATCATGTGCTTGATTGTTGTGATGAGATGCACATGCATGTGAGCTATCAGGCATATGCAAGGTATGCAAAGATCTACCATTAGGATCATCATGAATATGTGCTTGCACATGGTTTCGTCCAGTGTTTTGGGTTTATGGGTTTTAACATCTTTCTTAAGCTTAGGAGTTAAGCCATTGATAAACCCTTGTACTTGTTGGAAGTCATCTAGACCCTCCAGTTTGAGGATAACATTCTTATAGTGAAAGATATATTCAAGGAATGTCTTATGCTAGAACACGTATCCCCCATACTGACCAATTCACATCCTTCTCATTAGTAGGACAAAATTCTTTTGGAACATGTTCTTGAAAGTAGACCATGTGCAAGATATAATGCCCTAAATTCTTGAATGTCAAGTAGTTCAATATGGTCATCCATGCCAATTGTTGTGCGGGTATTCTCCATGAGGGTATCTTGCTCCGGAGCACCTGCATGCTTGACGCATGACATGTGCTCAAAATCAAATGTATGATGCATATTAAAGTCAAAATCCATGGTGCAGGTGCAACTATTAACAAAAAAAAACTCATAATCTTAGATTGATTAGACACCACTAAAGATAGCCTCACTCTTGATGGCTACTTAATTTGTTTTAATGTTGGTAAACCAACCTCGCTAATAGGACACAAACCTTTTGCTAGCTTAAACCCCCCCCCCCCCCCCCCCCCCCCCCAGTAGTGGTTGATTGCTTTGAAAGGCCTTTTAAATCGATGGATTTAAAATCCCCTGTGGACTATACCTTCAACTCCTACGAACGTCCAGTTTTATGAAGGCACCACTTTGAGGCATTGAAGGTTGCAAATCTTTGAGCTTTGAATTCGAGTTTTGTGAGGGCTTGAAACTTCAAAGCCACAAAACTATGAATTTGTGATTTTGGAAGGGCTTGAAACTCAGAAAGCCTCAAGATTCCAAGCTTGTAACTTCTTTTTACGCGAGAAAAAGCGTTGAAGTGCTTGGAATTCCTAATCCTTGGGGACAATTGTGTCCATTTGCCAAGCCTTGGAATTTCTTGAGGGCTTGAAGCTTCAAAGCTTCAAACTGTGAATTTGTGACTTGGGTGTGGGATGTCATGGTCTATGGCTCCTCTGAGGTGAGAATGAAGCCTTGAAAGGATGAGGGCCACACAATTTGGAGGTCCAATGTGAACTCCCAAGCTTCCAAGACTTGGAAGTAGCGTGCAACAATGTGGGCAAAGAGAGAGAAGAAAATGGTGAGTGATGGTGTGCCTGACGGCCTTGGGTGTAGAAACATGTTTGGTGCAATGCCCTAAACGCACAGGATGAGCCCAACCTTAAAGGTTTTGTATAAGTCGTGATGGAGCTTGTGTGTGTGCAAGTGCTCATGCCAATAGGCTCTTGAAGCTCCTTGACCACTCATGCTATTCCACAGTTGCATGCATGTAAGGAGAGCCCCCCAAAAATCCTCCACATCCTGCTATCTTTAGCTCTAATCCTATTCATAATTAGGAAAACCCACGTGCTAGTTCCCAATGGGCTATGCCTAGCTACCCTTGGGCTCGCAAACGTGGAAGCTTTTTTGAGCCTTGTGTCACACACATCCAATAAAGTAAAGAAAATAGTTTATTGAAGAGTAGCTCAAAGAACGTGATAACATAAATCTGATGCTTTCATGAAGTCCTAAGGTAGTGAGATAGATCATTGCCTCTACATAGATGATGTATTGATTTTTGGGAAGCATGCTCATGAGATGGATGTAACGAAGGAGAGGTTCCAAGATGCAGCCAATAGAACGTATATATGATATGTTCTTGGCATGCATTTATTTGAGAAAAAAACACAAAACAAAAGACACGCTCTTTGTCTTTACAAGTATTACACTCGACACTTACTTGTAACATTTAGCTTCAGTAAGATATTTTCAGTTCAATGTTCATGGGACTTTTAGAATGCACGTCGATTGAAACTTGAAGGTATGCAAAGCTGTTTTGACTGATATGCAACTCTTAAGAAGGATTTGTAATTAAAGAAGGGTGTAACCATCATGGATGAAGAGATTGATGTGATTCAACCACCTAGAATTGTGTACTTTTTCCTTGTAATTTTTAAAATTTTTGTCATGAATATTAATTTCTAGCATTCTAAAATTATTTTACAACTTAATTTGGCAACTTTTTTCCAAGGAAAATAAAAAGAGAACAAGTGAAATTGATTTAGTGCTAATGGACCACCCAACCCGGTCAAGGCTTGGGACCAAATGGGAAAACATCCATAAAAGAGCAAGGATAATTGCTAACTAGTTATCTCAGTCAAAGGTACATGTCAAGGAAGGATAAACATATATTGGGCATCTTGATCAAAGGTAGAGGACAAAGGAGATAATTGAGAGCAATTATAGGAGTCTAAAATTTGAAAGCGAATGTGCCAAGCTCAAGTCCTCAGAATAGCTCTTTAGACTCCAAGTATGAAGTCTGGGAAGCCTTAAAGCGAAATTCTAACTTACCACAAACCTAAATTTAGCAAGTTTTGGGAGCAGCTCCGCGGCACCTCCAAAGGATTGTGCTAAGGTTTTGCACAAGAGGTAAAAGTTTTAAAGCCCAAAGGGTGAGTTTTATTTTTACCAAAGTTTATCGTAATTTAGCAGGAAGATTGTAAACCAGAGTCAACTTCAAAAGCCTCTAAGGTTTGTTCAAAAGTCTTGCACCCGAGCTAATAAATAAAAAGGTAAGTTTATGATTTTTATTAAATGAAAGGGAAAAGATAAAGACTAAAGTTAGATCAGTCCTTCCTCATTTAGTAAGTTGACTCTAGTCTTTGTTTACTAAGCTTGACTAAGCCACATGTCCTAAGTAGCACACACTTGCTTTGAGTGAACTTAACAAGTGTGTGTGAGTGTGTAAGGTGTCTCTACTTGCCAAGAAGAGTCCAAATCTAGGAGGCGGCGAGGCAAGCTAGGACAAGTGTGTGGCATGCTTGAGTTGCATTTTGAGGTGTTCCCACCTCATTGGTAAAGTGTGAACCACTCTAATTCAAGTCTAGTTGCACAATTGTACAAGCATGTAAGGAGGGGCTCTTAGGGATCTTGGCTCTTCTTGTTTCTCTCACACACTCTCTCAAGTGCCTAAGTTGGCAAAGCAATCTCTCTCTCTCTCTCTCTCATGGGAGCCCTAGAGATTGACTATGCTCAAGCTCTTGGCTATGGATGCAAATCCAAGCTAATGAAAGTTTCTTCTTCTCCATATCTATCGTTCTATTACTAAGCTATGCTTAGAGATTGACCATGACCAAGTGTATACGAAGAATCCATTCTTTTGTTTGAAAAATACTTCTTTTCACCCTCATCTTCCTCTTTCCCCGTAGTTCCTTTCTCCTCCTTGGGGTGTTTAGGGTTTGGGAAGGAGGGTTATACCATACAATCTTGAAGAACACCATCTTCTTGATTCAAGCAAGGCTCAACAAGAGCACAAACATGTATTGTACAAAGCTCTCTTTTGAGAGGATTATAATACAAGTCCTTTTGGAGGGGAGACCGGCTCCAAGAAAATCCAATCCTCATCGAGTTGTCAATCTTAATTGTGTATTCTCCTTGAATTATGCACATGATTATAGTGATTTTAATGTGTATTTGTGTCAAGAAATCAGCCTGGCATAACCTATATTTTCATTGCTATCTTTCTCTTAAGGGTAAACTCTCTCCTTTCATAGTCAAAATTTGCTGAATTTAAAAGTAAGTATTAGATTCTTTGACGCTTTGTAGCATGCAGTGTGTACACTATGCAACAATATTGAAATTGTTTCTTGAATCTTGAAGTCTTAATACATATGATTTTGTGAAAATCTCCTTGGATATGTTTCCTTAGTATCTTAAATTTCTTTTGTGATCTTGTTGTTGTAGTATGTAGTCTAGATAGTATTTGAACCATGATAATAAATTTTTATAGAATGGAATTGCTAGCAAGCTACAATGAGTTCCTCAAAGAATTCTTAAATTGGGTAATTGATGAAGAAGAACAAGTGTAGTGCAATTCTTTTTTTTTTCTATAATCTCTATGAATTACTTCCAAGAGATATTAATATGCACATAGTTTACCCTTGTGCATCAATAGAGAGCATTTTGCACGCCTTTTTGAAGCCATAATTGCCTTCATTGCCTTTCAAGGAAGTAGGGTATTGATTATTTGAGGAGTCATAGTGTTAGGACATAGGTCCTATGGCTAAGAGCCTCCAAGCTAGGGGTATATGAGAATGCCAATGTGACCAATATTTCCATATATGAGCACATGGTATAAGATACATTGAACACATGCTATAACCAATCGAAGGAGCATAAAAAAGCGAAAGTGGGAGAATAAGGAGAGAAAGCACACAAAATTAAGAATGCTTTTGGTTTCCATGTATAAAAGACTCATACAAACATGTATATGATGGCCTATACATGTGCACATATAGTAAAGACACTAACATGGTCTATAAGTGTGCACATATGGTAAAGACACTACCACCACATGGTCCGTTAAGCCCATCACAGTGGATGCTCATACAAACATGTATATGATGGACTATAAGTGTGCACATATGGTAAAGACACTAACGCTACATGGTTCGTTAAGCCCAACACAGTGGATGCTCATAAAATAAGTCAAAAAGGAGGGAGAAGAGGGTGTGTTGTATGCAAATTCACATATAATTTCTCTGGCAAATTTAAGTGGAGAAAAGGCTTGCCAAAATGGTTTCTTAAAGCTCTACGCATCTATGATATCTTAGATATGATGATTTTGTGTTTTTTTACTATGTATTTGCACCTTTGTTCATTGCATTTTCTTAATGAGAGAAAATTGCTAGCAAGGGGGAGAATGCAAATAGTGACAAACATGCAAAGAGAAGTCGCAAGCATGCAAGATTATTGCTTCTTGCATGACCGTTGTGGTCTTTAGATGCCAAAAGATTATATAATTTTCACGAGAGAATGCAAGTATGCTATGATGTAAAGATGATGGTGAAAGAAGAACATTTATCAGATATTTTAGAAGAACATTTGTGAAAAGGTGTGATCACAAGGGTCGTTGTAAAGATGACAATGATTACAAGAACATTTGTGAAAAGGTGTGATCACAAGGGATGGTATGCTGTTAATATGAAGGTGAGAACCATCTATTGTGTAGGATGAATTAGATAAGGGAGCCTAAGAAGGTGAGAACCATCTATTGTGTAGAATGAACTAGATAAGGGAGCCTAAGAGTAATAGATAAAGATAAAAGAAGGAAAAAATCACAATTTATTTGTCAAGTAGCCATTATCGAGTTAATAAGCTTTGCTCTCAACATTGTTAATTTAGTATGGACGTCCCTCGATTCCTTCCTACACCATAACCCATCCCTTGAATGTTGCCTTGCATGCTGCTTGCAATGGAGACAAGCCCTACCTATGTGGCTACCACCCTGTTGCTACTTGGATCGCTACTTTGTGTTAAAGCCTCTTGGATCTCCCAACCTTGCACATGGAAGCCAAAATTTTGGGAGTTTTGCATTTTTACAACCTCAAACGAACGGAGAGCCGTAGGTTATACAATTACCACCTTCCACGAGATTATTATTCGAATTAGTTTCTCTTAGAGAAAAGGTTTGAGATTTTTTCAATTTGCAAAGCTGGCAAAACTAGTTTTAAGGTCTGGTGACCTGCAAGGGCCGTCCTTCTCTTTCTGTGACCTAAAGCAGCGTAGCGATGGCGGAGAAAGGTAAGAAGCGGAAATCTGGTCAGCTTACTCTGTTTTCGCGTTTCTCGATTTTGAGCAAGATGTTTCGCAGCTCCCTTGTCCTTCGCTCAGATTGCTGCATCCGAGGAGGTCGCAACCCCTCTTCGAGTTGTGCAGATTGATGGTCTGGTAAGCTTTTTGAATTTCCGTTATGAAGCTCATAATTTAGCATCAACACCATTCATCTGATTTAAAAGCAGTCAAATTTTCATCCACCAAGTTAATCGCATACACTTGTTGCTCAATTATTTGCTACTCCCATGCAGCTGCTTCCTTTTGAGTGCAGCCATATCTCTTCGGCTGCTGCACCATGCTGTTGCAGGTTCAAGAAGTCACTCAGATTTAGTGACTCCTATGCTCCCCAATCCTTCTCATATTGGGCCTGAAGCACATGTTATGTATGCTTTGGGGGCCAGCAATCAATAGCTTCTATCCCTATTGTGTTGTATAATGTACTTTTCTACAGAGTAACTAGTAGCAATACTCAAGCACATCCAAGCTCTTACTTGATAATAGAAATTTGAAGGATGAAATCTTATCACATTCAAGCTCTTACTCGATAGTAAAAATTTGAAGGATGAAATCTTATCCTTTTGAAGAGTGTCTTTTAAAACACCCGTTTGTAATCTTTCATGAAGACCTTGAGGTGATTGTAGGGAGAAACGTGGAGTCCTACGTGGCGTGGGAACTGAAGAAAACAAAGAAGATTTAGGCAAAATTTTAGGGGGGTATTTTGTCAGAGCGGAGTACAAACGTCAACTGCAGACTTGTCAACCTGACAAGTCTGCAGTTGACAAGTGTGTAAAAAGATTGATGAAGTCGAATGAAGCATCTGGACTTACCCGATGGATGAGATTTACTCGAGATGGCAAGAGGCCATTGATTCTCCTCTCAAGTCGGGAAGGAAGTTGAGAGAGAAGCCGAATGCAGAAAAGTAAAAACTGTACTCGCAGAAAGAGCTGGACAGAGCTCTTGAAAAGAAGATGAACCAATTAATGAAAGGCTTGAAGCACTCTCGGAAGAAGAGGAAATCAACGGATTTGCTGGGTTATTTGGGTCAGAAGTCGACTTTCGAGGTGGTAAGCAGATCCAAGAAGCATGTTTGTTTCCAGAACGATCCATAATTTTTTCGTCTTCAGAGAGTCTGATAGCTCATGGTCCTCTAGTCCCAGTGAGGATGAGAGAAGGCGGAAGAAGCGGAGAGAGAGCAAGAAAAGTAGATTTTTGGAAAAGTCTAGAAGGCATGGGAGGCCATCGAGCAGTTTAGAGGAGGAGAGCTCATCCTCTTTTGATAGTGAACAAATTAGCAAGAAGACCAAGGAGTTCAAGGAAGGGGGTCAAGCTGTGAGGTTTGACATGTTTTCAGGCTACTAGGACGCCCATCGAGTCCTTTGAGTTTATGCAGTAGTTTGACGTCGCTTTCTCGGGAGGTCGGTTCTTGGAACAATCCAAGGTGTGAATGGCAAGCCTTTTGTTTATGTGGTTCTTCCTCGTTGACAACTGAAGCGTCGAAAAAAGATGGCGGAGAAGCAGCATTTGTAGTCCCAGAAGTAGTAGTATGACTCCGGGAAGAGGCTTGCGTTTGCGTTTGCATCTGCTCCAATCGAGTGTGAAGTGATGCGAGGCTCGTGGAAAGTGCTGTCATCTGCTCTTTGAGAACTGCTATCGAGTCCTCGGGTATAAAATTGTCGTTGCCATCTTGTGATTCAGTCATACTGATTGCTTAAAGGGAGTAATTGGAATTGTGGCACGACGATGTGTCACGTACACACGGTATTCCTGTTGGGTGGGGACTGCATCCGGTAGTGGTAATGGGTCCGGAGGAGCAGGCTCGGGAAGAAGGGAAAGGTTATGAATACCAAGGCGGGAATCGATTGCTCGACAAGAAACTTTGGCTCCGGTTTGATTATTCCGCATAACTCAGGTAGGGGATAAATATGAACCTTGCAAGAATCAGCCATTGCACATACATTGCACCCGCTCGGAAGGAATCCCACATGCGTGTGAATTAGAAAAAGCAGGTTGTTGGGCTGACTTTGGCCATGGGGAGAGGTTCATCTGACATAAACTGGTTTACACTGGCTGGGAAGGGGTTAATCGTTTTTTAAAATTGAAGCATTTGATGTGTCCAGATTGCCTCTTAAAATCGGGCCAAAAATTTGGAAGTGGCCAGCCAATTTTAATAAACGTGTAATTTTAATAAAGTTGGCTCTTGTATTCCAGCATTGGCTTATTAATCTACGCACAATGAAAAGGCACACGCAAAGGGCAGCCAGTGAGAGGGCAACTTGAAGGGGCAGCGCTGGGAAGAATTGTAACATTCTGGCAACCGAAGAGGTGCGCACGGGTGGATATGAAGAGGTGCAGCGCTGGACTTTATATGATGCTGGCTGAATTAAGCTGTCCACATAGTGGGTAAATTTGGGGGAGGCCAACCAAGTTTGACCAGTCATTGGTATTGTTTTTTTAATGCCTTTAGTATGTCATGTTGCGCTGGTTTTGCACGCAAAAATAAGGCAACGAAGAGTTCCAGTGCAAACGTTCAGCAAAGGGTGCGATTTCAGCATGCAGTGACTGGGAAAAAAAAATGTGTACAAAGGGGATGTCCCTTGGGGGTAGAGGTGCGAAAGCTGCAGCCCTACCGTGTTGGTGCCCTTCCGCGTTTGTCGAGATGCGATCATGAGCAAAGAATTTATAGTAGCCACTGAAGTAAAATTCAGGCGAGTGCTAGGAAAAGGCTCCACCTATCTGTGAGTCTGTTGGTGAAGGGGTGTTGCCATAATGAATGTTATGTCCCGCTCTTAGGAGAGGGTATCTAGTTCAAACGCCGTCGGGATGGGTGTCTAGTGTCCGGCGGACGTAGTGTGAACCCGACCAGTGTGGCCGGCCATGATTATATAAGGGAGGCCAGGGCCTCATTTGCAGTTATCGACCCCCACTGGCATAGTGCCAGTGGTTAGCCCGCGAGGCTAGGAGTGTGCAAGGTCACCTCGAGGAGGTGAGGACCGGGTGGCATGGGACGCTTGGTCTTACAGATGCACGCCTATGTCCTCGGACGTTGGCCCCAGCACGGAGGAGCTGCCGGATGGTGGCTATGGTCGGGTGGTTCGTCCGACGCGCTGTCTGTAGGCTGTCCGTGTAGCCGGGAGATCCACTCTCATAGTACGACAACTTTCAAAGAAGTGCTCACCTTTTGCAAGGTGGATTCCACGCACGCTGTGCACATGTACTTGCTGGGATTACATGAAGATTACTGTTGGGCCTTAATCAAGGACAAAGCCCCGACTGACGTCGAGGATGCAGTGGCAAAGGCCAGGACGTTTCATTTGACAATGGAGCGAACTATGAGAAGAAAACAACTGCAGACCATCAATCCGGTGAGGGTGCTTCGAGGAAGCGACCCCGATTCCAGCATAAGTCAAAATCACCGCCGAGATCTTCTCAGGAAAAGAAGAAAGCCAAAAATGCTTCAGTTGCTGATGCAGTGAAGAAGGGGGCTTGCTTCGGATGTGGCCAGACGGGTCACCAAATCAAGGATTGTCCCAAGAAGAAGACAAAGAAACCGCAAGGTCGTCCTTCGGTTCAGATTCACGAGATCTCAGGTAACTCTTATGTAATTCAAGTTGAAATCCATCATTTAGCGCACAGTTCATGCACTAATTGTACTTTTAGCACCAAAGTGTTTGATAAGCACGATCTTCTCCGTTTTCTTGGAAAGATCAATGGTCACGACGTGATCGTACTCCTTGATAATGGAAGCTCACATAATTTTGTGGATGCAAGATTGGTTTAGAAATTGAGCCTGCGGACGCGGGATAGTGACCATGAGTATCGCGTGAAGATGGTTCGTGGCGAGGATACGGATGGTTCCTGATTTGTCGCTCGAGCTGACTGATTACAAAGAGAACCTGGATTTCCACATCATGCGTCTGGATAGAGCAGATGTTATTCCTGGAATTCCATGGTTTTATGATAAACAAGACTCATTGTATATAGACTATGTACATCACTCTCTTGTTTTTGTTAAGCTGGACATGCCTCATGTATCTGTGTCGCTTTGTAATCAGAAGTCTGTAAATAATGGTTTTGCAATACCAATTGTTATTGCTTTGGAAATGTATAAAGAAACAAAGTCTTCTGATGTTGACTTTTATCAATGTGTATCATCTGCTTGGTTTTATTCGTTAGTGCTTGGTACTTCCGTCACTGAATTTCGTAAAAATGTTTCATGTTCTTCTGTTGAACTTGGAGATTCTGATGAATCCAACCTTATCCTAGAAATCATGACTGATTTCGAGGATGTTTTTCCTGATGATCTACCTCCTGGCTTGCCGCCTTCGAGAGGAGTAGATCATGGCATTGAGTTGGTGGTTGGTAGTCAGCCCTTCTCAAAGCAACCCTATCAGTTTAGTAAAACCGAGGAGGATGAGATTCAACGATAGCTGAAAGATTATCACGAGGGGTTTTGTTCGGCCAAGTAAATCCCCGTGGGGAGCACCAGTGTTACTTTCTCGAAAGAAGGATAACACTATGCGCTTCTGCGTGGATTACAAAGGGTTGAATAAGCTCACTGTTAAGAATAAGTATCTGCTCTCGCGCATGGACGATCTGATAGATCGCCTCCATGGAGCGTTGTATTTTACTAAGATAGACCTGCGATCAGGCTATCATCGGATACGGATCAACCTGGAAGATATTCCTAAGACAGGTTTCCATACGCGTTATGGTCACTACGAGTTTTTGGTCTTGCCTTTTGGTTTGACCAATGCTCCAGCTACGTTTCAGCAGATGATGAATGATCTGCTGAGACCATTTTTAGGCAGCTTTGTTGTTGTATTTCTCGATGATATCTTGATCTACAACCGAAGTTTGTCTGAGCACTTAGCGCGTATAACTTAGCACATATATGCGTTGTTCTCGAAGTACTGAGAACTGAGAAGCTTTACGCCAAGGCTTCTAAGTGTGAATTTTTTAGGAAAGAGCTTCTGTACTTGGGTTACTCGTGATGGAATTCGCGTTGACCCTGAAAAGTTGGATAAAGTGCGAAATTGGCCCATTCTGAAGAATGTGCGCCAAGTAAAGTCCTTTTTAGGCTTTACAGGATTCTTTCGCAAATTCATCAAGGATTACTCTAAAGTTGCTGCTCCGCTTACGCAACTTTTAAAAGGAGGGGTGAAAGGGCCGAAGATTTCGGGTCTTCACCGTAAAGGTAATCCCCCTGTTGTCTGGAATGAGCGTCTCGACGAGAGCTTTCAGACACTAAAGCACTTGGTGATTCCTACGCCAATATTGCACATTGTGGATCCTAGCAAACCGTTTGTGGTTGAAACGGATGCTAGTGATTATGCCATTGGCGCGGCATTATACGAGGATGGACGTCCTGTTGCGTTTGAAAGTAAGAAACTTTGACGCTGAGATGCATTATCCAACGTATGAGAAGGAGCTTTACGCCGTAGTCAACGCCTTGAGGAAATGGCGGTACTACTTGTATGGCTCTACATTTGTTGCATGGACAGATTATCACTCCTTGCGCTATATCTGTTATCAGGGTGATCTCAGAGGCCGGAAGGCTAGATGGGTTGAGCTTATGCAAGAGTTTGACTTTGAGATCTGTTATAGAAAAGGATCCAGTAATCGAGTTGCCGATGCACTCAACAGGATTCCTGAGGTTAATGCCTTGTCTATGGTTGAAATCTTGACGGATCTCTATATCTCTCTATGAGGGCTATGTCGTTCAGATGGCCATTTTGGCAAGATATGGAACGAGGTCGAAGCGGGGCATGACTCGCGAACAGGCTTGGGTGATCCGGAGACCCAAGTGAGTCGTGTTGGAGAGACGAGACAACGACAATATTCCATTAGAGGCGGACTATTGTTCAGAAATGGAAAAGTCTGCGTGCCGGAAATCGATGAGGTTCGACAAAGGATTTTTGTGCGAATGCCACAATGTTCCTAGCGTTGGGCACCCATGCATTCAAAGAACTTTGGCTTTGGTCAAGCGATATTTCTATTGGTCAAGGATGCGCTCTTACAAGAGAGCTATGTGAAGAGATACGCTGAGTGTCAGGTCAATAAGGCAGAGCGCCTTAGGAAAGCTGGTGCTACATCCATTGGAAATCCCATATGCGAAGTGGCATTGTTGGTTTGCCAAATACTAGTCGGGGCAATGATGCCATTTGGGTTGTGGTCGATAGACTCACAAAGATGGCGAAGTTTATACCAACGAAGTCGACAGTAAAAAGCCATGAGTTGCCGGTTTTATTTGTCAATCAGCTTTATAAGCTGTATGGTATGCCAGAGGATATCGTCAGTGATCGAGATACCAAGTTCAACTGGACGATTTTGGCGAGATGTATTTGCTCATCTGTAGACGAAGTTGAGTATGTTGTCTTCCGACCATCTTGAGTCCGAACGACAAAGTGAAAAGATGACGTTAGAGAACATGTTGAGAGCCTATGTCTCTCATAGGCAGTCTGATTGGGAAAGGTATCTTCCACAATTAGAGTTTGCCTATAATAGTAGCAAGCATTCTGCTACTGGATTTAGCCCGTTCATGCTGATGTATGGATTTGAGTCTAAATCCCCAATTGCTATTGGCTTAGAAAAAGTCAAGGAAGTCATGCTCGTGATTTCTTGTGTAACAAACTGCTGATGTGTCGAAGCCTAAAGAATGGAGCCAACTTACAGATGTGGCCGAGGGGCCTAAACTGTCACAAAGTGATGACGTGGCTGCCCGAGAGTAAAAACCATAACCCTAATTTCTGCCCAAAACCCTAATTGTTGAAACCCTAATTCTGAAAACCCTAACCCTAAAACCTGCAAACCCTAATATTGAAAACCCTAACCCTAAAACCTGCAAACCCTAATTCTAGAAACCCTAACGCTAAAACCTATAAACCCTAATTTTGAAAACCCTAACTTTAAAACCTGCAAACCCTAATTTTGTTGCTAGAAACCCTAAAACTGCAAAAACCCTAACCCTAACCCTAACCCTAAGGGCAGATTTTCGGGTTTTGTGCTGGTTGATGACGTGGTAGGTTGTACGGATTTCCGTGATTTACGTTGGCAGTTTTTGGCTTTGCTTTTGGACTCGAAGCTTTTGAGTTTTAAAGGCTTTTTACTGTAACTGCTTTTCAGGTCAAGGGCCTTTAAGTATGAGGCTAGGGCTCATTCTTTGGCATGCTTCCTAGAGAAGGTGCAAAGTCTCGAGTACCGGCTTGTACTGTGTTGATGCAATATAAAGAAATACCGAAAGGGGAGCCAAGGTTTGGGGCCAATACTCTTTGGGGTGGAATTCTGTCACTCCGTGTCGCGTGTCGTCTCTCTCTCTCAATTCAATTGTTATTGAAGTGCTAAAAGTCTGTTCAGTCTGTTCCTTTCTATTGGCACGTGGTGCCCGTCTTGTGACATCTTTTATGACGTGCAAGGAATGCTCGAATTGGCTATGGATAGTATAAGAACGGCTCGTGATCGAGTCACTACTTATGCTAATTAAAAGAGATCTCCAAGGACTCTAGATGTGGGACAATGGGTCTATATGAAGATACCCAAGGATTCCAAGACTATGCGAACAAGAAAGCATTATAAGCTTTCGGCTAGATATTGTGGTCCGTTTTTGGTCACAAAGAAAATTGGCCAAGTTGCCTATAAACTGGCTCTTCCTTCGGATGTTAGTGTACATCGAGTGTCTCATGTCAGCCGCCTTAAAGTGAAACTGGGCGAAGCCGACGTTGCTGTGCCTATCGAGGAAAATGTATGGCAAGATATGCAAACTGAGTATAAGGTAGTCTTAGATCATCGTACCCGTCATTTGCGCCAAAAGGCTTATGACGAGTACTTAATTAAATGGAAGGGTCAATCTGAAAGGTTTGCTACTTGGGAACCAGTTAGAGCTCTGAAAGCTTAGTATCCCCACTTCATTGATGAGGACATCAATGGTTCTTAAGGAGGGAGGTATGTTATGTCGCGCTCTTAGGAGAGGGGATCTAGCCTAGGCCCCAGACGTCGTCGAGATGGGCGTCCAGTGTCCGGGCGGACGTAGTGTGAACCCGGCCAGTGTGGCCGGTCATTATTATAAAAGGGAGGCCAAGGTCTCATTTGCAGTTATCGACCGCCACTGGCAGAGTGCCAGTGTGGTTAGCCCGCGAGGCTAGGAGTGCGTGAGGTCACCTCAAGGAGGTGAGGTTGGGTGGTATGGGACGCTCGGTCTTACAGGTGCACGCCTACGTCCTCGGACGTTGGCCCCAGCACGGGAGAGCTGCCGGATGGTGGCTATGGTCGGGTGGTTCATCTGACGCGCTGTCTGTAGGCGGTCTGTGTAGCCGGGAGATCCACTCTCTTCGTTCGTTTCAGTGAAGGAGTACCTGCATGGCTGAATTGCTGACCATTCACGTGAAGGGGTGCGAACTCATGCATGAAAGGACAATCCGATGAAGAGGCACACGAAGGGTCACTAACGGAGGGTTTCCAGAAATGCACTGGGTACTAGTACTACACACATCCGTGTTTCTGTCCTGTATTTATGTAATTGGAACATAAAAATTCATGTTACTACCTCATGATTGTTTGTGTGTGTGTACCACCTTTCTTCTGCTTCCATGCAACTCCCGGAGAGGGTAGCGGCGAGGGTGAGGCTCACAACCTTCGGGTCTCGGGAAAAAAATTGCTCTGATACCACTGTATAGATTCTACGTACTAATCCTTAATCAAGTACTTAAACTCATGATTAAGTCTTAAGAAACTTGAAGTGAACTCAGAAACAAGACTTAGAAGACTCTGTGTTTGATTGATTGAATGTGTGATACAAGGGATCATTATATAGGAGACCAAGACACGAATGAAAAGACACGTCTCCTGGTGAAGAGACGACTTTAGACGTAAAGACACATCCTTTCTGCGAAGAGCTGCAACCATTGGGCGAAGACTCGTACGCGTAGAGCGAAGGGGTGCGACCAATCGTCGAAGAGGAGTGGCTTTTGGCGAAGAGACGCGTCTTTTGGGCGAAGGGGTGTGACCATCCAAGCGTTGGGGTCCTCCTTGGCATGGCACTTCGCATATTTGCAACCAGGAGTAGATGTAGTACTTCAACATAGTCACAATTGTAACAGTCTCGATGTGATTGCTAAATAAGTTACAATGATCATGATTTGTATTTGAGACCCTCGAGAAACATGTGATTTGATTAGCAACTTAAAGGGTTGGATTTGTAGAGTCTGGTGCCTGAGGACATAGAGTTAGTGTCTACTGAAGAAAGTTTTTGTCCTTTGGCTGTTTTGTTTACAATTCTTTTAGGAGGGGGGAATGTCACAAGTTGGTGACATGGCATGCCCAACTGGAAGGAACTAGCTGAGAGGACAAGGAATTGAACTTATAGGAGCTTAAAGATGTGGCGGCGGGGCTTAGGGGGTTAGAGTTTAAAATTCTAGCCCTACCAACTTAAAGAACACTGGTCGAGGGCCCCAAAACCCTAAAAATACAAAAGCTTGCACTATGGCTGGTTTTAGTAAATCGCGTTGATAGGATGACATGGTGTCACAAAGTGATGACGTGGCGGACAGCAGAAACCCTAATTTCTGGCTGAAACCCTAAAATTTCTGCAAACCCTAAAATCTGCCAAAAACCCTAATTTGCAGCAAACCCTAATTTCAGGCAGAAACCCTAATTCAGCAAACCCTAATTCTGCCGGGGGTGCCACGTGGCAGCAGCAATACGGAATTCCGTGATTTGCGGTGGAATTTGCATTGGCAGCTTTTCTTGCTTTTTCTAGGCAAATAGCAAGAGAAAGAGAGAGAAAAAGTCTTTTGCTTTTTCTTTGGGAGTCTCAGAGAGAGAGAGAGAAAGAGCAGATGCTTTTGACTTTTCAGAGCTTTTGATTTTGAAGCTTTTGGGCATCCCTTGTAACCTTTAAATAAGTGGTGAGGGCTTCTCTTCTCAGAGCATCTGGACGCAGAGTCTGAGAGTGAAACCCTAGCCACTCTCTTGTACTTTGATCTGATTAATATAAAAATAAATACCGAAAGGAGTCTTTGGGGCTAATATCTCTAGGCACGGAACTCCGCCGGGCCAGTGCAAATCTATTGTGATCTATGAATTGTTTTGAAGTGGTTATTTGGTGCTGTCGCGGTTGATTCTTGACTTGGACTGTCCAAGTCTGTTACACATGGCCGGCTGTACAGAATTCCGCGTTTTGCGTTGGCCGTCGAATTGGCAATTTTGCGCATGCTTTTGGCCACAGATGCTTTTGGATGCAAGAGCTTTCAGAACTAATGCTTTTGTGGCTCTGATTTAGCCTTTTGGGCATCCCTTGTATTGTTTATAAGGACTCTTTGGGCCACTCCTTAGAGAGCATCTAGATGTAGAGTCTCGGAGAGAGTTGGACCCTCGGGGAGTTGTACCTTTGCGAAACAATAATAAAGAAACACCGAAAGGGGTGCAAGTTTTTGGGGCCAAGTGCATGTGGGGACGGAACTCCGCCGTTCCTTGTTGACTCCTCTCTCTCTCTCTCTTCAAGTTCAGTTATTTGCAGATTTTGTTTGTGTGTTGCTATTGATTTCTCGCTTGGAGTGTCCAAGCTTGTAACACTGTCACAAAATGATGACGTGGTAGTACTAGCCAGACAGTATGAAGAGATGACATGGCAAGCTGTACGGCGTGCTGACATGGCAGTTGTACGGACGCCGTGAAACACATTGACAAACTGTTGACGTGGCAGCTTGTACGGATGTTCGCAATTTGCGTTGTGCTTTTTGCTGGCAGATTTTTGACCAATTGATTTTGGGACAGTTTGCTTTTGAATTCCATTGCTTTTGGGGCTCTGCTTTTGGCATCCCTTGTAAGAATAAAAAGAGCCCAAGGGCCTCACTCTTCATAGCATCTGGACGCAGTGTCTGAGAGCCAAGGACCCGCAGAAGTTGTATTTTGATCAAGCATTAATAGAAAAGAAATACCGAAAGGGGCGGGGCGCCAGTCTTTGGGGCCAATCTCTTTGGGCACGGAACTACACCGGGCCGTGTCGATCAAAGTGAACTGTGATTTTAAAGTTGTGAAGTATTTTAAGTGATTCTCTCGTGTGTCGTGTTGGATTCTTGTCTTGAAGGTGACCAAGATTGTGACACACATACCCTATGGGTGACTTGGTACTTCATCAGGTTCTCCATTAGCACTTTGCTAGTGGTGCCCGTCATCTTGAATGGGGCTTGTGACGTCTTCTATATGTGGCCAGTCACATTGGCCATATTCGCAAGAGCGTTTTCCTCGACTCTGCACACCCATCTTGACTTGGTCCGAGACTGTATTTACAAAACACCCCCCCCCCCCCCCCCCCCCCCCCTTTCTCCCCCTTCTTCCTCAACACACAACACAGACATAAGAGCACACACCCAAAAAAAATTTTCACCCCCTCTTTCTGCTTTTGGTCACTTCATCTTGTGCGGATTCTATCCATCTGCTGCTGTCATCTGACAGAATAAGTCTGTTCATCTTTTCGTTGCATTGTTCTGTTTCATCAAGCAGCCACCCAACATGGGAAAGTCGTATGCGGGCCATATATTAAATCTTGGTGCAACACTAACTGAATTATGGCATGACATCGAGTAATGAAGGGGATGTATGTGGCACTGTAGGTGGTTCTGAAAATCATAAAGCACTGCAAAGATTTTATGCCAGCTCTTGTAACCGGTCAGCTTCTGGGTCTGGATATTGGCAGTGTTTTGGAGGTCACAAACTGCTTTCCTTTTCCAGTAAGTTCAATGTTGTTTCCTTGATCTTGAGATGTCTTTAGAGTGCTTTCATTTCATCTTCAACTGTTTGTATGGATGCGTTTATTGTGCAGAGCCGAGGTGGAGAAGAGGAAGAAGAGATTGAGGCAGATGGTGCAAATTATCAACTGGAAATGATGCGTTGTTTGAGAGAAGTTAATGTTGATAACAACACAGTGGGATGGTGTGTAGTGTCTTTTACATGTCGTTTGCATTTATGCAGTCTCTGTTGTCTGTTTTTTATTTTTGCGTCTTCATTTCTTATGTGTTGGCAGGTATCAATCTACCTATATGGGTTCTTATCAAACAGCTGAGCTTATTGAAACTTTTCTGAACTATCAGGTATGAGTCCAATATTCATTTAATCTGTGCTTTTGTTATAGTTACTATTTTCCTCTTTTGAGAGTCTGATTTGAGATTTGGACATTGTGTTGTTGGGTTGCAATGGCTTGAATGTTTTGAGTTTTATGTGAGAACAGGGGACAGGGGGTGGTCTGTTGTGCAATGTTTGGGTTGTTGGGTTGCAATGGCTTGAATGCTTGAGTTTTATGTGGGAAAAGGGGACAGGGGCTGGTCTGTTGTGCAACGTTTGCAATACAGCGAAGCATGTAGGAATAAATTTTGTAAGCTGCAAGTGCACTATTGGCGCAAGCGCTGTCGTAATTGTCCATCCTGTATTTTCTGTTACTGAGGGTATCTGCTAACTTTCTCTCTGCCTTGTGTAGGAAAATATCAAGCGCTGTGTTTGTATCATTTATGATCCTCAGAGATCAGGGCAAGGTGTTCTAGCTCTCAAGGCACTGAAGCTCACCGACCCTTTTATGGATCTCTTTCGCAATCAGAATTTCACAGGAGAGAAGTGTGTGCAATTGAACATACTTTTTCTTGAAGTGTTGTGGCTAACAAGGTGCTTTTTCTAATGGAACATGCTGTCTTTCAGGCTAAGGGAGCAAAATCTTACCTGGCAGGACATCTTTCAAGAGATTCCCGTAAGTTTTACAAGCCATATTTGATACCTGCTCTCTTTATGAGTCTTTCTGGGCTGTGAAGTTGGAGACTTTACATTGTGATGAAATAATCACTAGTTTGTGGGAGTGTCACGGCTCTCTGAGTGCAGTGAGTATAAAAGTTTGTAAGGTTGCAAATCTGTTGTCTCCCAGGTGTAGGAGAGTAGATTAGAATCTGACTGGTCCTATACGTCTTGCCAAGTGGCCCTAGTCGCGTAATGGGATTTTACTAATAGTGATCACTTTGTAGTTGATTCCACCTAAATGATGGCTTTGTCTTCTTTATTAATCATCAACTCTTTATAGGTCTTCGGTAGAACTTCTTAAAGGGTTTTTAAGGTAGCATTTGTGGATTAGGAGCAATCATTCTTGCACAAATGTACCTTACATTTAAAAGCTGTGGCTTGTGCTCACACAACCTTGGCTAGTTTCCCCTTAAGGTATTAGTTTTAGAAATTAGGTAGTTGAAATGTTACTTTTAGAAAGTAATTATTCTAATCAAAGGGCCAGGTTCAAAATGACTGCACCTTACAATTTTTTGGGAAGATGTTCCCTATATTTATCTTGAGTGTGACAGGTTATAGGGTGGAGGTTTTGGCGTGTAGGTCAAAGACGCAATTGGCCATGGCGTTCATCTAGTTCTTTATGAGGGTTGTCCATGCCAAACTCCGAGTTAGAGCCAGGATCCTCCTATGCTGTGCAATGACTTCACCTCTAGATTGTCTTTTGTATGGATGATAACATTGTAAGAGACGTTAGTTGAGACAGTCAGTACCCTTTTGTGAGATCCAATGTCATTTTATATTCATTGGAAATGTGCACATCATTTGACATACTTCCAATGCCTGTGGAAATATGATTTTGACTCAGACAAATTTGTAGGCTACATGAGGTGTGTATAGCTAGCTTAATTTCGTGGATTTGCTTTGCCACCATATCACAGACGTTCATGATTGCCTGTGAGCGCAGGTCATACATTTTTTGATATGTGTGTGTAAATTTTCTTCTTTTCAATCTTTTATTTTCTCTATTGCTTTGTACACGAAACGAGGACAATTGCTTTAATTTTAAAGGGCAGTTTGTATGGGTTTTAGGGTTAAGATTTTTGCATCTAGACTCAGCAGTTCCCCAGCTACGACCGTCTTCTGAACTGCAGAAAGAAGCACGCATAAGAAGATTAAGACGGTGAAACAAACCGTGCACTACAAGGAACAAAAGAGTGGATGATGCACTTCTAAAGAACATTAAACAAGCTCACACATGACACAAGGGAAATGGGAGGTCTACCAACACGGTAGAGCCATTGTTAAAGATTTCTGGGCACCTGAAGTGGAGATTATCCTTGTGTATTTTGGCTGATATTCATGCGTCGCTGTATTCCCCTCTCAGATCAAAGGTATTATGTAATGTTATGCTGCTACTCAGTTTTATCATGCCTTCTGCACCCGCAGCGGAGTTTATAAATTCCATGTATATGATCTGGCCTGTAGTTCAATTTTAGCCTTTACTGAGTGCTAAGTAACTCTCTCTCTCTCTCTCTCTCTCTCTCTCTCTCTCTCTCTCTCTCTCTATCACCACATTGTAACTTTCTGGTCTCATAGGTCATTTTGGCCTTTTGAAGACGTTAATATAACATTTCATTTTCATTTCATTTCTCTCTGAAGGTGCCTTTTAGTGTTAGGATATGAAAGTTAGTCTAGTTACACTTACAAAATTTACTAATGAGTTCAAATCGATTTGTTTTCGGTATGCATAATTTACAGGTAAAGATATCTAATTCTGCTTTAGTTAGTGCTATCATGACGGAGCTTGAGACAGACTCCCCAGCTACGCAGGTAGTACTGTAAACTTATTCTAGTTCTAGGGGAGGAATCTTTTATTACAGTACCAAAACAATGAATATTCTGCAATGTTATCCTTGATATGATTTTATGTTTCAGTCAGATTTTGACAGACTGGTGCTGTCCACAAATCCTTTCATAGAGAAGAACCTGGAGTTCCTGATCGAGTGCATGGATGATTTGTCCATGGAGCAGCAAAGGGTATTTTATTGTTTGAATATAGAGTTGTAAATGGGATGAAAGCATCACTAACCTCTTCACCTTTCGTGTTAGTTTCAATATTATTACCGGAATTTGTCAAGGCAGCAAGCTCAGCAGCAGGCCTGGTTGCAGAAGAGACGGTATGCATGGTTGTAGTTAGGGTTTCCCCCCCTTTTGATAAAAGCATTGATTGTCAATGTCTGCCGTTCAGAACTGAGAATATGTCAAGGAGAGCTTTAGGTGAAGAGCCGTTGCCAGAGGAAGATCCAAACAATCCCATTTTCAAGCCTTTGGTTGAGCCGTCACGCCTGGATGGCTATTTGATTACCAACCAAATATCTAACTACTGCAGTCAAATCAATGGGTAAGCATCTTTCGACTGTTTTTTGGATCGTAAACAGCTGTCATGTATGTCACAACAACTAATTGAGTTTCATGTGGATCAGATTTTCTGGGCAAAGTTTCATTAAGATGTATATGATGGATGCAGTCCACGAGAACTAAGTAACAGGAACTCTGGAATGCTCGATTTGCTTAGCCCAAAAAGTTGTAAGGAGGCACCTTAAATCCCACATTTTTGTGGTTTTTCCTCGATTGCTAATTTTGGTAGTTGAGGCAGGTATTGATATGGAAGCTTGTAGCTATTTTTCAGCTCGTTAAAATTTTGAGATGAGTCTAGCCTGTTTTGCGGCTTGTTTGGGCAGTTGAGCCATCTGTATCATTGGTGCTGCCTGCCAGAAAACCTTGAGCATGTTATTTTCGGTATATGCACACACTAAAGAATTTGCTCTGGCTTCGGAGGTCTGTGCTGAGTGTCTATTTGTGAGAGGATTTCATGCATGATGCGCTGTCTCAAAATCTGCCGCATCATCCTATTTACGGATGTTCGTGCACACCCACATGCACCACCCTCAGCCAGATGAACATGAAATGTCTGTTAATTTTCATGGTCCATCTGTCTTTTTTGTATGAGTTTTTTCGGTTTCAAAACTTCAATGTCAGAAGAAAATGGCTAAATGAACTCAAATGGTGGGAGAAGGATCAAATTTTCAGGCTAGATGAACTCTTCTACTATGGCAACCAAGTTCCTGCCCAGTTGAAACCTCTTGTTTAACATTTTTCAAGAGCTACACATGGGTAGTGACATCATTTCAAGGTGCCGTGCAGTTTGAACCTCTTGGTGTTGAAACAGTAAAGACATTTGTATCATTTTAATCAAAAAATTAGATATCTTTGTATAAGTTTCTGCTTTGAAAAAGCACGTGATCAAATATTTTGGTTTGAAATTGTCAAACTTTTGAACATATCAAAGATGGTTGACACTCCGTTACCGATTGGCTTAAAAGTACGGGTGCAGGGTCTATAAATAGTATGTTTATCAATCTAAGGTATCCCCCACATACAGGGGGTGGATCGTAAAATAGATGTGGATTGGGCTGACGAGGCAGGATTTCACTGACACGTGCAAGGAGGGCTGCGCGGGGGGGGGGGGGGGGGGGGGATATATGCCATTTGCACCTCGACAAGGTAAAGCTATTTGAGGGAAGGAGGGTCAAGTAAAAGTAGTTACTATTATCTGGGAGAAGCAAGTGCCCGAGCTCATTTTTTAAGGTCAGTATGTCTAAAGCAATCACATGATTTATGGCGGTGTTTTGTGATGTCTTGTATTGTTTTGTTTGTGAGCTGTCGGGCGAAGAGGTGCCAATTTCCTAAGTCCAAATAGGTCTTCTTGCTGACTCATACAAAAACAGGGTCTTGATGCACAAGAAAAGCTGTGGAAAACTGAAAAAGAGTGCTAGTATCAGATGCAATTAGCTACTGGCGAAAATTGAAGCACCAATGATATCATGCTTGATAGGTGTCAGGATGTTCCTGTTTGAAAGATGATTGATTGATATTGCGATTTGTTAGGCATAAGTCACATCCATATACTGTCCGGAAGGACATACATATAGTGAGTTTTTCTAATTTGTTTAATGTGTCTATTTCAAGAATGTTTTTGAACAGCTATACGTGTATTAGCTTTTGTTCTTTCTGCACATCAGCAATCTTAGAGCTGTCATGTGATCAGTTTTTGAAGGACGTTTTAAAATTTGGGCTATTTTACTTGTACTGATGAGTACTGTAAGTATGACATGACAGGTCTGTATTTTGTTTTTAAATAATTACATGGTATGCCTCAACTGATTGTCGTCTTCTTCCGCCTTTTATCAATGTCCTAGTCACTCTTGTCTTGACGCCAGAAACCAGCCTTTGTGTATGTTGCAACAATTTTGAAGAAGCAATCAGCGAGTTGTGTTTAATATGCTATTTGGAGAAGGCGTTTTGCAGTGACTCTTGTATCATCTTAAAGTTTCACAACTGGGTATGAGGTGGATATGCCTTTGTTTTCTTTGGGAGCCTCCTCTCCCAAGAAATTTCATCTTTTTAATTCTTAAGCAGGTACTGAGGGTATATTGTAAAAATTTTAAAAGTCGCTACACATATATGCACTGTGGAGGCGGATGCAACGATTTTTACACAGTAAGGAAACTTTCCCCTATTCGATTGCTAACGTGGCACCACGATTACTCTCGCTTGTTAATCGTGGTCTCTTTAGTTCTTGTGTAATAAGCATAGTCCATTGCATCTCTCTCTCTCTCTCTCTCTCTCTCTCTCTCTCTCTCTCTCCCCCCTCTATTTATAGCAATCGAAGAAAGTTGCAAGAGCAGCACCCAAAGGATCTGAATCAACCAGAGTGGCTACTGCTCTCTCACCCTTGCCATATAGGAATCTTGCTGAGGAGAGAGTTGCAAGAGCAGCAACAAAAGATCTACAGCAGCTTGACTACCGCTCTCTCCTCTTTCACTTCCTTGCTATGAGCATTTCCTCTCCACACAGAAATCTTGCAAAAGAGAGTTGCAAGAGCAGAAACTATCCAGATGCTTTCCTTATCATTGTTATGCAAATAGATTTGACTGGGCTAGAAGGACTCTGTTGCTGACCCTGTCCTTTTTATTAAAAAAATCTCATGCACAAGCTTTCTCTGTCCACATAGCTTTGTCCGGCTTGGAAGTAACAACTTTTTCAATAGCACATTAGCTATACATAAGGTACCAATCCGATCGATTCCTTCTATATTCTATATGGTACTACAAAGCCTAACCTAGTGTACCATGTTCTAGGTTGTAGAGGTGTACCACATCTTCACACGAACCTTGTGGTTTCTCGATTTGTGGTACCCTGCTACATTCAAATTGAGAAAGGTGAACAGTGCATGCATGAATCTTATCGCTCGAGGGCAAGCAACAATACACCTTTTTATGGATTAGTTTTCCTCGTGCTTATGTCAATAACATGGAGTCAATGGTGTAGTTTGTTAAACCAAATTTGTGTAGTCAGAAACATTGCCATTAGGTTCACAGTGATGGTGGAAAGGAGAGAAAGTTAGAATAAAAGATGCATGATAGAACAAGTTTGGGAAACATTTTGAAGTGTATAAAAATGTAAGGAAATATTAATGATTGAATTTAATGGTTAAAATTATGGCCGATCATTTTGGTAGGCAATTTGCAAGTTTGTGCTTGGCTAGCTATCTATTGTTTTGCAGAGAAGAGGTTCATTGTTGTAGAGTGATTGGTCCATATATTTGTGGAAGCACTTACATGGATGTGCATATATGAATGTCTAGATGTCACGTTTATCTGCGACTCGTACACGTTTTGTACTTGCAACTATGCTAAGGTAAAACCGATCATTGTTGTGCATGAACATACCGATTTATTGTGAATAAGAAGAATTGAAATGTTTGTTGTCGGATGGTACGTGGCCTTGTGTAGTTTTTGTAAGGTGATCTCTTCATCTTGTTGTTTTGCACCTTCTAAAGGAGCTCCAGTGCAATAGCAATAGCTTAAGGTGGTGATGGGAGGGAGGAATTAGAGAACCATGGCTATTGCAATCCAATCTAGGCATCGAATTGTTATGCCAAGCTGTTAGCAGTTTGGTGATAAGCTTTTGAAGTAGTCTATAGGAATCCACCGTGTTCCAACCTAGCTGCAACCTCAATTTCGAGAATGGTAAACTCGTGTTAAAGAGTCCATTTTGACGCAATTAAATTATTAAATCTGGAGCTCTACAATAAAGGTGTTTCATTCATCTTCGGTCATTGTATTGAATTCAATTATCTTAGGAGCTTTAAGATGTTAACAACTGTAGGCAAACCTTTTCCACTGTGAGCGTTTACTTGCTTGTCATGGAAAGCCTCACGTTTTGATACACAAGTGCATACCAATGTTGTAAGTGTAGAGTGATAAACTGTGTGTGGGTAGAGTACTCACTACTAATAAGTGAAACCCCTTATTGTTTTATGTAGAAAGAGTAAGGTTAGTGGGGTCAGTGAAATCTGTGGGTGGTCGAACACTGGACGTCCCCCGAGGCAAAGGCACATACTCCACTTAAAGATGAATGTGTCGATAAGTGGGTCCTATTAGCTAAACTACTAGTATGTACAAGAAAAAGGTGAGAGACTCTCACTAACTATATCCATTGGCTCGCTCACTCGATCTATATGCAGCCATATTGGCTCTAGTGATAGGCAAGCGTACGAATCCATGCTAGAGCATGCATGCAAATCTCGCAAACATTTCTGTATGGTCTGCGTAGCTCCGCAATGCATCATGTTAGTGTCAATCATCGTATGACTGGTAATCCCTGCTATAAACACAGCTGCTAGGTCGGGCCTTGATACTAGTAGGTTGTACATGAGACTCCCAAACGTTGATGAAATTTTTGCAAACCTAGCTGTACTTGCCTCCTCGGTGCTATCTGCATCGTGACAACTACTCATCATGCATAAATATTATTTCATTGTTGACACTGGGATGGCTATGCCCCTCTCACCCATAGGTGGAACTATGTGTCCGATCATCATCAACCTCTAGTATGAGCATATCAAAGAACTCCATGTCCATCATTTTTGCCAGTGTCTCTAGGGATCAGATCTGCTCTACCTCTGTCTACACCAACACTGACAACATTTGTTGCGTCTCACTGGAGAAATCACTCTCCATCTCTGCCTCTGCAAAGTCGATTGACATGTCCTGCATAGTTACATGCCCTATCTCATGAGCATGGTGGAGCTCACTTGCAAAGGAGACACGTTTTGTCTCTCATTGATCACATGCCAACAACAAAATTGAGACTATGCCATCTCGTACTTGAGATACATGCATAGGGTAGACCAAGTCACTACGGGATTTCCATGTAATCACTAGCAATCCAGAATGCATCTGAAAGACTGCTCTCTAAGCAATACATGACACCCACAATCTGTTAACTTTCTCATTAAGATCAAACTTTGTCTCACCTACCCCACAAAACTACATGCACAATCTGATAACTGAAAGTAATTTGTACCTATAACTTGTAGAACGTGTGACTACCTGTAAGCTATAGCCACACACAAATCTCACTTCTGCGGAGTGAATACAAGAACACACCAATTTGTGTCCAAAAGTGATAGAAAACCTGTCCAAGCAAGAGTCAAACTCAAATGCTATCAATGTGAGAGTCATACTTGATCACTAAAGCATCATAGACTAGAATGCGAATAAGTACAGACTATGACAAGAACTTGGACAAAATAAAGTTTTCCTTGTAATTTAAGCGAAACCTCAAAGTTATCTCACAAAAATGGACATACACAAAACGTGTGAAGCCAACTAGGCTATGCGCATAAATAGAGATAAAATCTTTCATCCACAATCTATCATACATAAAGTCAATTTGACTAAAAATCTCTCCAAACATGATGGGGAAAAGTAAGACAAATTGTTGGGTTGAAAAAAGTGCATAAACTCGTCACAAACAAAACCGTTTCAATCACAAATCCACATGAGGCATATGTCAACTACCAAGAGCATGGCAGTGGAACTCACTCTTGCACGAGTAGCTCCCTGGACAACTCCACCTACCTGAAACCCGAAAAACCTATGAATTTGTATCACTTGTGAGTTGTAACTAGCTCAATCTGTATCTACATATATACATATGCATAACCGAGAAGCACTAAACTAAGTGTTGAAACCTCTCTAAAATCCCACATAGCCAATGCATACATGATTGTATCCAAATCTGTATCAATCTGAAAGCCACATCCCAAATCAACACTTGCATATTCAAATTCAAGGTAAATAATCTCGCAAGTAGAACCACATAGTGTGACATACATATCCAAAGATGCGAACTACATAATTCTATGTAGTGTAGGAGTCCAACTGTCAAAGCGTCTATGCGTAGAAATTAATGCAAGACCTCATCAATCATGAATGTCAAGAATAGATGTGGGAGTCCCTATGTGTCCACCATTTTTATAAGGTCTCTCAAGTTTCTTCAATGCCACAAGGTAGGACGTGTCATATTGATGGCAAGTTGCATCAAACAATGTGTAAATTGCATCTTGGGTGGATGCGTTCTTGTGTGTCCACTTATAGGTGTCGATGTCTCTTTGAAAGAATGTTTTTGCTAATGAAATTTGAAACAATCATGTTAGCTTCTTTCAATTGGTACATCATAAGAAATATGGCTTGTACAACGTGTATAGGGAGAAGAAACTTTTCACCCTTATTCTGATGTACTCATTGAAGCCCCATTTTTCCTTGGTAGTCTCCTTTTCCTATTGGGAAGGTGTAAGGGAACATGCATGACTCTATTGTAGTCTCTATATTCAGTCTCATGGGTTGGTAGTCCATTGTATCAAAAAGTAATTGTCCATTCACTAAGCTTGGTGGGTTATCGCATATCTAAATATAACTAGCTTCATTTGTGTCCTTTGTAATGAATTCTGTTCTCTTTGATATCCTATGTAGATTTTGCAGAATGCCAATTTCACATTGAGCCTCTACTTGTTGCATTAACTTGTATGGATCATTCTCCCAAAGGTTTTCAATAATATTTTCTACCATCGATGGTGACAGTACGCACATGTACATCTTTTTGTTAATTTGTTTAGTGATAACCTTCTACTTTCTTAGAATCGGCTTGTTCTTCATGTTGTGTGCAAGTATTGCTACTAGTGGTGTGTTTGTAAGGTGTACTACTATGCAACACACATTTAAGTCGGTTGAATGGATTGCCAAGTAATGATCTTTTATCAAACCCTTTGCAACCGTATTTTCTATGGAGGTGACACTGATTGTGACGTCGATAACACTAAAAAGTTGTGCTATAAATTGATTTGAGTTTAGGATGGTCTCGTGATGTAAAATAATGACACTATTTGATCTTGGCCTTTTTTGACAACATGCCCAATTTGATATGATGTTGTGAATTCTAGCTCTTTGTAATAAGATGGCATATGCCAACTTTGTATGTGTGTTGTCTACACTCTTGTAATGCACATCTTCTTTTGTAAAGGTTGCAAACACCACACCTTCTGCAAATGGTGTTGTTATGTGAAGTGATGTTGCATCCCTCTATCTAGTCTTCATAAAGATTATGAACGCTAAATCATGAAGAATTAAAAGGGTAGCGAATTTCTTTTTTCTACTCATAGTTTGGTATTCGATGTCTTTTACAATTGGCATGAAGTGACTCGCCATTGTCATTTTTTGAGACTATGTTTATTTGTAACTATGGATGTAAAATATAAAATATTAGTCTTTTATTCAGTGTGCATGAGAGTACATTTTTGTAGGTGTTCATATGATAAAATGTACAAACTCTCTACTCTAATGAAAGCAATAAAAAAAAGGACTACTGTATTTAACTATTGGAAGCAATTTTTTTTGAATATACTATTGCTTTATATCAAAAGAGATTGCAAGTTACAATGACACGTCTAAACATTGTTGAAGAAAGGTATGTCCATTTCATAGATAGGGCATAGACGTTGCTCAAGGCGTACAACAAGGCGTTGTAGCTCAAAGTCTAAGTGTTCGTGTCTTTGTTTTTAAGGGACTCTTCCTAAGATAGTTTTTCTTGGTTATGTTTTTATGACTTTAATGCCAACAGAGGTCCTTGTTTTTATAAGGGACACATTTCATATGACGTCAAGGCAAAAATAAATAATTATGCAACTCAAAATTAGAAACAATGCTTGTTAATTGATAGTAAATCTCTATATATCTCTAATGTGAATGACCGCTTGCAATGCACACCATTACCAGCTTGGTGGAATGACCAATGTTGAGCATATTCATGGTAGGTTGGCAATCTAAGAAGTTTTATGTAAGCATGCGACACGTGCAAACGACTGGTGTTGCAAGCTTTGTGTGACAAAGGTTTAAAATAACTCCTTTAGTGTGTATAAAATGATACATGTGCAAATGAGATAATACATTTGATGTTGGAGATTTCCCTCAAGACTTGCACTCAAGTGCACTACTAATCACGAATATGCATGTTTTCATAGGCAAAACTAGTTCAACACCCTTTTTGGAAGTCCAACAATGGCACTTGTAGTCCAAAAGACAACTGATGTCGAAGGGATATAATGTATGTAAATGGGAGTCCATCACACTTGCAGCCGAAGGGATGAATGAAGTCAAAGTAATACACTTTATGTAAATATAAAAAGGCACGATCAGGTCAAACACACAACAAATTTTAATTCTATATACCCCATGATGCAATGATAGAAATAGAAAAAGGAATGATTAGTTTAGTTACAAAACACTTTAGAAGACCTTAGTGGAATGAACTCAAAACATAGGCTTTCCCAAATGGAAACCCTCGTGTTGCAGTGACAAACATGAAGTAGTGAACAAATGACACCCAATGTTTGTCATTGTTGCAACCCTAGTGTTGCAATGACAAACATGAAGTAGTGAACAAATGATACCCAATATAGATCACCAAAGGGGGACACATCGCTGAAAAATAAAATATGAAACATAAAGACTTTAACTTTTAAAGTAAAATTCATGTAGTTACATACATCGTGTGTGTAGAATGCTTGTAGTGTAGGAAGAGAACCATATTTAATCATGGTACAATTCTTCACCATTTTTTATAAATTTACTATAGGGAATGTGCCGTTCCCCCGCCTCTTTCATCCCCTTCAGTATTGAAGGGGTTCTTATGCTTCTCCTCTAGTGTTAAACGAACAATTATTGTTTTATAAAAACAAGGTAATGAGAAAAAATTGTTACCTTTGATTTGTTTGATTTGTGCAAAGAACACTAGAAGTCGAGAGGAGGCCAAAGGGCGGATGGTATGCACACCAAAGGGTTGCAAGAGCATTGTTGTGGTGATCGAGTGTAGCAAAATGAAAGAATCAACCCTATTCAACCTAGATTCTAGCAAGAACGAAAAGTGATTGGTTTCCCTTGTGGACATCCAACGACAACACTTGTGGCCAATATGATGACCATGGACAAAGTGTATGTGACAAATGCTATAACATGGAAATCTTAAACAACAATAGTTCTTGAACATGTATACTAATGTATACTTGTTTTCTTAAGCCAAACATAGATCTTTGAAAAGACATTTAATTGCATATTGTTAATGGAGTGCCAAATGTACATTCAATGAGCATTACTTTATTTATATGTCTCTATTTCCTCACAAACACACTCTCTCTCTCTCTCTCTCTCTCTCTCTCTCTCTCTGTGTCTCTCTCTGTCCCTCTCTCTCTCTCTGTCTATCTCTCTGGGAAATGCCTTGAAGTTTATAGAGGGATGCACTCTACTTAGGGCTGAGGCAGTAGCTAGGCACACAAGTAATTAGGTAGATGTAGTAGCTCTCTCCCTCTCAAGTTCCTGACAATGAACTTTACAAAAATTAAGGATCCTGTCATCACCTTCCCTCTTGCTGTAGCCCTTGCGTTCATCATCATTGTCATTGCCAACAACTATTTGTCTACCATCATCACTGCTTCTGAAGTTCTTGTTGTTGGCTTCTTGAAATCTTCCCAACACTTTCAACACAACTTTGATTCAATAAATAAAAATAAATTCAGCCAAAAAATTGAATAATCACAACACACAAAGAGAGCAACAAAAACAACAATCAAAACGCCAGACACCATACTAGGTACCAACCACCCCCCTCAATAAATATAAATGAGTGTTTGCCTTTCGTCTCTTTATTCATCTCATGGAGCATGAATCACAATAAGATAAATATATGGAAGATAAGAGAGTATAATCTATGCAATCGAGAGTGTGTATGACATGATTAAGGGATAAAATTAGTATAAAAGAGAGAAAAAGTGTATCTTCTACAACTTTGCTCTGATGGAGATTCTGATGGCTTTGTTGACTTCAAAAGGGGATATAACACAAGGTCACCTAACCAGGATGCTCTTGAGCGCTTGTCTTCCTCGTGAAGAGTCAAGAAACCGAGTCCTACTAAAAAAGTGCGGTGCGTGTAGACATGATTTCCGGATTCTCTTTCTCTCTTCATGCATAGACCCAAAAATAGAAGTGGTTGCTTTTCACTTAAACTCTAAGAATAGTAAGAAGAGTTCTATTTACATTGCTTCTTTTGAATGGTTTTTAAGGATAAAACATAAGAAAAATGGATAGAATGTCCAAAAGTAGTAATAATGATAACAGTCCTCCCCGATAGGGAAGCAACTGCCCTCATTTGCAAAAAATAGAAAAAACTAGGAATCTCAAAATTTGTGTAGAGACGAGGCAGATCTCCACACAATATAGTTTTGATCAAGTAAAGTAAGAGGGAACTTCCCACTGCTCATCATAAGCGGACCCTCTAACGAAGAGAAGAAGAGCATGACAACAATGAAAAGCAATCACCTTTTACACCGTTCAAAGGGCAAAACCTCAACCAAGTATTGCTCTAAATGATGCACTGAATAGATGTCAAAGGATAAACTTTAGGTATCAAATACCACAGACTAACAGTCAAAGGGCAAACCTCAGCATCAAATTACCACTGAATGAACTGTCAAAGGGAAAACCTTGGGTATGGAATACCACAATCATCAACCAAAATGCGAACCTTAGGTAAAGAATAAATACTTTCAAGTTACATAGCCACATACCCATCTTCACATTTCAATTTTCATGAACTAAATGACTCCTCTTCTTTAAAACCTGTAGGTTTTTAAAAAAAGTGATTTTTAAAACCCCTTCTGTTGATATAAACCTATAACTTTCTTGAAATTATGAACTCACATGCTATATTTACATAATTTAAGGTGGATCCCCTAGGAGCAAAAAAAGCACTATAGTGCTTGTACTAAGTATTACAAACGCATATAACTAATTACAAATTAAGAATTTCAATCACCAAGTAGTTTGAGGGCGATTGCTCTCACTCAAGAGGTGCACCATCCTATTATCTATATGATAGTAATTGAGGCCCTATAGCTACAACATTCTAGATTTGCAGGAGGTGCAGACAAAAAGAATGGGGAGGTGTTAGGTTGGAGAAACCTTAGTCAAGTCTGAAAGGGAGTATGTATTGATAAAAAATAGTGAAACTTTTTGTACTGGTATGCAAAGAGAAGTCTTTAAGTCAGGCACAACGTGACTTGCATATGTAGCTAGTCATTCTATCATCGCTCCAAAGGGTCTAAGAAAGTACTTGCTACAAGGGTTCACCTTTTCAAAGACTCTTTTTTCAAAAGCTTGGCCTTGAAATCTATGAGCAAGCTTAGAAAATATGGTGATCAAAATTGTAGGCTCTAGAAGGAAGAAATACCGTGAGGAGTGCCTAAAGCAGCTTGCTGATGAAGTTGCACTACTGATCTCCAAAAACAAGATGGGGTGGCCTTTGAGGTTGAGCATAAAAGGTGGCTAGAAGCTAAATTGTGACCAAGCAATAGCTCAAGGAGGTGAGGAATGCTAGAATATTATCCAGACAATTAACCTATCTGTAGTTGGAGAAGGTCAATAAAGCACACTTTTTCAGGGCCCTAAAAGTCAAGAGAAATTTGGGCCTTGTTTACTCACTCATAAATGGGAATTAAGCTAAGGACCCAAATGAAATGTCTAAATTGATGCTTGATCACAAAACCAGATCATAGGTCATCTCAAGGCCCACTCCCTCGAAGTGGCTGGAGCCAGAGCTGCTCTTCTTGGGAGTGTAAAAAATGGTATCCCACTCAGACGCCAAACTTTTGGAGAATACATTCATCAAGGAGGAATGCTCTCTCGTGCTGCAAGCATTAGGCAAGGAGAAGTCCCTTGGGTGGGATGGATTGACTACTGAGTTTTTAAAAGAATTCTTGGATGAGCTCAAGTCCCCTATCACAAAAATGACTTACCAAGCCCTAGTTGATGGGAGTACTAGAATCAAGCATAAACATAAGCCTCATTAAACCTATACCCAAACAAATTTTCTGCTCCCAACTAAAAAATTGGTGTCCCATAACTATGATGTCAGTGGCCTATAAATTTATTGCCAAAACTATTGCCCCCATGCTCTCTCCCATCCCGGACAAAGCTATTACATCCCACAAGCATGGATTTATCTCTGATAACATTTTGGTAGTAATGGTTGGTATAGAGTATGCAACATTTACTAATCAAGAGTGTATCCTATTGCAGCTAGATTTAGATAAAGCTTATGATAGGATCACATGGTTCATTGAAGATGTCATGAAATTTCTAGTCTTTGGGCTGCGAATGTGTCAGTTGGTCGGCACCCTTGGTGCTGGTAGCCAATCTGAGCTTCTATTCAATGAAAGAATTGTGGGTGCATTTGAGGGCCAAAGGTCAATCAAGCAGGGTTGCCTGCTAGCCCTTGTGTTGTTTGCCACCATTAGGTCTCATCCTCTGGTTACCATGCTTGAAGCCACTGCTACAAGAGAGGAGATTCAAGGTTTGTCCCTAGTTTTTTGTTGTTCTCCATCGGGTATCATCCTCTGGTTACCATGCTTGAAGCCAGTGCTACAAGAGAGGAGATTCAAGGTTTGCCCCTAGTTTTTTGTTGTTCGCCATCGGGTATCATCCTCTGGTTACCATGCTTGAAGCCAATGCTACAAGAGGGGAGATTCAAGGGTTGTCCTCTATTGTTCGCCATCGGGTCTCATCCTCTAGTTACCATGCTTGAAGCCAGTGCTATATGAGGGGAGATTCAAAGGTTGTCCCTACCTAACAATGAACAACTTCTAGTGAAGCTTTTTGTGGATGACTACCTACTTTTCCTCAAGGCTTGCCCTCATGTGATTAAGAAGGCTCTAGAGATTGTGCAAACGTATGCCTTAGCCTTAGGACCAAAGTGTAGTATTGAAAAATCAAGATTGATTTCACTCTCAACAAATGAATCTTTCAATCCATCGAAGACATTTTGGCACTTGGGAGCCCCACTTGGGGTCGACATAACCCACAAGCAAAGATTCCTATGGGTCTTGGAGAAGGTAAGGAACAAAATGCAAAGGTGAAAATATGTGCTTCACCCCTTCCCACGAGTAGAGTGAAAGTGATTCATTTAGGCTACCATACATAGCCCTCAATAGTCCGCTGCTTAAGTTGGCCAAATGAAACTGGAAAGAGTTCTTGAAACATGTGAAAAGATTTCTATGGAAAAACAACACAAAAGACTTGGCACTGGGAATGGGCTAGATGGGAGTTTGTTGCAAGACTAGTTGAGCAAGGTGGTATCAGGATCCTTAACCCTATTAGGATCCTGATAGTTGCAAGACTAGTTGAGCAAGGTGGTATCAGGATCCTTAACCCTATTACTCATGCAAAGGCCCAATGTGCTAAATTTGTGGTAACAATCACAAAGCAAGACTAGGTTTGGGCCATTATGATAAAGGACAAGATGTATGATGCTAAACTATTCTCTCAAGATGGCCAATGAAAAGGGCTTGAAATGCACGACAAATTGCTTGCCCTTCAGTGCCTTGACCTAAGGTTTGGGGGCACAACGGGTGAGCTAGTTCAAAAATGCAACATAGCAACAAAAGCCTTGGATTGGGGAGAGATAACAAGGTATTTTCACAGCTCTATAACTCACTGGTCCCCATGGTACTAAGGTGAGAAGCATCATATTGAAACCGTTCTGGAGGGAAGTTGCCAGAAAGATTAATTGACTAGGCTAGTTTTGGGACAACAATGGCATAAGGTGGAAATGAACATACCAACAAATGGTTACCCAGTTCCACCTTAGTGGGATTGAAAGATTGCTAGGGGTCAATAGAGCTTTAAAATGGATAGATAGATTTCATCTGCTAACTTACGAGTCCAATTTCGAGTGGAAAGCATGGTGATGGACCAAGAACAAACATTCCCTTCAACCGCAAACCAAGGGAGTTTACCACACCCTTTTGGTTTTGACAGATTGGTTTTCCCCCCTGAACAAGCAATGGGGTAAGCATTGGCCGGAACAAGATGCGTGCCAATAGAAAAGAACATTTAGTGCCCACAATGGCCACTTTGGGATGAAGGTTTTTTTATGGAAGGTTCTATGGGGATCCTTGCCGACTAGTGTGAAGGTTCTAGCCAGAGGTATTGGCCTAAATAGATGCTCACAATGCAGAATGGCTAGTGAGGGCCTCCCTCACTTATTCAAGGAGTTCCCAATGATCTAGGGATATGGCAGGGAAGACCTGTAAATGGATTCAAAAGACCTGGAAGATAGGGTTCTTCAAGAACAATCTCTTCATGGGAGGGAAGGTGTTGAAAAGCCAAGCATTGCTTATTTGTACGCAAATTGTTAGATTTGGCTACTTTAAGCACCTATGGAATGCCCAGTTATTTGAGAATTCCCTAAAAGTAGCTAGTTTTGTGAAGATTATACAAGAAAGTAGGGAAGAAATTGTTGCCACTGGGAAACGAAAGAACTCTGAAGAGTGGAATTGGGCAATTGGGGGCCGCAATGATTGACTTGCATATTTGAGTGGATGGGTTCTTGCTCATGTCAAGGGTTTCTCCGTGTGCAACCAGTCTTTGCATTGGTGTCCCTTTGATTATCGGGGGGTGGCTCCACTTGCAGCCGATATATCACCAATGTATCTATGGTATTTGGGAGAGGCCATGGCTTGATATGAGCATGGATTTAATTTGTAAATTTGGTGGTTATTTTGATATAATATACCCACCATTGTGAGTTTTGCAAAAAAAAAAAAAGAACTCTCCATGCATTATTTTCTTTGAAAAGAAAACCTTCTTCTCTAGAAGGAATTCTCTCTCTAGGAGTTTAATCTGACTTCCTCTCTTTAAAAGAGTTTAACACTCACTATTACTCATTTTTCTTTTTTGTCTATGATAGTTTAGCTATCATAAAATTAGCTATTCCAAGGGCCCACCTCCCACATTCCTCCTAGAAGAGGCAGCTCTTCCTCTGGGTTTTAAGCCTCATCACGTTCCATGATTAAAAAGCGATCTCTTCCATTATTGAGAAAGGGGTATGAACTCCTCAACCTCTAGGCACTCTTCCTTTGTGTCCTTTTTCTTGATGTTCTCCTCCATTCATCCTTTCCCATTCTCCGTTTGAGAGCTCATAAGCTTAGTTACCATGAGATTTTCCAAGATGGCTTTTCGAAGAACCTCAAAGATATTATCGTAGAGAAAGGGGTTTTTGGAATTATTTGGTGGGGCTTCCGTCAATTGTCCAGTTGCCCTTGCTTGGGATTTGAACCCCTTGCACAAGATGCTGGAGACTTGTTTCCATCCTTGTTCTTTCTTTCTATGTGCTATCGTTTGAACCATTAGGGATGATGTTTTTGATGGGCGGCTAATGAAAAACGACATCTAGAGGCGGCCTTTCCGTTGCTATGATGGGCTTCTCTAAATTCTCTATGGTTTTTGTGCTTGCATTTGACTTCCCATCTTCCCGTGGCTGTTCATTAACATTTTGTGGCGGGATCTTTGTTTCAGTATCCATTTGGAGTGTTAAAGGCATGACTTTTTCTCCAAAAAATGGCATGGAGTCATGATCGAGGTAGCGAGACACGACCTAGTGAAGTGCCCAAATTTATTACACTTAAAGCAGGCACCAAAGAAGGTTCCAAATTTTAAAGCAATGACCTTGAGAATGTCCCCCACATTCCCTACTAGGTTCTTGGGTTGGGGCTTTCTGTGATCCCATCATATACACACCTTGTTAGTAGCAGTACCTACTACTCTACTAGATGGTACAAATAGCTGGATACCAAGTGCTACTGCTAGGTATTTTAAGTTGCTTCTCAATCACACTAGAAGGTTGAAAAATTCCACCCACACCGGGTACATATACTAGAACACATCAAGGGATTCAAATGAGGGATCCCAAGGGAGAACGTACACCAACGATTGGTTGAAAAACAATGGGCTTTTGGCTATGACTTTGGCCACTGTTGCCTCGTCGTCTTGCTGAACTGAAGTGAGAAAAAGCCTTTTGCAAGATATTGAATGTGAGACATAGTATTCGCTCTGATTCAAGATGTTGGAGCTATAGAGCCAATTGATTAGCTGGCTTTGGTAGGCACTCTGCCCATGAACCTGAAGACCAACGTAGAGTTGGCTAGCTCGGCAAGTTTCCTCTTGATCGAAGCAAGAGGGACATCAACGATGAGAGAATCCTCAACTTACACTCTTTGTGGAAGCGTTTTCCTAAGAGCTTGATAAGTCATGTCCCCCATGGCAGCATCGTGGAGAAAAACAGGTGCCTCTAATTCCATTAACAATTTTTATTTAAGGATAGTGTGCTTAGAACCTCATCCAACTTCTTCTCTATCTGTGATTTACGCCCTCTTAGTTCATCTTTGTTTATCCTGGCCAATGTTGAGGTAAAGGTGGTGTGCCTCTTACCTTGATCGGACATGTCACAGACGTCCGACCGCCCATTAATTGTACACACCTTATTCTTTACTAGTTAGAAGAATAAGGGGCTCTCTCACATACACATAGTGTTGAGCTGCTCCACCCACATCCAACGTTCCCTCTCTCTCCTTCTCACTCTCTGCACACGCAGTGTTTGTGCACTCACAATTGGTATCAGAGCTATGACTTAGCAATGGCGGAGAGCAAGATGGCTTTGAGAGCTTTGAGGCAATAGCTGGCTCTCAACGATGGGGGCCTCTTGATTTAGACTTATCTCTAATTGGCATGAAGCCAAAAAGAACTTTCCATCCCTCTCTTTGCATTTAGCCTTCCAGGTGTTTCCAACTACTTGTCTCCATTTACTTGCAGATCACTTTCTGGATCAAATCCCGTTGAGGTTCTCAACCCAATTCTATGAAGAGCAAAGAATCTCATAAATTTTTTTGGTCATTTTGGGAGAACTAAAAAGCCTTTCTCTAGGTGACTTCTAAGCTTTCCAATCCAATGGTGTGGAGAGGAGGGAAGGGTTACGTTTGAGACTTTTCCTAGCAATATTTCAATGATGATCTCCTCTTGGAGAGAGACATTATTGCCTAGATTAAGATTCTCCAAGGATCGCCAATCCCCTTTTTGTTAATCCCAAAAAGACTACAACGTGTCAAAGCCCTTGTTGTTGAGATTCCTGGCTATTTCAACCCAATGGTTATTAAGGCCCAAGCCCGTGATGTTATTCCCTTCTGCTTGAAGAAAAAGTAAAGAATTATTGGCAAAAATCTTAATAAGCACTTGTTTATCACTCTCGATTTGAGGTCCTTTAATTTCTCCCCTTGTAGCTGCTTGCTCCAACATAGCAATTAGAGGGTGGGTATAGGTTGCAAACCAAAGCGGCACCGAGGGACACCCTTCACAAATGGATCTTTTGACATCAAAGAAGCCAACTATTCTTGAGTTGAAGAATAGTTTGGAGGAGCTCCCTTCACCAAGAGTACTTATTGCTTGAGAGATTTGAGGAACAAACCCCAAGGTCTGCAACATTTCTTGCACAAATGACCGGGTTATTCTATCATAATCCTTATCAAGGTCAAGCTGAAGTAAGATACATTCTTGTTTTCTGAACTTGGCATATTCCATACCTATCATGTCTGCTAGGATGTTATCATATATTGATCTTAATTTAATAAATCCATGTTGGTGGGGAGATATAACATCTGCTAAAGCAAGGTTCATTCTTTCAACAATGAGTTTAGCTAGTACCTTGTAAACCACCATCATCATTGTAATAAGTCTCCAGTATTTCAGATGGGAGCAAGCTAATTGCTTGTGAATGAGCTTAATTATCCCTTTCTTCACTCTTGATTCGAGTGTTCCTTTTGTAAAGGATTTGTTGACCATATGCAAGAAAGACAAGCCCAAAAATTTTGAGAACTCTTGACAAAACTCGATCGTGATCCCATCCCAACCTGGAGACTTTTCTTTGCCCAGAATTTTGAGTGTCTTCCAACATTCTCCAAGGTAAAGGGCCTTTCCAAATATTTTGCATGATCAAAGTCCACTAATGCCGGGGTGGTTGTAAAAATCTTAGCGCGGGCCTCTTTGGTCGTGGGAGAGGGAGAGTCCTCCTTTCCAATAATTTGACTAAATTCACTTTGCCCATGTGATCAGGGTTGTTGAGCTAAACTCCTTGGTTTTCTATCAGGAAGATATAGTACCTTGTCGCTACTTTGATAGTTATGAGTAGTGTTTTTGTTAGCCTCCTCACTCTTAATTCTCCTCTCCTTGGCTTGGATCTTGAGGAGGTTAGTCTCTTCTATTTCCCTTTCCTACAAGATCTGCTTGATCTTCATCCATTCCATATGATCTTCGTCAGAGGCCTTGCCTTGCATTTTTTTAATGCCTAGTTCCTCAAATCTAGATTTGAAGACTGAACATGCTTGCTTGTTAGTCTTTTTCATTGTCAATCCGACTATCTTCATTGATGTTTGTATTTTTACTAAATCTTTTCCATGATTATGATCTTTCCTTGATGATGTCCTAGCTTCTTCCATAGCCGGAGATACTAGAGCCTTAAAATGAGCATCTTTAAATAGATTTGGGTAGGTAATAAGCAGCTTCTTCTCGGCATCGTGCGGTTGATGTAATTTTTCTGCCATGAATTCCAAGGTTCCAAGAAGAGGAAAATGATCTGAAAGATTTTCATCCACGAGGTAATAAGTAGCTTGATTCTTCCACAATCCAAGATATTAGAACCTTAAAATGAGCATCTTTAAATAGATTTGGGAAGGTAATAATCATCTTCTTGGCAGCGTGTGGTTGATGTAATTTTTTTGCAAGAAATTCCAAGGTTCCAAGAAGAGGAAAATGATCTGAGAGATTTTGATGATGTCCTAGCTTAGTTCTTCCACAACCCAAGATACTAGAGTCTTAAAATGAGCATCTTAAATAGATTCTTGCATTAGCAGTAAAGAAGGCACCCAATCTCTGCTATGAGAGAAATAGAGCATGTCAAGTCTAGAAGCAGACTCAGAGGATTGAAGACAATGGTAAGTGAAATCCGCATTGTCCTTCCATGGGCCATACTTCCAAGCATCAATAAGAGCCTATTTATCCTCCATGGTAGTCCATTTCTTATGCTCTCCCCTAGCAAGAATGCTTGAAGGGTCCTGCCTATTGTGTCTGGAGCAGACCATATTAAGTCTCCTACCATGCAAAATTCGTCCTCAATTTGTAGTTGTGAGAGGTCTTTCCAAAGTGTCAGCCTGCTTTTGGAGTCATTAGGGGAACAAATGTTGACAATAGTGAAAAAATAATTGTGCACCTTAATAGAGACCCCATAGCTCTCCCTGATGGGTGTTGGAATACAACTTTTGGCTCTAGATCGCTGTTGAATCCTATCATTACTCCACTGAATCCATTAGGAGCTGGACCGTAAAAGAAAAGTAATCCACCAAGCGTTTGATTTCTCGAAACTGTGGCATCAAGGTGGTGTTCTTGCAGACACCACCAATTTATATATTTTCTCCTTTTCATGCATTGTGAGCTTTTCTTGCTTCTCTCTTGTTCTTATTCCCTTCACATTCCAAGACAATAGTGTGGAATTCATGGGGAGAGAGGGACAAACTCTTCAACATCCAAATGCCTGTCCAATCTCCATAGATTTGATCCCATGAAATGTCAATGGATCTTCCGAGTCAAGGGACACCTTTTCCTGTAGTACTTCAAAGGGATTGTGTAGAGGGATGCCGATAGTTCCTCCTTTAGGAAATGTCAATGGATCTTCCAAGTCAAGGGACACCTTTTCTTGAAGTACTTCAAAGGGATTGTGTAGAGGGTTGCCAATAGTTCCCCGTTTAGATGGAGTAGGTGGTGGAGAAGAGCCTTTCCCCTTCAAGGCATAAGCGACCTCGAATGTTTTGGTTTCTCTTGCCACTACCTTCACCCTCTTGACCCTCTTCAGTCCTGGGACCTACACAAGTATTGAGGTAGTTACAATTAGAAGCGTAGATGTAGATGAATGAAAGACAAAATAATTTTCATTGTTAGAGTATTTAAGGATTTGCGGTGTGTCTCTTTGCTTCTCCACAATCTTAATCTGAAAATTCGAGTCCTCTTTGCTGCATATTTGCGGTATGTCTCTTTGCTTCTCCACAGTCTTATTCTGCAATTTCAAGTCCTCTTTGCTGCATATCAAAGCTTCCTTTTTGTCCCCTATTCTTGTCTCAATGTTATGCTTCATTTGTTTCCCACTTTCACCAAGAGCTCCTTCCTTAGCATGTACTTGATTCCCAACCCCAATGGTGGATTCCCAATACGCTTCTCCACAATCTTAATTTGCAATTTCAAGTCCTCTTTGCCGCATATCAAAGCCTCCTTTTTGTCCCCTACTCTAGTCTCGATGTTATCCTTCATTTGTTTCCTACTCTCACCAAGAGCTCCTTCCTTAGCACGTACTTGATTCTCAGCCCCAATGGTGGATTCCTATGCTTTGGGATTGGCACTTACTTTAGCCTTCATGGGGTAGTCTTTGGCAAAGTGACCAAATTTATCACACTCAGAGCATGCCCTAAAGTAGATTCCAAAATTGAGAAGGATTGTTCGGATCCCAACTCCAACATTGACTACCATGCTCTTTGGTGGTGTCTTAGAGACACTCGAAACTATACAAACCCTATTGGAGGTCTCGCCAAGACCCTTCTTGTTAGGAACAAACAAAGGGGTACCCAGCCAACTGGGGAGCATCCTGATGTTGTCCCAGAGCCAACAAGGTAAACCCACAAATTCGACCCCAGATAGGATGGATCCCGTGGAGAGACTCCATCGAGTCAAATACTCGCACCCATGGTACTACACAAACAATTGTCTTGTTAATTATAAGAGGACCTTTTTTGAGGACCTTTGAGACATCAGAGTACTCTTTGAATCTTAATGAGCAGAAGCCCTTGGCAAGGTAAGAAGTATTCTCAATTGCGTCCCCATTCCCAAGGATTTGCGGACTTTGAATCCATTGAATTAGCTCATATCTATTCAGGGCTCATCTATTCAAGGCTCTCCCACTAAATTTAAACACAAGCGTATGCTTAGCATGCATGAAAAGTTTCTTCTTAATAATCGTAGCAACACTGATCGCTTTTGCAACCTCTACATGTTGAGGAAGAGATTTCACAACACTGATCGCTTTCGCAACCTCTACCTGTTGAGGAAGAGATTTCTTAAGAGCACTATAGGCTCAATCTCCCAACCCTTCTTCTCACTCCCCACTATTTTTTACATGAGAGCTAGTTCTTTTGTTACTGCTTGCACCTTTCTCCATATGTCTGATGACCTCTTTTAGCTTGTGTTCTAGCCAATATTTTTTTTCCTTCAGTCGACCATTACTTTCCTTGATTGTTGCCTTGTATGTGATGTCTTTAACAGACTCTTTACAGTTGTGTGACCCTTCAATATATTTGCGAATGAGATGCCTGACCTTAGAGCTGTGGTCTTGGTGGAATCTTTGCTTCTACTTGCATAAATCATACCCTGAGGCACACCTACCTGCCTTAGGGTCGCCACCTCAAAATTAAATCCATTAGCAATAGTTGTCGGATCATTCCCTTTATCTTTGTCCTTGGCTTTATCAGAGCAGCCCTTTTCAATTGACAAAACTTTATTATTATTTAAGGTTGCTCCCCTTATCAAAGCTATGCTCGTTAAGCCGTCCAAGCGAAGGCCGTGATTTTTCATGTAAGCGGGATGAGGATGACCCATCTTGATCTTCCATCGGCACATCTTTATCTTCTATCGGCATGTTCACTGTCACAAGCATTCTAGAGAAATTTTTTATATCTTCGTCCATGGGCAAGCACCCTAATTCCATGGTTACCAAAGCAAGCACCACGGTCTGGATAAAAACCAAGCTTGCTCCGCGATTTGGTAGCCCTTAGAAGGAAAAATCTCAACAGCACTCGAAACACCTACTCCACGATCCTTGCAAGCTTAGCGAGGACATCTCCAACAGCCCAGCATCGCGTTGCCTCCCCAACTCAATACATCGAAACAAACACTAGGCATGAGTGTTTTTTTTGAAATGCTCATTTGAGCTAGATTTAAATTAACTCAACATAGTACATGAATATCTTGGCATATCCTTTGCCCAATCTCAACATAGTACATGAAAATCTTGGCATATCCTTTGCACAAGGGCATCCAACATATACAAAAAAGTCAGTTCAATGGGCGCAAAGAACCTTAAGGGATTTGAGACCATTGACCTTAAATGTACGCGTAATCCATGTTACAAAATGTCTGCTGTTGCGCTATATTTCCGTCAAGTACCTAACTTCTTGTTCTTGACGGAATCCATCCACAAGTTTTGAGCACTAGTTTGACATGCAACACTCCTTCCTATTTCTTGAACATTTTTTCATTCCTAGAAACCCATATGGATTTCAAGACTACAACTCTAGCTATAAAAATCTTTGTCCTCAAATCTTCATTGTCTAAGCGCCTAGAGCCAAGTACTTTGGCCTTATCCTTGATCGGCAAAAAACAAAAAAACCATTTTCTAAAGGAAAAATTTGTGTTCATCTTTGCATTCAAAGTGCCATATGTTCTCTAACACCTGGCTTCCTTTGACCTTGCTCCACTTTTTGGACCGAGTTTTGTTGAGATGACCAACCCACTGCTCAAAGAAAGCTAACTTCTCATGAACACTCTTTGTTGAGGGAGAATGAAATGACTTCCCCCCATGCCACTTCCACACCTTCCACTCAATTTTTGTGGAGCAAGATGGGCAGAAGATGTGGGGAAGGAGATCCAGGAGTCTACCAACAAGGACCTCTTCCTGGAGGGACAAACGATTCTCCTCTTTTAATTGTTCTAGAGACTGTCATCCTCCTTCCCAATGGTTCCACAAAGAGGTCAGGGTGCTAAAGCCTTTGTTGTTGAGTCGTCTTGCAATGGTGATCAAGAACAACACCTTGGAAAATGGGGCTCCAGGGAGGCCATTGCAAAGTAGTGTTTTTCCAGTAAAACTGGTCTCTTCATCCCATATGAGTGTGGAGGTAGCTTTGCAACATTTGCCAATGAATTTACCAATGAAACCCCCTGCCACTAACTGGACTCCTTTGGGCGGCAAAAGTCTATTTTTCATATTAAGATTTAACCACTTGCCCCCTCTAGATTTTATATTTAAATTCATCACCATTTCCCTAGCCATACAGGTCTAGCTCTCATCATATTTGGCTAGCGTCCGAAACAATTTTGCACATAGGGCCTCACTGTGAATAGAATGTTCAAGGATGTCCAAACCTCCTCGATTCTTCATCTTGGCTTTGGCTTAGTAAGTCCAAAGACAAGAGAGATCTTGAGTGCTATTATTGCAAAAAAGAGGGGTACATGAACATGCAAGTAGTGAAAAGAAGACAAGAAGACGGTAGAGTGTGATGATGGTAAGAAAGAGGGCATGTGAAAGTCAAAAGTTGAAGAGGTCAATGTTGTCACAAGTTGTAATGATGAGGATCTCACAATCACCTCTTCATTACCTACAATTTTCTTGTTGAGCATATTTCTTGCATATTTGATTTATCCAAGAGTGGTGCTCGGACTTGGTGTATCCTTGAATGTTATACCTCATAGATAGTGGCTCTGTACTTGAGATGGTAGCAAATGTGGATGCTCACACTTGGGCGATAATTTTGCTTGTGACATAGTTGGTGCGGGTGAGATTCATTTGAGGATTACCAATGGTTCTCTATGTGTTCTGAGACATGTGTCTAATCCCATCAAATTTTGATTTTGTAAGATATTTAAATGATTGTAGCTTTCATACATGCTTTGGCTATGGCTTAGAGGATCTAGAAGGTATTGGCATGTCTAATTAGTCCATTTGGGTTATTTTCTTAGTTCAATCTTTTAGAACTTGAAATGTGTGAGCATTGTGTTTATTTTAAAAAAACTTGATCATTTGATATATTTCTCTACGTAAAAAGAAGCTTGAGAATTCAGCCAAATTGCATCTAAATGTGTGTGCATCTATGGCTTCCCAGTCACTAGGTGGTGCTGCTACATACTTTATTTCTTTCACAGACAATGCAACTCAAAATATTTGTGCATATCCTTTGAACATGAGGATGATGCTACATACTTTATTTCTTTCATAATCACCGCGACTCAAAATATTTGTGCATATCCTTTGAACATGAGGATGATGCATTTTGTATCACTAAGAATTGGATTGTGTATGTCCAAAATTAGTCAAACAAGAAGCTTAAATGCTTTCAAGCTTGACAATGGTGGAGATAATGTCTCATGGATTACTATTCTTTTTTGACAGACATGGTATTGAGAGGGAGATTATTGCTTGTAAAAACCTACCCAAAATAGGATTTTCAAAAAGATGACTTGCATGACGCAAGAGTGATTTCAGAGCAATATATTATGTCATCTTGAATTGTCAGATGATTTTTGGGTTGAAGCTATGAAGATTGCAATTCACATGATTAAAAGATCATTATTGAAAGCACTAGATGGTGGTGTTCTAGAGAAAACTTAGTGGACAAAAAAAATCGTATAGTCATTTATGTCTCCTTCAATATTAGCCTTTGTACATGTGTGAAAGAAGCTTAGAAAGGAGTTTGACCCCAAGTCATAGAAGTGTATTTTCTTTGTCTATGGTGAAGATGGTAAGATGGTTTATTGTTTGTGGGACTCAATTTCTCATACGATAATCCATAGCAATGATCTCATATTCAATGAGATAAAAATGCCCAAGAATCCTTCCAAAGAGGTTGAGTTAAGCCACATGTGCATGAACAAAGACACTTGAGGATGTCCATGCATCACAAGGTGAAGAAATATTGCAGAGTGATGGTTCCATTAGCTATGATAATGGATAAAGCAATGGTAGAATACCGAGTGTTTTTGAAATTACAATGAGATAGTGAATTCCTCATGTAAAACTCTATTATATGTAAAAGGTCAAGAAATAGATTTCTTGAATGGTTCGTGATGACAAGCCTAGATTATGTTATGTTGATAGATTGTGGTGAGCCCCTCCTACGATAATGAGGCTATGTTATGAGATGACAAGCTAAAGTGGGAAAGTGCTACAAAATTAGATTTGGATTGTTCACATAAGAATCATATTTAAGACTTTGTACTTTGTTAGGTGCTTTGCCATGTAAAGGGGTCTATAACTTGAAGATCACATTCAATAATGGGAAGTCAAATACAAGGCTAGATTGGTTACAAAATGTTTCAAGCATAAGTATGGCATAGATTCTGATGAGGTTTATTGGCCAATTGCACCAAATGACTAAAATATGGGTAGCACTTACTTTGGTTGCCAAAGAGAACATACAATTAGTCCAAAAAGATGTTAAGACATTGTTAGTGCATGGTGACTTTCATGAGGACATTTACATGCAACCATAGGGTTTCTTGAAAATGACAAAGAAAAGTTGGTATGTAAGATAAAGAGAAGCCTTTATGGTTTGAAGCATTGGTTTGATGCTTTTATGAAGTGTCAAGTGCATAGGCAAGGCAATATTAGTCATTGCCTATGAATGGTAGTCTCTTGATTTTGATCCCTTATGTGGATGACATGTCCATTGTTGGGAAGAAGAGTCTTGAGGTAGAAGCTAATTTAGAACTTTGACATGAAGGATTTGGGTGAAGCTATTCTTGCCATGCACATTATGTGGGACAAGTCGAAGAAGGTCCTTGTCACAAAAAGAGTACATTTTGTTAAATTTAGCTTTTCACTATGTAGGGGGGAAAGACAATTTCTAGTAGATTGCCTCTATATGCAAAGTTAGCCAAGTAGAGTGTCCCAAACCTAGTGAGGAAAGGATTGAGATGGCCAATATTTCACATGAAACTATGATTGGTTCTTTGATATATGCCATGTTTAAGAGTCATGCAAACATTGTATTTGTAGTGGGAATTGTGACCAAATTTATGGATAATCCTTGCAAGAACCATTGTGGCATAGTGAAAGGTGTGATGAGATGAATGATACTAAAGATTTTTGCATTTGCTTTCGTTGCTACTAACTTTATAGCACTAACTATTCAAATATACTTATCGCTCAGTGAATAAGGAGCTCAACATGTTGTAGTGATTTGCAACTAGCTCTCTCTCTCTCTCTCTCTCTCTCTCTCTCTCTCTCTCTCTCTCTCTCTCTCTCTCTCTCTCTCTCTCTCTCTCTCTCCCCCTCTGCACACTTCAAGTGTAGTAGTCTTGTAACTAAAAATTAATATTGAATTAGGTTGGTAGGGTCCATTCTAAATTTGGGTTGTGCATCTAGTTTAAATCCCAAGTTAAGCGTCTATTCTATTTCTTCTCATGCAACCTCTCAAACCAATTGTTAAAACCACATGCTTTTGAATCCCCCCCCCCCCCCCCCCCCCCTCTCTCTCTCTCTCTCTCTCTCTCTCACACACACACACACACACACACACACACACACACAAAATAGCTTGAGTTATTTCTTCTGACTCTTCTATCACAAGCGACAAAAAGAAGCATGGCTGATAAGTATTTTTGGAGCACCTCATCTACATCTCTATTAAACCGTCCATTACGTGATCACACAATCAGCTATCGCAGTAATAGAAGGTGTTTGGGCGCTCTGTTAAAGGCAAGATATGAGTTGCCAAGACTAACCCATACTCCCGTGTGCGTGGAGTACAGTTAAAATAACCTCTTAACTGATGACCATAACTTCGATACAAAAAGATCTTTTGAGATGGAAGGAATTGGGCTAGCAGGTATAACCGCTCTGAAAAACCTGGCTTCATTGAATGTTTTATGTAATAATACTGTGGCCCTAGGCCCAGAGCCTCTATAACCATCGCCAATCTGATATTATTCCTAAAATGCTCGGGACCCCAAAGGGTTACACGAGTCACTCGATTTTTGTATGACCACCATTTAGTCTGGGAAACAGAGGTTCCTAATTGTGGGAATAGATATAGTTCATAACGGAGTAAAGTTGCTCTCCGTGTAGAGTCACCTAATTGATAAAGGTGTGCTTTGCTATGGAAAAAACTAGTTCTCGATTGTAGGCCATTTCTTAACACTCCTGATATGCAAACATGCGGATATGTATATTACTTTTGTACAGTTACTCCTTACTGTTACCTTGGATTGGTTTATATATTAGTGTCTTCTGGCTTTTATGGACTCACTTTTTGACTTTGAATTGGAATTGGAAGTATGAATTAATCACAAAAAAGTGTTGTTAATATGCAATATATTGTACACTGTTAATTTCCTTGCTGGTATACTGTACCCCATTTGTTGGATGTGTGACTTAAGCCGAGTATAAGGGTTTGTGGATTTTGTATTGGGATGTGTGGGATAAACTTGAGCCAGGTTCAAAAAGCTCGATAGTCGATTCGAACCAGGTATCGACTGCATTGGTGTTTCTAGTTGGTATACATTATGTGACTAGATATATATTTGACTTTTAAGGTAAATAAACATCTCTTTATACTGTACCCCAAATGTTGGGTGCATGACATATGCCGAGTATTAGGGTTTGTGGATTTTGTATTGGGATGTGTGGTTAAACATGAGCCAGGTTCAAAAAGCTGGATAGTCGATTCGAACCAGGTATTGGTGTATCGACGGCATTGGTGTGTCTAGTTGGTATACATTATGAGACTAGATATTTTATGACTTGACCTTGCTTTAAGGTAAATAGCATCTCTCTCTATATATACACTCTGTAGCGTATTTTTTACTGCCTCTCTGTTGTGTCGGGCTGCCTGCAACACGCTTTTGCCTGCGCTAGGGTTGAGGTGACAGGTGAGTGTAGTTGCAAATACTGAGGTGAGTTAATCAAGGTCAGACCGGATCTAGAGCTGGGATTATCCCTGAGTATCTGGCCCGTATGGGTGTCATCTAATTCTGTAGCTGGTCCGTGTCAGTGGCGGATCTGCTCCCGATTTGCTTCACCAAAGTATAAATGCCCCCTAAAATTGTGAGTACTCTTACTCACTTGGCATCGTGCTGTATTCCCTTTTGTGCATTCTATATTGTGTGGGTTAGTAGATATTTTTTACTGTGTGCTCAATCATGCCGAAAAAGAACGGGAAGGAGACTGTGGATGCCTCGTCGTCTCCCAATCTACAGGTTATATAAAAAATTCTTTGTCTTGCATTTGGAATCTCTGTGTAGCTTCGCTGTGACCGGTTTTTGGATTTTTTTTAAAAAAACCAGGTATTTTGTTTTCGGATATTAAACCTAAAGCTATTATGTCATGTATTATTCTGAAGCTTTGCTGATAAAAAGATTTGAATGTGTTTTTAAAAAAAAAACAGTAATATAGAGTTAGGAAAAATGGAAATTTGTTCCGGATACTTTACTTACAGGTCTTTGGGAGTTATTGTAAGTGCGAGTACATTTCTACTCTGTGATAGTTTGGAATTTATATACTTCTGTGACTAATGATGGTCGTTGTCGTAAAATAAACAAAAAATTGAGTTGTAACTTGGTTCTGGAAACTGAGTGAATGGCTCAGTTAAACTAAGTATTGCCTGGATTCTTGTGAATGATGGTAGTAGTATGCCTGGTTGCCGTATACAGTGCTGTAAAACTGGTTCTCTGATGAAAAATCTGTTTTTAAAAAAAAGGGGGAGACTGCCAGGTAAGAGGCTGTTTTGCTATTGAGGAAAGAGTACTGTATGGTACTTATTAGAAAGGAATTGTATATTAGGGTGATGATGTTATGATTCGGTTAAAAAAATGCTCAATAGATGAAATGAACTCTTGTAAATTAAAAAAACCCAGAAATTCACAAAAAAATGAGCTGTAATGATCATATAATGTTGATTAGATATTTTGGTTTATGGCTTCACTAATTTACTACTGTCCATTGGGTAAAATGACAGTCTCTTGAATAATTTACTCTCTAGTTTGGGTTCCCATTCCATTGGATCAGCGGTACACTTGTTTGAGGGCACTTAATACAGGTTTCGGAAAAGGTGTCCTGACTTCTGTTATTGAGTTGGTAGTATGTAGTATCTCATAACCATGTGAAGGAGTAAAGGTTTGGTTTTGGAAATTGACTTAACCATTTTTTACCATACTACATCTCCTACTTGTAAGATAGAACTTGTTTTTTGAGCTGATACTTATCTCACTGAATCGGCTAAAAAGCTATTTTATATTTACTTCGTACTAGCTTCTGTTATGTTGCTCTTTTTCTTATTCGTGATAATGCTAAGAGTTGCTACACATCCGGTATTGAATATGAGTGGCAATACATACTCGGATTGTATATGGAGCTAAAGTATGGCAGCACATACCGGATTGATTAAGCTGGTTCCAAGATACTTGTTTTTTTTCACATACGATGATGTTTTTTGATAATGTTTGGTGACTTACCATTACTTCAACAGGGAGATTGAGTTCTATAGGGCTTGGCTGGGTTTGAACCTCAGCTATTCTATAAAATTTGTTGGTCTTCATTTGCTGGCTTCCTAAAAACACTCAAAGTATATAGGAGCTGACTCTAACCTAGCATCTTGCAGTATATACAATAGTGCTTCTAGAAGTTGGTTATAAAAGCCTCGGTATTATAAGGAAAGTCATATTAACTCCCTTTATATTGATCTTTTCTGGTTTTTCTTATGTCGTATCTGTCTCGGACCAGGTCTGAGTCTGATCGAAGGACTGACTCACCTAGGGCTTTATGTTTTTTTAATAAAAACAACAGTTTATTTCTGGCTAGGGATACAATATAACAGACATGACATGATAAGCATTGATATTTCTTGAGAAATATAGTCTTTTTATATAACAAATATATATATATATATATATAAATCTTAACAGGGGGAGTGTACTCAGATTTATAAATTTGTAAAAATCTTAAATGATCCTTTTTGAAGATATCTTAGGGTGATTTTAAAATCGGTTCTTAAAGTAGGATCTGTTCTAAATGTTTTCAAACCACAAGGATGAGGTTGTCCTTAGTTGAGCTGGGTTTTGGCTTGAGATTAACTTTACCTACCGACAATGAGTGAAATTCTCTCCTATCAGATCAAAAGAGAAGTTTTTCGTTTCTCCAAAAAACTTTAGTGTAGCAAAAGATGTTTCAAAAAAAGAGATATATATATATATTAAATTGAGGAATAAACAGATACATAGCTGCTTTATGGGTGTTCAATTTCCTTTATCAGAGTGGCAAAAATGCCAAAGAAAGGTTTATTTCAAAACTGAACAATATACTTGTTAAGAACTATATGTTTTTCTAAGGTGACATGGATAACAATTGGGATGCCCTGCATCACCTGCGTACAGTCACGTGCTAACGAATTGTTTTCTTGTGGCTATGGGTGCAGGTGAGGGCTACCTTCCTTGATTAAATTGTCCAGTTCTTAACAAATGGAGGATATCTTAGTGTGACGCAAATTATCCCAGACTTTGGGTTTATGGATTCTTGAACTATATCTTGTTATCTTCATTACCTTGTACAAAATTTATTTTCAAATGCAAATAAATTATTGTGCAATACCACTGTACTTTTCTAGAATTTTTGGTCTGTGAACAACTAGTGTTCGTTTGCGTATATTTATATAGATTTAAAACTGCTACACACACACACACACACACACGTTCACACATGCAAGCTCACTCTGCACTAGCATTTTCATTCACTTTGCTTCTTGTTAAGGTTGTACACAATCGGCTCTTTGAATTAGGCTCCTTTAGCCACCATACCTACTTTGAGCATTTAGACTACCTTGACAAAGAGGTATGCTATAGACGTGGCAGCTTGCGATTCACCAAAAAATCTTAAGGACATTTTGAAATCCCCACAAATGCGGGTGGCCTCCCCCCTTGTAACAAAGCACATCTCAAGGGCAAAGTAGATGAGACTCAAAATGAATGATATAGAGAGCTTTTGTAGAGGAAAGTGAAGAGAGTTGTACCATTCATCAAGATCAAGATTGGAGACCCAATAGTCAGCACCAAAGGTAAACATGTACTTTGTTCTAATAAAAAAATGATCTCAAGAATTGATCAAGCTTGTGAAGCAAGCATGAACACTACAAGAGACAAGAATATCACTTTCACAATCACAATCGTAGAACAAGAAACAAGAACTTGCCAAAGCATATAAAGCTAACCTCAGGCAATAAGGAAAATGGGTTATCCATCGACGAGGTAGTGATTGAGGAATTCCAGTCAAGCAAGAAAGACACCAAAGACGAATCACAATAGTAGGGTGTTTTGACTATATCCAAGGCATTGTAAAGTTTTTCTCTTTAATACAATTTCCTACGTCTTACTAGGGGGGAAAAAGACACCAAGGATGGATGAACTGTGATGCATAAACAATAGGTCCACCATATTTATTTTGTCCTACTCAACATCCTTTTTTGACCTTGAAGCTCTTATTTTTCCTTTTACATGCCACTCATGGCATGCACAAGTGGATTGCACTAAACCCCCATGATGTAGATGATATGTCCTACATGCCTACTTTTGGTTTAATGGGATGCTAATATAAATCTCAATCTCTCTCTCTCTCTCTCTCTCTCTCTCTCACACACACACACACACACACACACACACACACACACACACACACACACACACACACACACACACACACACACACACACACACACACACACATGTGTGTGTGTGTGTGTGTATACCTTTACAGCTGGTTGATTATATATAAAAGCCATATTTTTTAGATATAGGGATCACTATTTACCTTGTGTATTATTCCTAATTTGAAAAACCTAAACTATCGAACTAGGTCGGTAGGGTTTTTTTGAATAGGGGGTAACCCTCCTCCTAATACCTCATGGGTACCCACCCCTTAGGAGATTTTGTAAGGATCATGGCCTTCATTACCCTAAATCCCACACCTGTTGGCTCTCTCTGTCCCCCTTGGCTGTACTACAACACACAGTAGCCTATACACTTGCTCTCTCTCCCTCTCAACTCCTCGTATGCAAGCAAGAGCGGCCATAGAGGAGGCTTGGGAGATCATAGCCATTGAGTAGCAGATTGTGGGGCGTCTTCTCACCATTCAGCGAGCCGGATGTTCTATATAATATGAGGGTGCTTTGGACCCTTACTTAGTCTGTGGGTATTTCTTTCTTTGTGTGTGTATTTCAAAGCAAGGAGTGAGGGCTTTAACATTGTGTAGCTATAGAAGTCGTTGAATCACCATCACAGGTTGGTATTCTCTTTGGCAAGGGTACCTTGATTAATGGTGTTGTACATACTGCATGAATACTTCTTTATTAACTGGCACACAGGTATTGCCTGGCTTAACCTGGTTTTCTTGTTGGGAACTTTGCCGTAACTGCATACTGTGCATAAACTAACAGTCTTCTTGTTGAGAACTCTGCCGTAACTGCATACTGTGCATAAATAGTTTGGTCAGGGAGACTTGTCCTCTCTGTTGAAACTAGTGATACATATTGATGGGTTTAAAGATTTTTTTAATCACGCTGATTACTGTTTGTTTTTTTAGGGGATTTTATGGTAGGATGTCGCTTCTTATAACAAAGGGCTTTGGATAACTTGTATATTGCCCTAATTCATTATGGTTGAACCCATGAATAACCAAAGTAGTGGTGCTTGGATTGCAGAAATTGGATAGTAAATTTCTTTTGGGATCTTTTGGTAATTGATACTGACATTTTTTTGGTTGGCCATACGCAACCTAAAGATGTGGCTTTGTTACTCTGTATCTGATGCATGAAAAAATTTGCATATTACTACATGGTGTAAATGGGGTTTTTTCCTCCCTTATGCCATCTTTTGGGATTGTTCTACTGGCTAATAGTCTTGTGCATTGTCTTATATAGCATGACATTGAAAGAAAAGTACAAAAAATATGGCTTTTTTCTTTTTTGATAGACAAGCTATAAATAGGGTCTTGGCTTTGGCTCATTTAATGGGTTTATTTTCTCATTTGGCATGCAAAATGAGGTAAGTTGAAACCCGAATGGGCCTGAGAAATCTGAATTAGCATGATAACACTGCAAAGTTTTGTTACCTTCAAAAAATGGAATATTTTCTCGTTGAGTAATATTGGTGCTGTTGTTCTGGATACTTTATGGCTTCAAGGTACTTAAAAAAGCTAGAAAAATTTGAAGCCTGACAAATCTGGCAAAGTATTTTTGGTATTAAAAGACTAATCTAAGGAATGTTATGGGGATTAAGGCTCTTGGTTCAGGAGAGATGGTGGCCTTTTTTTTTTTCAAAATGGTATATATGCTATTGAAAATTTAAAAAAATGAGGATTTACAAAAACCATACTTATAAGTACTTCTTTTAAAATCTTTGGGGTAAGTAAAACCAAAAGACTAAGAAATATGAACACTTTGGACAGTGGCTTTAAGTTTTAACATTTGTAAGATGGACATGGATAACAACTAATACAGTCCATTAACACCTGTAAAACACATTCAAGACTAACGTATCTATTGTATTGTTTGGATGGATGCACGTGAGGACTCTATCCTTTCTTGGATTTTTTTTTGGATTAAAGCTATTGTCTGTTAGATAGTACACTTGCTCCTACCACTTGGGAAGTAATTCTTTATTGGATCACTATCATTGTATACCAGAATGTGGCTTCATTCTCATATGCCATGTACAAAGATAATTCTAAGACTAAGTTGTTTTTGTACTAATTTTTGCCTTTTCTCTAAAGCCATCTATCTTTTGAATGTAGTTCATTCATGTCTTATGATATAAGTTAAACAGCCACACACACACACACACACACACACACACTCATTAAGCTACTGATATAGCAGATGGTTATTTTGACTTGTGGATAATTACCTTGTGTCTGTACCTAGTCATTTTTTGTGGTTTATTAGCAAGATATTTTCCACAACTACTCATTTACCCTATATTTGATATATCACTCTTGAGCTTTTGTAGTACTATCACTTTGACCCAACCTTTGCTCTTTAGTTTCATGCACTTGGGATAACTGACGTGCTAATAGCCGTGTTTCATACCTAATGCCGTTGTCTAAGCTTTATACTCATGTTTGAGCTGGTCTATCTATTGCTCTAGCCTATTCTATTGTTGGAAAAAAACAAACCTTTTTTAGTTGATTTCTCTCAATTCTAGGCCTGTGTTAGTTGCCTCTACCTTATTTTGGAAGCTATTGGTATTGCATTTTTTGACTTGATTGAACCAATGAGTATATACTGTCATGACCATCTGAATTATTTCATCTACCTTGATCTGAAGAGAATGATCCAACTTTAATGAGTAGGTGATGCGATCTAGCATTTGCAATGCACCTAACATGGTTACCATATGTGGGATTTGAGCGCACTGCACCTAATTAAAACTGACAATGGATTGCAATTATCTTCCACTTTTTCTCCTACTTTTTCTCCCCTTGTTGGTACTCTCTGGGAGCATTAAAATTCAACCCCTCTCCTAACCCTAGGTTAAACCCTTGATGGGATCATTACCCTCTTAAGCATTACTAACACTTGTGGGAATTGACAAAATAACTATTGGAGGAGTATTGTTCTTGTGAAAATACACCCTTAAACTAATTTTCTATGAAGTTATTGCACCTAGCCTTTTTCAGGTACAACCTTCTACAGGTTCGCACCATGAGATCTCCTTATGCAGGTCTGTGCCATGAGGTCTACTCTGTTTCTCCCTCATTTCTCTCTTCCCTACGCCTTTGCCGATTAGCTTCTAATAACATGGATATGTAGCAATCATCTTGGACTTTGAGCAGATCTTGTAGGCAACATTTGGGGGATTTTTTGCTCATTATACGTTGTACTAGCCTCCACATTCTGCTAACATTGGGTATTGTTATATTTTGCATTCTGTAAGAGTGGGTCATCATAGTGTGCTTACTGGTTTGCTGTCTTCATTTTGGAAATCATTGAGAGTCGTGAAACTTCTCAGGTTGGTGCCAAAATTTCTTTATAGTGTTGATTATATTAGTATGGTAGCTCTGATATGATATATTTAGCATTAAATTACGTTTTGGTCCCCCACATTGACTTAACTTCTATTGTGATGCATTTTTCCTTATTGCCTAAGGCCGAATAAGTCTCTCACTTCTTGTTTTTTTTAATAAAAAAATTCCATTTTGGGTTGTGCGTTTGATGCTTTCTGCCTAGAGTGGATGATGACGATGTTATGGTGGCTTTGAGGAAATGCTTCTAGGAAACTTTGGGCTATATACTGTCCGCATGCTATTGTTTCAATGGATATCTCAGTTATCTTCTGATATTTTACTTATTGTGTTAAGGTGAACCTATGGTGTGATTATTTTAATACATTTTTGGGAGTGATTGAGAAATGTTTGCTCCTTCCCATAGATCCCTCTCAAATTTCTAAAGTACATCTTCTGGCCAATGCTCACCTAGGAACACCTACTGTCAATTTGTATATGCACTATGGAGGACATTTGTATGATGCTCAAACTTCTTAAAAAGCCTAAAAATCTGATTCTATGTGGTTTGAATAGATATATTTCTTAAAAAAAGACCTACTGTTGAGGCTATGATGCTTGAACTGTGTGCAACATGTTGAACTTGGGTTAATTACTTATAAGTGGTCTAACCTTTGCTTGTTGTCTTCAGTCATAAGATGGATAGACATAGAGTACCTGACATCTTTTTAGTAAATGGTCCATTTACATCACTATTTTCTAAAATAGAAAAAGAGATTACTAAATGTTATGTTTTTAGGGACATCTCCTACCTCTAACATTACTATGGCTATTGAGTTATATTGCACTCTAAGATGGATTGGGTCTAAATTATGGGAAAGGAAGTGGATTCTTTTGACCTTTGGAGTTTCTATATGGTTGGTTTATAACTTGCCTAATGCTTGGTTAATAACACCTTTTACTCATAGCTTATAATCTGACGGTTATTTTACTACATGGCTTGTACTTATGATTTGACTAGGAATGATTTAACTCTTGAACTATATTTTCTAAAACCATTTAGTTGTATTGCATAGATTGCATTAATTATGGGAAGGTTTGCAGTCAATTACTACTAGTGTTTTGGATTTTTTTTTTGTTATTGGCACTATCATGGTGTTTGGGTGAAACTGTCGAAAAAACTATAGGTTTACAAATCATCGTGCTTTCTGGTCTCTTATAAACAGCCAATAGATTGAATGAATAGTCGAATAATGGTCCTGTTTAGGACTCATGAGGTGGCTAAGTAACAATAAAAAATTGGTGGTTGTAGCTTTGAATTTTGGTAGGCTACATTTCTAATCTTTTTATGGTTACAGTCTTAACCTATTTAAACTTACTAGTCGGACAACTGACATTCTCTACTCATTTATTAGAAACAAATCTCTAAGACATTCCTAACACTATTAGATTATCCTCATATTGCTTGAGAAATGTAGCATATGTATTAACTTGAGCATTTTCATAGATGGCTTGTAGCCTAATATATTATGGTTTCATATCAGTACATGGAAAGGTAGTCACAATGCTTTTTTGGAGTTTCGGTATTGTTGGTATTCAGCTTAATATTGTTTTGGACATTTTTTGACTAAGAAGTGATTAAACCATAGATTTCATTACACTATGATGTGATTAAACCATTTTTTGACCTTAGATTTCATTGTTAACAAGAACATCTTAAAGATTGTAGTGGTTTGATAAAAAGGCTTCATGGGAGAAAAATGGGTAAAACACTTGGATTAGAAGGGGTGATGGCCTTTTGATCAAAACTTAATCTAATTAATATGTATGATTTCCTTAAAAAATATGGGGTAACTACTTATTTTTACAACCTATTATAAAGATTCCACTTGGATCAGAATGGGTGATGGCCTTCTAATCACAAGCCTAAAGAAAATTTAAAAGAAACACACTTTACACTTGATAAGAAGGGGTTGATCTCCATGACAGCCTCATAACATTTTTTATGAGAATGGATACTTGTTGTATTTAACTCTTCATGGATGGTAGGTATAAGTCAAAAAAGGTTTTAAGTAGGACATGGATACAAGTGATAGGGTTTGTTGACAGTTGTAAAATGTATTCAAGGCTAACGAATCTGTTAGCTTGTTTATATGGATGTAGGTGAGGATCTATCTTTACTTAAGATCTTTTTGGCTTAGCTGCTTTCTATCACTGTCGAACCTGGCCTCTGTCACTTTAGAATCAGTTGTTCTTGAAAATCTTATGTACAAAACACTAGAATGATACCTCATTCTCACTATGATGTACAAAAATGAATCAAAGACTGAGTCGTTTTTGTGCTAAGGGCCTTGTCTTTTGTCTAAAGCCCTTGTCTAAAACCAGCTGTCTTTTGAATTGTTATGTTCTTTTGTATATAAGTATAAGTCTAAAAATAGTAACACACACGCACGCACGCACGCGCGCGCACACACACACACATGTGTGTTGTAGATTATCCAAGTTCCCTCTTGAGTGATTATTTTGAGTTCAAGACTCATGGGATGAGTCTTGAACGAGCACTCTTGGGATTGTTCCTACATCATTATAATTCTCTTGTGTGTGTGTGTGTACTTTGTTAGCTCATGATCTTAGACTTTGAGCATGCAATAGAATCAAGAAAATGTAATGTTGCAACATATGTGCTAATGAGTGATACTTATGCAACTGTTGGCATGTAGAAGGCACCACAAAACATGGAATGCATGAGGATTAAGAATGTTGCTCAAAAGAAACTAGGATGTAATTGCTAGACTGATGCAAGTGGAAAGGATGAATGATTTGTTGATAGAGATACCAAGTATCCACAAAGAAAAAAAAATCTAGTTAAAGCTATAAATTCAGTTGCAAGAGATTATATACGCCTATTGCTCTCATGCTGGACCTGGTCCCCTACCACTTCAAAGCAGAATAATCTAGTTGAAGCTATAAATCTAGTTGGAGGAGATCATATGTGCCTACTACTCTCATGCTAGACTTGGTCCACTACCACTACAAAGAGCCCTCTGGGCTCTTCCATACCAAAGCTTGGTGATGTCGCTTCATCATTCTCATTGGCAACCTTACCTCCACTATCATGTTTATTTCCAGCTATGAGGCCATACAGAAGGTTGAGTGCAACTTGTGTGCATCGGCAAGAGACATTCAATCGCATAGTGAATAAGCTCTACCATCGTTTTATCTTTGACATTGAGAACATAGTGAAAGAACATGTTGAAAATTGCATGTTTTCGTGGGGATGACATGTTCCTACTACGTATTATGATTTTTTGAGGAAGACTGTGCAAACTCTCTCATGCAAGCATCATGTAAGTATGTTTTCTTTTGTTGAAACATAAACATGGAACAACAAAGGAGTAATAATATTGGTGTCTTTTATAATTATGAACATTTAATTAAACAAAACTCTAAATCTTTCTGTGGTTTTTGTGAGGTGCACCTTTGAAACAACTTGATTGCTACTCCAAACACAGTATCACATGTAAATTTTTTTTAGACCTTTTGATGAAAAAACTCTCTACCTTTCTCTCACGTCAATCAATAAAATTGTGTCTTTTCTCATTTGAGGAGAGTGTTGAAATAGAAAATTCATTTTCTACTATAATGTTCACTTTCAATTCAATGTGAAGACAACTAGCAAAGCACCCTAGTTGTGTGTGTGTGTGTGTGTGTGTGTGTGTGTGTGTTTAGATTAAAATCCCTTCATATCTAAACCATACTTGCACAATTACATCAAATAAGCTATTAGATGATAGTACACTGACAAGTAGACAAACCAAGAGGGTTTCCAAGACCCATTTCTTTACTAGGTCCTGTGTATAGACTTTGACAATACAATATCAACTTATGGACTTTTAAACTTTACAAAGATAGTACTACATTAAAAGAACGAGTTCATAGGTATGGATCTCTTGCAACAATTGCATTTTCTATTGTAACTCCAAGGAGAAGATAATTGTTACCTTCCACCATCCAAGAAACACAGGCACGTCAATATTGGCATTACTTGGGAAGATAGGTGTCAATGACCCCTTCCCCTTCTTATCAATGTCCAAAACTACAAAGAAACTAGCAACTAAGTGGAGAACTAGTAAACTTATGTGGAGTTATAGTTAAAATATAAATTCGAATGATTCAAAGCCCCCAAAAAAATGGGCAACATCCTGTTTGTTTTACAAACAAATTTTCAAATTCATAGTCATTGTCATCTCATAAGAGATCCTCACAAGAGTATTAATGCTAGTATTTTGAAGCAAACCATCAACAATTGAAAATCTAGAGACAAAATCTTTTTGTACATTGCATCTGTAACTTCTCCCTTTGCGGCCATAAATATTGCAAAAAATACCATATATGTGCATGCAAACAATTATGTCAAATCCCCAAAATATTTCCTGAATTGACTCTAAAAAATGACTAAGTTTGAATATTCATAAAGATCCTTGCAAAAACTGGATAAGGAAGAATTTCAAAGAGAGATTTGAGTCCAAAAACTATATTTGTCCCTACAAAAAAGTAGGTCAATTCAATCTAAAATCAAGCCTTATGTCCTATTTGAGATTAATGTAGTGAAATTATTTGAGATTAACCCAAGTGTGGATAGTAGTATCAAATTTGATGAAATTACAAATCTATATTTCATAAGATGTGTAGATTGTCAAAGTTGTGTACTAGACCAACTGCCCACCATAGCCATCAAAGAGGCTGGCGGGTGTGTGTGCATGTACCTTAAAGATCTGAGGTTGAGATAAACCATAATGTCTAATCTTGAATATTTGTGCACACTCTCATGATTGTGAGACTATGAAAATGTTGTGTAAGAGCACACAAAAGCAGGAGGAATCCTCCACAATTAAGTATACACACCATGTGTGTAATCGAGGAATCAAGGTAGCATAATTTTTTGCAGACAACCCTAATCCCATAGTGTCTCATCAATTTGGATACAACATTAAGCAAAAATATTAAAAACCAACATTACAATAGATATTGCATTGTGGACAAGCTATTCAAGTTTTTGATATGCACAAAAAATTACTTACTACAATGCTTTTCATAGTTTTCATTAAGGTTCAAGATCTCACCCAGTGCAATAAAATAGATTTGTAACTTCAATCCTTGTATTAGACCAATCCTCGAGATAGTTAGCAAGGCACAATACTTAGAACAATTAGGCCATCATCCCGCATGCATTGTGAAGCCATATTCCACTAATGATGGAAGTGAGAATCAAGATGTCCAATACCATCCAATGCCAATGCAAAAAAAATCTCGATAAGTATCAATTTTGTGTGTATATTTATATTTTGAAAAAAATCTACCAACATTTTGTTTTATTATTGACCATATTTTCAATAAAGATCCACTTACGGCCATCTCTCTAGAGAGCCTCCCATGAGGTTTTATGACATACGACCAAAAAGCATGAAATATTTTGATTGATAAAAGTCAAGTTGGTGGGATATAGTGTATAGGGCCTAGGAAAATAGGATACGAGAATACATATACCAAAATGTGATAACATTCAATGGCCAGATGCCAATAGCCTATAGAGTCATCATGTTCTCAAGTCACAATCCATATAGGATTTTCTCAACACAAAAACTAAGTTGAGAGCTAGCCAAAATTGCATCCATAACTTTAGTTAGTTTTCTTGTGAAGAAAATCAAAGTCAGTACCCAGACTTGAGGAAAATTTGTATCATGCACCTATGCACGCGCGCGTGTGTGTCTGTTGAGTAGGTCTAGGGGAACCTACCTTACATGTTGTTGATTTGTCTCATCGGCAAGCCCCTTGCTGCCATTGTAAGGTTTGAGAGAGAGAGAGAGATGTGAATGGGTAGATTTGTTGCCCTGACTGCCATCGTAAGGTCAGAGAGAGTGAGAGAGAAGCCGCGCACACTCGCATGCACGCACGTCTGTGTGTGTGCATTACGCATGCTTGCCTATGATTATGCAATCTTGCCGTTGTGTAGGCTCCATTATGGTATTGCTTTAGGCTCATGTGAGTCAAGGGGGTATCATGTTACAAATGAATGAGGCTTGTCCATGCCTAGTGTTAGAGAGTGTGTGTGTGTGTGTGTGTGTGTGTGTGTGTGTGTGTGTGAGAGACAGAGAGAGAGAGAGAGAGAGAGAGAGAGAGATCCATGTTTTTGAACTAGGTAGGATAAAATGTGAAGAACAATTCCCAATCTAGGGTGAGAAACTATATACTATATGTGCTTGTTCAGATTAGGAGCCTTGGCCCCAACCAATCCTCTTGGATTAGGTAGGTCAAGTTAAGATATATAGTTAGTGTAGGATCATTGTATGGTGCTCGACCAAAGGCTAGCTAGAAATAAGTATATGCGTGTTTAAGATTGATTATCGAACAATAGTTTGATTTCACAAACTATTGAACCATACACTGGGACTAGAGATCAAAAAGTGTGTACATAGTAATCAAATAATATGTCTTTACAGTGGACAAAAACTAAACTTTGATAAAGATAAGACTAAAATTGGCATATATACTGGACAATTTGACACAAATTGTATCACTTGTGAATATATAAAATTATCAAAGAAGTGTATACAAGGGCTATCTATTAATCATAAAAAACAACCGAATGATGCATGATCTTCTGCTATTACTGTATTTGCTATCATAATCCCAACGAAGGACCCTCTTACCTGCCACCATCTAAGAAACACAAATTTTCTTTAGTAAGCTTGCTGACCCCCTTGTGTCAAAAATTAAAACATAACTACCAGCTCAAATAGAGATCTTGTACAAAAACAAGTGTGAACGTTTGATGTAAGAAATATAGTTGATTTATGTAACCATAGAAAAGATACAGCAAGTTACTAGTAAAAAGATACATTAGCTTATACCAAAAACTCATTGACACATTATGAGTTTCCTTAAAAAAAATTAAAAATGAGAAATATCCCATGTTATGTTTACCTAAGGTGCATTGAGTATCAAGATGCAATTATGAAAATAAGAACTACTATTGTGGCTTTAGTAGCCTCACATTATTGCCATTGTGCATCATTGATTGCGTAGGTGTGTGCATTTGTGTGCATACATATGTATGCATGCATTTTTGTATGTCTCCTTAGATGGTTCAAGTCTTCAACTGTGCGCGCGTGCATGGATTGTAATAATGTGTATGTGTGTGTTTCAAATTTTGTATGTGGGCCTTAAAATCCTATGCTAGAAGGTATTGCATCATTGGTACATCACTGTTCTTATTTATGTGTGAATGTGTTTGTGTATGGTGAGTTCACCTTTATCCTTTTCCAAAGTAAGAATTCAATTGAAATTTCACCAGCCGCTAAAGCATTGAAAGAATTGTAATAACTATCAATGCACTTTTGTTTTGAAAACCAATTAAAACTTGATGAGCAAAATAGAAGGAAAAAAAAAAAGTTTTTGATGCAAAATAGAAGAACAATGTGAGGAGAAATCATTGCCAATGTATTGATGAGTATAGGCTATCCAATGTTGTCACACCAAAGGTGGTGTATAAACACTTGTTTATGCACAATTTTATAATCACCCAATTGTGCTAATGAAGTTTATGCAGATTTTTCTAATCATCCAATTGTGCTAACGAAGAATATGATTAAGAATTTGAATGATTGATAATAAATTATTAAAGATTGGAATATGGCTTAAGGTTTTGGAAGAAAGAAGGAAGGGGGGGGGGGGCGATACAATATTTAGAATGCTCATATGATGCTAGAGGCTAAGATATGGTTTAATACATTTGTGTTTTGGAAGGGAGAGATATACTAAAACATGGTGCGAGTTATTGAGAGTTGTCATAATAACTAATATTTAATTCTCCTAAATGATTTTCTCATGTTAAACTGATCATTTAATATGGGGAAGTACCAGGGGAGAAAAAGCTATAATATTGGTTAATCTGGCAGATCGGTCACATTAGGGATTCAAAGGAGGGAAAGTAGGAATCCAAAGGGGGGGGGGGGGGGCATATGCAAAAGAGAAATGTGCATTAATGGGCTTCAAAGACCCTAAGGTTCAGCCCATTAAGACTTCCAAAGTAAAGTCCAACGGTCAAACCTTAGGGAAATTGGATGCCTTTGTGAAGACCTAAAAAGTCTTTGCAAATCCCTAGATAGGAGGGGGCGAGCCCTTTTAGTAGGGGATGAGAGAGAAACTCTCTCTCTCTCTCTCTCTCTCTCTCTCTCTCACAGGCTTCCTAGCCCAGTTGCCCCCAAGGTGCATTCAAATCCTATTGGATGGCCATAGAGGTGGACCAATGAGAATTAGGCTAGAGTACATTTAGTTTAATTCATTTTAAAACACTTGATAAAAGAACCAATAGGAATTAAGCTCTTTAGAAGACTATTGGACAGCCAAGGGGCCCAATGAGCATTCAACAGCCCAATGGATTAGCCTGATTCCTATTGGCCAGAAGACAAAGAGGTCCAATGAGAGTTTAATTGCATTAACTAATTACCTAAAGCTCTCAAAAAAGGGGAAAGGGGGACACATGTCAAAAGGCTATCACTTATGCTTCTCAATTATCATTGGCTAAGCTTTGTAGGGTCCAATGGGGTGCCAACATGCGTAAAATCCAAGAGGGGTCGACCAAGAGAGAGAGGGGGCTGATATTGGCAAGGCATTATCACACACACACACACACACACTCACACAATCTCATGTGTGAAGCAAGAAGACTCTCTCTCCTTCTCAAGCTTTAATGGAAAGCTCATCATCTACTCCAAGCTTGTGAGAAGGGAGGCCTACACCAACAACTCTTGGCTTTGTGATGCAAATCCAACCAAGAGCCAAGCTTCAATGCATGCTCATCTCCTCTACCATGCTAATTACTAAGCTATGCTAAGATTTTATGGGTGATTATGAGAGGAGATATACTTCTTTCTCGTGTAAGAATACTCCTTCTTCCTCTCAATCTACTCGCATACCCTGCTATCTCTCACCATCTTCGAAGGTGTGTGAGGTCTTGGGTCTGAGACCGTGAAGGAATTGATGTTGTGTTTTATAAGTGTGTGCATGGTGCTTGAAGCTTCCATCTTCATTGCACCAGCAAGTTATATAAGGAACACAAAGTATTGTATTGTAAAATGTCTCCTTTGATGGGGAAAACCTATAATACAAAGCCTTTTGGAGGGGAGACCGGCTCCATGTAAATCCGGTCCTCAAATGTTGTCAATAGCTTAATTTCTCTCTCTTTTGAAGTATTGTTGATGCCTATCTAACTAGGTGTTATGATTTTTGTTGCTCTCTCCTTCCAAGCACTCTTGCTAGGCTCATTAGGAATCTATTCTAATGAAATGCTCACTATGTTCATGCTATTTTCCGCTACACACAAGTTACTAGGCCATTAGAAGCTTTGAAAGTATGGGTCATCCAAAAATGACCCATACTCTCAAAGCTTCTAGTGATGTATGTAGAGAGAGAGAGAGAGAGAGAGAGAGAGAGAGAGAGAGCAAAGAGAGTGCCATCACCGATAGCGCCATCGTAGTAGTTAGGTAATCTCTTCTATTGTTTTTTAATGTTTTTTTGTGAAGATGTATTTGCTAGCACTGTTGTTGTGAAGCTTTGGTCGCACCTCAATGTTAGTTTGTAGGTTGTATTTGCTAGTGCTATTGTTGTGGAGCTTTGCTCAAACCTCAGTGTTAGTTTGCAGGTTTGTCACTCTCTTTGGCTGTGTTGACCCCCCTGTCACACTGCAAAGAGAGAGAGAGTTTAGACACCCATCCTTGGCTGTGTTGATCGTCATGACACACTGCAAGTGGTGTTAGACTTTAGACGCTTCATCCTTGACTGCTCCTGACCTCCGTGTCGCACTGCAAGGAGTAGCTTAGGATGTGCAATTAGATTTTCCATCTCTTTTGTTGCTGACCACCGAGTCGCACTACATGGAGGTTAGCTATCTTACATCCTTTCGTCCTGGTTGTTGCTGACCATTGCGTCGCACTACAGGAAGATTGGGTTTGATAGATTCTTCATCTTTGTCTGTTGCTGCCACTGTGTCGCACTGCAGGGAGGGGTTTAAGATTTTAAAATCCTTCCTTCTTAGATGCTGCTGACCATCGCGTCGCACCACAAGAAGATTGGATTTAATAGATTCTTCATCTCTGTCTGTTTGCAGACCATTGTGTCGCACAACAGAGAGGGGTTTAGGGTTTTCAAATCCTTCGTTCTTGGCTGTTGCTGACCATCTTGCCGCACCGCAAGAAGATTGGATTTAATAGATTCATCATCTTTGGTTGTTGTTGACCACCATGTCGCATTGCTGCAGGTAGGGGTTTAAAGCTTTAAATCCTTCATTCTTGGCTAGTGCTAAACATCACATCACAGTGCAGGAAGATTGGATTTAATAGATTCTCCATCTCTACTGACCACCGTGTTGCACTGTAGGGAGGGGATATATATCTTACATCCTTCGCTCTTGACTGTTGCTGACTATTGCATCGCACTGTAGGTGATTGGATCTAGTAAATTTCTTATCTCTAGCTATTGCTGACCGTTGTGTTGCATTGTAGAGAGGGGCTAGGTATTTTAAATTCTTTTTCCTTGACTGCTGCTGACTACCACGTCGCACTGCAGAGAGATTGATATTATATGATTTTTCGTCTTTGGCTATTTTGCTGACCACCACATCGCACTGCGGGGAGGAATTATATATGTTTAGTTCTTTCGTTGCTGGTTGTTATTATTGTCCATGAAATATTTTTGTTTAGAACTATTTATAGTCATATATGTCAAATTTATATCTATTCTAGATCTACCTTACTTATATTTGCTTCATGTATTTTCAGGCTTCAGTCATTTTAGAGACAAAGTTAACACGTCAGCATCGCAAAATTATTTGTGATGCTCTAGTTTTATCTCTCTATGGATTTTCAAAAAATCATTTGTGTCTGGCATTTGATCCATTGCAGGCAAAGTTCGATGATTTCGTGATTGAACTTATGGAACAATGTTGGCTGAAACTAGGCAGTGCATTCCCTGTTTCATTTGACCTAGCTCTGCGCACTAATGGAGTAATGCATAACACAGTAAAGCAATTATTGGGCCACGCCACTAGAAGATTTGAGAGTATGGGTCATCCAAAAATCAAAGCCAAACCTGGAAGCAAAGAGCGAATGCAGCTTGTAGCACAACTACATTCAAAATTGAAGAGCAAGGATAAGGTCGAAGGCTCTTCAAAACGTCCTAGGACAGAAGAGGATGTGCCTCCTCCTTCAGGTGCCGAGCCCTTAGCTATACACTTGGATGATACTACATGTCCTCTTGTCCTACACTTACTTGGGAAACATTCTATCTTTCACTAGCAAGCACCCCAATTAGGTGAAGGATATTTTGCAAATGTGAAACAAGTTTCAGTGGCCCATCCTCTCTTCAAAGATCCTGTCTATGCAGCAAAGATCTACAAGGACCAGATAGGAAGCAAGCCAACATTACAAATAGTGCTAGAGGAAGGAACTGCTACTACTTTTTAGCATCGTGGCATGATATTGCCCCGTGCTCTTATTCGTTATAGCAAAAGGCCTATGTTGATCGAATGAAGGTCACCTTGAGTAGTGGATTTAGGCATGTCATCATGATGGAAGCAAGCCTGGAATCAAAGAGTTTCAACACACATCTAGAACTGTACAACAGTTCATAGACAACATTTTGCCAATTTGCAACGCTCTTCTGTAGACGATAATTTTTTTGTGCATACTCATGACTTCATTCACAATGATCTACACACTAGAAATATTCTACTACATTTTGGCGAGCAAGGAGTGTATGATGGGATCACGGACTAGGGACAAAGTACACCATCAAACAGTTTGGAAACATTTCCCAAGCTGCCAAATCTCAACCCTCAAACTAGAGCTCAATTCGAGCAAGATTATCCATGGACTACTCCTGAAAATATCATCACCAATCCTTCTCCTTTCATCCAAGCATCTGATATAGTCTCTCATATATTCTTAGATGCTTGGTTGTGTGTATTCCAGATCCCTCTAAGGTTCTCAAGTGTGAATTTTTACGAAACGTAAACAAACATCTTGCCAGTGGAAAATTCTCCAAACCCTTAGATAGGCCTAAAATATGGGATTTAAGCCTTTGTTTGAATGGAGCCCATAATGTTGGCTATCATGTTGTAATTGAATCTGTCTTGATGCTTGTTGATGGTTAGACCAGTAACAATATTTGTCATTAATGGTGTGAAATGTGTGGTGATATTTCAAACTAGACCTTTAATCGTATTTTCAATTACGTCTTTAAAGTTCTTCAAGTTAGGGTTTTAAAGTATATCAAGTTGGATCGCCAAAATCCTCTAAACCATCTGTCTTTTCTAAGTGCTAATGCTGAGCTCATTAAAGTTTATTGTTTTGCATTTCAGGTATGGAAGATATTGTTACCGACCAAAATGCACAGCAGCCTAATGATCCTTTGCTTAATCATGCATTAGCACAACAAATTTACAAAGAGGAAGTGTTAGCGGGTCGCCGCGATGGACGTCCGCAACATAGCTTTTTGCAGTAACATAATGTCAATATGCAAGGAAGCGACTCGAGATGGGGCATGAAGACTTTATGAGAGTGTAAATATCACCAAAGTGAAATCAGAAGGCTATTCATACTATGACAAAATCAAATCAACCACTTCTTAGTCAAAAAATCAGTCTATGTCCAATCTCACCACTCTAGGTTATCACGCCTTTTTGGCATCCAAACGAATTTGGGATGCAACGAAACTTAAGGAGAGGCATTACAACACCTAAGGGTACAATCCTACCAAGTTCTGTAGCCATCCGAGAAGGTACATAAATCACGATCCATCACAAAAAATATGTAGAAAACTGAAACAGAACTACATGGAAAGGTCCCCGTTAAGCATAGAAACACTAGGTCAAAACATAAAAAAAAAACCATTTAAGACCTGAAATCAATGCATTTATCTCACAAGCAAGACTTCGTGAACCACAACAGATTCAAGAATGATTACACTTAGATTGTAGAGCAAGAGACAAGGAACACTATGTGCTATTTGGAAATGAATTCTGATTACCACACAAGGAGAAAAGTGGATTACAAATTGTAGCAGCAAGAGACTCTCACAGTGGACGTCCAATACTCCTTCAAGATAATGATAATGTGTTAGTAAAAAACTAAGGGGTTTGACTTAAGAGCTAAAGGGACTTTCCCGCGGCCATTCGGCCACTTACAAGGGGTGTAGACTTAGAAAGGCTAAGAGGGCATGACAAAATATATTACAATTACGAATCCTCATTAGCTGAATTGCATCGCTTCTTTTGAAAAAATCAGCGAGTACTACAAGGTTTGGTGTACATCCGCCTTTTACGTGTCAGTCCGCTGTGTCCACCAAACATTCCCCCCTTCGTATTCATTGCACGTCCTCATGCAATTTGTCTTGGAGTGTCTTCTAGTAGTTGATCGGTCTTTTTTCTAGCACCGGAGTGAGGTGCCTGAACTTTTGTGCCCTTGCCCCGACTTTTGTCACCAACTCTCTGAAAGGATTATTGCTAAGAGTGCTTTGGTAGGCTATATGTCAGGCTGGCAGATCTTTGGTCATGGGATTAAATATGGAGGAGTCTACCTCAAAGACTGCGGTCATGACCACCTCCTCAAAAGTCTGCATGTAGTGGGAGGGTAGGAACATGACTCTCACATAGAATCCCGTGATGAAAATTTTTCTTGGGATTTCTGTCTCTATATTCCAGCAGAGCCCTCTTTTGCCTTCCACAAAAACCTGCCAAGGATGCTCTGCTACCTCTATATCATTGAATACCGTTATGCAGGTGATTAGCATCTTGGCAATTTTCACAAGCATTTGGCATGCGAGATATGGGACCGCTTCTTTCAAAAAAATGAGCAAGTCCTATAAGGTTTGGTGTACATCTGCCTTTTACGTGTTAGTCCGCTGTGTCCACCAAACATTCTCCCCTTCCTATTCATTGCACGTCCTCATGCAATCTATCTTGGAGTGTCTTCTAGTAGTTGATCGGTCTTTTTTCTAGCGCCGGAGTGACGTGCCTGAACTTTTGCACCCTTGCCTCGATCTCCACTTTTGTCGCCAACTCTCTGAAAGGATTATTGTAAGAGTGCTCTGATAGGCTATATGTCGGGCTGGCAGATCTTTGGTCATGGGATTGAATATGGAGGAGTCTATCTCAAAGAATCCGGTAATAAATGCCTCCTCAAAAGTCTGCATGTAGTGGGAGGGCAGGAACATGACTCTCGCATAGAATCCCATGATGAAATTTTTGCGTGGGATTTCTGTCTCCATATTCCAGCAGAGCCCTCTTGTGCCTTCCACAAAAACTTGCCAGGGATGCTCCGCTGCCTCTATATCATTGAATGCTGTTATGCAGGTGATTAGCATCTTGGCAATTTTCATGAGCATTTTTTATGCGAGATATGGGATCTCCTTCATCATGTTGATGACCCCTCTGAGCATCTGAACCATATACTTCTCTGACGGGGGGTTGTTATTGCTTGGCTTTGTTATGACAAGGTAGTTCAATACTGTTGGTCTTTTGCTTTGCCAAGAGTAAAAGTTGTCCCAGTATTGCCATTTGTTGATGGGACAGTAAGTTGGGTCGATCTTGAGATGCTGTGGAGCATTCCTATAGTATGTTTCATCTGTTGGTCGCTGGTCAAACCATTTCTTTTGCCAAAGGGGTTGATTGTCAATGATAGTTTGAATTTGTATTGCGGTGACATCAACATCTCTGTAATCCCCTCTGTTGTTTGGCTCAAGGGCAGATAAAATTTGTTGTTTCCATAATCTGGCCTCGTGCCGCATGAGTGGTAGGGCGATCATCTCATGCCCAGGGTCTTTCACTACTTCATTTGGAGTGATCATGAGCAAGGCATCCGATTTCATCACTTTCAGTTCATATTGCAGATATTCTTTGTGTGAGGGGTCTTTGACATCTGAGATCCAGCCCTAAATTTCTTCCTTGGCCGAATCCAAGATGGATGTTGTGGTTGGATCTTTAGATTCTTGCATTACTTTTCCTGTGCTTGTACTTGACTTGGCACATGTATTTGGTGAGCTAAGTGGAATGCTCGAATCCTCCTGTTTGCTCAAATTCCACTAGGGTTGTTTGTTCAAGCTTTGCTTGTGTTTCCCTTAGAGCCTCCAAATATCCCCGGGCCTCTATCAAATCTTCAATCTCCTCGTCTTTAGCTTTTTGCAGTGCTCTATGCCCTACTATCATGATTTGTCTGTCATATTTTTCCTGAGCAAGGGCCTCCTTTAGATCTTGGACCTCTTTGTTTAGCGAGTTTGATCTAGCTATCAAGCTTGAAGAGCTCGACGTCTCTTGTAGGGCTAAAAGCTGGGTCAGAGTCTTGCTGATCACTCTGTAGGACTCTTGCAGCTTTTCACTCTGCTCTCTTTCTCTAGTTAGCTCCTCCTTTAGTCGTTGCTGCTCGACTTTTGCAGAGTAGTGTTGGCCTCATTAAATTGCTAGACCTCCTTGTAGTAGTAGTCCTCATTTTCTTGTTCTCTTTGCAAATCTGATTGGAGTTGCAACTGAACTTGACAGAGGGACTCATGCAAAGAGTAGGCATGCACATCCATGCGACACCTAAAATCAAAGTCAAGATAGCAAACAATAGCAAGGTTAGGTGTGTAGGCATTTGTAAAAAATGTCTTTGTAGAGGCCTTTGGCATTAAGAAGGCAGTGGATTTTTATGTTATGTCGACCAAGGGAAGTGTCTATCCATTTCACCTAGGAAGAACATGGCTAATGAAAATGCAAGCTTTGCTGGATTGGGAAAGTGGAAAGTTGATTTGCAGGAATGAAAATCATAAGAAGGCTGTTTTTGACATGAAGGAGCAGCGTCAAGAGGAGCTCCATGAAGAATCATTGCAAAGTGAGATGGAGGAAGACTGGACTGGTAGCACTTCAGAAGAAGAAGGTAGCGGTAGCACTACTAGAGAGGAGTCTTCCATTGAAGTCATGGGGGGAAGGTTTAAGCCAAGCAACCAAGAAACCTCTTGCCCAGGCTTGGAGGAGGTAGGTCCTCAAGAGAACCAAAATGTGGAAGATGAAGGAATGTTAGAAGGTATGTTGTCTACCAGACTTACAAAGGACAAAAGAGAGGAGTTCAAATGTGTGCTAAGAAAGTTTTCTAAGCTTTTTGCTAAAGACTACACCGACGTGTGTGGAGTAGATGATGTTCAACACAAGATCGAGCTAAAGCCAGAGGTCACACCTAAGGCTCAAAAGCTACGAAGGCTAGGAGTCATCAAGGAGCAAGCTTCTTACTCAAGGAGGTAAGAAAGCTTCTAGCAAAAGGTTTCATTTATCTAGTGGAAAATTCAAAGTGGGTCTCTCCTGTTGTTGTCACTCCCAAAAAGAACCGGGAAAGTGGAGGGTGTGTGTGGATTATCGTCCACTCAATGAGGTGACAAAAAGAGATCACTTTGCCCTCCCATTTCAGGATGAGATACTAAATGAGGTAGCTGGTCACGAGAAGTACACTGTGTGTGATGGCTATTCATGTTACTTTCAAATAGGTATCACATTGGAGGATCAATTGAAAACAATCTTCATCACTCCTTGGGGTTGTTATGCTTTCAGAGTCATGCCATTTGGCCAGACAAATGCTCTTGCAACTTTCCAACGCTTCATGAACATGGTGTTTCAAGAATTCTTTGGAAATCCCATTAGGTTTTTATTGATAATTTTTGCATTTATAGCTCAAAATCATTGCATTTACAAAAGGTAGAGGAGGGCTTGAAGAAACTCTATGACATGGGACATGACATGGGAGGTCAACTCAACCCTGACAAGTGCCACATAGGTGAATGACAACGGTGGTTTAAAGACAAAATGTCTATCACAAGCTGAATAATCACCTCAAAAATTTTGATAATTTTTGGAGCTACCATCAATGAGGTATGATTTTTTGAGTGGACCCCAATCTGCCCACTTTTTTCACAAGTAGCCCATAGTCTTCTCTCAGCTCTTTCCACACTTCTACACACACACACACACACACACACACACACACACACACACACACACACACACACACACACACACACACACACACACACACACACACACACACACACACACACATCACTCAATTCCTCTCAATCCCTCACTCAAACCTAGACCTTCCATGGTTTCTCTCACCTTCTTCACCGTTAACCTCCCATCTTACTTCCATAGCTCTCGTATCAGCTCTACATGTACATACACCATCTCTATGCCTCTCTCTATTACTTCCAAAGTACAATTCCATATTACCCCTTCTCTATATACATAAAATTCAGTATGTAAACCATGCTTAGCCTTTGCAAATTGAGAGATCCTATCAACCAAACTGCCATTTTCATCGCGATAATCAACCTCAGCAGCGGTAGCATAAAGAAGAGAAGAAGAAGAAGAGGATCGATAGTCATTTTGAGAACCTACGCAAGTAAGTCCAAAACTTCTTCAAGCTTCACCAGCACAAGGAATTCCTCACTTAATTCAACCATCTTACTTCAACCATCCACCTTATTCTACCCATTGTAAATATATCATTAACTTTCTATTGACTACTAACACTAACCATTAACATACTAACACAAAATAGCCATTGACCTAACCATAAAAGACACCTCACCTCAAGACATGTGCATAGTAACTCTCTCTCTCTCTCTCTCTCTCTCTCTCTCTCTCTCTCTCTCTCTCTCTCTCTCCTTAAAACTCTGCTTTCACCTTATCTACCATCAATAATGATCTCCTTTGAGCCCACATCCATGACTCAAGTAGACAAAGAAGGCCCGCAATGTTTTGATATTCAGAAAAAATCATAATCCTGATTTGTTAGCTTGTAAATTAGGATTTCTAATAATCTTATTGAGAGGTTTTCAACCTATAAATAGGCCCCTCTCCTTCTTGTAAATAAAGCTCCAATATCTCACATAGCACCCCAACACTCTATGCATGAGGAGAGACTTATGCGTAGCAACCACTTTGTGAGCTTCACTTTGGTGTGAGAGAAGCTTTTAAGCTACACATTGCAAGCAAGAGAGTGTGAGTTCAAAAATATCAAAACCACTATTGTATATGTTCCTCCATCATCAATAAATTGAGGTTTGGTGCATCAAAGGCGTGATTCGACGTTCAAGTCGTTGTCCTTCCACTTGTGCAATACGGTTTGGTGAATTCAAGGTGACTTGTGTATTTTTATGTTTTTATCATTTGATCTTGTTTTAGAAAGTTTTTTAGTGTGTTTTCATTGCCAATTTTATGTCCATTGTAAGAGCGTATTGTGGTGAGAGGTCTCCTACACCCTAAGACAATGTGTGTGTGTCTTGGCAATGTTTAGTATTCACTAAGCATTGAGTTAGTTTTGTACAAGCTCTACGATAGCATCATAAAACAAACCATCTCCATTTGCAAGTCACAAATAAGGTATTATGCAAGATCCATTCCTCTCTCTCTTCCCTTCGCTCTAGCTCTCTCTGGTCCATTTTGTGTGTGTCTTGGTGTGAGATTGCTTGTGTGTATTTTGTGGTGCATCTTCTTGGGTGTGACAAAATCTCTCTTCTTGCGTCCTAGTTCGCATACCATAACTAGGTGGTGCCCCTTCACTTGTTTGGCTGTGGGTTTGTTGTTGTTGTTGCTTGTGGTTGCCCCAACCCCAATTGAGCAGCACAAGATACTTGAGGGGTGTTTAGATGTCGCCTCTCTTGTTGCCCGCCCCAGACCGCCTCACTATGCTCATTAGGAATCTATTCTAATGAAATGCTCACTATGCTCATGTTATTTTCCACTACACACAAGTTACTAGGCCATTAAATGTTACATTGGTATCAAAGCACAAGGTTTCTCTTTCTTGCTCAAGAAGGGAGGTCCTCAAGCTAGCTATAAATGGTTGGTATTATTAATTGTAATTGAGTAAGTAGAATAGGGATTTTTCAGCCTTGTAGTGTGCCTACCTTTGTGCATATAATGGGGCATCACTGTCGAGAGCTATGGTCTTAATGTTGGAGTTCTATGGGGTTTGCCTACGGCTTAACCCCACTATTGAGCTATTAGAAGCTTGACAGGAGCCGAACTGTTTTGGTGTTGAAAGACACTCTCTTCTATTCCTTGCAATTAATGATATTTGAGCCATGGGTACAGTAGCTTGAGTGCTTTTCTAAAGGGGTAAAGAGGAGTAGCAACTAGGTCTTGAAGTGCCAAAGTACACCTAATAAAAGTTTACATCTAAAAGTTGTTAGAATGGTTGACAATAGTAAAGAGAGTCAAATTAATGTTGATAACTTTGATTTTGCTAATTTAGCAGGCTACTAATGATGCCCCTATGCTTGTTAACTACCTTGTTTCTAAGATTCAACAAGGAGCAGCAACTAGGGCTTGAAGTGCCAAAGTACACCTAAAAAAAGTTTACATCTAAAAGTTGTTAGAATGGTTGACAATAGTAAAGAGAGTCAAATTAGTGTTGATAACTTTGATTTTGCTAATTGAGCAGGCTACTAATGATGCCCCTATGCTTGTTAACTACCTTGTTTCTAAGATTCAACAAGCCATGGACAATCCATCCCTCCAAAGTGAAGTGCAATGGCAGCTACGTGCTCATGGGATTCTCCAAACTCCCCACATGATGAGAGAGCACCTCGGAAGCCTCCTTGTGAGACTTCCAAAAGAGGCCTCTCTCCGATCGAGAAGAAGAAGAGGATCCATACAAAGGGCTCAAAAATTTACTACTTGACGACGCATCTCCTTCCCAAAGGAGAACTCAAGATCCCCCACCAAAAGAACGAGAAATAAGTGAGTCTCCTTCCACCTCGGCGGAGATGGTTCCATGAAGACGGCGGGAAAAATGCTCTCCATCAACTCCTAAATGGAGAGGACCATTGCACACCTCTCCACACCATAATTCAAAGAGGGATGATAAAAAATACAAAAAAGAGGTCACCCTCTTCTCCATCTTCTTCATCCTCTCCCTCTTATGAAGAAAGTGATGGTGCAGAGAAGGAGGACCAAGGCAAGAAAAAGGCGAGAAAGAGGTCACCCTCTTTTGCATCTTCCTCAAATTCTTCATCTTCTGAAGAAAGCAATGGTGCAACTTTTGAACCATCAAAAAGACGAGGCCATAGGAAATCCTATGCCGCGTGGAAGAGATCGTCCAAGCTCAAGAAGTTCAAAGAGGGAGGAAAGAGCATCTCTTTCCTTACCTACGATGAAACCTTTGGTGCTACGGACAAAGTCTTGGCTTTCATCCAATAATTTGATGTGGTGTTTGGAGATGAGGGCTTCAGAGAGTCCTCTAAGCGATGCCATGTAGCTATGCATTTTCAAAAGTCCACTAGGCAATGGTGGTCTAGCCTACGGGCAAACGATGAAGCTCCATGAACATGGAAAGCTTTAAGAGCTTCCATCATGAAGTAGTTTTGGCTATCGATGCCAAAGACAAAGTACTCACCGAATGGCAAAGCTTGAAGCTCTCTCCCTACAAATCCATTCACAAATATGTAGACAAGTTTTGGGACTTACATCTCAAAGCCACTATCTTCATAAAGATGGATTTTGGAGAGCAAAAACAACAATTTTTTGCAGGCTTAACTAAATATATGGCGGAGTATGTCTTCTCCCAAAGGCCATGCACCATATCTGCGGTCATACACCATACCATGGTGGCTTCAGGCTAAGAGAAATCTTAAGCCCATGGAGAACAAGCCCATGAGCCTAAGGGGAAGAACAATTTCCAAAAGTCTCCTAAAGGCAACACCACCAACAACAAAGCTAAGGAGAAGTGAGTTTATAAAGGCAAAAATAAACTCTCTCCTGAAGAGCTTGAGTGTTATTGTAAAGATAACCATTGTTTCAAATGCGGCGAGCAAGGGCATGTGTACTGTGCTTGTCCCCAAAAGAACACCCGCCATGAGCCTCCTAGAGCTACCTTGGTCGAAATCAAGGAAGAGGAAGCTCACCGCAAAGGATCTCCTCTATGCCATGCTTGGGAAAGGTAAGAGAACATGATGCTTTTATTCTCTTTGACCCTGGTTCTACTCACAATTTCATATCCCACAGAGTTGGCCACCAAGCTAGGCATCCAAGCCTATGAGATGGGAGATGTCCTACCCGTCGATGGTGCTTTCAAGGGGCAAGAAGCTTCAGTCACTCCCTTAATTGGGAAATTGAGGCTCCATGTCCAAAGCTATATGGACAAAGAGGACTTCTTTATCTCTCCTCTCAAGCATGAGGATGTAATCCTAGGGGCACCATGGTTTGATCGCATGGCTGCCAATGTTAACTTCCTTGAAAGGAAAATCTACTTTAGGTTTAGGGAAAAAGATTTGTACATAGATGCCAAAGAGTTGGGTAATACCATACCCATTGTACATACACAAGCTTTCGATAAGTCAATAAAGAGCTCTATTTCCGTGTACATGATTTTTGTTAAAGATTCTCAAAATGAACCTAATGCTTTCGCAAAACAAAATATAAATAATAACAAGGAATTAGAGTTATCCAACTTTCTCAAGGGATTTCAAGATGTTTTTATTGACGACATCCCTTGTGAATCACCTCCTAAACGAGGCAATAATGACCATGCAATTGAACTTCTTCCAGGAAGTTCACCGCCTAATAAACCTCCTTATAGAGTTTCTCAAGCTCAACAAGAGGAGATTATGTGCCAAGTGCATGAGTTAGTTGAGAAGGGCATGATTAGGCCTAGCTCATCTCCATTTTGTTCACTGTGTTAATGATGCAAAAGAAAGACGGCACATAACACATGTGTGTCGACTATAGAGCACTAAATATAATCATTATCAAAAATAGGTTTCCTGTTCCATGGGTAGAAGACCTATTTGATAAGCTACAAGGCTTGACCTACTTCAGTAGGATTGACCTAAAAAGTGGCTACCATCAAATAAGGATAGTTGATCAAGATATTGTAAAGACCGCATTTCACACTACGTTTGGTATTTACAAATACATTGTCATGCCTTTTGGCTTGACCAATGCACCAACCACATTCAACCGCTTGATAGAGAAGTATTCGGGCCTCATCGAACCTTTACTAGAGTGTTCTTTGATGGTATTATCATCTACTCTAATTCACTAGGGACGAACACAAGCAACATCTCTAGGTAATATTTCAAGTCTTACGAGAGAATAAACTTATGTTAATCGAAAGAAAAGTGAGTTTTTCTTACAAGAGATTCAGTATTTAGGTCACATTATCTCACAAGATGGCATCCAAATGGATCCATCAAAGCTAGAGGTAATAAAAGGATGGCCTAATCCAAGGAATCTTCATGAACTAAGAAGCTTTTTATAGGTATGTGTGCATACTATAGACGCTTCATAGAAAAGTTCTCACTAATAGCAGGACCATTTCATGGACTAACACGTTAGATATACATGGTCTGCGAAGGAGAACAATGCTTTCAAAAAGATTAAAGAAAAGCTTATCTCTCAACCTGTGCTTACACTGCCGGATCTCTCAATTTGAGGTCCAATGTGATGCTTGTGGTGATTTTTTTGGAGCTGTTTTGCTCCAAGAAGGACACGCCATAGCCTATGAAAGTCAAAGGCTCGACCCTATTGAGAAAGCTCTAGGCATATATGAAAAGGAACTTCTCGCAGTTCTACATGCCTTAGATTCGTGGAAGCACTATTTATTGGGGATTTTTTTGCGGACGGATCACCAAAGCCTTAAGTACTTCATGACATAGACCAAGCTCTCTGACAAACAAATGAGGTGGGAAAATTTCCTTTCGCAATTTCATTTTCATATTGCTCACATTGTTGGTAAGCATAATCAAGTAGCTGATGCACTCTCAAGACAACCAAGAGTGAATGCGGTTTCCATAGCAACTCACAATGATCTATCTTCTATGATAGATGACTACGCTATTGATCCCGATTTTAGAGATGTGATTTTAGCTCTGGCATTAGGGAAGAAAGAGGAACCATTTACTTTACAAGATGGTTATCTTCTCTATGGCAATAGACTATGTGTTACTAACTCACTACGCGAGAAAGTAATGTATGAATCTCATGCTCCTCCTTATGCGGGGCATAGAGGGATTCAGTCTACCCTAAAAGGGATTGAAACATATTTCTTGAAAGCAAACATATAAGAGTATGTTTCTAAATGTGTGGTATGCCAAAAAACAAAGTTTGATAGAGGAAGCAACCTGGATTGCTTCAACAATTGCCAATCCCTAATTCACCATGGGAGAGCATATCCATTGATTTTATCTTTGGATTGCCTAAGTCTATCCATGGGAATATGGGAATATGGACGATAGTAGACAGGTTTAGTAAACAAGCTCATTTTATACCTGTCAAAAAGACTATCAAAGCCCATCAAATGGAAACCCTCTTCATATCACAAATCTTCAAGTACCATGGCTTGGCAATGTCCATAGTGTCGGATAGAGATCCTAGAATGACCAATAATTTCTGGAAGGGTCTCTTTGAGAATTTAGGGACAAGGCTAAACTTCTCTTCAGCCTATCACCCGCAAACGGATGGCCAAAGTGAAATAGCTAACCCAACAATTCTTGATCTACTAAAAGCCTATGTAACGGAAGTAGATCAAAGGTCCCAATGGGAGAAGTACTTACCCTTAGTGGAGTATGCCTACAATAACACTATACATACTTCCATGGGAAAAGCACCTTTCGAGGTAATTGAGGGAAGATCCAAAAGTCCCATGCTACTTAAGGGGGACGGTTATGGAGCGAGCTCAACAGAGCGAGTTTTTTTTTTGAGGGCCACCACCACTACCTCCCATTGCCGCCCCTTAGCACCCATCGCCACCACCACCTAAGTCCACCACTGGTGGTTAGTGGTGCTAGCTTACTGCCACCATGAGCCGCCTCTAATCCTACCACCACCATCCATTGTTGCCCCTCCCCACCATTGGAGTAGCCAAGGACCTCCTCTCTCTCTCTCTCTCTGTATCTATCTAGCAGAATCTCTCTCTCTCTCTCTCTCTCTCTCTCTCTCTCTAATGCCAAGGCACTAGCAGTTTTGCTAGTACCTTGGGTCTCTTTGTATCAAACCAACTCTCCCTCTCATGATCCCTCCTCTCTCTCTCTCTCTCTCTCTCTCTCTCTCTCCCCGTTGGCCCCTACCCCCCTCTCTCTTTCCCCCCCCCCCCCCCCCCCTCTCTCTCTCCATCGCCCTCTCCAACCCCCTATCTTTCTCTCCGTGCGACCCTCCCTCTCTCTCTCTCTCTCTCTCTCTCTCACCCACCCCCCCCCCCCCCCCCCCCCCCCCCCCACCACACACACACACACACACACACACACACACACACACACACACACACACACACACACACACACACACACATGCTTGAGCCTATCCCCTTGTCAGTGATACACACTATCGTAGCCATTCGGCTCAGCTCCTATTCCCTTCGATGTGAGACATGACGTTCGGACAATGGAGAAGAATCAATTTGATTGTGCACTTTTTATGCTCATTGCAAGTTTGAGAGTCTGAGTACCACACACTACTAGAGTGCTCAGCTTTTGGTCACATCCAAACTTGCTTCCCTCACATTTTTAGCCATGACTTAGACCTATACACTTTCCTCTCCCATCCACAATATGCGCTCTCCATTGTGACTCTCATCACCACAACTTTGGAGCATCGAGTATCACTCATCAGCACACACATACTACATCACATGTAACATTGGTCCCATAGGTCATATTTGACCTCCGATGACGATAATAAAATCTCTCTCTCTCTCTCTCTCTCTCTCTCACACACACACACACACACACACACACACACACACACACACACACACACACACACACACACCACACACACACACACACACACACACACACACACACACACACACACACACACACACACACACACACACACATCGGGCGAGTCTGATGATTGAGTCGAATCATGCCTTGAGCTTGTTAATGCAAGCTTTGAGATTGCGATTCTCTTCCATGACACAATTGAGGGCCGTCTGGAGGTGTTCAATGAGCCAAGCTTGCTTCAAGCTGCCTGGACAACCACAAAGCTCAACCGTGTCCTCACAAGGTTTTGGGGTTGTAGTCTTCTCTTTGGTTGTCATATCGCCCATGATGGGACTGGGTTGGCTTGTAGCATAGGAACACCGGCTAAAGTGTGTGAGTGTGTAGACTAGTGTAAACCTAAAAGATAATGTATGTGGAGGCCGCATTGGCTAGGATCGAGCGTGAGGCACAAAAGGAGGCACATTGAGGTTGAGCAAGGATGAGCAGTAGGGCTAAACTACGATGCTCAATTGTGAGGCTGAGCAAGGTAGAGTAGCGAGGTGCTAGGAGGTAGAGTTGCAAGAATGTACTGCAAGGTAAAGCAAGACGAGCAAAGAGTGAATGCATGTGGGCTTGCAACAGACACAACTAAGATCTAACGCCACCCCACAAGGAAGCCCTTTACACTTGAGGGAGGCCGAGGGTGCTTGCTAGGGCAGAGAGAGAGAGAGAGGGAGGGAGGGAAGGGAAGGGTCGGTGGAAAGAAAAGAGGGAGAGGGGGGAGGGATTGTGAGAGGGAGAGAGGGGGAGGGATTGAGTGAGAGGGAGAGGGGGGGAGAGCATTGGCTTTTTTTTTTCATATAAAGAGGAAAAAAGGGATGAAAAGGAGTTTAAGTAAAAAAAAAAAGGCTCTTGCAAGCAAAACAATAGCGCAAAGTCCCTCCCTCCCTCTCTCCCCACTTGCCCTCTCCAACCCCCCTATCAGAGTAAAAAAAAAACGGGGTATAGTGTTTTCAACCAGCTAGAATTGTAAAATCTCGATTATATGTTGAGAGGTCCTTGAAGAAAACTGAGAAATTTACAAGTTTAAGTGTAAATACCGGCAAAACCTTCAATTTTTGACCTAAAAATCAAGTTTGCCCTTATTTTCTTCAATTAGGAAAAATGTATTTCTCTAGTGCTATCCCTATCTCTCTCTCTCTCTCTCTCTCTCTCTCTCTCTCTCTCTCTCTCTCTCTTTCCATTACTCCTCTCTTTCCTCTCTCTAAGCCCCCTATCTCTCTCTACCCACCCCCTACCTCTCTCTCTCGCTCTCTCGCCCCATCTCCTCTTCTCTCCCCCCCTCTCGCAAATCCTCTTCTCTCTATCTCTCTCTACCTCTCTCTCTCTCCCCCTCCCGATCGCCTCCTCTCTCTCTCTCTCTCCCCCCCCCCCCCCCCCTATCCACCATTTTCTTCCGTTTTGTCCTACAATAGGAGAGATAGGAATGCGAGAGAGATGGAGCGAGCAAGAGAGAAGAAGAAGAAGATGAGAATTTTAATGTCGTAGGAAACTATCCCAAGAGACCTTACAGATCTATCCAATGAGAGAGAGAGAGAGAGAGAGAGAGAGAGAGAGAGAGAGAGAGGAGGGGGATGTGGAGAGAAAGAGAAGGGGGAAGAAGGGGGAGGAGAGGGGCTGGAGAGGGAGAGAGAGAGGGCGGGGAACGGGTTAGAGAGAGAGAGAGAGATAGGGGGACCAAGAGAGGAAAATTGAAGGGAGGGTGGGAGAGAGAGAGAGAGAGAGAGAGAGAGAGAGAGAGAGAGAGAGAGAGAGAGAGAGAGAGAGAGAGGGTTATATAGTGATAGGGAAAGAGAGACAAAGAAGATGAGAATCTTGACGAAGAAGGGTGATTGCTGGAGGAGGGAGGGCGGCTAGAGGAGTAGATGGAGAGAGGAGGTGGAGGAGGAAGCTGAGGAGGAGGAGCAAGGGAAGAGGAGGAAGCACATGGGCGGCAAGAGGAGGAAGGGGAGGTAGGGAGGGAGGTCCTCCAAAAAAAAATCTCGCTTCAAAGGTCACTCCGTGGAGCTCACCCGAAGACCTAACTCCTACTTAAGGTACACGGGAAGATCTTCGCTGCAGATGAGTATAGCCGAGATCTGTAAGAATCTTTCGAGAAGATTAAGAATGCTATCTCTATCTCACAACAAAGGCAAAAGGTTGCTGCTGATAAGCATAGAAGAGCCCAAGCCTTTAAAGAAAATGATTGGGTCTTGCTTAAATTTTCCAAGGCTCGATTAAGGCACAGCACGGGCAAGAATCCTATGGGACACCAAAAGTACTATGCTAAGTTAGCAAAAAGGTACTATGGTCCCTTCCAATTCTTAGACCAATCAATGAGATGACCTATCAACTCAAGTTGTCCAGTCATTGGCTCATACCCAATGCTTTTCATGTGAGCCTACTAAAGCCTTACAAAGGAGAGCCACCTCAAGAACCAACTATTGAAGACCCACCAGAGATTGAGGACCAAGAACAGGTGCTGTAGCCCGAGTCCATCCTCCGACATGAAGACAAGGTATTAAGAGGTGGTAAGATTATCCGACGGTATCTTATTGAGTTTAAGAACTATCTTTTTGAAGATGCTAGATGGATGCAAGGCATACAATTAAAAGAGGATAACCTAAACCTTATCAATGTTTACAATGCTTCCCTAGAGTAAGCAAATGTACAAATGTTTAAAATGAAAGGCATACAATTAAAAGAGGATAACCTAAACCTTATCAATGCTTACAATGCTTCCCTAGAGTAAGCAAATGTACAAATGTTTAAAATGAACAAAGTTTTTGTCTTATAAGAGTCTCTTTTTCTTTATTGTGCACAAATGTTAAGTAGTATGCATGCTTAGAATCAAGTTTGTGGAGACGAAGTCTTCCAAACACCAAGTAGAGCTTGTCACTCTACTATGGAAGATTGATAGGACTAATGCGTAGACATGCTTGCGGCAGCCTTAGGCTCTCAAGCACCAAATGGATTAGTCATCCATTCTAGAACGATGTCGTAGGGTAAGATAGGGATCCTCTACCCGCTAGAACAAGGACTAATGAATAGGCTTTATCTTCTCTAACCCATAGTTGAGGACGACTATGATTTCAAGAGAGAGGTAATGTCATAATAACTAATATCTAATTCTCCTAAATGATTTTCTCATGTTAAACTGATCATTTAATATGGGGAAGTACCAGGGGAGAAAGAGCTAGAATATTTTTTAAGCTAGTAGACCGGCCACAATAGGGATCCAAAGGAGGGAAAATAGGGATCCAAAGGGGGGCCATCTGCAAAAGAGCAATGTGCAACAATGGGCTTGAAAGACCCTAAGGTTTATCTCATTAAGACTTCCAAAATGCTAAGGTTCCAAAATTCAAAGGTTAAGTCCAATGGTCATTCCTTAAGAAAATTGGATGCTTTGTAGTGTGCAAAAAGTCTTCAAAGACTCCTAAAGAGGAGAGGGCGAGCCTTGTAAGTAGGGGATGAGAGAGAAACACACACACACACACACACACACACACACACACACACACACACACACACACACACACACACACACACACTCACAAGCTCCCTTTACACAAAGGAAATAGGGGACACTTGTCAGCTCCCTAGCCTAGTTGCCCCAAGGTGCACTCAATTCCTATTGGATGTCCATAGAGGTGGACCAATGAGAATTAGGCTAGAGTACATTTAGTTTAATTCATTTTAAAACACTTAATAAAAGAATCAATAAAGAATTAAGCTCTCTAGAAGACTATTGGCCAATCTCCCAAGGGGTCAGCAGGCTATTGGCTTGCCTGATTCCTATTGGCGAGAAGACTAAGGGGTCCAATGAGAGTTTAATTGAAATAATTAATTACCTAAAGATCTCACAAAAGGGGAAAGGGGGACACATGTCACAAGGCTATCACTTATGCTTCTTAATTATCATTGGCTAGGCTTTGCAGGGTCCAATGGGGTGTCAGCATGAGTAAAAAGCATGAGGGGTCGACCAAGAGAGAGAGGGGGGGCTGATTTTGTCAAGGCATTATCACACACACTCACACAATCTCATGTGTGAAGCAAAGAAGACTCTCTCTCTTTCTCAAGCTTTAATGGAAAGCTCATCACCTACTCCAAGCTTGTGAGAAGGGAGGCCTACACAAACAACTCTTGGCTTTGTGATGCAAATCCAACCAAGAGCCAAGCTTCAATGCATGCTCATCTCCTCTACCATGCTAATTACTAAGCTATGGTAAGATATCATGAGTGATTAGGTGAGGATATATACTTCTTTCTCGTAAGACTACTCCTTCTTCCTCTCAATCTACTCTCATACCCCGCTAACTCTCACCATCTTCGAAGGTGTGTGAGGTCTTGGGTCTGAGACTGTTACGAGACTGGGCACCCTCCTGTATTAGTGGTTAGCTGCAATTGGGATAGCTGGCGTAATGGTTAATTATGTGCTGTCTATTTATTTTCTAATTGAGTTGATGATGATTTTGTAGAGTGGAATGCGGGGAGTTGATGAAGAGACGACGGCAATTACTCTTGGTCATTTTATATTTGCACAGTATTTTAGAATATCATTTCAATAAGCCACTATGGCTCTCTGTAAATAGTTGTAGTGGGAACTGCCCTTATGGGTCATGCAAGAACTAATGAGCTTCACTCATTTACAAAAGTGAAGTGGTTGTAAAAAAGAGGGGCCTCAATTTTTGGCACCTTAAACTCAAAAATAATATATTAAATACCAACTCCACAAGAGAGGTGCCGTGGAGTTTGGGGCTAGATTTAGGCCTTTCTCTTGCAGATTCTCCTCTCTACTCTCTTATGCTATGGTTATTTTGCTGTGTACTCTCTAATCTAATCTCCATCCCTTACACTCTCTTACAAGGATGTCTATGTCAATTCTATGTTCACTGTGTGTGTGTGTGTGTGTGTGTGTGTGTGTGTGTCATAGTCTAGGGGTGTGTGTGTGTGTGTGTGTGTGCTTGGAAATTGGAAGAAGAGGTGGACAGGTTGGTGGTGATGCTTGGGAGCTTGTGTTGAATAGTTTAAGCGGTCGATCTCCCCCTCTTCTCCCAACAGTGGTATCAGAGCTTCAAGTTCGAGGACGAATCGGCACCAGATTTCAATCTCAAGAAGGAATTCCTCGAATCGACAAATTCCAAATTGCAATTCATCAACTTTGCAATTCAAAGATTCGAGGATTTGTGGAAATTCAAAATATAATTGATCGAATTTGCAGAAGAAATTCTACTTGGTTGTGGCTAATCGGCAACTGGTTTCCAATTCGGCTTCATGACGATCAAAATACGGTATGTCGAGTCTCAAATTTCAAGTTAATACCTAATAATTGTGGATTGTGAAGTCGAGAAAAAGAGAGAGCAAGAGACGAAGAAAGCAATGAAAATTGAATCGCGTTAGTGATTCGGCTTGACTTTGGGAAGCGACATCGGGCGGCACAAACAAAACAAAATCGAGAGAATCTTGATTTAGCAAGAGTAAGGAGGAAGGAACACTTAGGAAGCAGCTTGGGCTACAGGATTTCCACAAAAAAAAATCACAAGTTGCATCAGCTTGGATCGACGGTGCCCCTTTTCAATATACTCAAACAATTCCTCCATGGAGATGACAAGCTGCAGTGGGAACCGTCCCTAGCATAGCCAACATCGCCTCTGTCGACCTTCACCAAAGTCCACCCAGTTAACCCCACTAGGGGCTCCTTGGTCTGCCGGGTACTTTCGCCTTCTTCCTCGCAGCCTCAAAAGGCTCCTGCATGACACCCAGTCGCCATCATCCCTAGCGCGCTGTCGTCCTCGCTGCCTGTAGCGCCATTTCAAGCTTTGCACACTTTATGCTCTAAAGTAAAAGTCATGCATGCAAGTAATTGCCCACTGGATGGTCCATGGCCGCCCACTGTAGGTTTTGTTTTATAAAAAAAAAGAGGCAAAACACCCATTTATTAAGGTGGTCGATCTCCCCTTTCTCCCAACAGAAATTGATCAGTTATTTTCGGAAGGCCGTCAGCCCCACTCTTTGCCCTTTCAACGATCACAATTATAATTTCAAAGGGGCGAACTCTTCAATCGACGTACACTTACCAAGCAAAATAACATTCGATGACCTTTGGCTTCTCCTTTCACGGAAGCCGGTTCTACTCATTCAAGCTATGGTAAACCTTACTTCACATTACCAACTCTGCCATTAATTTTGGGAATACAGGAGATCGGGCGCCACAAAATTCGACCGGCTCGCTGACACACAGTCGGACCGTCCATTTTTCTGGGAATTTCCTAGCGCATCGCCATTCCGGTGTAAGGTCTCTGACCCTGATCAAAAAGAGCACCATTGTATCTTGAAATGAATATAATGGAAAAAGTTACTATTTTTAGCAGTTTTCCAAATTCTGTCAGTGCCATGATGTTTAGAATATTTTTAAGCTTCGAAATGTGAATTAAAATAATTTTTGTAAAAAAAATTCTCAAAATAGTAAGTTTTTGGTCACCCGACCCGTCCAGTTTTGACCGTCTCGAAAAACTGCACCCGTACCCCGAATTTGAAAAAAATGCATTTTCGAACCCCGAGGGCTGCTAAATATGGCACGTACTCGGGCCAGTACGCCTTAGTTAGAGCTTGCTATAGAAATTTTTGGCATCAAATTCCGACTCTTATGACCCGTTTTAGCCTAAAATCAATTTTTCCAAAAATTGGGGCCGGGGAGGCACCTAGGGCCCGAGGCTGTGTGGGAACAGGTCCAGCCCACTCCAGCTCACCTTTAGCAGCTAGGGGGCGCCTTCTCTCTTTGTGGGAGTCCTAGGAGAGTTTCCAAGCCAGTAACTAAGTGTCAGAGCCAGTTAACCAAGCCAACTGGACACTTGGTGGGTAGGGGAACTTGACTTGCCAATGCAGAGACTCACTGCTCCACCAGATGCAAATAGCAAGGCTGGTCGATTTTCAGCCTGTAGGAGCCTATTTAAAGGCCTGCACACACACACACACACACACACACACACACACACACACACACACACACACACACACACACACCCACCCAATGCACACACACACACACCTACACACACCTTGCGGAGGTGCTGCCGGTACACACACCTTTTGAAGGAGAAGCAAGGAGGGAGGTGCTGTCGAATTCTCGCCTCAAGAAGCTCGATTAGATCAGAGAATCGAGAAGATTATTAGCCCTTAATCACGGTAACCAATGTTTAATTAATGCCTTCTGTAAATTCTTTTCATTATCATCTAAATTCCTCGTCTATTATGCTTACTCCTAGTCGTAATTCTCTATAATTACTCTCTAATTTCTCCTTAACCATATTCTAATATGTAATCATTACACCATAGCTGAATTATCAGCCATCCATGATCTTTAATTAATGATTAGTGCATGATTAATAGAATTTTCTCTCTCTAGATAGCATAGTAATTAACCAGTAAGCCGGTAATTGTGTAGACCGACGAGAATCACACTCTTTTATCACTCATTAATATTGTAGCTGAATTAGATTCATTTCTCTTTGCATTAAGATATAATTAAGGTAAGATTAATCTGTCATTAAGTCTCTAAGAGGTGGTTTTTCTCACACCTATGCATGCGATTCTGTACTCTCTAATTGCTAGGAAAGAGATTACTCGTGCTTAATTCATCTCTCTGGTAATTCCATTAGTGAAATCCTATTATTCTTAATCATCAAAGCCGAGTAATTATCTTTAGAGCCGGTTCCCATAGGATTATGTGTCATCCATAATGATTGCTATATGGAAAAATCTAGACCTCTCATATAGGAGGGATTATTTAGTGTTGCTAATCTATCAATTGGTTTGTTATGACGCTTGCGGACCTTAGCTCTTTTATCCAAGCTAATTATTTAAAGTAGCGAGTAAAATGGCCCCGGTTAAGAGAACTCGCTTCGGTGGTGCCCACGATCGCGAGGCGGGAACAAGCAATGTCAATGGAAAGGGAAAAGCTCCCATGGACGAACAAATACCGGCCATCTCACGGGCCATTGACGAAGAAATGGAAGAGGTAGGTCATAATTTTATTCAAGTCGTTTGAATTAACGTTGCACACGTTTAGCTAGGGATGAACATATTCCCAAAACATGTTGGAGAAATCCGACGGAAACCTCGCCACTGAACTCATTTGTATATTAAAGTCTAAAGTAGGAAAGAAATGATTGACGGATATACTGTTTGCAACAGGAAAGAATGTCTGCTAGGGAAAATTTAGCTCGGCATGTTCATTCTATTTCCAATGTTGAATTAGTCATGAACCCCCTCTTGATCACAGAGGGCAGAGTTCCTGGTTAAGGGCTCTTGAATCCATGACTGTTGGTTAAGAGGTGGATACCCACATCTGCCGGTTAAGCGGTGGGAATGTCCATGTCGTGCTTTCTATGCGGTGGACATACTTAGTTGTATGGGCAGCTAGGCGACAACGCGAGGAGTAAACTCTCGCTGGAGGGGGGATGTTGTACCTCCAGAACATTGGAATTTTAATGAATAAGTTTGAGTAGAATTTTTACTAGAATACTGTCTTGGTGCCGCTTTGCAATACTGATTGAAGGGCTGTCTTAACGAACAATGTGATTCAAAATTAATCAAGGAATGTTTATGTTGAACAATCATTGTAGTAGTAATTAGGTCACATAAGGAAGTGTGAGTGTGGGGGTGGAAAGTGGGGGCTTGGCTCAGGTTGCCAATGCCTATGAGAAGGGTGGTCCCGATTGGTTGGGAACTCTCTGTCCCCATAGTGTAAAATCGATAATAGTAATACTCATTGCCCCTAGAGCGGCGAATTCTCAAGTGCCCGTGCCTCTGAAACATGGGAAAAAAGGCACTCGAGGTTTTCTCTCCTCTTGGAAGGTGGGTCTTAGGATTGCTAGATAGGATAAGTACGCTTCCCCTGCGAGGTGGAGCTAGATCTGTTGCTAGTAGGCTCGAACTCGACTCACTTTGTGATGAGAGATCGTCCGCTAGTTGAACCGTGAACCACTTTGTTTGCTTCCGCTATAGATCTAGTGGCCACCAGGTTCACCATCAGATCCGCCGTCTTGATATGGCGGGGTGGGGATCTCACATTCGGACTGGACGCCACCGCTATTTCTCAGCTAAGTACATTACATTTCTGTTATTTATTTTACTCTTTTATTCCGCATATTGCATCTGTAGATATCACCAAATAGTTTTTTTTAAAGCATTACCATTTAAATATTTAAATATTTTAAAAAAATAGAGAGAGAAAAATAAAATAAAATAATATATATATAAAAACCACGCAATCATGGCACATCTTCCACAGGCACCCACGATTTCGAAACAACTTGAAAATCTGCAACAATCACTCGCATATGAACGCATGCGAAGGCAAGAACTTGAAGATAAATTATTGCATTCTGCACGCACCGAATCTGCACTAGCACCCAAGAAAAAGAAAATTAGCAAAAAAGCTTTCACTTTCAAGGATTTTGATGGCACTAAAGATGCTAGCATGGTTCTAACATGGGTTAGTCAACTAGATGACTGTTTTCATGATGAAAACTTTCCTGAGCGTGAAATGGTAAAATGTGCATCAAATCATCTCACTAGCAGCGCTGCATTGTGGTGGAACGCCACCAAACAACATGGAAGAAGACCACGCACCTGGCATGCATTTAAAAAAGTGTTTCTACCCCAATTCTTGCCCACACAATACAAAGCTAAAGCACGACGTCAATGGGATTTAATTCGACAGGGTTGAAATGAAGATGTATAGGGTTACATTGACCGTTTTTGGAATTGTTTAATTCAATTGCAAGCTATTGAACATGTTAGTCGTAGGAAATTGAAGCGAAAGTACATATCAGGCCTGGCACTACAAATTGGTGTTGAGGTAGATATGTTTGAACCAGATTCTCTGTCAAAGGCTATTAATTTGGCTCTCAATGCAGAAAAGAAGAAAGGTGGACAATCCTCTCACACTGATCAACCTGCTAACACTAACCGCAACAAGAGACCTCCTTTCTCTACTAGCTTTGACAGAAACAAACACCAAAGCCGTACTTTTTTCAAGAGACGTAGATTCGACAATTCTCCTACAACTCCTCGACCTCATACAAGCAACAACAACAACAACAACAACACCCAGCAACGAGGCAACCAAAACTCTTTCAACCAACGTTCTCCTCCAAATTCTAATGGTAACAAAAAGGTGAAGTGTTTTAAATGCTTTCAGTATGGTCACTATGCAGATAAGTGCCCAACTGGTCATGCTAAGGGCAATGGTCAATCCAATGGCCATTTCAATGGACTCAACAAAAATTCAAGTAAAAAACCCTTCAACATCAACCGCCCCAATGGAGCTACTCTTAACCTCATCGAAGATGCTACACCCGATGACAATGAAGTGGAAGCTAACTATGGTGAGGGATATGATCCTGATTATGATAACGATGACAACCCATCCTCAGGTACTCCTATATCTCCTCACACTTTGTTTAAAGTGAAAGGCACTGTTAAGGGTGAAAATGTCACCATTTTGTTAGATGATGGTAGTAGCCATGATTTCATTTCCACACGATTGGCACAACAACTATCTCTCTCTGAAATCTCATCACCTCACAAGGTCAAAATTGTTTTTAATAATCAACGTTTTAATTGTAAAACCCAAGTCACTGTTGAAGTTTGCATTGGTGAATTCACACAAGCACGTACATTTTTGGTAGCACCATTTCGTCATGAATTTGACCCTTTGATTAATTATAAAACACATACAATGTCTCTCACTCATAATAATAAAAATTTCTCCATCCAAACAACACTGGCACATCAAAAATTTCCACTCCTCTCTCACACTCAAGCAAAAAAGCAATTCGAAAACAAGGAAAAACATATCTAGTATTGGTAAATCAAATTTCTGCTGAAACTTAAACTTCACGTAACTCCACACACGATGAACTTCTCTCGATTGTTTCATGCATGATCTGCCACTTGGAATTCCACCATCACGCCCAGAAGACCACAAAATTGACATTATACTGGGTAGTGAACCTCCTTGTAGAGCACCCTATCGTGTAAATCCTACCGCACACAGAGAAATACAAACTCAAACACTGATTTACTTGACCAAGGCCTAATCCGACCTAGTAGTTCACCATACGGCGCTCCAGTACTTTTTGTCAAGAAGAAAAATGGAACCTTTCGTATGTGTATCGACTACAGGGCTTTAAATAAGATCACCATTAAGAATAGGTTTCCTATTCCTAGAGTGGATGATCTATTAGAAAAACTGATCGGGGCAAACATCTTTAGTAAAATTGACCTCAAATCAAGGTACCATCAAGTTAAAATGTTTGAACATGATGTCTACAAAACTGCTTTTAGAACACAAACTAGACACTATGAATTCCTTGTCATGCCATTTGGTTTGACCAATGCACCAGCCACCTTCACATGCATGATGAATAGAATTTTCATTGACCATCAAGATTTGTGATTGTATTTTTTGATGACATTTTGGTATTCAGTAAATCTGAAGAAGAGCATAAACAACATTTAACATGTGTATTTGATCTGCTTGCACAAAATTACTTGTATTTGAATCAAAAAAGAGTTCATTTTTTCAATTTGAAATTGAATATTTGGGACACATTGTATCGGATAAGGGAATACATGTCGATCCAAAGAAAATTGAAGCCATGTCATGGCCTAGACCCAAAAACTTGCACGAGCTATGATCTTGTATCGGTCTTTGTAGCTATTACAGAAAATTTGTTCGTAATTTTGCTTACAAATCACATTATTTGACTCTCTTGTTGAAGAAAAACACGCCTTATGAATGGATTGATTTGCAAGAAAGCTCATTTAATGCACCTGTATTGCAATGGCCTGATTTTGAAAGACCATTCTTTGTGGTAGTCACTAATACTAGTGGAAAAGATATCGGTGCAGTCCTTATGCAAGATAACCATCCAATTGCTTTTGAAAGTCGTAAATTCAAACTTTCTGAAGCAAAGTTTAGTACTTATGATAAAGAGTTGAATGCTATGGTACATGCATTGAAAATTTGGAAACACTATGTAATGGGTACTGACTTGATCATTAAAACTGATCAACAAAGTATCAAATATTTACTTTCTCGGCCCTTAATAGATGATATACATATTAAGTGGGCTTCTTTTATTCAAAGTTTTCAACCCAACATTCAATACCAACCTGGTAAAGAAAACGTTGTAGATGATGCTTTGAGTAGAAGACCCTCACTTAATCATCTATCAACCATTACAGGAACTTCATTGGACACTATGCCTTACACTTATGCATATGATGATGACTTCAAAATGACATGATTGCATATGCTTGATAATTCTGTGCACACATTCCTCGAATACACTATTCAAGAAAACTTCTTTTATTTCAAACAAAAATTGTGTGTGATTAAACCTTTCCGTATATTAATTATTGAAGAATTACACAAACCACCTTATGCTTGACATAGAGGATTCGCTGCAACTTTTCAAAATTTATGTCGTGATTTCTATTGGCCTACTATGAGAATGGATGTTAAACAGTATGTTTCAACTTGTTTGATTTGTCAAAAAATCAAAGCAGCTATACAGGTAAGAAATTGAGACTTTTACACCCTCTCCCCATTCCTGAAAGACCTTGGGAACACATCTCAATGGATTTTTTTTACTGGTTTCCCACTCACAATGCACAAACATGACATGATTTGGACCATTATTGACCGTTTCTCTAAACAAGCATATTTCATTCCTTGTAAGAAAACACTCACAGCACATCAAGCTGCACTTTTGTTTCTAAAGACTGTTTTCCCACATCATGGTTTGCCTAAAGTGATTCTTTCTGATCGAGATTCAAAATTTTGTAGTGCTTTTTGGACTACTGTGTTTGAAAATCTTGGCACTATATTTGACTTCACTTCTGTATTTCATCCTGAATCTAATGGTCAAACCGAAGTCACCAACTGCACTATTATTGACTTGTTAAAGGCTTATGTTTTGTCTCAACCTAAGAATGGGATGATTACGTGCATATTCTACAATTTGCATACAGCACCACCACTCACACTGCCACAGGTAAATCTCCATTTGAAATTGTATATGGTCATTCTCTTCCTACTCCTACTTCACATCTTTCTAATGTTGTGCCTGCCCTGCTGATAATTTCACTACTGACTTTCATAACATTTATGCAAGTGTGCATTCTGCCATTAAACACTCACAAGAACTTTACACCAAGCATGCTAACAAACACCGCAAGGCATACCAATTCAAAGAAGGTGATCATGTTTTACTTCGCATCGAAAAACAAAGGATCAAATGTGTTGATACCAATGTCTGTTAAGATTGCTCCTCGTTTTTATGGACCTTTCAAAATTTTAGATGTCATTAATGATGTTTCTTTTCGTTTAGACCTACCTGCACATTGGCACATTCACAATGCCTTTCACATTAGTCTTTTATGCCCATTCATAGGACCCCTACCTACACACCACATTTATGAAGACCCACCTTCACTTGTAGACCAAGAAGAGCAACTCCTCCCTGACAAAATAGTTGATCACGAGACCACCACTACACGCACTCGCATGGTTTATAACCATTACCTTTTGACTTTCAAGGGCCACCCTAGAGAGGATGCCAAATGGATGCTTGAAAAGTTTTTTCGCAACTTTCACGACCTTCTCCACACTTTCAATCACTCACGGTCCAGTTGATTTCTCTGCTGAGCAACTGAGGACAGTTGCTATCCCTGGTGGGAGGGATGTTACGAGACTGGGCACCCTCCTGTTGTAGTGGTTAGCTGCAATTGGGATAGCTGACGTAATGGTTAATTATGTGTTGTCTATTTATTTTCTAATTGAGTTAATGATGATTTTATAGAGTGGAATGCGGGGAGTTGATGAAGAGGCGACGGCAATTACTCTTGGCCATTTTATATTTGCAGAGTATTTTAGAATATCATTTCAATAAGCCACTATGGCTCTGTAAATAGTTGTGGTGGGAACTCCCCTTATGGGTCATGCAAAAACTAATGAGCTTCACTCATTTACAAAAGTGAAGTGGTTTTAAAAAAGAGGGGCCTCAATTTTTGGCACCTTAAACTCAAAAATAATATATTAAATACCAACTCCACAAGAGAGGTGCCGTGGAGTTTGGGGCTAGATTTAGGCCTTTCTCTTGCAGATTCTTCTCTCTACTCTCTTATGCTATGGTTATTTTGCTGTATACTCTCTAATCTAGTCTCCATCCCTTACACATCTCTTACACTCTCTTACAAGCATGTCTATGTCAATTCTATGTTCACTGTGTGTGTGTGTGTGTGTGTGTGTGTGTGTGTGTGTGTGTGATAGTTTAGGTGTGTGTGTGTGTGTGCTTGGAAATTGGAAGAAGAGGTGGACAGGTTGATGGTGATGCTTGGGAGCTTGTGTTGAATAGTTTAAGCGGTCGATCTCTCCCTCTTCTCCCAACAGAGACCGTGAGGAAATTGATGTTGTGTTTTATAAGTGTGTGCATGGTGCTTGAAGCTTCCATCTTCATTGCACCAACAAGATATTGAAGGAACACAAAGTATTGTATTGTAAAATGTCTCCCTTGATGAGGGAAACCTATAATACAAAGCCTTTTGGAGGGGGGACCGGCTCCATGTAAATCCGGTCCTCAACTGTTGTCAATAGCTTAATTTCTCTCTCTTTTGAAGTATTGTTCATGCCTATCTAACTAGGTGTTATGCTTTTTGTTGCTCTCTCCATCCAAGCACTCTTGCTATGCTCATTAGGAATCTATTCTAATGAAATGCTCATTATGTTCATGTTATTTTCCGGCACACACAAGTTACTAGGCCATTAAATATAAGGAGCTCAGGAAGAGTCTCAACATGAAATGGACGCTCAACTGGGGATCCAAGCAAGGGATATACAAGTTTAAATTTTCATGGGGATTCTCTATTCTTGTCAAGTATAGCTATTTGGCCTGGCTAATTATACATCAAGTGGTGTGGTCTGCTCAGAAAGCATTGAAGGTCAGATTGGGAAATGGAACGTGTAGTAGGTGTGGGGATGCAGAAGACATCAAACATCTATTTGTAGAGTACCTAGCCAACACCAAGCTCCAGATGTTAAGCAAATGTTGTAAGGAGTTGCACCCTAATCAATTCTTTGTCCAAGAACTCCTGATTGGAGGCTGTGTTAAATTGGACATACCTTTATGGAATTTGTGGAGGTTAATCATCTATTTGTAGAGTGCCTAGCCAACACCAAGCTCCAGATGTTAAGCAAATGTTGTAAGGAGTTGCACCCTAATCAATTCTTTGTCCAAGAACTCCTGATTGGAGGCTGTGTTAAATTGGACATACCTTTATGGAATTTGTGGAGGTTAATCATACTAAGAATTGAAGCTGTTTTTCAGTTGAAAGTAGAGGAAAATGCTATAGCATTTGTCGTCCAGCTCAAAAAGTTGTCTTCCTACTCTTCAGGCAAGAAGCAAATTGTTAAATTGTTTTTCATTGCCTCGTACATACTATCCAAAGAAGCCATAAATGGCAATGTTGGAAGAAGTTTTTTTTTAAAAAAAAAAGGAGTACAAGAACTTTGAAACACATGCACACACCCTATGTACAATGGCCTCACAGGTAGGGAGAGAGACATCCCATCGCATGCACACACCCGCATATGGGAACAGTCTCTAAAGATTTAGAACATGTCTTCAAGTCGTCAAGGGGGGGATTGAACCCAAGACCTTAGACTCAAAGGCTATGACTCTACCAACTGAGCTAGCACCCATTGACAATGTTGGAAGGATTGAACTCAAGACCTTAGACACAAAGGCTATGACTCTACCAACTGAGCTAGCACCCATTGACAATGTTGGAAGGAGTTGATGCTTAAGTGCTACTCTAGAGAAAGACTTATCATGGCAGAATCCTTTAATTTCGGCAAGTTTGTCCTGTACTTGAAATAAAAAAAGACTTCACATTCAGCTGTGAATTTCTCGCAAACTCCGTCATCTTTCATTACGCTGTTTGAGAAACTGAACTGGGCGATTGATGGAGTCTGTTGAGAGTTAACCGCAGCTCAGATGGCTGCGTCTGCGGTCATTAGTAGAAGTGGCTTCACTCTGCCACCCGCCGAGATTAGTGCATGGGATGATAAAGATCAGGAGACTAATTCGCCCAGCAAAATCCACGATGAGGGCGCCACTCTTGTCGCCCACCTAAGGGCTTGCACCAAGACCAAAGACCTGCACAGAGGCACCAGACTACACCTCGAGATCTTGAGAAGGGGCTTGCTCTTCAAATGCTCGGATGCCCTAGTAATCATGTATGCAAAATGCAGTGAACTTGGAAGAGCTGAGGTGCTTCTAGGTATCCATAAAAGCAGGGATGCTATACCTTGGACTGCATTAATTTCCGGCTATGCCAGAGATGGGCAAGGCCAAATTGCATTGGACTGTTTCGAGTGCATGCTTCGTGAGGGCATATGTCCAAACACAGTGACTTATGTCTGCATCTTGAAAGCATGTGCCACACTTGGAGCCTCAGACAAGGGGCAAGAGATCCATGACGAGATTGCGAGGCAGGAGTTGCTGCAGAGTAATATTGTGATGGGCACTGCTCTTGTGGACATGTATGCGAAATGTGGTGCTCTTTCCAAGGCTCAAGATGTGCTTGAAAAACTGCCTTCTCGGGATGTTGTGACTTGGAGCGCTCTTATCGCAGGATATGCACAGGAGGGACAGGGTCAGCAAGCACTCCGTTGCTTTGAATGCATGCAGCATGAGGGCATTCTTCCGAATGCTGTGACATATATTTGCGTCTTAAAAGCTTGTGCCTCAATTGGAGCCATAGACAAGGGTAAACAAATTCATCACAAAATTGTGAAGCAGGGGTTGCTACAGAATACTATTGCCTTGGGCAACGCTCTTGTGGATATGTATGCCAAGTGTGGTGCACTCGAAAAGGCACACAAGGTGTTGGAGAATCTTCCTTCTCGGAATGTTGTCACGTGGAACACAATGATATCAGGCTATGCCCAAGAGGGTCAAGGTGAGCAAGCGTTACTTTGCTTTAAGCAAATGCAGAGTGAGGGTATTGTTCCAAACACAGTGACTTATATCGGCACCTTGAAAGCTTGTGCTTGTATTGGAGCACTGGACAAAGGGAAACAAATTCATGATGAGATTGTGCAACAGGGGCTGCTACAGGATAATGTCATGCTTGGAACTGCTCTTGTTGACATGTATGCCAAGTGCCATGCTCTCTCAAAGGCACAAGACGTGCTTGAGAAGCTCCCATGTCGTAATGTTGTGTCGTGGAGTGCATTGATTGCTGGGTATGCAGAAGCATGTCAAGGTGACAAAGCATTGAGTTGCTTTGAGCACATGCTGCATGAAGGTGTCCTCCCAAATGCAGTGACCTATATCTGTGTCTTGAAAGCCTGTGCCATTCTTGGAGCCTTAGAAATGGGGAAACAAGTTCATGAAGAAATCGCAAAGCAGGGTTTGCTACAAGATAATCTTGTGCTGGGCAATGCTCTTGTGGACATGTATGCCAAGTGTGGTGCACTCTCAAAGGCACAAGATGTGCTGAAGAGTCTTCCTTCTCGGGATGTTGTCTCTTGGAGTTCTCTAATTGCAGGCTCTGTAGAAGAGGGTCAGGGTGACGAAGCACTGATCTTATTTGACTGCATGCAGCATGAGGGCATTGTTCCAAATGCAGTGACATACATCTGTATCTTGAAAGCTTGTGCAGCGATTGGGGCCATTGACAGGGGGAAACAAATCCATGAAGAGGTTGCAAAGCAGGGATTTCTACGGGATAATGTTGTACTGGGCAATGCTTTGGTGGACATGTATGCCAAGTGTGGTGCGCTCTCAAGGGCACAAGGTGTGCTTGAGAAGCTCCCTTGTAGGGATGTTGTGTCCTGGAATGCATTGATTGCAGGATATGTACAAGCAGGTCAAGGTAAGGAAGCACTCAACTGCTATGAACGCATGCAACACGAGGGCATCCTTCCAAACGCAGTGACCTTTGTTTGTGTGTTGAACGTGTGTAGTCATCTAGGTCTTGTGGAAGAAGGTTATGCACTTTTTACGAACATGAGCACCAAGTTTGGCGTGAAGCCAGATTTAGATTGTTTCACTGGCATGGTCGATCTTTTAGGGCGTGCAGGGCATCTAGAAAAGGCAGTACAGCTGACCCAGAACATCCCATCTTCTGACAATTATGTAGTTTGGCTTGCCCTATTAGGTGCTTGCCGGAAGTGGATAGATGTCAGTGTCGGTAGATGGGCCTTCGAACAAGCAGTACAGGTGGATAAGAGTGATGGGCAAGCTTATGTTCTTATGGCAAATATCTATGCAGCAGCTGGCATGCGTGATTTTGCAGAAGACATTGAAGCCATGAGAACTCGAAACAGTGCATGGTAGAAGCTAGTTTAAGAATGCCAAACTGAATAGTTAAGAAACATAGGGTAAGGTTCATCACATACACGAGTAGCAAAAGATAATGTGTACACATAGGTAAGGGTGACTGTTTATAACATGCAAAAGAATGTAAGAAAGTAGTTCCATCCTTTATAGAAGACTTCTAGGGTTTAACTTCATCATCCAATATGCCTGTACATGGACAATTGTGTACATCACAATGTATTCACCCTGGGCACCTTCCTCTTTTGTATGCAGCCCATGGCATGGTGCTCTCGGAGGGCCCAAAAATTTAAGCATTTTTTGGACGTTCCAAACTAAGATATGTGGACAATTTTCATGAAATGGGGAAATGCAGTTTCCTAAGGTTGATTTGTCCTTTTAGGTACAAAATTTAGGCAGTGGTGGTGAAGGAGAGTGCGTGCCCTTTCATGAAATGGCACAATGCCACTCTTTTAATGCATTTACATGAAATGAGAAGGATGCCAATCATCAAATGTCCTGCAGTTGTATTTCTGGGATTTACATCAGATGTCAACAAATATGTCGGATGCTCTAAAGCAGCATTGTCATGTTGCTGGATCCATTTTATTGTTGTGTATTGAAGTGCTTTATTTGTTGGAAAAGTCTTTTGGATTTGCCGAGAGTCTATTACTGGTGTCAAACCGCAAGGGATACATGACACTATTCATACTGAAGGCCTTAGAGTGTGATAAACGACAAGCAAATGCCAGATGGGTATTTGTTACTAGATTTCTGGTAAACTAAGTTTACCAGCAATACACATATGAAAAGAGCAGGGCGATGTGTATAGATTGCCACATTGCTTGGTCACTTGCTCAAAATGAAAGAAATGCGATTTGTTTGGAAAATATATCCTGTCGGTTGTTTGTGGTGTAGAGGATTTTGCAAAACCGGACTCTCCCACAACTAGTTATATAAGGGGAGCAAAGTAATAGACATGTGAATATTTTTGTGGAATGATGCAGGGATCTCACGGACTTTGGGAGATGTTTTTTAGTGCTTATGGACCCTTTGAATATAAATAAGGCATGCTTGTACAAAGTGTACAAAGGTGGTCTGTGTCCATTGTCTCTATGCATGCGTGCTAGTTCTGTAGGGTACATAGAAGTGTCGAGATTTCAAAGAGTAAGTAAGGGCACTTAAAATATGAAGAAAATTGAACATTTTATCAGCTTTGGGTCGTGAGTGGGGTTTTCAGTTGTGGAAAAGGAAGCCCTTGTTGCTGCAGCCTAAGGTGGTGGGTGGGGAATGGATCCTGTCTTCTTGTGAGAGCTATTTTTCTTTTTCTAATCTATCTTGTGAAAATGGAGGTTTTATGCTAGCCACTCCCAAATCCTTCACATGCTTTGGTGTCCCCCTTGAGAGAGAGGAAAATTCTTTTAATAAGGTTTTGATCACTGGGTTGGATTCCACTTGGAAGTCAGCTCAAGACCTTGTTTGATGTTGTATTCAAGATGATTCTGCAGGATTTGGAGAGCTTGAGGAGAAACTTGAGATCATATGATGATGTATTTGACTCATGCGAGTGCGATGATATAAGAAACAGGGTTTTCTCTTCTAGTTTGGCATGTTAGTGCAAGCGGTTTGAGTTCTTGAAAGTACTTCAAAAGTATGCTATGGATGATGCCATGCATGAAATATCTGGTAAGTGGAAAAAGATGAAATATTTTCTGTTGGACTTTAGCAAAGGTCTTGTAAGTGGACAAGTAAATTATGTGGATGAGTATGCGCATTTGTGGGATAAGGAAGCTATTGTGTTTGATAGCACATGCAAAAGGGTTGAGGTTATGTGAATTGTGAAATTTAACTTTTAATATGAAGAAGCTCATGTGGATAAGCGTATGGTAGAGTATGCATTATGGAAGCTTGAGGCAAGTTTATGTCACCAAGGAGTCAAGTGTGAAAATGAAGCTACATGTGATGGTAAGGAAGATGATGCCATAGATGCTATTGATACTTGCCATGCACCTTTGAATGATGAAAATGATTCTACTGGTTATCGTCTTGATAATAATAAGGCTGATTTGGATGCTCTTGACCATGATGTGAAACTAGAAGTGTGGTTTTTATATACCTGGTGTGGTAATCCCCCGAGCCGGTAATAGTAGAGATCTTTTAACATATTTGGGTCAACTATTATGGATTTTCTTGATCACATGAACTAGAGAAAGATCACAAGGTTTATGTTTTGACATTTAACTAAAATGTTCTCAACTAAAAATTAATGAAAATTGATGTTTTCTATAAATGTTATTTTAAATATTTGGTCGTGTATACATAATGAGGATATGGTGTGTTGTGGCCTTGAATAATACAATGAGGTAAAACCTGTTGAGAATGGTAGATGTGATTGATTATTTTGAGCTTTTATAGAGCTGGAACTGTAATTATGCAGAGGAAGCACATTTGTGGTGTTTGCATCTGATAAGCAGTATATCAAATGTCTTTTCAAATATCAAATGTCTTTTCAAATATCAGATAGGGTTCTGCGTTCTTTGAGCCTTTCTACATATGAAATAATGGCATCATTGATTCTCATCAATTAAACATGGTTTGGGAGTTTACACTCATATAGTCCTTTTGTTGTTGTTGCATAGTAGTTCACTGAGGCTTGTCTTTCTCCCTATAGGGTTGAACCTTGAATAGGAGAGTTGAATATTATATGACTCAAAAAAGTCAATCTTGACTTTGTTGGAAGTAGGGTTGCAGGGAAACAAACACACACATCTTGGAGAAGAGGAAGAAGCTCAAGGCACACAACCGAGAGTATATTTCTTAGTGCACAAATGAAAGATAAGATAGCCCTAGATTGATGGGTGTATATACAATGCATGGGGGAAAACCTCCTAGTGAGGAAAAAAATATCCCGATAGTCCTAAGTGTGTTCACACACATCACTGCCACATATGTAGGGTAAAAAATCTCCCCTGGGAGTTATGCGGTGAACGAGAGCTGGCACCTAGTGTAAAGGGAACTGCCATGCCTTAAGGACACGATCAATCCACAAAGGGGAGTAAGCCCTAAGCTTTGCGGAAAGCTTCAAACTTATCACGTGGAAATGCATGTGAATAGATTTGCAAGGTTGTTCTATGTCGGCACATAAGCCAAGTTGATCCCTCCTACTGAGAGTCTCTCTTTGACATAATGGTAATGCACCTCAATGTGCTTTGTGTGACCATGGAAAATTGGGTTCCTCGCAACTACAAGTGCGCTATGACTGTTAGTGTAGATGATATTGACAGTGTTCAGTCCAACACCCAAATCAGCCATAAGGCGTCTGAGCCATACACACTCAATTGCCCTAAAAGATCAGATATGTGAAATTTTGAATTGCCGAATGAACCACTTGGACCCGCATTGCCTATCTCTTCTTCGATAAAAACAGGTCCATATTTTGCCTCGTACCATGCAAACTTTCTTTCTAACTCTGCTATACAAGCGCGCAGCATGGTGGGGTCTCTCCTTGACTTGCCAAATCCATGCCTTGGGTTGCAAGCTGCTCATAACTGCAGTTTCTTTGGGCAAATATGTGTAACCTCTCTTGCGAGGAGGGTCTTATTGATTGGATTCCCTTGCATGAATCTTCTTGGCTGGACGTTCTTTGCCAACGCCTCCTGTAGTGGGACGATCGTTCCAATCTACTTTGAATCACAATACATAATAACAATAGCATTGTTGCACAAAGTAAATTGCCACTTGGTGGCGATCTGTATACTTGGATAAATCTTGAAATGATATTTCTCGTGAGGACAGTGTGTTGCAAATCTGAAACTTTCAAGGGAGCGGAAGCCTTAGCATTTCCACTAACTCGAAATAATGTATTGCGTACAAAATGATTTGGGCATAGCTGTCCGTATTGCTTGTAATTTAGTGACTCCCCTTGAAGTTTTGATTCATCTCCTTGGGATGCAGCCAAAGCGTTAAGATCTCCTTGAGCCACCCGAATCTCTTCATGTTTGGTGGACACAGCAGACCAACACGTAAAAGACGGATGTACATCAAACCTTATAGTACTCGCTTATTTTTTTAAAAGAAGCGGCGTAATTCAGCTAATGAGGATTCACAATTGTAATATATTTTGTCATGCCGTCTTAGCCTCTCTAAGTCTACACCCCTTGAAAGTGGCTGAATGGCCGCAGGAAAGTCCCCTTAGTTCTTAAGTCAAAACCCTTAGTTTTTGACTAACACATTATCATTAGCTTAAAGGAGTATTGGACGTCCACTGTGAGAGCCTCTTGTTGCTACAATTTGTAATCTAATTTTCTCCTTGTTTAGTAATGAGAATTCATTTCCGAATAGCACATTGTGTTCCTTGTCTGTTGCTCTACAATCTAAGTGTAATCATTCTCGATTCTGTTGTGGTTCGTAAAGTTTTGCTTTGTGAGATAAATGCATTGATTTGAGGTCTTAAATGGTTGTTTTTTAATGTTTTAACCTTGGATAAGTGTTTCTATGCTTAAGGAGGACTTTTTCGTGTAGTTCTCTTTCAGTTTTTTAAACATTTTTTGTGATGGATCGTGATTTTTGTACCTTTTTGGATGGCTGCATAACTTGGTAGGATTGTACCCTTAAGTGTTGTAATACCTCTTCTTAAGTTCCGTTGCATTCCGAATTTGTTTGGATGCCGAAAAGGCGTGATAACCTAGAGCCGTGAGATCGGATATATACTGATTTTCTGATTAGGAAGTGGTTGATTTTCTTTTGTCGTAGTATGAATAGCCCTCTGAGTTTACTTTGGTGAGATTGACACTCTCATTAAGTCTCCGTACCCCATCCTGAGTCGCTTCCTTGCATATTGACATTATGTTAGTTCAAAAATCTATGCTGCGGACGAGCGACCCGCTAACATTGACGCCGCTTCCGAGGAAATCGATCCTTAGGTGATGAGTGACTCAATTGTACAAAAAATTCCCTTCAGAGCTTTTGACACCCATTTCGTTTATACATAGATAGTAAAGCACCTAGACATAGATTTAGTGCTTAGTAGAGACTAGAGTCCGAGACTAGCCAGTGCTACTGCTTATGAGCAAAGAAAGCTATGAGTGAAATACAAGAGAGTATTTCGTTCTTTGAATTTTCCATGCTTGGAAGGGGACTGTTTCACCACACACTTCGTTGTCGTTTCTGTACTGTTAAATTCATTTATGTTTGTGCATGTATTTCAGTTTATAGGAGTACGTTAAGTAACAATTTCCACCATCAATTTGGGCCAAAAGGATCGGGAGAAAACTGTTTAAAACCTTATTTTGGTGCCGAAGACCATAACTCTGAAAAGTTGAAAGATTGATGATCAGAACCTCAAAGCTGAACCAAACCCAACAAAACTTGCAAAAAGGGGATATACAAGCTTGATAGAGACAAACCGTGCAGAATTTTTTCAGTTTGCCTGTCCAACATGGATTGCGATCCATGTACTTTTTGGCAAAATGAGCAAAAATTGTGTCCTTTGCTTAGAACAGACTCTCAGGCATCAGAACCTTGAGTTTGACCAGAAGCAGAGTGCTAAAAGATCATTTAAATCAAGAAATTGGGTTAAGCAGAGCAAACCTTGAAAATTTGGAGAGACTGAACTTTTACTTGTCCAAATTCAAAAAGGGGTGAGAATTGGGATCGACTAGAAGCAGGGAACCAGCAAGACAAAAAATCATGACCAACATGGATCGCGATCTATGTACCTGGTAAACATTTGTAAGGGAAATTTGACTAGTGCACTCATGATTACTAAGGGAACAACTTTTCAAAAAGGAGCCACAACAAAAAAGTGAAAAAAAACTGATCAAAATACCAAAAAAGGAGTTGTTTGTAAAGCAAACACAAAATCTTGCTTTTGACTTGGAAAAAGTTGATCAAATTCAAAAAGATTTGGGAAGAGCATCACCATACCCTCTATCACAAACTCACAAAAGATCATGTCAAAATCTTGCCAAATATGGATTGCGATCCATGTACTTTTTTGGAATTTTGAGCTGATAATTGGCAGGTAGAAAAGTGATAACATTTGAAGTACTTCCTCCCAAATCACTCTTATAAAAAAAGGTCAAAAAGTGGGACAAAAGGGCAAAAAATAGATAAAGGGGGAAACCACTGGAACAGACCCTAAAACTAACTTTTGCTTGACCTAAAAAACTCCAAAACACTAAAAAACCATATAGTCAACATCAGTAGACCAAGGACTAGCTGTGCGTCAAGTTTCAGTACATTCTGGCACTAAGGTACATGGATCGCGATCCATGTTCCTTTGACACAATTTGATACAAAATTTGCACCATAGCTAGAGGACATCACAAAGAGTCTAGTGGCCTTTTCAAAACTGAGTTTGGATATAAAAAACCAGACCAAAAGCCCAAACTTGTCAAGAACTCTGGCAAAGTGTTAGAATTGACCTAATTTCCAATCCAGAGGTCCATTTCAAAAAAAAAATGATGCCATAGTACCTACTAATCATGCTGAATCTGAGGGTACCAACAAAAGTCAATTTGGCTTCCAAATATGGATTGCGATCCATGTTCCTCTGAGTCAGAATAAAAGCAGAAGTTTACCACATAGAGAGGTAGTCCAGAAGAACTTGGTGGCTTTTTCAAAATTGAAATTGGACCTGAATTGTTGATGTTGTGAGTAAAATTGTGTGCTTTTTAAAAACCTCATTAAATTTTGTCGATTGAAAGCTAGAACTAACAGGAATGAGTGTAACTTATAGCTATCAAGCATTTTTTGACAGATTGCAGGTACTAGAGAATACTACCCAACAAGTAAGATCAAAACGGGAAATTTAGGCTAGCTAATGAGGTAACCCGGTTTGGATTTTGCAATACCAATTCTTCATGAATTTGCAATCAGGAAGATTGTACCAAAATATGAATCCCAGCATGATAGACCAAGCAAGCAATCAATCAATTGAAGGTAGCGTGAATCAAAGAACACTGCATCCTTTAGAACCCATTGTAGAGGAAAGCTTTTCTGACACCACATTAGAAAGATCATACAGCCTAATGACTGAGGACTCCAACAAGTTGAACCCTCAGGAAACAGCTTCCATGGGGGCGGGTCCTTCTCAACTTGCATCTGAAGTAAAATTGTTGTACTTGAAGTTTCAATTTGAAAATGTGCTTAAGGCCAAAATCTATAAGGATGGAGTGGACCGCTACTCTGTTAAGTTGGAAAATAAGCCAAGCGAGTTGAGAAACCTTGTAGATGTGGATTATGATGGGGATAGGTATTTTGACAGAGAGGGAATGATGTACTTAGTGGTTCATAACCCCTTTATTGTGGACAAATGGGGGATGATTGGCACCAAGGACAAGATAGATGAAGAGCTAGTAGATGAACCACCCAAAATGGATAAGCAAAACACGGTGCTCAAACGCACCAATGAGACGAGCGGCTTAATACAAAAAACACTTATGTGGGGCTATATAAATTCAATAATGGAGAACAAGAACTCTATTATAGATGTGATGAACCTCGCATCAAGGAACTGACTGACCGCAAAAAACTATACGTTTTCACTTACACAGAGGGGAGAATTATTCAAGAGGTCATAATGGACAAGTATGGCAAAAACTACTCTCCTATGGATCATAAGGAGTTAGAACGATATACATATTTGGGGGAACCACTCCACCAATACTATGTAAATCCAGAAGAAGTGAAAACCACGACTACTCACACGCGACCAAAAACTGGGCATGTAAATCCAATGAGAACCAGAGTGGAAGATTCTTTTGGACATGAACGATTTTCGAACACAAGGCCTATGGGATCAATGGGATCTAGGGCTTCTATGAACACACATAGGGGCATGCAGCACCTGACATGACTTACACCACTGGAATCCATCCGACTATTACACGAGATCGACTTGATGAACGTATAGAGGATAGGATAGCAACTATAGTGCCAAGGGGAGATTATGAACCTAGAGAGACCACACCAAGAGAACCAGGGGTAATGAGGATGGTTGCAGAGTCCAGGCGCATACGACCATCTCAAATGGCAAAATGTGTACCCAAAAAGTATAGTGGATCGGGAGATCTGTATGCCCATGTTTCGATCTTCAAACAAGTGTTGAGGGCGGAATAGGTAACTGATTTTCATACTCAATATGAAGGTTTTGGGTTGACTTTAGAAGGAGCTACTTTGACCTAGTTTCAACCTTTAAACAACTTAGAATTTCCAAGTATTGAGCAACTTCACCGAGAATTTCCAAGAGAGGAATTAAGCATAATACTGTCTCCCAGATCTATGCATTTAGATAAAAGGAGAAGGAAGCCTTGCTTCGTTTCAAGCAATACATCAAAAGATGCCCTGCTAAAAAACTACCTCAAGATGAGAGATTGTCAGTCCTTTTCATAGAAGGGTTGCAAAATGACACTCTCAAAAAAGACTTGCACTTAAAGGTATGTGTTACTTTTGAGCAAGTCATGAAAGAGGCGTTATATCTGGTAGACAATTGCAAGGAATATGGAGAGGTGATAGAAGACACAGACCAAGGGATGAGTAGCACCTCTTCAACCACTAGTGAGTCCACAATGAAACTGGGCGGGCAAAACCCAATTGTGCCGGACGTTGATCAAATGATCGAGGAAGTGATCCGAAGGATAAACCAAGGAAACAAGACGAACCCAAACACACGACAGCCGCCCACCCAAAAATGTGACACTTGTGGAGGAGATCATCCAGCTCAGTGGTGCAACTTTCAACAGAGGCTAGGAGTAAACGTACTGCGTGTACTGAAGTGGTGTGCTACTGAAAAAAAATGGATAAACCATGAAACCCACGAATGTTTCTATAATAGAACATTTGTTAGAGAGAGACAATAAGGGCCACATGGAGGGCAGTAGTTTCTCTCCCCTCCAAGATACCAACTAGGGCCAAATAACACAATCCAAGGACAGGAAAAACCTCAACCTATGTTGAGGCATCAACTTCCTTTACCCCAGGAAAACAGGGCCATGGTAAGGACTTCTCAATCTATAGAAGCACCTTCTGATCAGAGTATGGTCCAGGTAGTTTCATACTGAGAAGATTTAGACAATACCTATGAGAGGGGGTTTGACGGGAATGCATATGCTTTGGAGGGACAAATTCCATGGATGGTTCTTGAAGAGATTCCAGAGCCCTCATACATAGCACAACCAACGAAAAACCATTACTTGGTCGATGAAAATATGCTTATGTTCATGGTAAACCAGAACTACAAACGTAGGGGATATCCTCCTAGAACACAACAACCAATGGGGGCTCCACAAGCTTCTCCACCACCTGTAGGACCATGTTATGAATGCAGCGGTGATCATTGGGCAAGGGTTTGTCTACACAAAGGAGAACGAATCAAACTTTTTGGGTTTTGTGAGGGGTGTACAAATGACCATCTCATTCCACATTGTCCAAAAAACCCTGATAACAAAGGAAAAGCAACCATGAACAAAATCGGAATCGTGCCAAGCTCAAGTGGATCAGAAACAAAACCAACCATTCCGATAAACCCAGTAACGAGAGTCCAAGCACATGAGGCTGCAAGGAACACCCTAGCCAGTCAAACAAAGATAGAAAATTTGTCTGTCAAAACCCCTAGGAAATCCTGGAAGGCAAAAACGAGAGAAGATAAAAGCCAAAAGAGAGAAAGAAAAAACGGCTTTGGAAACCAAATTACTGCAAACAGAGGAACAATTGAGGATGGAAAGAGACCTTAAGGAAAAAGGCGATGTAGAAAAGCCATCAGCAATACCATCGGGAGGATCTGTCTTGGTGGACAAGGTCTTTGAACCCTTAGACGCAATCTTAAAAGCTTACAATGCTAGGTTAAGCCTAACTAAACCCAGGAGGATAGGTGGATAACATACCCTCACCCAGGGTATGAAAAAGAGAGGTTAAAGATGTGCAAGGAGCACATCCAAGCCGCTCAAGCGCTTATGGAACCACCAGTTCCAACTGCTCAAAAAACTGAGGTGTTAATCCACAAAAAATTCAAGAGTTAAAGAAGGAACGTGGAATCAGAGATGGAGACCAAACAAATTCTGTAAAGGAAATGCCCTTGGATACGAGGATAGCTGTCAATATGATAGATGGAATGTATTTGCAAGCATCTATGCCAATTCCTGAGGTGGAAGAACAATGGCCACAGGATTTGTGGGAATAATCAGAAACAGAAAAGATGAAAGCGTGACGCTTCAGTCTGCACCGATCACGGAGATCCACCTCGAGCATGAGCTCTACCCACGATCATTGTATGGTGATACATGTATGGAGATATTGGAAGAGAGCAAACCTCAGTCATTGAAGATTTTACCTTTATTTATTGGCAACCATGAAACCAGTTCAGATCATTGTATAGTGATACAGGTATGGAGATATCGGAAGAGAGAAAACCTCAGTCATTGAAGATTTTACCTTTATTTATTGGCAACCATGAAACCAGTTCAGAGGTGAAGAAAGTACCATCTCAATGGAAAGCTAATCCTAAGATGATGGATACCAAAACTCTTCATGAGCTAATGTCATCCCCTATCCATTGTACACTAACTCTATCAGAGTTATTGCAGATAAGACCTCATCTTTGGACAGAGGTGGGAAAAAAATTGGAGAAAAAAGGGCTGGTAATTCCACACCAAATGCTTCTCCAAACACACTAGATACCCAAATCTCGAAACAAGCTAAACATGAGCCAATGCCAGTGAACAAGGTAGGAGATTATTGTGAAGGGGAAGAAGGAAATACTACCCTGCTTGTGGAGTACAAAGACGTAAAGTCAATAGCAATATTGGATAGTGGAGCCGGAATAGCCATAGCCACCAAATGTGGGAAAAATGGAAAAAACCTGCTCTCGAAAAAACTAGAATGAAACTCCAATTAGCAGATGGGTATCTGGAGAGACCTATTGGCATTTTGGAGCAAATTGTAGTAACCTCTTGCGGAATTACATATGAACACATGTTTGCCATTATGAATTTCGACGAGAGCAGCAATTTTGATATCATATTGGGCAGACCATTTATGCGCCAACTCAAAACGTTACAAGATTGGGGTTACGACTACATCTACCCAAGAAACAAGGATGCCACTACGAAGATCAACATCACGGACCATAGCTATAGAGATGTGGTACAAACCCCAGGAGAGGAACTAAACTCCACAACTGACCAAGAAGGGGAAATACCGGCTTGGCCAAAAACAAAGCTCACGATTGGACAAGTGAAACTTATGAGGGTGGTAGTTTAAAAAAAGAGGATTTCATTCGTGATAGGTCAACACAAGAGGAGGCATATGTACCACAGCCTTTTCCAAAAGAGATGTTCAATCTTTTGGATGGCAGCAAATACTGGCCACTCTTGATGTATGCATGAATGAGGTGACCCTGACCAAATTCTGTGATGAGAAAGAATATGATATCATTCCATTCCAAATGATGAGTGTCAACCTAAATCCAAAATCAGAATTGGAAGTCCCTGACTGGGAAGAATTGCAGATTGTTGATGTATAGTGGATGAGATCTCAGTAAAGGGACCTTGACCAAACGGATGAAGAAGCATTCTAGGACTCCATGGATAAGCAGTTAGAGGACAACACAGACAACGAGCTTCCTAGTAGCTTAGATCAGAACATTAAATGGAAGGATCGACAAGTTATGTACTATGATTTTTTGAATCAAAATCCTCGAAGACAGTGTAGGTATCGAAATAAACGCATGAACAAACGAAACAAGACGGAAGAATACTCAATACCTCTGTTAATTGACAAAAAGCAGTACTTAAGGTTGGTTGAGGCGATTGCCTTAAAGATGGGATATCAAAGAGGTACATGAAACCTGGCTCAAACAAAACAAAAATGCAAAAGACGAACAAACAAACCATTGATAGAGAGCATTTTTGAAAAAGCAACGAAGTTGTCCAAAACTAAGCGCAAAAACAAGTACAATGATTTGAAACGAGCTTTGAAGAAAGTTTGGACAAGAGAAATGGAAACTGATGAGAAATCAAACGATGATAAATTTGATGCACCTTCCCACTACAAGAAGTACACTATTCAAGATAGAAAAATTGTAATGAATAAACCCAAACGTGACCCAAAAGAGCCTGGAACTTCATATGATGGGCCTGAAAAATCCAAATGCATAAAGTTAGTAGAACCAGGCGAGGAACCTAAACCAGCATACATTGCCACAGACCTCATCGAAGAAGAAGAGCGGCTTCTGATAGATATACTCAGACGGTGTCAGGATTTTTTTGGAGCAAGGGATTGCGCATATGTACATATACATGCATGGTGCAGCAAATAAAGAATTGCCCATTTTTCAGAGCCAGGTGGTTACGTGGGGCCCACATGTGTACAGGTAGGACAGGGTGTACATAGTGCATCGATTTTCACTATTACCAGTACCATTGTGTTTTTTCTACAATAAGGAGGAGTTGGTAGCGTGTAAGACTTCTCGAGGAAGCTATCCGCAGGCCGACGACATGAGGTAAGCAGGTGCGTCAGATGGCATCTAGTGGCGTCAGGAGGTCGAACGGGGTCAATACTTGAACGCGGAGAAGTATGGACACGACGTGGGTGTTTTCTTGTGATACTTATGCAGAAAGTTCATTATGAGGACCACTTTTTGGGACAACTTCACGTGGTTGCGGGATGCATTATTTGGAAAAACTGAGTGCCAGGTGTGCGGATGATGCAAAAAGGTTACAACTATGCACTGCGAGGTCAGTTTTTGGCCTGTTCGGGGTCCGTTTGAGGTCATCTAAAAGGCCAAGGGTGCCCAACTAAAAAAGCTAAGTGTGGGAACTGAAAAAACTGAGAGAAGACCAGAAAAAATGTGGAGAGGAGAGGAGGAACAGCCGCAGGTGTGTTTTTGGGGTTTTTGGAGCCTGTTTTGGCCGTAAACTGCTCATCCGAAGTCGGATTTGAGCACTTTGACATTGTAGACTGGGGTTTTGGGCCGTTCCGGACGCGATGGCGCTGTTTATTTTGCCAAATTCCTCACTCTTTTTCTGCTATTTTGGCTGTGTAAGTTTCTCCTACGAGCGAAGCTTCTGCTCCAATTTGTGATTGTATCTGGCTTATTTTACCCATACTGTGTGAGCTATTTGCCCCCTTGGTGTTGGCCCAAGCTCATTTGTATCTAATTATCAGAAGTTCTCCTCTTTTGAGCTGAGCTTTTTGGATGTGTGTGTGTGTGTGTCTGTGTGGAGTGGGCAAGTGGATAGTCTCTCTCCTCCCATTCCATAGGTGTGTTCCCTGTCTCGGCCAGGTGGACTGTGTAAGCCGAGTGGTGCCCCATAGTGTGTGTGTGTGTATCTTCCCAAGAGTGTGTGTCGGGTCGTTATAGAGGCGTTCTGTGTGTTTCCATCCCGCTCACATTCTTTTGGCACCCCCACGGAGGATCTTCTTCAAGTACCTTCTGCTTTGAGCTTCGAGCTTCGAGATTCGGGATTACAGGTTGCAGATTACAGGTTACAGGGACAGGTACAGGTACAGGTGATTCACACAGGTACAGGTAGCTGGAGTACAATGATATAGTAGCAGTGATGTCACTTGCAGTTGTTGTGGGTATGCATCACTTGGCGCCTATTTGAGCGCATTGTCTGCTGGATTGTACATTACTTGTGGAAACTGCCATTGTACGCATTTGTGGAGCCATACTTGGTTGTATTTGGCAGTCCCAGCCATTTCTGAGACTTGGTCTGGAAGATAGTCATTTCTGAGACTTGACTATACGCGATTTGCATTAGCCTTCGTGTGAGGGTCGATAGTGTGAGGTTTTTATTGAGCTGGGGGATTCTCAAATATGGAGATCCTTTCGGTGATACAGGTAGCTGGAGCACCCTTTTTGTGACCTCGCCATAGGCTATGTACTAGTGAGTCCTATTTGATGCTCGGGTTCTATTGTTGACAATTTATGCATATATGTACAGTCTATATTTTGGGTTCCTACTGCTCTACTTCTAGGGAAACTCTGTCAAAATTTTTCCAAGTTATGATGGCTGGTTTCTTGGTCTTTTGAGCCATTTATGCTGTTATGCTGCTGAAATTTTGGCAAAATCAGAGGTTAAGTCAGGTGTGCCTTCTTGGGAGCTTCATGGTTGGCTTTAATGGATGATCAAAATGTTCCTCAATTCACTCCTTTTCATTTAACTCAAAGAATCCAGATAAATGTTCATGTGTCTAGGAAGATTTTTTTCCAGCAGCGCATAGTCTTTATGTTCGGGCCAAGAAGATTACGAGAGATCCTGGAATGTCCTTTGCCTGTTGTCATTCCGATGATTAACTATGAAAACTCATTTGATGTGCATGTGTTTGTCCTTATCTAAAGTTGAGCTCCATTGAAGTTTCTGGGGATTGGGTAGTGAGAAGTTTTGGGTTCTTGCACGTGTGTTCGAAGGGGTTCTCAAAGCATTGTAACTTGGGTAGCCATGGCTTTCTCTTATCCGGAATTTCATGGAAGAAGTGATGAAGATGTGGAAGATTTTTTGGAAAAGATGGAGGTTGCCTGCATTAGCAACCAGATTCATGACCCTGCGCAAATGTTACGTCTTCTCCAAATTTGTTTGAAGAGTGATGTACAAGTCTGGTCCAAAACATTTGAAGAGGAGTTGCGTGTGGCTGATCCACTTGTAAGATTGAGTTGGGACAATCTAAGGCATGGATTGGAAGTGGAGTTTGTGAAGATAGAAGATCCTGACAAAGTGTGGCAAGAAGTACAGGCTTTAGTGCAAAAGGAAGGTGAGCCAGTAGATGCGTACATACGTAAGTTCTCATTGGCATGGGAGTGGATGTGCAAGGCCTTAGCACCACAGGTACCCCCGCCTGACATGATGAAGAAGGACAGGTTCTTGGCTGGTCTTTGGGAGAATATACGTTGGAGAGTGGAGATAAAGAAGCCTAGGACATATGAAGATGCACTAGAGGTAGCAAGGAACAAAGAGTGGAAGTTGAGGAAAATGAGCCAGTTAGGGGTGGAGTCTTTGCCCATGAGGTATGAATTTCAGCCTATAGAGTCTTTACAAGGTCGCATGTCAGGGGTTCATCATGAACCAGTGGTTCCTGCTACTACTCAGGTTATGCCAGCAGTGGTCACTACATCGGTGCAAGATGATGGGCTAAGGCAATACATGAGGCAAGTGGTAGATTTGATGAAGAATCTCAGCCTAAACATGCTAGGTCAAGTGGGAAATAATCGAGGTCGAGGGAGGTTTGCAAATCAGCCAGGAGGTGAAGAAAGGCCTAGGAATGGTGTTGGACAAAGCAATGGTAGGTTTTGGAGGCAGACGCCCACATGTTATAATTGTGGAGAGTTGGGTCACATCAGCCCGCAATGTGATAAGCCACCAAGGATGGGGGGAGACATGTATCCATTGCCAAGACAGGTGCTAACTAGGTCAAATGATTATGGCATCGAAATTAAGCGAGACGAAGGAACCAATGGACTGACCCAGGAGGAAAAGGAAAAGACAAAAGTGCTAAGTGTGGTCACCTTGGAGAAGGCATCAAAGCTAGAGGATACATTAGTGATGCCTATTGGGAAGAGGACCACAGAGGATAAGGAAGGAAGAAGTGCCCCAGGTCCTAGTAAGAAGAAAGGAAAGAGCCATGAAGGCGAGGATGTCAAGGCCAAGAGGAAAAGGAGAGCTCGTCGAAAGTTTCATGTTTCAGATTTTCCACTAGGGGATAGGAAATTAAGCTATGGCTTGAAGGAGGATCTGACGAGCAGGAAGGCAAATGTTACTTTTGGGCAGCTTATAGAGATGGTGCCTAAGCTAAAGGGACAGTGGAAGAGGATGGTTAACCCAATGGAGAAAGAGCCAGATAGAGGTTCAGTAAAGGTGTTGGCAATGGATGAGCTACCAGACATTTGTCCAATAGTAGATGTGTGGCATAAAAGGAAAAATTTGGGACAAGGTTATGTGGATGTCGGAGCCCAAATATGCGTCATAACACACTCATGCATTGAGAAGATGGGTCTCACAGTGGCTGGGTGTCAGGTTTTCGGATCAGATTGGCAAACCATCAAAAAGTAAAATGCTTGGGTGTTGTAAAGAGCTTAGAAGTGGAGGCATATGATGCAAAGGCAGTGGTTGATTTTCATGTGATGCCAACAGGGTTGGGAGCATATCCTATTATACTGGGCAGACCATGGTTACGTGCAGTGGGAGCTGTTCAAGATTGGCGACATGGTACGATTAGCCTCTATGGAAAGACAGGTACCAAGAAGCTTTATAATATGGACACAAGGAAATGATTAGAGGAGCTTTATGAAGATGAGGATGAGTCTAGTGATGAAGACTCTTCCACGGTGACAGATGAGGACAGTGATAGCACTACAAGCAGTGATGAGGATGCTGATGTTGCATTTCTTTTGATGGACAAAGAAATCCAGGAGTTTGGTTTAGTTGCATTTGCGAATGAGGTTGAAGATGAAAGTGAAGGGCCTTATGAAGTGATTGAAGGGCTGATGCAAACCAAGGTTGAGTTGTCAAAGAAGCAGGAATTGATGACACAAATGATCAGTGGAGACCTCTCAGCTATGGAGAAGGATATATATTTGCACATGCTGGCTAGTTTTCCTGATTTGTTCATTACTTCATATGAAGAGATCAGAGGGTTCAAGGGCGAAGAGATGCATATAGAGTTGAAAGAAGGTGCTAAGCCAGTGCGGAAAAGGCTAAGAAGGATGGGTCAAGAGCAAATGGAAGCCTTGCGAGAAGAGGTGGACAAGTTGTTGAAGACAGGGTTCATAGTCCCTGTGGAGACCACAGAATGGGTGAGTCCAGTTGTAGTCAATCCAAAGAAGGATGGGAAGTGGAGAATTTGTGTAGATTTTAAACCCTTCAACGCAGCCACTAAGAAGAACCCATATCCTCTTCCATTCATCGATCAGATCTTGGATTCAGTGGCAGGTTATGAGAGGTACGGTGTGTGTGATGGTTTTTCAGGCTATTTTCAATTGAAGATTGCTCTTAAAGACCGCACAAAGACCACTTTTATTACGCCATGGGGCTGCTATTGCTACACAGTATTGCCATTTGGGTTGTCAAATGGACCATCTTTCTATCAAGAGAGAGCAAATTGGGTATTGGAACCATTCATTGGTAGTTGTGTTAAAGCTTTTATGGATGACTTCTGTGTTTATAGCAGTAGGGCTGAACACCATGAGAAGCTGCAGATGGTATTGGCTCGATATGATGAATGTGGAGGACAACTAAATCCAAAGAAATGTCATCTAGCACAGCCAAGGGTGAAGTTATTGGGCCACATGGTGTCAGAAAATGGCATTGAGGCTGATCCAGACAAGGTTAAGTCTATTATTCTTCTTCCATCACCTATGAGTATGAAGCAATTGGCAACCTTTATACACAAAGTGAAGTACATGGCAAGGTTTATTCCATTGTCTTCTCAGATGATTTATCCATTACAACAAGTGGCAAAGCATGATCCATTGCAATGGGATGACAAGTGTGAAGAAGTGTTTCAAGAGGTGAAAGAGGTGTTAGGGGGGTTGTCAGCCATGCACGCTCCTGATTGGGAGAAAGTGTTTTATGTAAATCCATCAGTAGGGGATGATGCCATTGGAGCCATGCTATTGCAAAAGGGGAAGGGAAGCCATTATATGAGGCCAGTGTATTGTGCAAGCCGAGTGAAGTTGGTAGCGGAGAGAAAGTTATCGGAAGTAGAGCTACTGATGGCCAGTGTAATATTTGCTTGTCGACGATTTCGTCATTACTTGCTACCACGGCCTTTTGTTTTCTTGACGAGTTATGCCTTTTTGCCACAGTTAATTAATGGTACTAACATGTCAAATGTGGTGAAGAAATGGGTAATTGAGCTGCAAGAGTTTGAGTTCTCTTTTCTAGTGGAAGATAGTACAAGGGCTACCCTAGCTGATTTGTTGACCTACAAGGAGAATCCCCTTATTGTTAAGGAAGAGGTGGTGAGAAAGGTAGTTGAAGAAGTGCCACAGATCAGCAATGCACATGTGTTGTTCTTTGATGGTTCATACAGAAAGAGCCATGATGCAGCTTCAGGGGGTATAGCACTTTATGATCCAAAGGGGAAGCTAGTATGCAAGAGAGGGTTCAAATTGGATGCTCATAGTAACAATGAGGCTGAATATGCTACTCTGTAAGCCAGATTACACATTTTTTTGAAGCATGGGGTTTGAAGGTTGAGCATAAAAGGTGATGCCTTGTTAGTGGTGAAGCAAGTGCTGGGTGTGTGGAAGAGAAAGAACACCTCATTGAAGGAAATGTGCTTCAGAATTAAAGGCCTGTTAAAAAAGTTCAAAGCATGGATCATCAGACACATTGAACGTGCTCTAAATGGAGAGGCACATGAAGTAGCTCAAGGCATGATTGGGGAGCTATTTGTGTTGAGGACCACCTTACCTCTTTATCATGGCCGGGAAAGTTTGGCTCAAGAAGAGGAGTTTTTGCTAACAGGAATCATTACAAAGGAGATTCAAAAGTCTAAGAAGTATGGATTTGTGCGTAGAGCATACAGGTACAAATTGATTGGTGATGTCTTATACATGAAAGGGGCTGATCTCGTGTTGAGACGTGTACCTTGGTGAGAGGAGCTTTACAGAGTGTTGGAAGAGAATGATGAAGGCGCATGTGGTGGCCATTTTGCTCTAAAGATCACCTTGCATAAGATTTTGCAAGAGGGGTATGTATGGCCTAGTTTGCACAAGGATGTTCACCATTGGTGTAGGTCTTGCAATAGGTGTCAAGCATTTGGGAAGAGAGTGTTGAAGCCAGAGCTATGAAAAACCATTATGGCGTTTGATGTGTTTGAAAAGTGGGGGATTGATGTAATAGGCCCGTTACCTATCACAAGCAGGGGCAAAAGCTATATCTTGACGGCAGTGGACTATCTCTCTAGATGGGCAGAGGCTATAGCAGTAAAACAGATCACTGCAAAGGATGTGGCAAAATTTGTGTATGATGAAATATGTTGCAAGTTTGGGGTGCCATTAGAGCTACTTTCAGATAAGGGGCCAGGATTTAGAGCTAAACTGCTAGACTTCTTATGCACAAAGATGAAGATTAGGCACCAACATACCACTCCTTATTACCCGCAGTGTAATGGCTTAAATGAAAGATTCAATGGTGAGTTGGTACAAATTCTTTCTAAAGTGACAGAGCACCAAGGAAAGAATTGGGATTTGGAATTGCCTAGTGCATTATGGGCTTACCGTACTTCGGTGAAGACAGGTACAGGGTTTACTCCATTTCATTTGGTGTATGGAAAGGAAGCACTATTGCCTGTGGAGGTAGAGTTGCCTGCGGTCAAGATGTTAGAGAAGTTGCTTGGGCCGCCTAGTGATGCATTCAAAGAGAGGCTCTTGCAGTTACAAGAGGTCCAGTTGGATAGGATGAGCGCATTGGAGCATTATGGGCAGATGCAGGATAAGGCTTTGGCAAAGATAAATGAAAAGGTCAAAAGTAAGGGTATCAAGAAACATGACTTGGTTTTGCGCTACAACAGTAAGCTGGACAACACCTTCCAAAAGAAGTTTCAAATTAAGTGGGAAGGCCCTTTCAAGGTAGTGGAGTGTTTTCCAAATGGCACATATCAGCTGGCTAACCTGGATGGTGTTCTACATAAGTCAAGGGTAAATGGATTGCGTCTTAAATTGTATCATGCTAGATTGATGATGGTGGAGCAAGATGAGCTGTCTGTGGATCAAGCAGTGTTGGTGAGGGACGAGGAGACCTGTGATGCGGCGAGTCTCATATCTCTCTTTGCTGCTGCTGATCATGAATGATCTAGCAGGCTAGGGGATGGGCAAATTATGTCAGGAGTTTTTTGGAGCAAGGGATTGTGCATATGTACATATACATGCATGGTGCAGCAAATAAAGAATTGCCCATTTTTCAGAGCCAGGTGGTTACGTGGGGCCCACATATGTACAGGTAGGACAGGGTGTACATAGTGCATCGATGTTCACTATTACCAGTACCATTGTGTTTTTTCTACAATAAGGAGGAGTTGGTAGCGCATAAAACTTCTCGAGGAAGCTATCCGCAGGCCGACGACATGAGGTAAGCAGGTGCGTCAGATGGCATCTAGTGGCGTCAGGAGGTCGAACGGGGTCAATACTTGCACGCGGAGAAGTATGGACACGACGTGGGTGTTTTCTTGTGATACTTATGTAGAAAGGTCATCATGAGGACCACTTTTTGGGGCCACTTCACGTGGTTGTGGGATGCATTATTTGGAAAAACTGAGTGCCAGGTGTGCGGATGATGCAAAAAGGTGACAACTATGCACTGCGAGGTCAGTTTTTGGCCTGTTCGGGGTCCGTTTGAGGTCATCTAAAAGGCCAAGGGTACCCAACTAAAAAAGCTAAGTGTGGGAACTGAAAAAACTGAGAGAAGACCAGAAAAAATGTGGCGAAGAGAGGAGGAACAGCCGCAGGTGTGTTTTTGGGGTTTTTGGAGCCTGTTTTGGCCGTAAACTGCTCATCCGAGGTCGGATTTGAGCACTTTGACATTGTAGACTGGGGTTTTGGGCCATTCCGGACGTGATGGCGCTGTCCATTTTGCCAAATTCCTCACTCTTTTTCTCCTATTTTGGCTGTGTAAGTTTCTCCTACGAGCGAAGCTTCTGCTCCAATTTGTGATTGTATCTAGCTTATTTTACCCATACTGTGTGAGCTATTTGCCCCCTTGGTGTTGGCCCAAGCTCATTTGTATCTAATTATCAGAAGTTCTCCTCTTTTGAACCGAGTTTTTTGGATGTGTGTGTGTGTGTGTGTGTGTGTGTCTGTGTGGAGTGGGCAAGTGGATAGTCTCTCTCCTCCCATTCCATAGGTGTGTTCCCTGTCTCGGCCAGGTGGACTGTGTAAGCCGAGTGGTGCCCCATAGTGTGTGTGTGTATCTTCCCAAGAGTGTGTGTCGGGTCGTTATAGAGGCGTTCTGTGTGTTTCCATCCCGCTCACAACGGTATAAAGATGTGTTTGCTTGGTCATACAAAGACCTAAAGGGAATAGATCCAGAGATCTCTCAGCACACAATACCCCTTAAAAGTGATGCCAGATCACGCAGACAACATCCTTATACATACAATGAGACTTTTACCAAGAAAATAAGGAAGAGATAGACAAACTGAAGGATGTGGAGTTTATCTACGAGATTGAACACACCGATTGGGTATCCCCGATTGTGGTAGTACCCAAAAAGAAAGTCAAATTGCGTGTCTGTGTAAACCTCAAACGGGTAAATTCTGCCACCATCAAGGACAACTATCCACTACCAATAACGGATCATGTTATTGAGAGAGTAGCGGAGAAAGAGGCCTATAGCTTTTCAGATGGGTTCTCTGGCTACAATCAGTTAACCATCAAAGCAGAAGATCATCACAAGATAGATTTTGCAACAGAGTGGGGCATATTTGCATACAGGGTAATGCCTTTTGTCCTGACCAATGTATGTGCCACTTTTCAGAGACTAATGAATAATGCATTCAAGGAATATCTCAGACAATTTTTAGAGATATACATGGATGGTCTTTGTGTTCATTCTCACCTGAGAAGTGATCACATAACACATCTAAGAAAAGTCTTCAAAAAGTGGAGAACTTGTCGTATTTGCTTAAACTCTGAAAAATGTGTCTTCATGGTAAGACAAGGTAAAATTTTGGCCACATTGTGTCCAAAAACGGGATTTCCACTGATCAAGAAAAGGTACAAATAATTGCCGCACTACCGAGACAAACGAAAATGAAAGAAGTGCAGGCATTTATTGGACATTGTGGGTACTATAGGCGCTTCATATACATGTATGTTGTAATAGCTAAGCCGTTGTATGCCCTCATTGCTAGTTTGAATGGACAAAAGAATGCAAGCAGGTTTTTCACAAATTGAAGCAGCAACTAATTTTTGCTCCAATTTTGCAAGCCCTTGACTGGAGCTGACGCATCAGCCTATGCCATAGGATGCATATTAGCCCAGCCAGGAGAGAAGGAAATGGATTTTCCCGTTTGCTACTCTAGTCGGCAACTGAACAACGCGGAGAAAAATTATACCACTACGGAAAGAGAAGGTCTAGGAATGATATATGCTGTCACCTTCTTGCAAACAAGTTCGTTTTCTTCATAGATCACCAAGCACTATTATATTTGGTAAACAAACCTTGCAACACTGGAAGGATTGTTCGCTAGTTTATACTATTACTTGAGTTTGATTTCATAGTAGTCGTAAAAAAGGAGACTACACACACACACACACACACACACACACACACACACACACACACACACACACACACACACACACACACACACACACACACACACATGAGCTGATCATCTTTCGAGACTCTTCCATGGGGAAGCACCTGAAAGTATTGATGATGATCTTCCAGATTCGTATCTGTTTAACATTGAAATGGTTCCGAGGTGGAGTGAAGAGGTCATCCCTCTACTCACAATCGGATCATTACATGTGGAAAGACAACCATCAATAATACATCGAACAAGAAATCTCCAGATTTTAGCAGGACGACTGTACAAGACTATGTGTACAGCCAAAAGAATACAAATACTACCTCAAACATGCTCATATACAACCTATGGGGTTTCACAATGAGGAAACACAAACATATCAAAGGCTAAAGAGACTAGGGGTCTACTGAAAAAACATGGAACACAGGGTCCATAATTATGTAAAATCATGTGATATCTGTACAAAACAACCTCTAGTGGAACATGCCACCCTGTTTCGAGTAGCACAAGCACCCAAATGGAGTACTCACATAACTGAGTACTTAAGAAACAAGACCTTCCTAGAGGGATGGGACAAGGCGAGAATGAGAACTGTAGAAGAAGAAGCAAAACATTATTTGCTAATAGCAAACCAACTGTATAGGCGGCGAAAGGACGAACAACTATGATTGTTCTATGGAAAGCAAATATTATGTTATCCTAGAACATCACACTCGGGCCAGCCAGGGGGACATTTCTCTTTGCTGATAAAACGGAAAAGCTAGTACTTCACTCAGGCATATGGTGGCCAACCCTATTTGGGGTTGTAGAGGCCTATGTCAAACGATCTGATGAATGTCAACACACAAAACCATCCCTACAAAGAGATGAAATGCCATTAAGGCCAATGATGGGAGTACACGCATTTGCCAAATGGGGCATCGACTTCATTGGCCCCATAATACCTCCTACATATAGGTCGCACGCACAATACATCATAGTAGCAACAGATTACATGACCAAATGGGCAGAAGCAAAGGCAACACAGAAAAACAATGCATGAACTACGATTCAGTTCCTTTCCAACCATACCTTTACAAGATATGGTCTATCCATTGAAATAGTGAGCGATGGGGGAACATACTTCCTGAACAATGTCGTTGAAAGCTTACTTGACGAATTCATGGTGATCCATCGTATATCAGCACCCTAACACCCACAAGCTAACAAACAAGCCGAGAGCACCAACAAAATCTTATGCACGGTGCTCACCAAAATAGTCAGTGATTCAAGAAATGATTGGGACCAAAAGCTACACATTGCATTATGGGCTTACAGAGTAGCTTTTAAAACTTCCATCGGGACGACTCCTTTTAACCTTGTGTTTGGGATTAATGCAAATCTACCCCCCGAGGGATTCACTCTATATACAAAATGGGACACCACCTGCGAACATACAACTTTGATAAAACCCCTATATACGACTCATATTAGGGAATTTGAACCCCCTTTCTACACTTATATGACAGTCAATGAAGAAAACTATGTTACCCCTATATTACATATAAAATTTAGGTTTCACATGATATAACTTAGTAAGAGTAGTCAAATGTGAGTAGCATAGTGATTGGCAATGTACTAAGGAACCACCTATGTTGATAACTAAATGTACCCTCAATGTGTCTTAGTTTGACTTTCAAACTATGTGCCCGATTGGCCTGCACTTTGGCTACTCGTCCAATTTTGACCCATCTAAATTACTCAAAGAACATGGTTATAAAGTTGTGTTAGGTTCTTCGTGTAAATTTTTATCTATACAAACTCTTTATAGCTTTCATCCCTCAAAAAATGAACTATAATCACAAAACAAACAATTAATACAAAGTAGTGTTAGTTCTTGCATGTATCTTTGTATCTATTGACTCACAAGTTCAAGGGTAGACTCTTTTGGAAAGACATGATTTTGAAACACAAAAACTTCCTCTCATTTTGCCTTTTTCTCACCCCCCCCCCCCCACAAATATGATACCCCCCTCCCTTACTTTTAAGCTTGAGAGGTAAATTATTGGGGGCCTCCCGCTAACTTATACGCTTATGTAACTTGTAAAAAACCCCCTCCCCTACATTTACGTGGTGCGATAAGTTTTCCATGGTGAATCCCCTGGGTTCTACCCATGGAATTCTTAATTAAAACACTACGAGTCGCAACACAATTAGGATGGACGGGACACGAGCTGTCGGAGAGACTAGACACTCTGGAGCAATTGGATGAAACCAGAGTAAGAGCGGTAGCCGGGATATATGCTCAAAAAAGACAAATGAAAGCTTTCCATAATCAACATGTGATTAGCAAGGAGTTCCAAAAAGGGGATTATGTTTTAGTGTATACCCTTAAACAACACTCTAAAAAATTCAAAAAGCGAGGGATGAGGCCTTTTGTAATACATGATATATCACAAAGTGGTGCCATCAAGCTTGCAACATTGGCAGGAGAGGAGATGCCTACTTGGATGAGTGGCTGCAGATTAAAGAAATATCTTCTTCCAATGACACCAGAAGAACTCTAAACAATACATGCGGCAGCTCGGCGAAGAAGTCGAGCCCATGACATTCAGGAACATGCATGCAACAAGAAGTCAAAATCAGAATATTAAAGCAGAAGGAACACGCAAACCTTCAGAGAAAGGCCCAACAGAGCAATTGTATCAACTCCCCTCCAATAGCATCCATACAAACGGAGGCTACATGGTTAGGTGGCGTGGATTTATGCATTATGCTGCAACTTGCCGATGGCACCATCGAGTGTGGATTAGTGGACAGTGGGGGGCAAGAGTAAATGTTGTTAACTACTCCACTCTCAAGAAATTAACAAAGGAACCTTTAACTCCAAATACTATGGGATTCAAAGTGGCCAACAAAGGCACAATGGACAGTCTGGGACATGTAAATTTACCAATAACGGTTGATGGCACAGTTTATCCTCATCAGATTCATGTAGTCAAGGATAAGGATCTTAACGAAGCAGTTATTCTGGGAGTGCCATGGATGTGCACTTATCAAACCACACCAAACTAGCATGATAATACTTTGCAACTTAGGCAAGATGACCAATCTTTCGCCACACCCTTTGTACAAACAGACTATGCATGAGAAACTCTTCAATCAACACCTGATCCAATCCAACAATATTCTCCAATGGTGGTGAGAAAAATCTGGGTAAAAAAGTGGGTATGGAAACCAAAACAGACTAGCTCACCGGATGCCTCGACAATGAAGACCACATCCAAGCAATTTCAGTCGACCTAAACAGAGCCCTCAATCACAAGACAAGGTAGGGTCACAACTTCTAGAGGCCACTATCCAACAAGAGCACGTTTTCTACAATTACTTCTGTTCGGACCACGCTGCTTCAACATAACCTCACCATCAAAAACCACTGAACTTATTGTTCAAAACCCATCTCTTGCACAACATTTTGTTACCACATGCATATCCTCGATTCGCATCATAGAGCCACAATATACGGCTATGCCTAGACACATACTTCGTTCCCATGCACTCTGACACATGTTCGTCTGGGGCGACTCACTCTCGAAAGAGGGGAAAATGCAGCAAGATCATCATTTTGTATATATTAGCATCATTCTTTTTCTTTTCTTTTTTCCTTTAACAAATTTTCAAAACTTTTTAACTCTTAGCAGGCATAATCATGAGCCCCATTGACACCATCTAAATGCCAGGTTAAGAATATGTATGTATGAGAGATTACACTAATTTTGGCAAAATTTTGGCCAACTAATAATAATGGTAACTAATTTTCCTTTACTAAAAAGATAAATACGATATATAATCAACAAAAATTAATAAGTTGAGCCAAGAAAGTCGGAATTGACTTTTGAAAGAAAACGCTAAAACTTCAAAGAAAGGTCTTTAAACATGGCAAATATGGAAAGATTCGGCACACGACAGACTTTGAGCCAACTTCTAAAAGATCAAAACTGCAGATTGAAGCCCATTTGTCGACTGAATATCAGAATGAAGAACGATTGAAACTGCGGGTGATATGAACAGCAAGATATGATCAATGGAGGTAAGTGTGAATAGGGCATTCCGGGTAGATTGGGAACATATAACCAAATGGGACAACATAAGCTCATTTGCATTCACACACACACACACACACACACACACACACACACACACACACACACACACACAGAGAGAGAGAGAGAGAGAGAGAGAGAGCCACAGAAGCATAGGGTTTTCCACTTTGTTTCTGCCCGCTGCGACTACCTCAATAGTTCTTACTACATCGGATTCGACAAGTATGATCATTAACCCTACAAGAACATTTGTGTATGTCCCATACTGCACAAAAAATACCAAAACAATAGATCAGAGCATATCAAAGTTGCAAAATTTGCAAACTGTCAAGGCCAATGGGGGACTTCAAAACTCACCCAAAACCAAAAACTTTTCATCAGCAAACCCTTGGTAACAGTTGCAAAATGCTTCCCAACATGGATCGCGATCCATGTACCTTTTTGCTAAAATCAGGGCAGGAGTGGTTCACTAGCTGGGGGATTCAAAAGTATGACTAACCATGCAGAAATAGTCACAAAAAGGGCTTTTAAAATCATCAAATCCTCATGGTTTGTTACCTTCAGTTTGCAAATGGTATTTTGGTAGTAATCAAAGGAACAATGGTATGTTTCTAGAAAAAAACTCATGGAGTAGGGTTAGGAGAAGAGTATGAAGCTACCCCACAGGGCCAGAGCAACAAATGGAACTTTTTAGGACTCTATTCCAAAACTAGCTGAAACAGAAGGAAGTCCAAAAGAAAGTGAAAGATAATCATCAAAGAGATGTAACTTAAAGGTGTAATTAGGGTCAAAGCAAAGCAAAAGAGTACCTGCAAAATTGAGAAAATTGCCTAGACCAATTTCCCCTTTTAGATAGATTCAAATAATGATGAAAATTGGCGAGGAGCTAGGCAAAGCTGTGCTTTTCAGACACAAATCATCTAGAATCAAGGCAACAACAGATGTCAGTCAAAGGAAGTGCCCAAAAGTGGTTTCAAAAGACCAATGTGGTCAAGACGAAAAAAACATGGCCATAAATTGGGAAATTAAGTAAACATAAGGAAAAACATGTCCAAATTTGAAAATATTTCACCAGTGTGCTAGGAAGACCTATAGGAACATGTGTGTAAGAGGTTGTATCAAAATCCCTCCCAACATGGATCGCGATCCATATATCTTTTTGCCCAACCAAAGAAAAATTAATACCATCTGACCCAATATATTCAACAAAGCCAAGCCATGAAGTTTCAAGTCATTTGGATTCGAAAATCCACATCAAAATGCCAAATTTCTCTAAGTTTGAGGATGATTTCCAAAAATTGATCCAAATTCCAAATTTTTTGGACCAAGGCACCATCTTGATGAGCCCTACCAGCTGATATCATCAGATCTTCAATATGTTACCAAACATGGATCGCGATCTCTGTTTCTCAAACCCCAAAACCATAGAAATTTGCACATTAGCATCCCTATGTGGCTAGGAACAACCTCCCCTAGTTGGAATTACAAAATGCTTCCCAACATGGATCGTGATCCATGTACCTTTTTGCCAGAATTCATTTGTTCCCGTATGCCTTTGTGCCTATAGTAATCCTAGATGCACCGGTGAAATTTGGTCAAATTTGGGCAAAGTTATGCTCATTTTTCATTTTATGGTCAAAGTTTATGTTTTCTTCATCTTTTTGACAGTTTTGATCAATTGCTAAATCCTGTTTCCAATCTGAAACTAACTTCAGGATGCCTCGAAGAAAAGCACAAAGGGAGTGGGGAGCTCCACCATATGAGATCACAGATATATCGTCGAATGAGAAGGCCCATATCACAGAACAGGTGCTCGAAGCAATACCGGCCAATATATTCATTGGAAGATTTCAAGCAATGGATGGAGAGATAGTAAAGAACACCATCTTTCCAAGGGAATTGTGGACACTACATCAGAAGTCAAAAGTGCAACCAGGGGCCAGGTGCCTACAGCTAGACAACTTTCTACGACTACCACCATGGGGGACGGATTTCAGAAGGGCTCATGAACTCATAAGCTCTATTCAATACAATGGGGAAGCCACCCTGACGGACAAAGATGGAGCGACAGTCAAAGTGAAAATCTCCGCAGAAATAATCAATGAAGCTCTCCATCTGCAGCAAGGGACACACAATCTATTGCAAAAGACAAAAGCAATAGATAACGACAAAACCTTTCTGAGGAAAAGAGGACACAAGATGACAGATCAAGACGTTGCACCTCATATCGCGACATTTCAAGGTACAGAAGCCACCAAGATACACTGAACCACTATTGCACATGGGAGTAGTAATGGCAAAGGGCTTAGTAGAAAGAAGAGTGGTCAGCTGCAACTTTGGCAACTACCTGCTCGACAACATAGTAGAGGTAAATCTTAAGGGTAGCCAAAAGAGCAAGACTTCCATGAACCTGGGGGCAGTGCTGACTTGAATTGCCTACCAAGAATTGGGAATGATTGTTTATCTACCACCTGCAGAAGCACAGATAGATTTGATCCATAAATCCAAAAGAGCAGTAAAACCAGTAGCAAGACCATCCACAAGGCCCAAAGCCAGAGGTTAAACAAACAAGACAGAGAGCAACAAGAACAGACACACTGATAGTGAGAAGATAGAGTCGGATGCACCGAATAGCGAGAAAGCGGGGTCTAAGGAAAGAGATACCCCTTCAGAATACTAGTCTTCAGATGAGGAGCATGGGAGTGAGTTTTCCATGAGATATACACGATTGAAAACGAGAACCGATCGGACTGCAGAGGCCATCCCAGTTACCCAAGCCAGAAGAATAATGGAAGAAGAGCAGGCGCAAAGAGAAAGAATACGCCAACAAAAGTGCACGATGAAAAGGAAGAAGAAGAAGACACCCCTTTATTACACAGGCAATCAACAGCTCTAGAAGGATCAAACAACGCAAAAGACAAGAAGTGGAGCTGAACATTGCCAACAAAATGCAACAACAGATTCAAAATAAGCTTAAACAAAAGATAGAGCAAAGAGAAAGAGAAGAGGCAAAGCGGCCACACCTCGATGATCTTGAGTCATCCAACGAATCTACGAAGGCCAAGGAAGAAGATGATAACCAAGAAGAGAAGGGAGAGCAGGACACGATAGACTAGCAAGGTTATGATTTTGAATCTCCAAAAGACAAAGAGGTACCTTTAGAGGCTAGAATAGAAACAAGAGAAGAAGCCGTAGACCTTCCATAAAAAGGGGCAAATAAGGTGTTTTCACAAGAGAAGGTGGATCAAGAAAAAGAGACAGTACCATTGATAGATTTTTGTGGAAGTTTTTGGAACACTTGATTTTAGATCAAATTGCTCTTGAGTTTGAAAGCTTTTGGGGCTCTGCTTTTAGCATCCCTTATAACTCTTTATAAGTGACCCTAAGGGCTCACTCTACAGAGCATCTAGACGCAGAGTCTGAGAGCGAGCACCCGCGGCTTCGATTGTACTTTGTCAAAGCTTAATTTAAAAGAAACACCGAAAGGGGCCAGTGTCTCTTGGCACGAAACTACGCTGGGCCGGGTTGACTCTCTTTTGATCTGTGAAGTATTTTGAAGTGAATCTCTGGTGTGTCGCGGTAGAATCTTAACTTGGGGTGTCCAAGTTTGTTATAGTGGTATCAGAGTTCAGCTGATTTCTCTTCTACCGAGAAATCCGATCCCTTTTCTCGCGACACTTATGGATTCCGACAAGAATCATTCGACCTCTTTTGCAATCGTTGAGGCAGGAGGAGACCACATAGGAGGAGTACGAGCCACCTCGGCCTACACAGTATGAACTTCAAGAGATGCAACATCCACAATAGGTTGACGAATGCACAAAGCAGATGCTTCAGTTTGCTAAAGATCCTCAGTTTGCAAAATTTTTGTCTCAGCAATCCATCACTGAAGTGCACACTGACTAGCAGAAAGCCACCAAACCACCAATCAAACTGGAAATCAAGAAACCTCCTTCTCTGAGGATGTTTACAGAACAAGAATTTCAAGAGGTGGTTTGGACCCAGATCAGTCAGCTTTTGGACACGAAAGATAATTCAAAAAAGAAATTGAAAAAGTGCAAGAAGGAGACTGACTACCCTAGTTATTTGGGCCGTCAATCTTCTTTTGCATATACAAAAAAGCAAAAGAAGTGTGTACGCTTTGAAGGACTACCCAGTTCTTCTTCTTCCTCTTCTTTTAACAGTTCTTCTAGCTCTTCCGACGTGAACGAGAAGGACAGAAAGGGAAAAAAGCGAAGCAAAAAGCAAAGCTTTGAAAAGAGCAAGAAAACGGCAAAGAAACTCAGATTTTGACCACTTTCTGATTGCTCTACGGAGGAGTCATCCTCTGATAGTTCGGACTCCGACGACCACATGTTTTATGCAAAGAAGAAGCACTTCTACAGAGCCAACCAATATGACTTCCTTAAAGACAAGAGCAAGCAAACGAAGGAATTTAAAGAAGGTGGACACTCGAAAAAATTGAATCCTTTTCTGGATTTTGAGATGCTCCGAGGGCTTTGGTCTTCATCGAGTAGTTTGACGTAGCCTTCTTTGGAGGACATTACTCAGAGCACTCCAAGATTAGGAGGGCTACATCTTTTCTCAAAGGAAATGCTTGAACATGGTGGTCCACTCTTCTTTTGAGGAAAGAAGCTCCAATTAAGTGGTTGAAATTCAAAAGGCTCTTTATTTCTTCTTGGCTAACCCAGGAGTACGAACAGGATGTAAGAACCGCTTGGAACCATGGTTTTTTAACTTTTGTTCCTGCTGTTAAGGACACTTTCAGAAAGAAGTTTAAAGCTACTAACCATCCTACTCTCTTTGGATGACCAGGGGAGATTCTTTGGACGCTTATTGCGAGAGTTTTTGAGACTCTTTTCTACCAACCTCTTCATTTAAGAAGGTCACCTTTAAGGAACAGATTGAGTGGTTTTGTTGCGAACTCCCTACAGAGATCCGAGATTACTGCCTTGACCAAAAGTCAGATTATATTCAATTCAAGAATTAATGGGTCATGCAAAACAGGGTTTCTCGATACATTCAAGGAATTTGAACTACCCCACTCATGAGATCTTGACTCAAAGGACGAGACAGACCTCCAACAATGAAAGTTGACAGAAAAAGAGTTCCCAAGAAAAGAAGGATACACGACCCCGACTAACTCTTTGAGAAAGGACTAACTATCTCAAAGAGGGGAAGTGTTTTGGTGGCGGGAAACAAGGGCACATCTCCGCAAAGTGCCCCAAAAAGGCACAACAAGGACAGACTGAAGATAGGCCAGAGAGTTCCAGAGTAGCAGAGGAACGTGGCAAAAATGACAAGATGAAAGCTGGAGTAGTACGGATTGCATGGGGGGACGGGTATGAAGAGAGCTTTTGAAGGAAGCTTTTGAGGGATCTTTTTCATTAAAAACTACTTGGGTAAATTTTCCTATCAAAAAGCTCTCTCCCCTCTCACTGGAGAGATCTTTTTGGAGGGAGCTTTTTGTGTTATTTATCAATCCCTTAGAATTTTCAAACTATGATTGTCTTTGATAAAACTTATGCTAGAAATATATTCAAAGGACAATTTGGTACAATCCACACTTTTAGGACATGTGAGTCTCGACAGTGGAATCACCTCTTTAGTTTAATACACAACATCTATTAGCAAAGTAATATGGCAAGCTTCAAGTAGACAAACTGCAAAACAATTAGCGCCACTTAACAAAGAAACATGTTATGCACAAAGTCTACGATTTTCCAAAAAATTGAGATGAAATCATTTTGAAGATGGAATGCTCATTAAAAGAGTTTCAATACAAAGTCACTATGCAATTACATACAAAGCCACAAGCGCTCAATGGCAATTATATTGCATGTCTACAATTGAACTCACGTAACAAATCTTCCTTTGTAAGCTTGCTCTAATGGATGAACATATTGTGGTTCAAATCCAAGCCAAAATAGCGTAGGAAAATGTAGTATATATGCTTACAGGCCATATATGGTTTACTTTGTGCCACTCGTTCTGCAAAGTCTTCATGTGTACACATTGGACTACTGGCAGCATGCACTATGTACCTCTCTCCTTGAACTTGAGAAGAAGATGTCTCCACCATGAATTTTCATGCTTGCCTACTATCACAAATAACTGACGTGTCTAGACACTGAAGAGTAGAGCCAACCTTCAAATCACGGCCGAGGGGCCTAAACCCTAAGAAGAACAAGCAAGAGAAGAAGAAGTCCTACCAACTTATGGGACCCCGTTCGATGGGGCCCCAGTGACATAAAGAAATAAAAATAAAGCAAGACCCCCACACACACACATAAACTGATGATGTGGCAACTGTACGGACGCTCTGCGTTTTGCACTGACTCCTGCTGACATGGTAGTTGTACAGAATTCCACAAAACACGTTGGAAGCTTTTTGGCATTGCTTTTGGACTAGAAGCTTTTGAATTTTTAAGCCCTTTCATGTAAACTGCTTTTAGGGCCTAGGGCCTTTAAATATGAGGCTATGGACTCATTCTTTGGCATGCTTCCTGGAGAAGGTGCAGAGTCTGGAGTACCGGCTAATACTGTGTTGATGCAAAATAAATAAATACCAAAAGGGGCGCCAAGGTTTGGGGCCAATACTCTCTGGAGTGGAATTCCACCACTCCATGTCGCATGTTGTCTCTCTCTTTAAGTTCGGTTGTTTTTGAAGTGCTAAAAGTCTATTCAGTCTGTTCTTTTCTATTGGCACATGGTGCCCCTCTTGTGACACATGTCTTTACAACAATGCGTTTAATAACATGTGCCTCCATGGTTATGTCTGATTCAATTCTCTTAGAGGCTTGAATTGATACTCCTGGCTGATAACAGTCACTGGTGGTTTTCCTTGCTACGATCTTATTTACTGTGAAGCCCCCTGTCTCCAAATCTAACAGCTCCAAGGCATTTATGTTTGTTCCCTTCTCCACATGCCAAGTGCTAGGTATTCTTGTAGAACATTGAGTGATCGTGTTGCAGATTTTTCACGTGCGATCCACACTATCATTGCAAAACCACATGAATTGTGCCTTTGAAGCGCTTCCCTGACCAGTGTAGTCACCTCTTTCCAATGTGCGAGTCCCCCAAAAGGAAGGTGCAACCACACCTACACCTGTGTTCTTTATGTTTTTCTTGCATTTACCAAATCTAGAACCCAACCACCCTTTACATTGAACCCTACTACCCTTTGAAATACGACGCAGTGCCCACATTGTCTTATGAATATCTGTCTCTTCTAATATCATACCACTCTTGTTATCTTTGACCTCTTGAGCTGCCATTGTAAATGTTGTTTATGTTCCTCGATGATTGCGAGGAACGTTCTGTGTAATATATCCACGTCGGTGCGACGCGTTCTCCTCCTCACAATGTACTATACTAGCATTTTTGCGCCTTCTGGCTACTGTAATATTATCTCCCTCCATTGCTAATCTTTGATATAGGGGCACACCTCCCAAACCATCTTCAATCTCTTCAGCAATGGCTGTCGGACGTGGTGCTTTTTCTTGTTGTGCACGCCGACCAAGTTTTTCTGCTGAAGGATCTGCTCCATGATATCTACCTTCAACAAAAGCAAGCATCTTCACACTTTGCAACAATGAGTTTGATAGATAGGAAACGCATGCATCATACAAGATCAACAATTCTTTGTTTCCCTCGCCGGCTAGCCACCTTGCATGCTTTGTTTCTGCAAGGTTTGTAGTTGGAATGTATGACAAATCATCTACCTCCTGCAAAATAAAAAAACACTTGTAAATGCATTGAAGTAAATAATTATACATGTCACTAATATATATTCCACATAGTTTATCCCAACAAAGTGCTTTCTCTAGCAAGGATAACGCACATGCGACCAACTGAGCCAACAATCCATCTGATCCAAGTTACTGGTAAATACTTTACCAATTGCCCACCAAGCTTGGATAGTCCTCTACAAGCTTGTTGTCTCATCCTCGCTCCTTGCACATCACCAAAGTTCACATGGACACATGTGCTCGTGTTGGAAATTTTTATGCACATATTGCATGGTGTGAATTTGCAAACTTTTCTCCCAATGCAACAAGCAAGAACGTTCTCTTCCCTCCATAATATTTTCAGGCCCTCCATTGAATACGGATCGAATAACTCTCCAATTTGCCCCAGTCTCATCTGCCATGAATCCTCTAAAATCTGCTGGAAGGTGCCCATTTTCCAAAAACACTGAATTCATCATTTTCCCAAACATGGTTTGCACCTATGTGTCTTATTCTTTTATCTCGCAAATGTCTATTGACTGCATTTCTTGGATCCTATAGAGTGCATTGATTAATCTTTGTTACAAGAAAAAGCAAAATAAGAGGGTCGATATGTTAGTAGGTCTTACGCAGGGTCATAGACATGGGCTGCCATTGTTGTCCACCCTGCCACTCTACGTACATGATTAAAGAAAACCCAGATTTTTTGAAGGTCTCCACTACCGTCTTTCCGCATTCTATTTACAAGCTCAACACTAGATCCTCGGCCATTAACTAACATTTTGAATACATGACATCTTTTGCTTTGATCTGTGGATTGTCCATGTGTGGTCTATAGTTGGATGCAGGCAGACATTGACAAGAGGGTAGGGGAAAAAAGCATGGTATAATGTGCATCTGGTTCTAATGTCTCAACTATTGCATCCTGTAAGTAACAATGTGGTTTTTTTCAGTAGATTGCGTCAGATACTGCATCTTGCAATATGTAATTAATTGGAATGCAATACATGCAGAAAAAGTACACTCTTGCAATGAAAAAGATCATCACCGAGAAGGATAGAATGCTTCCTTTGGAGTTTCAAAGCAATTATAAAAAGGCTTTCTTTGAAACAAATGAACCATCCAAAAAAATTACAAAACATGCCTTGGCTATTGTTGATCTAGCTTTGATCTGTGAATGGTGGAGGTATATTATTTGAACTTGTCATGTGCTGGTAGGTAAGGAATTGATCCTTCTTGGTTTCTATGCAGGACATTGCATACAATTGAGTGGACCAACCGATCAAAGTGGCTAACGGAGGAAAGACTATATGGATTGGCATGTGCAAATATTTTTCCTCTAAAGAAAACATTCATTCTTCATGCAATAGCTTCTAATGACCAGGCAGACATTAAGAATTTGGACATCCCACAGACAGGCAAGCACAATTGGACATTGCCTTGATAGTCAACCTCTATAGCTTGGCATGGAATCCAATTGTTGTGACATATGTTTTGACACACAAGGAGAGTCAGCTGTGTTTAAAGAGTGGCTAAGGGTTGAGGATTTTTGGGCGTCGATAGCAAGAGAAGCAGGAAACGTATCCAATTTTTGTGACATATGTTTTGACAAACCAAGAGAGTCAGCTGTGTTTAGAGAGTGGCTAAGGGTTGAGGTTTTTTGGGTGTCGATAGCAAGAGAAGCAGGAAACGTACACAGTAGCATTCGTAGTATACATTTGACATCCATGCCTGGTTTGGATCTTGATTCATTCATCGATGATGCCAAGCTTGCTCATAGAGGAAAGAGCTTCACTTATGAATTGGCTATAATGAAAAAGGGGACTCAGTAGGAGGTGGCAATTGCATTGGTAGATGCAGGAAAGAGATGCCTTTGCACGTCAGATTGCTGCATATTGCTGCTTGATATAAATAATACATATTTTCATTCTATAGCTGTATTAGATGGTTGCAAAAGTGTAACTTCAATATCATAGGTGTTGCGAGCTTGCAAAAAAATGCTTGAGATTAGTAAACCAGATCATGTTTTCAACCCTTTGCAACTGCCTCGCAACTTCAAGGGAAGAGTTTACCAAGACCTGTCGCGGTTCTTAGAGTATGATGAGGGATGTTTCCTTGTTAGTGAGGAAAAGGCACACAATGATGCATTGAGAGAAGAAAGAACACATGCATGTACACAAATGTCCATAGCAGCAGAGTCTAATGTGCAACTGCCATGTGGAGAGGGACTTGATATGACTTCACAGCAGGTAAAGTCATTTCATTTTTTAAAATTCATCACTAATGAGCATAGTCAAAGTGGTTTCATTTCAATTTCACTAATCAATTTATCTTTGTTATGCATATCGAACCGTCCGTTCGCTCTTCGGGTTCACAACGAGAGGCTAGAGTGAAAGAGAAACTTGCATTCTATTAATTTATGTAAGAATCATAATCTTCATTGTTTGGCTTGTTAATATTGAATTGTTGTTCGGGTAAAAACTAAGTGAGATGTCTGCAGAGGAGGTGGTGAACTTTGCCACTAGTCTGGAAACAGAAATATTGCATGTCTCGGACTTGCCACTAGTTACAATACCATCTACTAGTAGTTTCTAATCTTGGGTGAATGGTTAACTGTTTAAGTATGATTTAAAAGTGTGTTTCTTAGTATATGTTTTGGTTCTGCACAGCTGGCGATGGCAAGTGTATCCAAATTTTGCATCTAGGCTTGTACAAAACAGAGGAAGACTTGAAAAATGCTTTGTTGAGCAATGTCAGGCCTCACGTGGTGGAAAAGTGTCTAATGCCGATGAGAGATGGTTCGGCCTCTTATTCATCTGTGAGCGCATCTATTCTTTTCCTGCCATCAAATGTGCGTGTGTATGGGCTATCTAAATAGAGGTGCCTGATTGGAACAAGATGGAAGCATGCCATTTTGGACAACTCGCACGACTTACATTGGCAACCGCCCATGACAGAGGTGTGTTTGTCGTTGTTTGTCCGTCACACAGTTATGGTATGGTGCATGATTTAGCATCTATTGTTGGTTGGTGAGAAGACCACTTGAAGTGGTTGTGTGTAAGATACCAGTGTGCAAGACAAAGAGTAGAACCATGCGCACGTTGTTGGTGTCAACTATGAGAAAATAGCATAATTGGACTTCAGAGGCCATTCACATTCCATCATACGATGCTTGGTACGTTTTGTTGCAAGAGGATGATTGGTCACAAGCAGAGGATGAGACACAGATGCTAGGTATGGTCCATCTATCATTGGCTCCAAGTGTATTTTTCATTGGTCATGTAAGTAAATCATGTTACAAATATTTGTTATGCAGGGGGCATGGAATGTGGACATTGGTTCTTTTGGCAATTTCTTGCACAATACACTGATGAGAACGACGTTGTTGTTCAATACGGGGGTGATTGCGGCGCATTGGCCTTAATGGGTAGCCAGATGGGATGTATGATGACAGTATTTGAGAGCAATGAGGATGTCTTCAACAAACTAAACAATGTTTTAGAGATGCAAGCCCATCGATTGCGAGAAATCCAAGAGCGAGACAAGAGACTAGCAGATGAGGTCGAGCGTTCCCTAAAAGCAGCGTCTCTTGTGGAGCCGCATCCAAAAATTGTGGGACTGGATCCATCGGCCCATCCCATATAGTAGATTTGTAACAAGATACCTCAAATTATGTATAAGATGCTATTTGTGGTATTGCACTATATGCGCATGCTTTGAACATTGAATGTCTGAGAATAAATAGATGTGTTCCATTTTCTCACAAATACTTGTAAAGATGACTCTTTCTAGTTGTCATAAACCAGATCATTTACTTGTACTCACTTGTATGTTATTTAATTCTAAAGAGCTACGTGTGTTTTTGGCTACTTTGTAAGCTCAGTCATGCACTATGGTTGTCCTCAATAGGTGCTGTGTACAACAAAAAGAGAGCTTTTTCATCTATTTGACTCAATCAATGAAACGAGCATAGAGAAATATTTTTCAAAGAAATAATCAATTGTTCGTTTTTTAAACAAATATTCCTCAAAAGCTTCCTCTCATAAAGCTTCCTCCATTCCCCTACTCATTGCATGGGAACTGACCCAATCCAGATAGATGAAAGCACAGAACTTTGTCAAGCTTGGGCAAAGTGAAAGATCAAGAAGCCCTTACCTTTTTGGATGGAGAAGCCAAGGCTAACTTCATTTCACCTGAATTGGTGGCGCGTCTCGAGATTACGCTCGATAGAATGGGACCACCAATAGAGGCAGTTCTAATGGCACCCGGACGGGATATAGCCATTACCCATGTCATTGGAAAACTTCGTTTGCATTGTCAAGGGTATTTAGGACACGAGGACTTTTACATCATGCCATTGGAAGGGTGTGACATCATCCTAGGAGTCCCTTGGTACCATAAGAACAATACCGTGGTTAACTATCAGGCCAAGAAAGAAACTTTAACAAATGAAAAGGGCCAAAAAATTGTACTTGATGTAAAACTGAAGGGCGAGTCCATCCCTATTGTATCAGATTCGGCCATTTCCAAATTAATAAAATCCAATCTTTTTGTTTACTCGATCTCTTTGAAAGAGTTGAATGTTTGGACTTGACAAAGAACGCCAAGATTTTCTCCACACACATGTTGATTGTTTCTCTGAGGGCATGCCAGGCAAGTTACCCCCATCTCGTCCTGAGGATCAAACTATTGATCTGATTCCTGGAAGCACACCACTGTTGGCAGCAAGCTAACTCAGATATCATTTTTCGGAGCTTTCAGTGTAAAAAAATTTATTATTTTGATGAATCAGGAATATTGTAACTCCTACTTTTTAGATAAACATTGTAATTGATGAGCCGGGGCTACAAGCTTCTAGATTGTATCAACTTGTCTTTAGTTAGAGCTCCCAAATTATTAGTTTTGACCACAAAAACCTTGGCTAAGGTATGAAGCCAATTTTTGTAAGTTTTTCATAAGTTTTTGGATAATAGGAATACAACGTGATCTAACGGTGCCCACTTCTCTCCTTCTCGCGCTTCTTACTCCCTTCCCAGTTGTCACATTGCAGTCACGTCTGTTGCGTTGCAACCGCAGGTAAGAACTCTATGCATTGATGTAAGCATTTCATAGTAATCCGTAGCTTTTGGCGTCGTCGATCCACGGTCTAATCTCATCATAAGTAGGAATTTAAGCTTTAAAATAAAAAACTAAGTATAGGCGGGGTATTGGGACATCATTGCTAAGCATTTACATGCATTTTGGGTCGAAAACGACTAGGTGAAAAACTCACTGCTGTTAATAATCACGATTTTACACTTGACCTAAAGTGAGAATTGAGACCATAAGCATGTGTGCTTAGGTCTTATAAACATGTCCTAGAAGTTTCGTAACGTTTAGATGTCGTTTGATGCAGTAACGGATGTGATTTGTTTGTTGATGAGCGATTAGCTTTTGGTAATTTCAATCATTTGAGTGTAACTTGAGTTAGATGCGAGTTGTTTGTTGTTTTCCAAGATATTGACAACCTCTTGTAGCCTCTATGCACTAGTCGAGTCAGCTTCACCCCATGATTGACAATTATATTCATGGTTCTCACTATGTCTGCAACAATAAGATAAGAGTAAGGTTAGACACCCGTCCCATATTTGGCGCCGCTGCCGGGGATCGAAGAGACCTAAACTAGGAAAAAACACGAGCGCCTTGTGAACTTATCCTTTAACTTCCTCTAGGATCTCCTAGAGTCAAAACTTTCTTCTTAAAACCGCATAGCTTAAGATTGTCGTCTTTGCTGTGTGTAGAGGTAGCTTGGAAGTAGATTGTACTTGTTAAGTACCTTTTAGGATTGTAGGATTGTAGGATTATAGGATTAGATTAGGATTTTGAGAATGATTGATGGACGAGACAAGTCTTAAGATCAAGACTCAAAAAAGGATAAAAAATAAAAAAATGAGTATTTGTGGACACTTTCCACAACCCCATTGTAGTAGAACCTAGGAGTAGGGTAAGTAGAATCCGAGGTGGAATCTCAGAACATTGCTCTATCCAAAAGAATCAATTGTGAGTTTTTATGTGAAGTTACAGAATTTCAGGCCTACGGCTAAAAATAGCACCAAAAGGCTGTCAACCACTGAATCTGACTGGAGAGCATGCTTTAAAAGTCGTATGAACCAGTGTGTGAGCTTAAGGACGCATTGAGGTAAAAATTTCAAGAGTTTGCAAAAACTCAGATTATCTACTTTTTCTTGACATTTGAGGCCAAATTAAGTTTTGACTTGACTCAGAGGCTTAAAATAGCTCATGAAACGATTGTCCAATAAAAAGTTCAAAAAAGTTCTCACTTTAGGCCTAAAGTAAACAATCACGATTGTTTACTTTCAACTCAAAAGTGACCAAGGTTGATACCGAAGACTCTATGCATGTGTAAAAACATTTTTTGTAAAGGCCCTTAGAATTTGGATCACCAAACTGACCAAAAATTTGGTAGAAACTGAATTTTGTACTGACTTTAGAGAATTTGAGTGTAAATTAGAAAACTTTTGTTCAAACTCAGTGAAACTTGACTCATAGGCTTATATTGATGTGTTAAACAAGTGTACATGCTCAGATAACCAAAAAGATGCCTATTTTATTTCATTTTTTAACTTTTTTTACCAAACCAGTATACCACCAGTTTTAGTATGTTATATTAAGCCCACAAACCAAATTTGGTAAGATTTGGATCATTGGAGTGAAAATTGTGGTCAAATTTGCAAAGTCCGAGTCTGCAGACACGAAAGTGTTGATAACTTGAACAAATTTTGTTCAAACTTAGTGAAACTTGTCCAGAGACCTTAACAAGTTGCATACTTGGAAAATCAAGCCAAAAAGTGTAAAAATTTGAGAAAAGTAAATAATTACGATTATTTACTTTTGATACACAGAGCCAGACTTTTTGACTTTTGAGCTTGTACAGTATTAGACCAACATAATACAAGGTCATCGTGCAATTTTGGGTTCAATTGGATCCAGATTAGTACATGTTCACTCAGTTTCCAGGTTGCAGATTAGTCTTTGGCTTTTGCAAAAGTAGAATCTGAAAATCTCAAGTACTGATTCACTTAACTCGATTTGAAGTGATACACATAGACCAGTCGCAATAGATAGCAAAAATTGTACAGTCTTTGTGAAAGAATAGCTAACTTGATTAAAACTGATACATGAATCAGGTTATATACAAGGAATTGAAAGCTTGCTAGAAGTTGCAATCAAGTCAAGTGGAAGAAGTTGACAACAAGTCAATCCGACGATAAATACTCTATCCAAGGCTTCATGAGTCTATATGAACCTTAGATCTGGTCGTATACTAGCAAATCAAGGCATATTTGGCGAGACCGCTAGTAGAGTATCCACCAAAGAGAGTGTGAATCAAGGCGATCACTTGGACACTATCTTTGTCTCAGACACTTTTTCATAATCACCATTTGAAATGTCTTCCTATTCGACTCATTCAAAAACCGGAACGACAGCGCGATAGAAGCACGTACTCTCTTTTTATAAGACTAATTGCCATGGAGCTCATGTTTAGTTGGATCCTAATGAAGAGTATGTCATTCGCATCGATGACCATGACATAGAGTTCGAAGAGGAAATCAGGGCAAACAACCAAGGAAAAATGTACATGGATAAAAATAAAACTCAATAATTACAAGTTGAAAACCCTGATGTGATACACAAATGGGAGTTAGAAGTAAATACCATAATTCCAGATATGGCAGCAAAAGAAGGACCACCGACTTTAGATTCAAGGGATACGATCAAGCTGATTTGAAGCCTCTGAAATGGCTTAGTACGGATAATCGTAGGATCGGAGTCTACTGTTGGGAGGATAGAAACGTCAAAGATCTTCTATGGACTTCTCATGCCAAATCAGGACAATTAACGTCCATGAAGATTATCTATATCTTCAAAATCAAAGACAAGGGTTCAACAGATCTACCAACCTACCTGTTTAGGGATTGTTGTAACAATACTTTGTTATGATGACTCCTGAGGAGGTGGAACAAACCAAATACCAAGGGTACTCCATAAGGGATTGGATATTAGGCCAAGGACCAGAAACTATTCCAAGACATGAACTCCGCGAGAGATCTTTTGAGAGTAATGTTAAAAAAACCAGAAACTACCTCGTCATGAAGAAAACCTCGTGACACTAAAGCCAGTCTAGGGCTATATGAGTCACTATTTCCAATAGACTGGTTTGAAGAACTCGGAACAGGACCAACTGCCAGGAGACTGGGAGTTGAACCCAACAGACGTGTCAGACCTGCTGATTTTCAAAAATGGATCAGGAAATACAGTGGATCTAGGGATCCATATGACCACTTAGCAAGTTTTAAACAAGTGCTAAGAGCAGAACGCATATTTGATTTCCATACTCAATTCAAGGGATTTCGAATGACATTATAAGAAAAAGCACTGACATGGTTCCAAAACATTCCACCAAGGTCAATCATGGACTTAAATACATTAGCTCAAGGATTTGTAGCTGCATGTTCCAAAATGGGGATCAAAAATAATACGGTACCTCAAATCTATAGCTTCAAACAGAAACAAGGCGAGTCTGTTAGGGATTGTGCAACTAAAATGAAACAATACATTGCCAGATGCCCAGAACTAGAGATACCTGTAGAATTAAGACTAGTATCATTATTTCTAGAGGGACTGCTAAACAAGGAACTTCATGCTATACTGTATAGCAAGAAGCATATGACCCTAGAAGAGTGTGTGTCAGATGCTATTGACTTAGGAGACAATTGTGATATTTTCAATGAAGAAGATGTCCTTAAGGATAACGAAAGCGAGAAAACAGCATCCACCAAACCAGCACAAGTGGGAACTGCCGCTGTAGCACCGCTCACAGCCATAGAAGACATGCTCAAAAGGATGAATGACATGATGAATAACATGCAAAAAGTACCTATGAGGGGACTAGGGCAAGGGATACTCAACAGGGACAACCAATTAGGCCGTAGAAATTGTGTGCAATCGAGGGTAAATGGACCAACCATGAGACCAATGAGTGCTATTATCGACCGAAGTATGATGGGAATGTTCAATACGTGCCTATGAGGCCACAAGGACAACCCATGTACGGATACCAGCCTAATATGGCCCTAGCTCAAAGACCACAGATGGGTATGGAAAGACCTCAGCCTTTGTTGGGTCAACAACCTCCATATCCTAGACATAATGCAGTGCCTGAAAAGTACATGCATTCAGAAGGAGTCACATAGATGAACAAGCACTAGTGCGTGTTACACCCCATGCTGAGCCTAGTCCATCTACAGTAATGGTAGAAGGAGATTGGTATAGTTCACATCCACCACCAATGGAAGAACCTGTGACTTATACTACACCATAGCTTGCACCGATGTACTATGTAGCTAATCAAGGTGTTAGACCTCCGATGATAAAACCCATGATTAAGCCAAGAACTGAAAACTGTCATAACTGTAGTGCAGATGATCATTGGAAAAATGAATGCCCATAGCTTGACAAGAACCTTAAGCCAGTTGAAGCTTATTGCTTACAATGTTGCAAAACGGGAGGACACTTCCTGAAGATTGTCCAAAAAATCCTGTAAACAAAGATAAAACAGTAGTGAACGTAGTCCAAGTGATACCTAGTAGCTCATCTGAGAGTAAACCGATTGTTCCGATCAAGGTAATCACCAAAGCCCATGCTAAGAAAAAGAAACATAACTCCTCTGATGATTCGGAGAACACAAAAATTTCCTCTCAAAAGACCAAGAGAAGTAGAAACAAAAGGTATGAAATAAGAAAACAAAAACAACGGGCTGAAATTGAGGAGAAAGCAAAGAAATTATTCCAAAAAAAAGTGAAAGAAGCTGGAAGCGAAATCAAGGAAACCACCGTGAAATCAGGAGGATCAATTTTGGTAGACAAAAATTTTGATCCAATTAATGCAGCCTTGGAAGCTTACCAAACGGAACTTAAAGCACACCAAAACATGGATGACATTCATCCTGTCATCTAACTCTCCTTGTAGAGCATCTATGATGAGTTCCAGCTCTCTAGCCTTAGCATTGTGGCTAAGTGCTCTTGTTCGTATTTTTTTTGTCATCTACTTGGCATATTCACTTACTTGTATGATGACTTTGTTGTTTTTCTCCCATTCTTCAGAGTCTATAGGTTGTCTAGATGTTTCAGCCGTTTCGTTTTGAGGCTCTTTGGGTGGTTCTGTGGTGATTGCTTGTGGTTGCGGCGGGGGTTCTACTTCTCTTTGAGGCATTGCGGTTGCCTCGACTGCTTCGGTTGCTTGAGGCTTTATGGATGCCTCTGTGGTTTCCTGTTGGGTGGTCGTAATTGGTTCTTGACTCTCTTTGTTTGGTTGGCCTTGGTTGTTCAAAACTTGCTGCTGCATGTTCGTGGTGTTCAGGCTCTTTTTCTTTGGCTTCCCCGCCCTCATTGGATTTAGCTAGTGGTGAAGGGCAAGGGCTTGGCATTGGGTGGTCTATCTGTTCATGTAGCGGGTGAGGTGGGCTTTGGGGACATTTATTCTTGGTCATGCTGTGTTTCACTTTGTTTGGTAGCCTTTGTCTGTCTTTGTTGCTCTGATGCATCTTCTCTTGCTTTTCTCTTAGCTTCTTGAACTTATTTTAATTCTAGAGCTTCTACCTCTGCATACATGCGTTCAAGAAGGTCTATGGGGTCTTCTGCTTCTTTCCTTGTAGGGTTCTTAGTTCTAGGACCCCTTATCTCTTTTGGAATTCTCCTTTCCGAGTCCTCACCTGCAGTTTGGCGGCTTCTTGCATAAGTTTGTTTTTCTCTTTCAAACATCGCCTTCTTTTGCTGAGGTTCCTCTTGGTGTGCAGCTATAGCTTTCTTCGTCATATCTTCAATTCTGGCTCTTCTCTCCTCATTGTCTGAACTCTCACTGCTATGAGCTTCGTGGGAGCTTTCGATAGATTCTTCATCAGATTTATAAACTCGCTTTGATGAACGCGTAGTTCTTGGAGAAGGTTGTGCAGACACAATCCATGTGTTTTGATCTGGGGCTGGCGGCAAATTGTCGACCATACCAATAGCATAGTATGCTATTCTTGTCAGTACTTCAGGTGCACCCAGATAGGTGATTTTACCTTCTTTCTTGGTGCCCTTCAGTGTTGTCAGCACATATTGCGCATGATCAATTGGTTGCCTGGTTGTCGACTTCAACACTTGGGTGAAGGTAGTCGCAACTACATGATTTGGTGTGGTGTACCGTGGCGGTCTCTTTGCTAAGAAGTGGAAGTGCTGATGGTACAGACGTGCTGGTTCTTCCATTTGCCTTTGGATGAGGTCAGCAAAAGTTGCAGCAGAGCAGCCTCCTTGGTGAATGTGCATGTTGTCTTTTTGTCTCGGGCCCGGATTGTCATCCCTTCCGTCGGTAACTTCAGTGTCTCGGCCACAATTTCCTTTGTGATCATCACTTCGACTTTCTGCCCTTGTTGGTCAGTAATTTGGGCTGATCCATCCTCTTTAATTGTAGACAGTAGCTCATTGGCTTTCTGGAAATCTACTCCGCATGGTTCGTAGTTGTAGAATTCCCTGAGGCCCACCCTTCTGTTAGCTTCCTTTGTGTCTGGCTTGGCAGCTACATCATATATCTCTTTTGGTAGCAGTTGCAGCTCTACCTGGTTTACTTATTCACTTTTAAACCTGCCAGTGAAAATTGTTGTATCGTTTTCCTCAAGCTGTTCTCTTGATAAGTATGTTGCCTTGGCCGTCTTTACTGAACTTGGATCCAGTTGGTAGGGTGGCAACTCTTGCAGCTTCTCTTTTTGGGACACCCTTTTCTTGGCCTTCTTGGCGGCTTGCATTGCTCCTATTAAGGGAATACAGTGCCAAAGTTAGAAAATTTTGCAAATTTTGCTCTGAAATGCCCTTGAGTCTAAATTGTTGACAAATTGAGTCCAATTCGCTTCAAATCAAATTTTGGAGCATGCATAGATGTAAAGATCAAAATCATTAAGTTCAAGCAAAAATTTGCAACAAAAGTAAATAATCGTGATTATTTACAGCTGAGGATTTTTCCCAACTTTTTGCATTTTTGATATCATAGGCTTGAAATATATAGCCATTTAGGTGCTTTGAGTGAAGTGTGGGCTCAATTGAGTGCAAGGGGTGAAAATGGTGCCAAACTTAGGTTTTAATTCTCTGAAACAGTAGATATAAAGAGATTTTGAGATTTGAGATCCATACTTGCTCAACTTTGGTCAGTGGACTTGGGACATCATGTGCTTTGGTCCCATAAGGTCATAGTTGCAATTTTCCCCCATTTTGGTAAGAAAGTGAATAATTGCGATTATTAACTTCAAAATGAACATTTTTTGGTGCAACTTGGTTCTAGGCTTGATGTAGACCTTGTGTATGAGATATGGGGTGATTTTGATAAAAAATGTGACAGGTAACTCAAAATTTGGATTGGAAGGACTACTTTGCGTTTTTTTTACAATTTTCAAGTTTTTCTTAATCATTTTGGTTCATACTTGAAATGTGACATGTAATAGGTGTGTACAAGTGATAAGTGAATTGAAGGTACCATTTTCAAGCCAAAAAAGTACAAAAGTAAATAATCGTGATTATTTACAGCAGTCATTTTTTAAAGCTAAACTTGACAGTTTTTTACCTAGACATATTCAATACACCTAAAATAAGTTCTAAATTGAATTTGGTAAAGTTTTGTCGTGTCGGCATCACTTCGTATTTTGTCGACTCTAAAATCACTGATTTTTGTAACTAGATAGCCTATGGAGTAGGTTAGTCACTTTTGAAGCTATGGACTTGTCCGCTACATAGTCCTGAAGCTACCCATCCAATTTTGGCCCATTTGGAGTCAGTTTGACTTCATATGTCAAATTTGACCCTTTTGTAGCCTTTGAGCTGTTTTCTGCTTTTTGAGAGCTTGTCTTGATAACTTTTATGAGACCATCCATGTACATTGTGTATGGACCTAGTCTATAAGCTATTTGTGGAGTCAGAATCCAATTCTGGCATCTAGCCAAAACCTAGCTTTCCTACTTGGAACCCCTCTCGACGCCTGCCAAATGGTCATCTGGTGATATAGAAGTGTTCTATTATATAGAGGCATGCTACAGTTCATGTCTCGTCCGATTTGGTTGAGTTGGCAGGTCGGTATGGTCAATTTTTTGTCGTAGGACTTCGTGCACTACTCGGTTTCTAGGGTTGTTCCCTTGAGCTTAGACTTGCTACCGGCCATATAGAAGTGAGCATTGATAAGCATAGAACTCACCCCTCATGTCTCGTGTGAGACGGCGTTGTAAACGGGCGACCTGTGGACTCCAAAAATCGCGCGCGAAGAAAGTCGAAAGCTCTCTTCTCCAAGGGCGGCTAGTGGAAATGAGGTGATTTTATACTACCTTGGATATCTATACTCGGACTTCCCAAACCATTTTTCTCCAAATTCCCCTGTTAGTCCTACTAAGCCGTGAAATCTATGTTATACTTAAAAATTTCCTCAATCGGATTCCGATTGCTCATTCTACAAGAATTTACGAAAGTAGGCCTTGGCCGCCTAATTGAGGCTTCCCGCTTCCATCTGCCGAGTTGAATGAATTTTTTTGTGCTTATCCGTCTTGTTCTTCTGATCATCAGCATATCTTCAATTTTTTCATCTGAGGTCATTTGCTATTTATTATTAATTTTTGACCTGTTTATTAAAAAAATCAAAGAAAATAACAAAATGCGCTAAAAAAGCAAAGTGAAAATCCAATAATTTAAAAAATCCATTGAAAAACACAACTTTTTTTTTTTGGTGGATTTCTCTATTTTTAAATCCTAATATCAAGAAAATTAAAAAATAACAAAAAACGATCAATTTTTGATGATTTTTGATAGTATATACACTATTTACACTCATCGAGAAGATATTATCTGTTAAATTTCCTCTGTTGATGACTTGTTAAGGGCATTATTAGGTAATTTTATAAAAAATCACACGTTAACATCAATTTTTTTCCTCCCTCTTCAAACATTGCCCCTAATTACTTAGTTCCCTTCCACCCCTCCTAGATGGCGTACTCCGGGACGACTGTGTGCATGGGTTGAACAATCGTGTCTATATATAGCCTTGGTTGGCTCTACCATGCTTTGAAGATCAATGCAATTTAAACCATGATGTTGTGCATGAGGTGGGTCTTGAGAAATTAACTCAAGGGTTTCTGATGTCGAGATTTTCTTTTGCTGTCTTCTAAAGATCAATTGTTATAACGTGTGTTCTCTTTGCTTGATTATACCATCAAGATGATTTGACATGCTGATTTCTCGAGCTGTTGGTATCAATATTGGTGGTTGTCGAGCTTTTATCCGCCAATGATATCTTGGTTTATCTTGGTCAGAATATTGTGGTTGAGTCTTTTGAGACTTAACTCTCCATTGCTCCATCGGTTTTACAGTTTGCGGAGAAGATAAGTACTCCTTTTTCTTTCAAATGGTTGTATTGGCCCAACAAAGTCTATACCCCATTTTGCAAAATCCCTAGCCCCCATCATTAGTCTTAAGGGCATGCTATCTACACGGGTTGGCATTTTTGCTCGTTGACATGCATCGCACCTTTGAATATATTCCTTGGCATGTGAAAAAAGTGTTGGCCACCATATGCTTACCATTAAGATTGCTCTTGTGATGGTCTCACTACAGAAGTGACCTCCAGCTAATCCAACATATGCTTGTTCTATAATGGGAATATATTCGTTTTCATTTGCATAAAGACGCATATGTTGATCTTTACCTCTCCGATACAATTGGTTTCCAATAAAAGTATAGTCTCTTGCTTCTGTTTCAATTGCTCTTTAACGGCGTTTACTCATATCCTCAGGAAATGTTCGGCTTGATAAGTAAGTAACTAGATAGTTACTCCACTTAGGAGCAAGTGATATTTAGAACAATGTCACATGAGGTATGGGTGATTTTTCTTTACATTGAGGACATTGTTTTACAAAAGAATGAACATCACTCCTCATAGTTGGCCAAAATACTCAAAGTCTCAAGATCCGTTACATAGTTTGGTCTTCTGCAAAGTGAAGTCCTACTATGATAATATGTGCTTGTCTTAGATATTGGGTTTTCTCCTCAGGATTAATGCATAAAAGCAATATTCCATCTCGATTTCTCCTATACAACCTTTCAACTAGTAATTGATACATATCCCATTGCTCAATTAATCATGTTGTAATAGGAAGTGGTATTTGCGAATCCACTTGAGCTATGATCATCAATGATACCATATTTTCTGACCATCGAGGTATCATTTCCACAAAGAATTGATATGTATTTGGTAGATCATCGTCTACTCCCTTGGGTGGTTCTCTTGAAACAATCTTAGACAAATGATATGCTCTTTAATGAATGGTGCCCTTTTTCACAACTATAGTGAAATCAAATTCCAAAGAATGATGAACCATCTCACTATTCTTTCTGTGTTGCACAGTTTGTTGACCAAGTATAATAAGGCTTGGTGATCCACAAAGAACACAAATTTGTTAGCTAATAGGTAATGTCTATACTTTTTTACGGCATGGATCATCCCTAATCCTTTCCTTTCTGTGGTAGTGTAGTTTTTCTCTGCCATATTCAACTATCTGCTACCATAAGAAATAGAAAATTCAATTTTTCCATCTCCTGGTTGAGCTAAGATACACCCAATGACAAAATTGAAAGCATCTATATATATGTGGAATATCTTATTCCAATCTGGTGCTTTCAATATTGGAGCTGAAGTGAGAACTTGCTTAAGCTTCATGAAGGATTCTTCACACTCATCAGTCCATTCAAAGAGTGTAATCAAGCTATACATGAGTTTTGCAATTATAGCATACATGTAAATGAATCGTTTGTAATATCCACAATGTCCCATGAAGGCTTGAACCCCCTTGACTATTGTTGATATAAGCAAATCAGCAATAACATGAATTTTATCCATATCAGTAGCTATGTCATTTTTATATACTATATGTTCAAGAATTTTTCCTTCTTTACCTATAAATGTACACTTTTCAAGATTTAAGCAAATCCTATAAAGTCTACATTTTTCGAATACCTTTTTGAAGTGTTCAAAATTATCAAACGGATTGATGAATGTACACATAAATCATCCGTATATACTTCCAAGAAATTTCAAAGATATTCTTTAAAAGCATGGCTCATCAATCTTTGAAAGGTAGCAAGAGCATTAGTTAACACGAAAGGCATAACCCGATAGGCAAAAATACCCCATTCAGTGGGGTCAACCAAAAGTTGATTGTATCTCAAAAAGCCATTTAAAAAGATGTAAGCTTCTTTTCCTGCAACTCGTTCCAAAACATGCTCAGTGATTGGAAGAGGAAAGTTGTCTCTAGTGGTAGCTGCATTCACTTTCTTGAGATTGACACACACCCTTAATTTTCCATTTGTCTTGGGTACTACCATAATTGGAAACATCCAATCTGTGTGTTAAATTTCATAAATGAATTTGGATTCCTTTAGCTTTTTTATCTCTTCTTTGATCTTTTTGGCAAATGTCTCATTATAAGTGTATAGGCTTTGTCTGCTTGGTTCTGCATCATCTCTCATAGTTATGATATGTTGACAAATTTCTGGATCAACACCCTTGAGATCCTTATAAGATCAAGCAAAGATATCTCGGTATTCTTTGAGTAAGCTTAACAAAAGTTCTTCTTCTTCGTCCGTCAGGTCATTTGCAATGTAGACAGATTTAAGCTCTTCTCATGGTTCGCGTTTTCAGGTCCTTTGTAGGACTCGCTCTGTTTTCGTAGTTCCCTAACAAGTTGTTCAATTATGATTTTTTGATCTTGGAGAGTATATTTTTTGTAATGAGATGGAACACTCATTACATCTTTACCTTCCTCCTCGATGGTTTCCATTTCAGTTGTATATATCTCTTTTAGAGCTTTCTTCAACTCTTGATACTTATTTTTCCGTTCAACTGGTGTCATGGTTAGATCCTTGTCCTGGTATTTAGGTTTTGCTTGAGTTTCCTCTCTCGTTTTTCTCAATGTTTTCGATATTTCCTGCTTTTCGTTTAAAAGATACCTACCAATGATTTTGTCCTTGACACAATCATGTGCGTCTATTTGCATCAGAAACTATGTTCTGCTAGATATTGATGACATAGGTTTAACTTTTAAATTTCTCGTGTCTCTTTTTCTTCGATTCCAGCTTGAGTGGATCTCTTATTTTATCTATAGCACTAGAGTGTCTGTACGAGTACAATTTTGGAATAAGACCCAGTTCGTGATTACTAAGTCACTAATACTCTCTTGCAAAAGTATTATTCATGCCAAGTTAATTACATACTATGTTTATGTTGCTACCATTAATTAAGTTCACCCTTCATATTCTCACAAAAATGCTCACTCTAATTCTCTTAATTCCGATATTCTCAAAGTTCATAGGCCATTTTCATTACATTGGTATCAAATCATTTGGTTTCTCTTTTCTTGCTTAAGAAAAGAGGTCCTTAGGTAACCTATTAATAGTTGATTTTGTTAATTATATTAAGATAAGTGAGACTAAGATCTATTATCGATTTTGTTGAACCCACTATGTGGGATATGGTGCACACCTCGGGAGCTTTGGTCTTAATAATGGAGTTTTCTTATACTTACCTACGGCTTTACCATTATTGAATCATAAGAAGTCCGAAAGGAGCTATTCCTCGACAACTTCGCTATGTTAGACCCACTCCACTACTCTCTATAATTAACCAATTCGATCCGTGGGTGTAGATATTTAAGTGGCTATTTTCAAAGGTCAAGAGGAGTAGCAACTAAGGTTTTGAATTGCCAAAGCATATACTAAGTAAACTCATAAGTTTAATTAGCATGGCTGACAATAACCAAAAGAGTAGACTGAACATTGACAATTTTGATTTTTCACATGAAGGTGCTAATGACGATGCCCCATGTTTGTTAATTATCTAGTTACTAGGTTGCAATCATTTCTTCTAACATACAAAATTCTCTTTCTTGAATTTTCCAAGAGAAATTTAGAACATTAAGTTTATTTTTTAGATTTTTACACTATTTTTCTCTATTTTGGGACGAAATTTCTCCATTTCTCCTTGCCTTCAACCGACATTTTTGAAATTCAAAACGAAACAATATTAAGAGCATTTACACACTAATGGGTAAGCGCTCGCCTGAGTTTAGGGCTGAGCGAGAGTGCAGCCTGTCTATTTTGAAATAAGAATTTCAATCTATCATAACTTTTGCACCGTAGCTCCAATCAACGAACCGTAAAGACAGACTGGTAGAGCACTTCAAGCACCGCAGTTCTAGATCATGATCTCCCATCTGTGCTCACTTCAAGAATACTCCTTTCTAACATCATTAAAGCCGTCTGTTTTGCCCTTTAAAGCCGCATCTAGCATATATTAACCGTAAAAGTAGCTTGTTAGCAAGCCCCATATAATGAGCATTAATCAAGTAAGTCTCAATTAAACTCAATGTGCATTTTCATGGTATCTTTCTTAGCATGGGAGCGAAGCTGCACGACATCCACCCTCTCTGAACGTGCACATAGTCCAATCTATGCCAACTGCACTTCAATCTGCATCTGCTGTAGGTATCTTAAGCTCTTTGCCATCATCAGACTCATGTACTAGTAGAAATATGAAAAAATACTATAAGACTTATACCCTATCATCAATGTTCTAGTTTAATCATTAGGTAGCTGCCCATCAAAAATCTTTGAACCGTATCTACCATATCTTCAAAGCATTAAATTATGAAAACTTGTTTAGTGAACCCCTCCAAACTCAAGTGCTCCAGTTCATGATGCATATCAAGTATTAGTACATGCTCCTTGTACCCATACACCAGAATGTATATACAATGCACACATGAGCAAACGATAAATAGAAAGGACGGCAAACTAAGTTTCTATCATACTTTCAAAAGTAAATGTATAAACTAACTTTTGATGGTGAAGGTAAACATTCCACTACTAATCTTTGCCACTGGCAACCAAAAAGAAAAACACATATTAAAGACTGAAGGAACAGCAAGTTCAAGATTGATACCCACAAGTTACCATCGAAGTGTCTAATCCTACACTCCTTTACTATGGGAAACCTTATATCATGTCTCAAGCTCTTAATAATCCAATGGTAGCAAGTCACATAGCAAAAAGTGGACAGTCTTGAAAGCACTCTTAAAGTGTTCAGACTACACACCAAATCTTCTAATTATGCTACCTCAAGCTTGGATGCCCTTAGAACACATCAAGTGAGACGCATTCATACTAGTTTTTTCAACCTCAAAACCCCTTGCTACGGCTTCAAGCTTTGAAAGTGTTGATGGAGATGTAGTATACATGACCAGACACCCTGGATGGTTAAGGAATCATGAAAGCGGAGAGACCCTATGTGGGTGGCAATACTCTCAACTCCTTCTAAGCGAATAACATGGTGCGAAGAATGCTAGCTATAACAGTTGAACAGAGGGGATTGATGATTACAAGTTCAGGTTGGGATTAGACCTTTTCAACCAGAAAGAGTCGGCTGACTAGCAAAGATGAACCATAAATGAGTTGACTTCTAAATGAAAGGGACGCAAGCAATTGATGTGCATGCAATCATGTGGCATAAACATATGAAATCAAGTGTGCTCAGTTATCAAGAAATACATGTGACACCAAAATTTCCTCACTCCCTTTTCCAAGCAATAGAAGTACTCAATACAAAGCCTGCAAAGGATGGCACCCAAGTGGCTCATCTTGGAATGGCTGAAGTCCTTACCCCAACAAAGCATAGATGCAGCTACTTGCCCCACCTTGATAGTATAAGCAAACCGGCGACGGACAAGCACAAAGATGCAAAAGTGGCAGCTACTACCATGAAGGCAAATACTTGGTTGGGAAGATTCAAAGTTTTTTGTATCTTCCGCAAAGCCCTATCCACAACTGGAGCAAGGGCTGCAGCCCCAGCCACTCGCAGCGGTCTCGTTACATTGTTTCCTGTCCACATCAATATCACAATCTGGAGCCCATGTTAGCATAGTGCACAGACAAATATACAATTGCAAAAATCTTCACCACATTTGGAAGAGCATTCAAACAATGGACACATGGGTATGCACCTACATGCAAGAGCCAAGCAGCACAAGTGTATGAAGATGAAGGGCAACAGCACCAACCCCAAGTAGAGCTTGGATATTGGCAGCAGGATTCTTGCCAGTGCTCTTTTCATACCCAAGGAAAGCCAAGACAAAGAACGTAGTGTATGTGATGCCATCAAAAAGACCGTAAGCCAGGACTGCTGCCAACCCCAGCTTTGCAACCTGAGCTCTCATCTTTGCTGCATTGCCCTGCAACAAGAGACCCTCACCATTCAACCTGAGTAACAGACTACCCTTGCCTACTAGCAGCCAGGTTCAGAAAATACCTGCCATCTTGTCCAAATGTTCCGCTTTGCGAGAGGGGGCTGCTGCAAACAGAGTAAAGCTTTCAAAAAACCGTTCTGAAGCAGACGCTGAAGTGCAATAAGGAGAGCGCAAAAGTACCTCAGAGGAGGAGTTGGTGTCGTGAGGCGGAAGATCGGCACCCGCTGCTGTTGATGAGGAGGAGCACAAGGGTACCACAGTGTGCTTCAGAGATGGGCGGATGTGTTGCGGCAAAATACGCAGACGACGAGTCACGCATAGCGACTGCTTCCACGGGCAAGGGGCAGGAAGAGGGTGGCCAAGTGCCGGGAGAGAAAACCTCGGGCTGCACTTCACACTCATTCCTCTCTCTCTCTCTCTCTCTCTCTCTCTCTCTCTCTATGTGTACTAGCCTACATATCTGATGGCAAACAATCCACGTGGTATTTTTTAAAGCTATCGAGTCTATCGAGTTCATGCTCGGAACCGATGGCTTCTGCTGCTCTAATGCGCTGCTTGCCTAACACAGGGCCATTCTGCGACGTCGACCGAATTTCGTTTGCCAAGCAGAAGTGCAGCTATGTAGAACGTTTTGCTTCTCTTTTCGCCAAACACCTTTCAAGGCACTCTGTGCAATGTCTTGCTCCTTCTCCATCATCCCGACACTCCTCTTCATCATCAACCTTTCTTTGCGCAGCGGTGACTAGCGAGTCATCTACTGATAGCAGAGTCCAGCCTACTACAGATGCATCCAAATGCGTCCTTGTCGTGGGTGGCACAGGTGGTGTAGGTACGCTCATTGTTCTCTTGATCTTTGACTTCGAATTCCTTCTGTGTTTCAACGGCAATGCAAAAACTTCGTTGAATGTTTCTAAGGAGATTCACTTGACAAAATGTGCACAAGAGCCCCAGCATTACAGCTGATTTATCCTCGGCCTGCATAACATTGCTAGATGCAGCTATCTCAGCATATCCATCAGAATCGGGAAATGATGCCGAGGGCAACAAGGAGGCGACTTGCTAGCATACCCATCAAAAGCTCGATGCACTTCCTTTACCCCTATACAAATTTCCATGGCAAGGAGGGCCGTGCAATTTAATAGCATATCCGTCAAAGCTTGATGCACTTCCTTGACCCCTATACAAAGCTCAACTCAACTTTGCACACTTAAGCAAGCCTTTAGGGCCTCACTTGGGAATTGTAAACATGTCGGATAGCATTTTCGAAGCTGGGGATTGTTGCTATTACAAATGATAGCATGTTCATATTACTTTAGAATCACATTCAAGAAGGTTCTCAGGTTCATGATGTGCATGTTGGTAAAGCAGCCCGTGTCTATCATTCTTGTTCTATCCAATGCCTTTCTATTGGCCGAATTCACTCAATTGTGTCATCCAATTAAAGCTATACGTAGAAAGTGTAAGATCTCTATCTTAGTCCCACTAGGACCAAGTTCAGCAAGCATGCTTAACAATGCTTACAATGCTAGAGGTCCACATAATTGAGGTGTCCCGTGAGTGGTGGAGGATCATGAACAAACAAAACCTGGCAGAACCCGGGGGATAGTGACGCGATGACCTATTTGTCTCACGAAGGAAATCCAACTCTTTTTTCTACTTCGTAGTTAATTCAAATTCTCTCTATTTGCACTGTGTAAAGTTTGTTATTTAGTTTTACTGCATGTTCGAAAGGGACCGTCGAGTTATACAATGTATAGAGAAAGCTCCTATCGAGATCTTAGACACGAACTGTGATGATTATGACTTATTTAACCATCACACCTAGACCACACTAATCTCTCTTGGATGTCTTGATGCGCTAAATCTTGTCACTCTAGATTCAGATCAACAAGACAAAATGCTGCAGTCATTTAGTCTTTCACACATACTCTGACAAAAACAACAATTGTAAGAGTACACGAACCATTCAATTATTAAGGAATTCCAAACAACAAATGACAATCTCACAAACTATGGTCAACCTTTTATATACATATCATAAAGTCATTGAGTAGAGTACTCTCGGTCCCTCAATACCCCCAAAATTTGAGAGAGAAATTGGTTGACCCTATTCTCTTGCAGGCAATCTGTGACAAAGGAGTGGCCTATGCAATACGCACCGCATCAAATTCAACCCGTTGATTCAACGTGTACTACGGAATAGTCAGTGCTAAACCAAAAGCCTCAAGGTAAAGTCTATCATGTGAGGAGCATTTGCCAGGTCCTCCTCCTCCATCCACTTTGCATCGAGAGCTGGATACTGGCCTAATATCTACAAACTAGCTTTTCCTTCACTTGTGTGCTAGGACCTGCTCAAGTTTAAAAATCTCCTCGGTTTTTCCTACATGTGGTGGCTCCCTTGGCTTCTTATCCTCCAGCACTTCTCCCTTGAAGGGTCTCAATAGAGTCTAGACTTGCATGGAATGCATTGTGAATCTTCTAAGTATCAAGCAACTTCAAAAGTACACATGGTTGATCTTTGCAGAAATCTAGAATGGCCCATAGTATCTCATACTTAGCTTTGGGAAAAGCCTCCCCTTACCCTTCTTCTTTCTAAGCGTGCCTTCTTAAACCTATGAAGCACCCAATCACCTTCCTTCAACGTGCTTGTGTGTTGCTTTCTTATGTCGATCTTGAGACTTCTGCAAAGCCTCCTTAACCTTAGCATAAGCAACCTCCAGATCCTGTACAAAATGATTTGCCAAAAAAATCTTGTCCTTGATACACAAAATAGGTGGAACCTTTTTTCCACCCTTGACAATCTCAAATGGTCACAGTATGAACAATGTTGTTATAAGCAAATTCCACCAATGGTAAATACAGTGTACTTCTCCCACTGAGACATGTTTTCAAAGATGTAGCACTTCAACAAATCTTAAACCATTGAGTTGGTTATATCTGTTTGTCCATCCGTTTGCGGATCTCTCTATTGAGCTACTTTCCTTGCTTAAGGTTTAAGCTTGGACATGGAGCTCTAGCTTCTACCTATTCTTTTTTGGAGGATAGCACAACCCCCTCAAAGAACAAATGTGGCGTCTACCTCTCTTTCTTAAGCTCCATCTCTCCCTCTCATGTCTCAAGCGCCATCTCTCTCTCTCTCTCTCTCTCTCTCTCTCTCTCTCTCTCTCTCTCATCAAACTCCATCCTTCTCTCAAGCTCCGTCATCATAAAACATGTCTAAATATGGCTTTAATTAGGGTGGTCGAATTCAAAAGCTTAGCTTATAGTTTTCCACTAAGATATGAGTCTATAATACATATAATAGATATGGTTCTTTTGGTCTACCGTTTCATCCCCGTTCCTGTTCCGTCCCGCCTCCTCCCTCCCGTTCCGAGTAAATTTGTTGTCGATACTCTTTGGAGAGCCAATCCATCATCCTGTTGAATGTTGCAACTGCACTTGTGAGTTCAAAAGTCATCACCAAATACTCGTACAATCCAAAGGATGTCCTAAATGCGGTCTTGTATTGTCACGTGCGCACTTCACTTGCGCCATGTGGACAAGCTTCTGCTGTAGTCTAGTGTCAATCATAGTCTAGCTTAGGATCTAGCCTGCCACTTTGTGAGCCTCTAGCAGGACGTGCATGCCCGGGCCGGTCATAGATCCATACCCTCTCTTGCACAGTACAGTCAGTCAGCATAGCATTTACCGCGTGTGAACCACCTCTTAGCATTACACTGTAATAAGTGACATTTTTCAGCATCAAATTGGGAAGGTCGCGAGGGATCATGAATTATATTACTCGACGCAGGTTGAAATGCCTATATAGGCAACCCTAGAGGGGCGCTTGAAGAGTTGAAGAGGCAAAAGATGAAGTAGCACCCGTAGTATCTCATCCCACGGTTACTCCTCAGCGTTTTCAGCCAGGACATCAGCGTTTTCAGCACAGGAACAATAGCATTTTCAGCCCCTCGGCGTTTTCAGAATTCAGCCCAGAACCACGTCATGGTTGCAAATTTCAGCCTCGGCATTCCCTAGCGTTTTCAACATTCGTCCATACCCTCGCCGTACAAGCATCTCTACCAAGTATCGTCGTCAAAGTACCCCTCGTCATAGTCGTCGTCGACGTAGCACGTGCAGCGGAATTGAAAATGGTAAAGATCTAGTTTTACACTTCCAAAAATCCTTCAACTTCTTTCCTTGCGTTAGTGAATGCTTTGTGCTTCAACAAATGTTCCTTTTAATTTCCCCTAAAGAGAGGGCTGAGAGAATGCAATAGAGATGTGTAGAGGGAGAAAGAGAGAGAAGAGGAGCGACACTCGATGGGGTCCCAACCAACCCTCTCAAGGGGCCCCCACACCGTTACCGATGTGGTATTTGCTTTGGATTGTGTAAATGGAATGTATACACAATGCAATACCTCAATGCAAACTCTACTGACTCGATGACGACAAATCACCGCAGTAACTCCTCACGAAGAGGCACCCTCGGAGCTGATTTGATGCACCTTCGATCCCTCTCAATGTGGGATTGCAGATAGCCACCAAGGGCCTAATTTGGCCTCCCAATGTGAGAGGAATGAAGGGCTGAAAACGCAGACCTCGACGATGCCAATGATGGACAGCAATGGAGCACTCGATGCCGACGAGGGAATGGCCGAGGTGAGGGCTCAATGGGTTGCTGAAGTACCGGACCGCGACGGGACACGCCTGGGTAGCTTTCCGAGAGATTCTGACTTGATCTACTGGGTTCTCCTGGCGCAAGGGCTGAAAATAGAAACGTTGGCTGATCTGCTGCCTTCCCAAAACGCTAGGGACTGAGGACATAAAAGCTGGCAGATCTGTAAATTTTGAAAACGCCAGGATGGCTGCTATGCAAAACGCTGATTTGCTTCTTCTTGTGAGCGCTTCCTTTCTTGTTTTAAAACGCCAAGCTGAGTCCTCCTTATATAGGTGAGGTATGAGTCTTATTAACTTGATTAGGCTTAGGAGGGCAACTATCCACCAAACTTTCCAATCAATAAATTGATTTATTTAAAATTCAGCAGGGATATCGGAACCGGGTGAAATTGTCGTACATCTCACCATTCGGGAATACGGTCGACGCGGGAAATGGCTCATTGGATTCCTTTAACCTAGAACTACATGCTCGTCATGCTAGATGGCCATCGTAGTGCAATAACAAATGTCAAAACGCGTATACAAACCATTTTTGCAAGAGGGTTCCATAAATGGAAAACCTAATTTAATGGACTTGTCTGGACATGCAAGTCGTGCGAACAGACTCACAAAATTGCCGATACTAATCCTCCTAGGATTCTAGACATCCCTATCTAGGAACAACGGTAAAACTGGCTCTGGAAGTTGATGAAGCATGTCCATGTGGCACACAGAGCCATGTGCATGTGGCATCCCCTCCTGCTTAAGGTGAGGTACAGGTACCGATGTGCATGGCCTCCTTGTATGAGGCTAGAAAATTTGGATAGTGGATGAACAAGTCCTCATCCACCCAAGCATCTGTATGTGTCCCTCGATCCTTGAATTTGAGGAAATGTTGCTTTGCTTCCGTCTTATTGCCAAACTGAATGGGAAGCATTTGAAAACGCTTCGACTTGGTGAATGTGACTGGAACAATGATTTCCTGTGGTTCTTCTTTTGGATTGCTCCTTGGAACTCCACCCTTGTGGCGGCAACTGGACAGATCCACTTTTGAAACTCGATGTGCCTCCTGTGGACGCTCCAAAGGAACGGCCAAATGAGGTCTCAGCATCCGGAATTTTACCATCCTTGATTTGAGTGCCTTGAAATCCACACAAAACTGAAATGAGTTTGATTTCTTACAAACAAAGAGAACTGGTAAACCAAAAGACCGTACCTTGGGGGGCGAAGCCTCCTAAATGAGAATTCATCTCGTTTTGGCTCCTCTTTATCCTGTTGAGAAAATTTTTTACCTACATGTTTCTCGTCATGCAATTGGTCGGAGACAATGTCCATAGGTCGATGGGAAGGGTGTGTAGGGGAATGATGATCCTAGGAAAACACGGAATTGACGTTAACAAAACCTTCACTATACCTATCAGAAATACCCAAGTTCCTTGATGTGGGGTTGACATAGATGACCGCCGCTTGGGCTTCTCTACGTAGCTCTCTATTTGCCTTGACGTAAGAGATGAGGGGGAGAGAGGGACTACGCCTCGAATGAGGACGGGTTGCGACACATTATCTTTGATGAGAAACATGAGCTCCTCCCAATCGATAATGGGCTTGAACATGCGAAACCACTTAATACCCAAAATGATATCACATCTTGCAAGTTTAGAGACTACAAAATGACGAGTAAATTGGGTTTGTTGAATGATCAACTTTACATCATCACATTCTTGATAGATCGAAGCGTCCATGTCTTCAGAAAACCCCTACACCGTTAGGGTGGGGATGGAAGAAGTCTGAAGACGTGCACATTTCACAAGAGATTCACTTATGACATCATGAGAACTTCCAAAATCAAACAACACAATGACCCTTTGACCATTAACATGTCCATAACATTTTATGAGTTCGTCCTCTTCAAAAATCCCCTCTTGCATAGCTTCTTGCTCTATCACACTCATAAAAATCCCCTCTTGCATAGCTTCTTGCTCTATCACACTCATAGCACTCACTTGAGAGGTAGCATCAGAAGTTGACGTAGTAGAGGTTTTCTTGTTAGATTCTTTCTTAGGACTCCCTTTTCATGTGACTGACTACGTGACAATGAAAACACCTAGTTATCGCCCTTAGATTGAGATCGAGATGAAGAATTAGATTGAGAAGAAGAACTGAGAGAGTTCTTTTTATGGTTACCATTCCCATTAGAATCCTTGTCCTTAAACGAGTCATGAGAGGAAGAGTTGCCATTACCCGAGGCCTTCTTGAGCTTACCCTTGTTGTACTTCATCTCTTGGAGTTGAGCCAAGCGTATAGCATCTTGCAATGTCTTTGGATCACCGGCTTCCACATCAAACTTGATCAAGTGTCCAATCTAAAGAGAAAAGCCTCTAACCTTTCCTCATCCGATTTCCGTAATTGTCCACCTAACTGCGACACACGGTTAGCATACGACATCACAGGTTTACCTTGTTGAGACAAAGCCCGAAAATCCTCTTTCAATCGCTTCAGGTACTGTGGAGGTAAGAAGCGAGTCTTTAGATCCTCCTCGAACTCCTCCCAACTAAGGTTGAGAGGGGGAATGAGGAGAGACTCGGAATGGGCAGCCAGTGGGCTTCCTCCTTCTTCTCCATCCACTCATCCTTCCAAGTGATAGCATCACTCGTGAGATGCATGGAAGCCAAGAAAACCTTGTTATTATCAGACTTTTTCACAACCACAAAATAAGGTGTAAATTGATGCAACCAAGAAAAAATGACAATAGCATATCTTACCATCATAATTACTGAACGTGATCTTCTCGGGAATTGGATCATTGGTCGTCCGTGTAGCAATGGTCGCCTCTGCGATGGTCTTCCCAAGCTTTTCATAATCGGGCTCGGATTGCACCGCCAATATGGTGATGAGATTACACATGGTTGCCCTTTCTTGCCTACGTGCCTCGGCCTCAGCCGCCAAGCGACGTTCTTCTCGTTCCGCCGCTTCCTTGCTCTCCTGTCTACGAGCCTCTGCTTCGGCCGCAAATCGGTGCTCCTCACGCTCCGCCGCTTCCACCCGCTCTTGTCAACGTGTCTCTTCTTGCCGCATCATCATATCCATCATCATCTGCATCGTAGCATCCATGGGATTTGGTGGTGAAGGAGGAGGGGTGGGGGGAGGGCTAGGAGGATCCATAGGTGGCACTTGCTCACCTTCTTGATCGGTGGAGGTCTCCATACCGCTACGAGTCTTGACCGTGCAAGGATTTCTCCTCTTGGTTCAAGGAAGGTTGTAGACTAATTTTCGGGAGACTATCTACCCTCTCGTCAGCGCACCCCGCTTCCAACACCCGAGATACAATTGGTTGCTACTTTTTGACGGTCAAGGCGCACGGCTCTATGTGCAATGGGAGGCCTGCTGTTCCAAGAGTGGGAGGAGTTGTCACAAACTGTTGACGTGTCAAAGCCCTAAAGAATGGAGCCAACTTGCAGATGTTGGTCGAGGGGCCTAAACCCTAAGAAGAACAAGTAAGAGAAGAAGAAGTCCTACCAACTTATGGGGACCCCGTCCGATGGGGCCCCAAGTGACATAAAGGATTAAATTAAAGCAGGACCCACACACACAGAGAAACAATTACGTAGCCACTGATGGTGTACGGAATTGCATTGATATGATGGCATGGCAGATTGTACAGATTTCGGTGTTTTGCGTTGATGGTGTACGGAATTCCGTGATTTACGCTGGCAGCTTTTTGGCATTGCCTTTGGACCAAAAGCTTTTGAGTTTGAAGGCTTTTCATGTAAACTGCTTTTCATAAGCCAAGGGCCTTCAAATATGTGATAAGGGCTCATTCTCTGGCATGCTTCTTGGAGAAGGTGCAGAGTCTGGAGTACCGGCTTGTATTGTGTTGATGCAATATAAAGAAATACTGAAAGGGGCGCCAAGGTTTGGGGCCAATACTCTCTGGGGTGGAATTCCGCCTCTCTCTCTCTCTCTCTCTCTCTCTCTCTCTCTCTCTCTCTCTCTCTCTCAGTTCAGTTGTTATTGAAGTGCTAAATGTCTGTTCAGTCTGTTCTTTTCTATTGGCACGTGGTGCCCATCTTGTGACAGGAGTATACACTGAAGGGTTGCCAACACAACCAAAACCACAGGAGAAAAAAAAAACTTTTTGGGGATTAGCGGATTACTGCAAATCTTTAAAGCTCTGATACCAATGTCAGGTGCAACGGAATTGAAATGGTGAAGATCTAGTTTTACACTTCCAAAAATCCTTCAACTTCTTTCCTTGCGTAAGTGAATGCTTTGTGCTTCAACGAATGTTCCTTTTACTTTCTCCTGAAGAGAGGGTCTAAGAGAATGCAATAGAGATGTGTCAAGGGAGAGAGAAAGAGAGAAGAGAAAAGCGACACCCGATGGGGTCCCAACCAACCCTCTCAAGGGCCCCCCACACCGTTATCGATGTGGTGTTTGCTTTGGATTGCGTAAATGGAATGCATACACAATGCAATACCTCAAGGCCCCCGGACCCCCACACCGTTATCGATGTGGTATTTGCTTTGGATTGCATAAATGGAATGCATACACAATGCAATATCTCAATGTAGACTCTAATGAATCAATGACGACAAATCACTGTGGTAACTCCTCGCGAAGAGGCACCTCCAGGGCTGATTTAATGCACTTTGGATCCTTCTCGATGTGGGATTGCAGATAGCCGCCAAGGGGCTGATTTGCACTCCCAATGTGAGAGGAATGAAGGGCTGAAAACGCAAATCTTGATGATGCTGATGATGGACAGCAATGGAGCACTGGATGCCGGTGAGGGAATGGCCGAGGTGAGGGCTCAATGGACTGCCGAAGTACCGGACCGCAATGGGGACACATGTAGGCAGCTTTCCAAGAAATTCCGTCGCAAAGAAGGGGCTGAAAACTGAAAACACTGGCCTGATCTTCTGGGTTCTCCTAGCTTAAAGGCTGAAAACAGAAACGCTGGCTGATCTGCTGCCTCCCCAAAACGCTGGCAGATCTGTAAATTCTAAAAACGCTAGGCTAGTTGCTGTTCAAAACACTGATCTGCTTCTTCTTCTGAGCACTTCCTTTCTTGTTTTAAAACCCCAGGCTGAGTCCTCCTTATATAGGTGAGGTATGAGCCTTATTAACTTGATTAGGCTTAGGTAGGGCAACTGTCCACCAAACTTTCCAATCAATAAATTGATTTATTTAAAATTGAGCAAGGGTATCTGAACCAGGTGAAACTGTCGTACATCTCACCATCCGGGAATCACGTCGACGCGAGGAATGGCTCGTTGGATTCCTCTAACCTGGAACTACATGCTCGTCATGCCAAATGCCCATCGTAGGGTAATAACATTTGTTAAAATCCGTATACAAACCATTTATGCAAGAGGGTTTCAAAACTGGAAAACCTAATCTAATGGACTTGTCCGGACATGCAGGTCTTGCGAACAGGCTCACAAAATTGCCGGTACTAATCCTCCTAGGATTCTGGACATCCCTATCTAGGAAGAAGGGGAAAACTAGCTCTGGCAGTCGATGAAGCATGTCCACGTGGCACACAGAGCCATGTGCACGTGACACTCTCTCTTTCATTCAATTCAGTTTAGTTCTTTCAAGTGAAGTAAAGTAACCTTGTGTTTGTGTGGAGTACTAGATCCGAGCTAAATCCCCTAACTCTTCCGTTGCGCACGACATTGGTATCAGAGCTCTGTGCGTGCTTCAGCTTAGCAAACTCAAGGGAAGAACCTAAAGAACCCAAGCAAACCCAAGGAACCTCTCCCAGTTTTTTCCCCAAAGAACCTTCGTGCCGCGACCCCGGACTTATTAGCCACTCCCACCCTTAGTCCATTGCGCATCGGGCGCACTCCCATCTTCTTTGCTATGTCTTTGAACGAAGATCGACATTGGATACACGAAAATCCAGATTTTGAGTACCAAGATCTGCTTGCCTCCTATGCGGATATGGAAGGAGTTGGAGAAAGGATCCCTAACCCTCTTCTACATTCGCATTCGCATTCGCATTGGCATGTAGCATGCATCCACTTCCGTCGACATGGAACCATTGGAAATACCTTCGAGCACCCTTACCTTTCAGCTTCACCCGCAGTGTTTTCACGACAGGGCTATTCGAGTAGTCAATTCTTGCTCACAAGGCAGAGTCAGCACCAAGGCTGGTATTCACCTGCAATGTATTCACAACAGAGCTATTCGAGTGGTCAGTACTTGCTCGCAAGGCAGAGTCAGCACCAAGGCTAGTATTCTGCGACAATAGTAAGGCTACTAGTAACTCTTATGGTTGGTGTTTACATCGCAGCAATATCTACATCCGCAATATCCACAAGTTTGGAGGAGTTTTCATCAGCGTAACCGCGAAACGTTTCAAGGCCGAAACGTTTCACCCTGAAACGTGGTGTTTCACCACGAAACGTTTCAGTCCGAAATGAAAGCACAATGAAACGTGAGACCGAAACGTGCATTTAGCGACTTTGAAACTAAAACTATGGTAACTTGTTGTTAGTGAAACGGCTTGTGTTTCACTTGGTGAGCGAAACGTTTCAAGGCCCGAAACGTTTCACCTATCCTTACCTACCGAAACGTGTTTCATGGTGACGCTGGTTTTCATCGGGTTATGCATCCACAAGCATGAGAAGCATTTAACATCAAAAGTATAGAAAGAATCCAATGTAAGAAGTTCGGCAGTTGTACCTCACCTTTAACAAGGGGGGATGTCACATGCACACTTCACTTACGCCACGTGGATAAACTTCTGCTGCAGTCTAGTGTCAGTCATAGTCTAGCTTAGGATCTAGCCTAGCACTTTGTGAGCCTCTAGCAGGACTAAGCCTTGTACCAGAGTTTCAGCTACATATCTCAAAGATTGGTAGTAGTTTGGGGCATGTATTGAGTGGGGGTCGTGCTCCATTCAATGATGCATATACTCACTCTTTGACTAATTTTCACCCTCTTTCGTGAAGAGTCCTCCTCGCACCTCAATTGATCTCTCTTCCTACTATACATGGAGGGGACATTCAGCGAAGTGTCTTTTATTGGGCTTTTAGGACATTGTTTGTTTGTGGTAGAGCATGACATATGGTAGTTGGATGCACTTGGAGAGTTGAGTGACACTAGAGAGACGTTAAGGAGAGGTAGGCACAGGTATGTAGAGGCTCTAGAAGGTCAGATGCAAAGAGAGCAAGGAAAAGAAAAGCAAAGAAAACAAGGAGGAGACAAATATTCCTCAGGTCTTACAATTTTATAGACGCTATTCCACAGGATCCGCCTCTTTAGGACTTTTTTTCTTCAGCAATTATACCACTTGTCCCTTCAGAGCCTGGTAAGGTTAGTGGGGATGTCGTAACATCAAGATTCCTCTTGCTAGTGATGACAGAGTAGGGGGAGAATGTTCCACCTCTTGGACTTGTCCATACTGTATTTGTAGGAGATTTGAGAGATTGAGAACCAAGAGATAGTCTTGGAAATTGACCCTATATTTGATGGACATTGGGATCACACCTCTGTGGTGATTGGCACATTTTGTATATTTTTTCTTGAAAATTGTGCCCTTGAGAAGTTTATTTTAATTTACTATTTTTATTTTTTTTAGAGAGAGAGAGAGAGAGAGAGAGAGGGGGAGAGGTGGGAGGGTTTAGACCAATGCTGATTCTCTACATATTTGTGCACTGTTGCATATGCAGGTGGCCCTGTGTGCTCACGGACTGTCGCCCGTTGTCCTCCTCGTTTTCTTGTGCTATAGTGACCTTCCTCTTGACAGCTCAGGGCGAGGGCCAGGGCCAGTAGCTGCAGCAATTCGTTGCCAGCAGCTTTGAGCTGGTCCCTACCCCCTTTCTACCATCACACCTTCTATGCACATTGTTCATGTCATCAATCCTTGGACTACATGATTGTTTTTGAAGTCTTTGCTCCTTGATCTAGTGGCAGACTCAAGTCCGCCAACAACTGAAGTCCAACTATAATTTTTCATTCTCTAGGGTGGGGTATGACATAGTTCTTGTCAAACCAAGGTAAAACATCAAATCTTGACGTGCTTCAATCAAATCTTTCATTCTCTAGGGTGGGGTATGACATAGTTCTTGTCAAACCAAGGTAAAACATCAGATCATGCTCCATAAATTGAACATGGATTGAATTACAAACACCTGACTATGAAGTCGAAGCAATCCAATCAATGGTTAAGGATAAGGATACCAAAAAGTGTAAAGGGCTAGGTAGAGGAGTAGACTCTAGAGTGATCAATGATCATCAAACTCCGGAAGTGCTCGCCTGTTGAATCTCCACATCGTCGTCGTAGTTGAGGTCGTCAGCGACATATGAGGCCTCGTGGTCATCCTCTAGCTCCTCCAAAAGTGTCTCGGCCGTAGATGGATTCTCTTGTGCCATCTCCGACTCAGTGAAGGGATCTGCCTTGTGTGTGACGCTCTTGGAAAGCATACGCAATTTAGCGCTCACAAACACCAAATCATTGGCCCTCTCGACCCCAAGGCAATTCCTCTTCTTAGAGGCAATGTGGATGGGGGCATGTATCGCACTATCCATGTCAAATTTTGCATGGCGCATTGCCTCAACGACCTCCTCGAGGACATAGGGAGTTTTTCATGGATTTCACCCACCATTAGTGACGCCAATCAAATTGTGACCTTTGTGCTCAACCATCAAAAATGTGCCACGAGTTCTCAAAGAGGAACCACTTGTCCTTGCTCAAATATTCAGAGACAAGAGTTGCATTCAATTGGCTTATGCTAGGCCGCTTCTCTACATGTGGCGGAGCCTTAAGGGGCCTCTTTCTCAGTGATGAGTTCCATGCCATGCCGGAGTTCACATCAACAACAGGGTTGAAATGCCGAGAATGGGACGACGACGCCGCTTGGTGGAAGGAGGTGAAGACTCTTGACACAATGGTCAAGCCCATTCTACACCTACTTCGACTTGTAGATAGCTTGCAGCCATGCATTGGCAAAGTCTACGAAGCCATGGATCGGATGATAGAGACACTTGAGAAGCTTGTGTCTGACCATATTCAGTATGTGGAGATTACTTATCTAGGTTATATCATTTCTGCAGAAGGCGTCAAGCTAGATCCCGCGAAGGTAGAACAGGTATGTAATTGGGATTTGCCCAAAACTACATATGAGGTGCGTTTTTTTCTTGGTTTATGTCAAGCATATAGTTCACACATAGGGAATCTTACACGCATTGCCGCACCCATGACAAATGTTTTGAAAGGGATAAAGACTCGCCGATAGCGCGTGGATTTGCCCGAGGCAGCCATTGAGGCTTTCGCAGCTCTTAAGTTTGCGGTGACAGAAGCGCCGTGTCTTATCCTTGCCTCTTGGGATGACCCCTTTGAGGTATGGACGGATGCGAGCAATGTCGCCATAGGCGCTGTGCTTCAGCAGCATGGCCGTCCATTTGCTTTCCTTAGTCGGAAGCTCAATAGTGCAGAAAAGAACTATTCAGTTTATGATAAAGAACTTTTGTCTGTCATTCACTCTCTTAAGCATTGGAAGCATTTTCTGTATGTTAGAGAGTTCACAGTTCGCACAGATCACCAAGCCCTCAAGTGGCTCTAGTCTATGCCTAGTGCCGTTAAGTCGCAAAGGACAGATCCTGGCTCTTGAGTCAAGATCCACAGTTTCTCTTCAGGGTATGTCTTTCGACAACATGAAGAACCAGTACGCAGATTCCGAAGCAATGGTTGCAGGCCCTTGCTTCCCAAGGGCCTAGCAACTATCTCATTCGTGATGGTTTGTTGTATTTTTGTCACCGTCTATGTGTGTTGCCCTCTCTCAGGACAACCATATTGCACGATGCACATGACTCTCACGGATGGGCACAGGAAAATGAACACCACTCTGGAAAAAAAAGAAAGATTCTTTTATTGGCCTAAAATGCGAAAGGATGTGTTTCATTATGTCACACAGTGCACTATTTATCAAAAGGTAAAAGCTCCTGGCACTAAGCAACAAGGTCTCTTGCTTCCTCTGCCTATTCCCAATGGACCTTTTTAGGATATTTCCATGGATTTTGTGACTAACCTTCCACCTAGTTTGCATTCAAGGAACACTCAATGTTTTATAATTCTTGATCGTTTCAGCAAGTTTTGCATATTGATTCCTTGTAAGGCCACAGTCGCCGCACAAGATGTAGCACAGTTGTTCATAAAGCATTGGTACGTCCTCTGTGGTTTGTCAAAATCGATTGTTTCAAATAGGGATGTTAAGTTCAGGTCCAATTTTTGGCGTGCACTCTTTGAAAATTTTGGCACTAAGTTGAATTTTTCATCGGCTTTTCATCCACAGTCAGATGGTCAGACAGAGATTTACAATCATTTGGCTTTTGATGTTTTAAAGTCATATGTGCATGATCAGTAGTTTCATTAGGAGCTCTATCTCCCATTGGTTTAGGCTATTTTGAATGACTCTTTTTCCTCTGACATTGATCAAACTCCGTATGAGGCAGCTTTTGGCCATCCGTTCCAGTCAATTTTGACTCGCTTGGTCAGTCAAATGCATGATGCCAATGCTGAAAGTCAGTCGTTGGATGAGATTTCTAAGAGTGTAAAGCTTCGACTAAGCAAGGCTTAAGAGTCTTACTCACGACAGGCTAACAAGCATCGTCAAGATGTTTCGATCAAGGAAGGGGATTGGGTTTATTTAAGAATCATGAAGCAACGTCTTAAGCAAGTTGGAAAGAAATGTCCCAAGTTGTCTTTCAGAATGTATGGTCCATTTCCTGTCATTAAAAAGATAAATGAGGTTTCTATGAAATTGCAGTTGCCTAACTTATGGTCAATGCACAACGTTTTCCATGTTTCTTGGTTGAAAGTGTTTCAGGGAACACCTCGGAAGGACATTTCCGAAGAAGAAGAGCCGGAATTCATTGATGAAGCTGAAGTCATGGAGCTGGAGCAAGTGTGGTTGCATCGATTTCGCCATGGTTCAAAGAAGCAAGTGAGACAGTACTTTTTGAAGTTCAAGGATCGAGGAACCCACGAGGCAGTGTGGGTCAATGAGGAGTTTTTCAAAGACTATCCCGAATTGTTGACAATCTACAAGGAAGCCATGCAGATCAGTACCAGTACCTCACTTTAAAAAGGAGGGGATGTCACGTGCACTTTAACCCTATGTACATGTGGACAAGCTACTTCAGGTCTACGGTTCAAGTCAGCTTAGGAAGTGTTCTGGCACCTTTGTGAGCCTGTGTGCAGGCCATGCATGTCTAGGCACTTATCCTCTGGTTGCACACAGCATGATCATCAGCATTTTACAGCGCACAGAACCCATTTTCCCTATTTTAGTCATTTTTCACTTATTATTAATAAGTGACTTTGTTGGGAAACTGGGTAGGGCAAATTTGCTAAGTTACTATATAAAAAAAACCTAGCGCTAGCACTTTTAGGCAGAAGAGGTAGCAGAAGTTCCCACAACTTGCAGTGCACCTTCTCAGCAAGACCTGCAGGATAACCTAGCGTTTTTCAGCCAACAAGACCATCTAGCGTTTTCATCAACAAATTGCCCTAGCGTTTTCAACAGCATTAGATTAGCCCTAACGTTAGCAAATTCCAGACAAGCCTTGGCGTTTTGGCTATAAACTTCCTGGCATTTTGACAGATTGCAGACAGACTAGTGTTTTGCAATTGCCGGCGTCAGACCAGCCTATTGCCTCAGCGTTTTCAGTTTTCAGCACTTAGACTCCGCAGGTACAGCCCCTAACCTTGCAGATCTCACCTTCCCGCAGCAGATCCTTGCCGCACGGTTAGATCAGCCAGCGTTTTCAGTTTCAGCCCGTTGTTCACAGATTTCAGCATCTGCATTTTCAGCGCATCGTCATCGCGTCGTCGCCATCGCCGTCCTCGTCGACACGGTGTCAAAATTCAGAAGATAGCAGATTTCAGCCCCTAGCATTTTCAGATTTCAGCCCTTCTCGTTGCCGTCATCATTGTCGTCGACATCGTCGGCAAGTCCATTGTACCAGATTTGTGCAATCAATAGCATAGACCTCTCTCGCCATAGAGAGTGGGGCCCTTGGAGGAGGGTTTGACAACATTCTGGTGTCATATTCTTCTCTCTCTCTCTCAGTCTCAGTACCTTCACGCACAGTGTCATTCACTTTGTTTGTGATCATTTGCAATCTCTCACTAAAGGAACGGAAGGCTCTCCCTTCCGTAAGTAAAAGGAACCCTTGAGCACAGTTCGGAGCACTCATCTTGAGCAAAGTTCAACATTGACTTCCGCTGCACCTTATATATTAGCTCCCATCTTTCATTGCCATGTCTTTGAAGGAAGATCGACATCGGATTGGACCCAAAAGCTGGCACCCCTTTCGGTATTTATTTTTATATTAATGCTTTAGCAAAGTACAACACCCGAGGGATCTCTGCTCTCAGACTCTACGTCCAGATGCTCTTCAGAGTGAGGCCCCAAAGGGTCTATTTATTCTTACGAGGGATGCCCCAAAAGCAGTAACTCAAAAACAGTCAACTCCCAAAAGCATCTGGCCTAAAAACTACCAAAAAAGCAGCTAGCACAAATTACGAAATTCCTTAGAGCCTGCCACGTCATCAGCTATCAGCACATAACATGGAAATCCGTATGACAGCCACATCAGCATTCAGCGCAGATCACGGAAAATCTGTATAGCCTATCCACGTCAGCATCCGTATTGTTGGTCTTGTCCAGGTGGTCATGCCATGTCATCGGTTTGTGATATACCCCCCTCTTGAAATAATTGTAATCGCCCTCGATTACGCCTGCAAAATGAGACATAAGCCATACACCAGTTCAATAGGCACTGACTATTAAGTACCGACTCACTAGACGACACGAATCTAGCACTTGTACAAAGACAACAGTCACATAACATCACATTCAATTCATATCACATAGAATCCATTCTGATCTAGGACCATGATTCCTAGCAACGTATTTAGCAATCGCATCTAAATCCGCACCGGACCTCACTAATGTCAGATTAACTAATCCCATATTGCGATCATGTCCACAGATTTTATCGAGACCAAATGCTATGATTTCGTCAATCATTCCATCTGCACTCAAACAGAGTCATGTGTGAGTAATCATTTTTGGGAATTCCAATTCATCAATCAAACAATGAGTTCATAATGAACAAAGTGTTTCTCTCACATTCTTGGTCACCTTGAGACAAGAATCTGGCATGACACACGAGAGAATTACTTAAAATACTTCACAACTTTAAAGTCACAGTTCAATTTGGTCGACACGGCCCCGCGTAGTTCCGTGCCCAAAGGTATTGGCCTCAAAACCTAGCACCCCTTTCGGTATTTCTTTATTATCTTAATGCTTGAGCAAAGTACAACTCCCGAAGAGATACTCTGCTCTCAAACTCTGTGTCCAAATGCTTTGAAGAGTGAGGCCCTTAGGACTTATTTATTCTTACAAGGGATGGCCAAAAGTAGAGCCCCAAAAGCTTCTAAACTCAAAAGCAAATTGTCCCAAAAGCAACTTGTTCCAAAATCTGCCAAGAAAGCAGTCAGCGCATATTAGCATGTGTCCGGGCAATGCTGCCACGTCGTCATTTTGTGACATACGTTTTGAAAGAATTGTAATCGCCCTCGATTACGCTTGCAAAATCAAACATAAGCCATAAACCAATTTAGTAGACACTGACTCTAAGTACCAACGCACTAGACGACACAAATCCAACACTTGTACAAAGACGACAGTTACATCATATCACAGTTAGATCACATTCAAATCACATCACATAGAATCTAGGACCGTGATTCCTCGCGACATATTTAGCAATCGCATCTAGATCCGCACCGGACCTCACAGGTGTCGATTAGCTAATCCCATATCGCGATCACATCCATGGATTCGGTTCCAATAGGACCATGATTCCTGGCAACGTATTTAGCAATCGCATATAGATCTATCCCACATCTCATTGATGTTGGATTAGCTAATCCCATATTGCGATCATGTCCATATATTTCTGCACTCAAGCACTGTCATGTGCGAGTGATCATTCTATCTGTACTCAAGCACTATCGTGTACGAGTAATCATTTCCGGGGATCCCAATCCATCACTAAGTTCATATTGAACAGAGTGGTCCAATCATTCAGTAGCTATGTGGCCATCTCATCCCGCAGGAACTCTTGATGCGCTTACAATAGTTCCATTGAATCATTCGTGATTCAAAATTCATGATTCGTTATCGGGTTCATTCAGGAGCCGTCACTGCTCCAAAATCATCATCATCTCATTCTCAATCCTGTTATCTGTTCACAAATAGCAGGTTATTCCATTAGTTTTATTCAAAATTTATGATACTTATCGTTGTCAGGTTCATTTTGGAGCTATCATTGCTCCGAATTCATCATCCATTATCATCCATTTCACCTGTTATCTGCACAGATCTAGCAAGTTCTTCCAGAAAACATTAATATAAATCACATTTACCTTGGGAAATTCCTATTTCAAAGTTCTTCATTCACACACTTAGTTCATACTAAGCACAGAGTTTCAATCATCTAGTCATCTCATCCATCCAGAAGTCTTGATGCACCTAGATCCCTGTGTGGCAATCTCATCCCGCAGGAACTCTTGGTGCGCTTACCATAGTATCTAGTCATCTCATTCATATGGGAATATTGATGCGCTAGAATCATCCAACATGCATCATCATTCATTCATTCAAATTCATCATTCTCATCTTGAGTCAACGGATACATTCTTGAGCTTCCGTCGCTCTCGATCTCACCATTTCATCCTCGATTTCACCTGCAAAATAGGCAAGGAGATGACTCACCTCGTTGCAAGTGAGTGGATGTCCAACTCCATGCTTCCCAATCCATAGAGATGCGAGTTCCTCACTCCTATTTCCAGTTATCTGTCACAAACAACCAGATTGTCAGTACATCAGTATCCCTTTCAGTGTCCTTTCCAGTATCTAGTTCATCTTCTGGTCAACAATTCTATCCCAGCTCTTCTTGCGTGTAACGCTTCTGCTTTTCTGCACTCGTCTGGCCTTTTAGCTTTCCACCCCGTCCTGAGAGGAGACTCAATGACCTCACGCCATCTCGAGTGAATCTCATCAATCGGGTAATTCTTCAGGTGTTTTGCAAATCTTCGGTTTCTGGGGTACTTCATCAATCTTTTCACACATGTGTCAACCAGTAGTTGACGCTTGTACTTCCCTTTGACAAACTTCTCTCCCAAAAAATTTGCCCAAATCTTCATTCTTTTCTTCAGTTCCCGCGCCGGGTACCAATTTTTCTTTGCGTTTCCATTGAGAGGTGTTATCTCTGTCAGATTCTCCACGAGAACCCACGTTTAATCTGAGATTCTCTTTGGCTTATGCCCTGTAATACAAAGCGATGAAGACGAGAGCGCGCCTGATGCACGATGAAGTAAGGGTGGGATTGGCTAATTACTCCGGGGTCGAGACACGAAGATACTTCAATAACAATTTCCAAAGTGCCCAAATGCCCTATCTGCTCTTTGATAGGACCGGTATGCTTTGAGAAAAGCACACGCCTAATGCTTTGATACCACTGTCACATTCTTGGTCACCCCGAGACAAGAATCTGGCACAACACACGAGAGAATCACTTAAAATACTTCACAACTTTAAAATCATTGTTCAATTTGGTCGACACGGCCCGGCGTAGTTGCGTGCCGCCCAGAGGTATTGGCCCCAAAACCTCGCGCCCCTTTCGGTACCTCTTTATTATATTAATGCTTGAGTAAAGTAGAAGTCCCGAAGAGGTCCTCTGCTCTTAGACTTTGCGTCGAGATGCTCTGAAGAGTGAGGCCTTAGGGCTTATTTCTTCTTACAAGGGATGCCCAAAAGCAGAGCCCCAAAAGCTTCTTAATTCAAAAGCGAATTTTCCCAAAAGCAACTTGTTCCAAAATCTGGTAGGAAAGCAGTCAACATAGTTTGCGAAAATCCGTAAAGGCTGTCAATGCAAAATCCGGGACTGTCCGTACACTCTGCCATGTCAGCATGTTAGCGCTATTTGCGGCGGTTTCGTACGACAGCGAGGTCAGCAGCAGCCAGCACGAGTTTCAAGGTGTCCGTACAGTCTATTATGTGACAAACTTGGACACCCCAAGTCTAGATTCTACCGTGACACAGCAAAGATTCACTTTAAAACAGTTCACAAAAGACGACACGGCCCGGCGTAGTTCCGTGCCCAAAGGTATTGGCCCCAAAGATTGGCGCCCCTTTTGGTATTTATTTATACATTAATCTATGTGCAAATTACAATTGAGCCCGTGGGTGCTCACTCTCAGACTCTACGTCCAGATGCTCTCGGAAGTGAGCCCCTAAGGCTACTTATAAAGATTACTAAAAGCAGAGCCCCCAAAAGCTTCAAACTCAAAAGCAATCATCTCCAAAAGCTGTCGATAAAAAATCCAACCAGCGGAAATCGCGGAATTAAATACAGTCAGCGTAAAACATGGCAGTCCATACAGCCAGCGTGAATCGCGAAAATCTGTATGATAGCCACTTCAGCAAATGTTTGGCTTTTAATTTAATGTCCCCTAGTGCCCCTCGTCCTTTGGCCATAAGTTGGGACAACTTATTAGGGTGCCACGTCATTAGTTTGTGACATACCCCCTCTTGATGGAATTGTAATCGCCCTCAATTACGCCTGCAAAACAGACAGAGGCCATAAATTGTCTTAGTAGACACTGATTGTTAGTACCAACGCACTAGACACGACACATCTAGCACTTGTACAAATCGACAGTCAAATCACCGGACATCGTAGGACATCACATGGCAAATCGCGTACAAATTCATTCCAAATCTCAGACCATGATTAATCGGCAAAGTATTAAGTAATCGCATCTAGATCCATTCGGGACCTCACACATGCCCAATTAACTAATCCTTATTGCAATCATGTCTATAGAGATTTATGAGACCGAAATGCTACAGTCATTTCTTCTTTAGTTCCAGCACTCAAACAAGTCAAGGACAAATCAATCATTTTTATTTTCGGGAATTCCTCTTCATAAAGTCATACAACAGAATACTGTCAGCCCATCAGCATCCCTGAAACCCAAAGGGGGACATCAATGACTCTTCAAAATTGGGGTAATCCGTTGACAAAGGAGCGGAGTGACTCCCCTCTTGTGCAAACCCTCTACACTAGATTCACCCATGCTAAAATCAGGGTTCTATCGGAGTAGACTATGCTAAACCGAATGCTTCAAGGTAAAGTCCCAAAATCTGAGGAGTATCTGTTAGGTCCTCCTCCTCCATCCACTTTGCATCCAATGAAGGATAGTTCTTGAATTTAACCAAGAACCGCCTAATCACTTTAACTTTAATCTTTCTGTCCTTGTGTGCCAATATCTGTTCTAGAACGAATATCTCCTCGTTTTCCTCCACGTTGCTCATCTGGCTCCCCAGCATCGGGCACATCGCCTTTAAAAGGCTTCAATAGACTCACATGAAGTGCATTCTGAATCTTCCAAGTATTGGGCAGCTTCAATCTAAAGGAGACATCATTTATCTTTTCTTTTATCTGGAAAGGGCCATAGTACCTCATGCTAAGCTTTGGAAAAAGCCGCTCCTTTCTCTTTTTCTTTCTTAGCCGTGCCTTCTCAAAACGTAAGAGCACCCAATTGTCTTCCTTTAATTTCAAATTGCAAGGATGTCGATCTGTTGCCTTCTTGTGTCGTTCCTGAGATTTCGCTAAAGCCTCCTGGACCTTGGTAAATGCAGTGTCCACAAGTCCCTCATGTACTGGTCGGCTTCAAAAATCTTATCTTTCATGTTAAGGAAGGGTGGAACCTTCAGAGCACCTTCAATGATCTCAAAAGGCGCCTTCCCCGTCGAAGAGTGGATCGTGTTATTGTAGGCAAATTCCACCAAGGGCAAATTTTTTTCCCATTGAGTCTTCTGCTCAGAAATGTAAGACGTGAATAAATCCAGTACGACTGAATTTTCAATCTCAGATTGCCCATCTGTCTGCGGGTGGAAAGATGACGAGAGTTGCAACCGCGTGCCAATGTTCTCCCAAATAGCCTTCCAAAACAAACTCATGAATCGGGGATCTCTGTCGGAGACTATTCTCTGAGGCATGCCATGTAATCTGAAAATCTCTGCAATGAACAGTCTCGCTAGATGATCCGGCTTGACTGTTTTCTTCATTGGAATGAAGTGAGCTTGCTTGCTAAATCCATCGATGACAGTCCAAATGCCATCATGTCCACTTTGTGTCTTCGGGAGATCAAAAATGAAATCCATTGCAATAGTTTCCCAGAGGCAGGTGGGAATGGGTAAAGGCTGTAACAATCCCTGTGCTTTATGCCTATCAAACTTGACCTTTTGGCATACCAAGCATCTGCGTACAAAGTCGTCCACATCCTTCTTAAGTCTCGGCCAAAAAAAGTAACGCTCCACACCTTTCAAGGTGGTGTCAATGCCGCGATGACCCGTAAAACGTGGACAATAGCATTCAGTCAAAACCTTTTCCCTCAACGGCTGTGTAACACACAACATCGTTTTCTTCATCAAGTAGCCATCCCGTATGGAATATCCCGCTACTACCTCCCCATTTTGTATTCGAGTGAATACATCCGAAAAATCCAGATCTGTGGCGTACTGATCAACCATGTTCTCGAAGCTTCTATGGTGAATCACGGAAATAGCCAAGAGTAGTGGCTTCCGAGACAAAGCATCTGCCACCAAGTTCTTCTGTCCCTGAACATGGACAATCTGGAAGTGAAACTGTGACAAGATGTTAGCCCACAGCATCTGCTTTTCCGAAAGCTGCTTCTGTGACAAGAAATAGCGTAAACTCTGATGATCGGTAAAGACCATGAAATCGGCTCCGAGTAGGTAATGTCGCCTTTGAGTAAGAGCATGGATTACTGCGAGTAGCTCTCTCTCATAAATCTGTGCTGTCAATTCTGGCCTTGAAAACAATCGGCTTTCGTAGGCAATGACACAGCCTTCTTGCATTAAGACCGCTCCTAGACTATGACCACAAGCATCACAATATACTTCAAAAGACTTTTGCAAATCCGGCAAAGTCAATACTGGTCCAGTGTCAATTTCTCTTTCAGTGTTTGAAAGGCAGTCACCTCTATGGGTCTCCACGAGAAAGGGACTCCTTTCTGTGTCAGAATGTGCAAAGGGGAAGCTACCTATGCAAACTTTCGAATGAACTGCCGGTCGTAAGAACATAAGCCCAAGAAGCTTCTAACTTCATGAACATCCTTCAAATTGGGCCAATCACGTATAGTCTCAATCTTGGCCGGGTCCATCTGTACTCCTACTGCTGAGACGATGTGTCCCAAAAAGTGTATCTCCGGCAAGAAAAATTCACTCTTTTTGGCATTGATAACTAACTTGTGATCTCACAATGCATGAAAGACTTGTAGCAGATGGTGTCTATGTTCTGCTTCATCCTTGGAGAAGACTATAATGTCATCAAAGAAAGTGCAGACAAATGATCTATACTCTCTGAAAATCCTATTCATCATTCGGTTGAAAGTCTCTGGAGCATTGGTAAGGCCAAAAGGCATCACCAGAAATTCATATAAACCAAGCTCGTCCAAAAGGCCATCTTGTAGACATCTCCCGGCGCGATTCGGATCTGATGATATTCGCTTTTCAAATCGATCCTGCTGAAACGAAAGGATCCCTATAGTCTGTCAAGAATATCATCGATCCTTGGAATCAGAAATCTGTTCTTGATGGGTATTTTATTGAGAACTCTGTAATCAATGCTCATTCTCCAAGATCTGTCTTTCTTTAAAACCAACAACACCGAAGAGCAGTACAATGAAGTACTCGGCTGGATAACACCCTTTTCTAGAAGGTCTTTCACTTGGTTCATAATCTCTTCATTCTGGGCTCAACTAATATGGTAAGGTGATCGTTCGGTGGTGTGCTTCCACGTATCAGATCAATGGTGTGATCCTCAAGACGAGATGGTGGCAACTCGCCTGGCAGGCCCTCAGAGAAGCAATCGGCATGAGTGTGGAGAAAATCTTTGCGTTCTCTATCAAGTTCAGACATGTTCATTCTGTTTTCATCATTTAACTCTTTCAAGTGAATCGAGTAAAAAAAGACTGGATTTCATTAATTTGGAAATGGCTGAAGCGGATACAATAGAGACAGACTCGCCCTTCAATTTTACATCAAATACAATTTTTCGGCCCTTTTCATTTTTCAAAGTCGCTTTCTTTGCCCGATAATCGACCACGACATTGTTCTTATGGTACCAAGGGACTCCTAGGAGGACGTCACAACCTTCCAAGGGCAATATGTAAAAGTCCTCGTGCCCCAAATATCCCTGACAATGCAACCGAAGTTTGCCAATGACAGGTGTAATGGCTATGTCCCGTCCGGGTGCCGCTAGAGCTGCCTCTACTGGTGGTCCCATCATATCGGGTGTAATCTCGAGCTGCGCCGCCAATTCGGGCGTAATGAAGTTGGCCTTGGCTCCTCCATCGAAGAGAATTAGGGCTTCTTGATCTTTCACTTTGCCCCAAGCTCGCCCCAAGCTCGGCAAAGTTCTGTGCTTTCATCAATCATGCTTGGGTCTGTACCCATGCAATTTGGAACTAGTCCTGCTTTCATCTTGCCTTTTCTGCGACGTTCCTCTGCTGCTCTCGAACTCTATGGCCTGTCTACATGTTGTTCTTGCTGTGCCTTTTTGGGGCACTTTGCGGAGACGTGCCAATGTTCCCCGCAACCAAAATACTTCCCTTCTTTGATGTAATTGGCCCTCTCTCGAAGAGGGAGCCGGGGTCGTGTATCCTTATCTTTCTTTCCTTGGGAACTCTTTCTCTTTCTACTTTCATTGTTAGAGGTCTGTTGGGTTCTTTGAGTCAAGATCTCATCAGTGTGGTAAGTCAAATTTCCTGAATGTATCGCAAAACCCCATTTGGCATGACCTATCAATTCTTGAATAGAATTTGACTTTTGTTCTAGGCAGTAGTCTCGGATCTGTGTAGGGAGTTCGCAGCAAAATCGCTCAATCTGTTCCTTAAAAGAGACCTTCGTAAAATGAAGAGGTTGGTAGAAAAGAGTTCCAAAATCTCTCGCAATAAGCGTCCAAAGAATCTCCCTTGGTGATCTGAAGATGATTCCAAGCGGTTCGTATATCTCCTTCGTACTCTCGAGTCAGCCAAGAAGAAATAAAGACTGGAGCTTCCTTCCTCAAAAGAAGAGTGGACCACCATGTTGGAGCATTTCCTTTGAAGAAAGATGTAGCCCTTCTAATCTTGGAGTGCTTTGAGTAATGCCCTCCAGAGAAGGCTATGTCAAACTACTGAATGAAGGCCAAAGCCCTCGGAGCATCTCGGAACCCAAAAAAGGTTTAAAATTTAATCGATTATCCACCTTCTTTGAATTCTTTTACTTTCTTGCTTTTGTCTTCGAGGAAGTCATATTGGTTGGCTCTGTAAAAATGCTTCTTCTTTGCATAAAACATATGGTCGTCGGAGTCAGAACTCTCAGAGGATGACTCTTCTATGAAACTTTCAAAAACTGGGCGAAATCTAGGTTTCTTTGCCTTTGTTTCTTGTCCTTTCCGAAGATTTTCTTTTTGCTTCGCTTTTTGCCTTTTCTGTCCTCCTCGCTCAAGTCAGAAGAGCTAGAAGAACTGTCGGAAGAAGAAGAAGAAGAAGAAGAACTGGGTAGTCCTTCAAATCGTACACGCTTCCTCAGCTTTCTTGCATATGCAAAAAGAAGATTGACGGCCCAAATAACTAGGGTAGTCAGTCCTCTTCTTGTGCTTTTTCACTTGCTTTTTGGATTGGTTGTTCGCGTCCAAAAGCTTACTGATCTGTGTCTGAACCACCTCCTGTAATTCTTGCTCTATAAACATCCTTGGAGAAGGAGGTTTCTTGATTGCCAGTTTGATGTGTTGTTCTGTGGCTTTCTGCCATTGGGTGTGCACTTTTGCGATGGATTGCTGAGACAAAAATTTTGCAAACTACAGATCCTTCGTAAATTTAATTATCTGCTTTGTGCACTCGTCAATGTGTTGTCGATCCATCTCTTGAAGTTCATACTAAGTAGGCCGAGGTGGCCCGTACTCTTCCTCTCTTAAACCATTAAAATTTTCTTCGTGATCTCCTCCCGCATTAGCAGATGCAGAAGAGTCGACTGATTCTTGTTGGAATCCATAAGTGTCGTGAGAAAAGGATCGGATTTCCCGGTAGAAGAGAAATCGGCCGCGCTCTGATACCACTGTGACAAACTTGGACACCCCAAGTCTAGATTCTACAGTGACATAGTAGAGATTCACTTTAAAACAGTTCACAAAAGACGACACAGCCCGACGTAGTTCCGTGCCCAGAGATATTGGGCTCAAAGATTGGCGCCCCTTTCGGTATTTATTTATATATTAATCTGTGTGCAAAGTACAACTGAGCCCGCGGGTGCTCACTCTCAGACTTTGCACTCACATGCTCTCAGAAGTGAGCCCCTAAGGCCACTTAAAAGATTACATAGGGTTGCTAAAAGCAGAGCCCCCAAAAGCTTCAAACCCAAAAGGAATCATCTCCAAAAGCTACCAGTAAAAAATCCAGCCAGCGGAAATCGTGGAATTCCGTACAGTCAGTGTAAAACGCGGAAGTCCATACAGTTAGCGTGAATCGCAGAAATCCATATTACAGTCACGTCAGCAAATCTCTGTCCTTTAATTTAATGTCCCCGGGGGCCCTCGTCCTTTGGCCATAAGTTGGGACAACTTATTAGGGTGCCACATCACCAATTTGTGACATGCTACCACGTCATCATCAGCCTGTGTCCGGGCAATGCTGCCACGCCATCATTTTAGGACAGTTTCAATCATTCAGTTCTAGCTGTATGGCCATCTCATCTCTCAGGAACTCTTGATGCGCTCATGACAGTTCCATTCAATCATTCATCATGATTCAAATTCGTGATTCTTATCGTTATCAGGTTCATTCTGGAGCTGTCATTGCTCCCAATTGCATTCATCATCATGGATTTCACCTGCTATCTGCACACAAATAGCAAGTTCTTCCAAAAACATTAATTTCATACATAAATCAGAATCATCTTGGGGAATTTTCCATTTCAAAGTTCTTCATTCACACACTTGGCTCATATTGAACACACTGTTTCAATCATCTAGTCATCTTATTCGTCTAGAAGTCTTGATGCACCTAGATCCCTGTGTAGCCATCTCATCCCGTAGGAACTCTTGATGCGTTCACCACAGTATCCAATCATCTCATTCATATGGGAATCTTGATGTACTAGAATCATTCATCGTCATCATCATTCTTTCATTCCAAACAAAATTCATCATTATCTTGAATTGATGGATTCATTCCCGAGCTACCCTCGCTCCCGATTGCTTTCAAATGCAAATTCCTTGCCATGTCATCCTCGATTTCACCTGCAAAACATGCAATCACCTCGTTGCAAAAGAGTCGATGTCCGGCTCCATGCTCCGTATGCTTTCATATGCATGTTCCTTGCTCCTAGTAGTTATCTGCACACAGATAACAAGAGCTTCCAAAAATATAATTCCACACATACTGAATTTTTATGCAAAAACCCTAATTTTCCAAAGTTGTTGGATATAAGATCTCTTCGTGTCAATGCGTAGAGCTTGTTGAGAGGATCAACTTTTCCTCCTGTCGCATATCCAAATTCTCAACCGTTGAAGAGATTTTTAAAGGTCTTTTGGCAAACTTCCCTGTCGAAAATTTGTCATATTCTTCATTTTGTTCTTCAATTCCTGCACCGGATTTAAATTTTTCTTTGCCTGGTCACTGAGAGGTGTTATCTCTCTCAGATTCTTCCACAAGAACCCATGTGTAATATGGGATTCTTTATGGCTTATGCCTTGTAAGATATAGCGATGAAGTAATGATGGGAGTGGCTAATAAGTCAGGGGTAGGGACATGAAGATTCTGCAATAACAATTTCCAAAGTGTGCTTTCTAATCTTTGGTAGGACCGGTATGCTTTGAGAAAAGCACACACCTAAAGCTCTGATACCATTGTCACAGACTTGAACACCCCAAGTCGAAAATCTATCACGACACGAGAAAATCACTTAAAACACTTCACAACTTTAAATCACAGTTCAATTTAGTCGACATGACCCGGCGTAGTTCCATGCCCAGAGGTATTGGCCCCAAAATCTGGCACCTCTTTCGGTATTCATTTTTATATTAATGCTTGAGCAAAGTACAACACCAAAGGAACCTTTGCTCTCAAACTCTGGTCCAAATGCTCTGCATAGTGAGGCCCCAAAGGGTCTATTTATTCTTATGCCCCAAAAGCAGTAACTCAAAAACAATTAACTCCCAAAAGCATCAACTGGCCTAAACGTTGTCCAAAAAGGAGCGAGCACAATTACGGAATTCCTTACAGCTTGCCATGTCATCAACTGTCAGCAAGCATAACGCGAAAATCCATACGGTAGCCACGTCACTGCAAATCACAGAAAATCCGTATAGCCTGTCTACGTCAGCATCCGTATTGTTGGTCTTGCCCGGGTGGTCATGCCACGTCAAAGGTTTGTGACATACACGACAACCCAGATCTTCAGTACCAGAATCTACTTGCCTCTTATGGGGATATGGAAGGAGTTGGAGACAGGATCCCTAAATCTCTTCTGCATTCGTATTCGCATGTAGCGTGCATCCATTTCCGTCAACAAGAAACCCTTGGAAATACCTCTGAGCAACCTTACCTTTCAGCTTCACCTGCAATGTTTTCACGACAAGACTATTCGAGCGGTAGTACTTGCTCACAAGGCAGAGTCAACACCAGGCTGGTATTCTGCGACAGTAGTAAGGCTACCTAGCAACTCGTATGGTCGGTGTTTACATCGCACCAGGCCTACATCCGCAGTATCCACCTGTTTGGAGGAGTGTTCATCAGGTTATGCATCCACATGCATTAGAAGCAATCAGCATCAGAAGTAGAGAAAAGAATCCCAAGATAGAAGTTCGGCAGTTGTGTCTCACCTTCAACAGGGGGGGATGTCGTCGACATAGAACCCAACAGTACCTTAGTACCCCGCAATACCCCTCAGTATCCCACAGTACCCATCAGTTCCCAGTAGTACCCAGCATCAGTACCAGTACCCAACATCAGTAGCATCAGGATCAACATCTCAGCATTTAGCATCATTGTTTAGTATTGTGCAAGAATAAAGAAAGTACTTACTATGGCAACAAAGCAAGGGGGTTGCCAGTACAAGGGGGCCCATGAGGATTTGGGACCTGACATACCGTGTCTTCTCTCTCTCTCTCTCTCTCTCTCTCTCTCTCTCTCTCTCTCTCTCTCTCTCTAGTTCAATTCAGTTCAGTTCTTTCAAGTGAAGTAAATTGTCCCTTATGTTCGTGAGGAGTACTAGATCCGAGCTAAATCCTTAAACTCTTCCATTGCACGTGACATTGGTATGAGAGCTCTGTGCATCCTTTCGCTTCGCGAACTCAAGGGAAGAACCTAAAGAAGAACCAAGAACCTCAAGAACTCAAGAACTCAAGAACCCAAGAACTCACAGAACCTCTCCTAGTTTTTTTTCCCTAAGAGAATCTTCGAGTCCCGATCATGGACTTATTAGCTCCCATCTTCATTGCCATGTCTTTGCAGGAAGATCGACATTGGATACACAACAATCCAGATCTTGAGTACCAAGATCTACTTGCCTCATATGTGGATATAGAAGGAGTTGGAGACACGATCCCTAAACCTCTTCTGCATTCACATTTGCATGTAGCATGCATCCACTTCCGTTGACAAGAAACCCTTGAAAATACCTCCGAGCACCCTTACCTTTCAACTTCACCTACAATGTTTTCACGACAAGACTATTCGAGTGGTAGTACTTGCTCGCAAGGCAAAGTCAAGACCAAGGCCGGTATTCTACGACAATAGTAAGCCTACCTAGCAACTCGTATGGTCGATGTTTACATCGCACCAGACCTACATCCGCAGTATCGACCCGTTTGGAGGAGTGTTCATCATGTTATGCATCCACATGCATCAGAAGCAGTCAGCATCAGAAGTATAGAAAAGAATCCAAAGATAGAAGTTCGGCAGTTGTGCCTCATCTTCAACAGGGGGGATGTCACATGCGCACTTCACTTGTCCTACGTGGACATGCTTCTGCTATAGTCTAGCGTTAGTCTTAGCGTAGGACTTGGCCTGGCACCTTTGTGAGCCTCTAGTAGGACTTGCATGTTTAGGCCGGTCATAGTTGCATACCCTCTCTTGCACAGGACAACATTTCAGCGTGGAGGTAATTTGCCGCGTGTGAACCACCTCTTAGCATGCTATTTTTTAATAAGTTATTTTTCAACTTATAATTTGCAAGGTGGTGGGGCTGCCTTTGTCCCTGCTCGACCCAGCCTTATGCATCTATATATGCAGGCCTTTGGGCGTTAGGATTTGGCAGAAGAGGTATCAATAGCACAGGAACCTACACACTTGGAATCGTAGGCCAGCACCTAGCTTTTTCAGCCCCTTCTCACCAGCATTTTCAGCCCTCATGATTAGCGTTTTTCAGCGAGAACAGCTAGCATTTTCAGCTTGGAGTGCCACTAGATTTCAGCCTAGAGTCGTCGTTAATTGCGGTTCCTAGCCATGGACATCCCTAGCAGATTCCGGCATTCAACCGTAGCGTTGTTATCGTCGTCACTGTCGTCGACATAGTACCCTAGCACCTAGTACTCCTTGTGCCTTGGCTCGGCATAAGGATCCATAGATCCCATCAGTACCTCGTCGTTGACATCGTCGTCGTCGACATAGACTCCATCAGTACCTCGTCGTCGACATCATCGTTGAACGCAGCAGTACCCCGCAATACCTCAATACCCCACAGTGTCCCTCAGTACCCATCAGTTCCCAGTATTACCGAGCATCAGTACCAGAACCCAACATCAGTAGCATCAGCATCAGCATCTGAGCATTTAGCATCATTGTATCAACATTGTACATGAATAAAGAAAGTACTTGCTTTGGCAACAGAGCAAGGGGCCCCTTGAGGGTTTGGGACCCAACGTACTCTCTCTCTCTCTCTCTCTCTCTCTCTCTCTCTCTCGTGTCTCTCTCTTTCATTCAGTTCAGTTCTTGCAAGTGAAGTGAAGTGTCCCTTGTGTTTGTGCGGAGTACTAGATCCGAGCTAAATCCTTAAACTCTTCTGCTTCACCTGACAAGCATGTTGACTTCGGGCACTCTAGCATGCTCCACATCTAGTGAAGTGGTGTGGTGAGTCCTAGACTTACCCTTGGATGCCTCCTCATCGGCTTCAACAGTCTTTGAAGCCTCCTTTTTAGCTGCTTGTAATCACTTCCGGCAAGGGATCGGATAAAAACACAAAGACAACTACAATATGCAAAACTTTAAACACTTTCATTGCAAACAACTGAATTGAGAGAGAGAGAGAGAGAGAGAGAGAGAGAGAGAGAGAGAGAGAGAGGACTCTTTTAGTTGGAGGGCTGAAATCCGAGTGTTGGTGCTCATGCAATCACGCAGTGTCAATCTACAAGTGATTTGTGTATGCAAGTGACGCTCCAAGGGTAGCTTTTAAAGGCCATTGGACCTACAACAATAGCAGGTTCCCAACAAGCAGGGGTTCTCCAAAAGCAGCCCTCCCTTTGCTTTTTCCCTAAAAAGAGAGAAGAAAAGCGGGTCTTTAATGTTATTTAAATTCAGCTTTAGATAGAGAAAACTCGTTTTAAGAGAAAATTCTGTACTGTTATAGAGGTAGAAAATCTGCAGTAGAGGTAGAAAATCAGAAATTCAGGTTTACAGAGAGAAAATCAATGTATGTAGAGGATTTTGACTCTGACAAAGAGATCTGCATGGACCACCTTTAGAGAGAGAAAGAGAGTTGTATCTATGACCTTGATGCAAAAACCCTAACCCTAAAACCCGCCACACTACTTCATCAGCTTCCTCTTATATTCCACTTCCACTTCTTCATGCTCCTCCTCTTGATGGTTAGGACATATTGCTTCCATGGAGATTTGTTCACGGCGCATGAATGCGTCTGCTACCATATTTTGAAACATAAATTTGGTCTTTGATGAAGCTCCTATGACTTCTATGAAAAGTACCTAGGATTTGAGAAATTCCACTCATGATCCCTCACAGCAACAAACTAGTACATCTTCTGATACTCCTACTAGACAGTTGACTTCTAAAGAGATGACCTTGCACTGATTAGAAGAAAGGGGTTACAAGTGTGGTTTCATAATCTCATCACTATAGCATGTCCGATATCCACAAACAACAAACGAACACTTACACTCCTACGAGGTTGACTTTTGAAGAGATGGCCCTACATCGATAAGAAGGAAGGTGTTACAAGAGTGGAATTCATAGTTTCATCTCTCGCATAGTAACAGGGGACGGAGGGGATGGGGCCTGAAGACGGGGGATGCCCGGTTCCGAAACGGGGACGGGTGGGGACGGACGAAAAACAACATGCCAAATGGGAACGCAGCCAAAACGTCCCGGGGATGGCAGGGGAAAGCTCGGAACGGCAGGGACCGGACAATAGTCAATGGTCAATTTTTTTTATAAAAAAAATGAAAAACTGATCGTTTTTAACGGCGAGTTCCACGCCAACAGCCCTTTTCTGGAACTTTGAAGCAACTCAATGGCTATAAAAGCCACCCTTTGGGTCACTATGTCTCAAGCTCTCCACCTCAAGTTCTCAACTCTCAATCCAATTGCTCTACCCCGCTACAGTCTACCCTCTCCTCTCTACCTTCGCCTCTACGGTCTACCCTCTCCTCGGACCTCTACCCTTGAGTCTCCTCTCTACCATTACCTCTATCCTCAAGGCTCTCCACCTACTCTCTCCCTCCTCTACTCTCTCAACTTTCAAGCTCTCCTCTACTCTCTCTCCACCTACACTCTCCACCATCATGTCATCTCAAGCTAACTCCTCTTCTCAAGCCGGCTCTTCTCGAAGGAGGCCCGCCGTGCAAACATAGTCATGGTGAAATGAAGTCGACTCTACCGGGCGTGGTCAATGTGGTAGTGCAAGACCATGGACATGCAAGCGCCCATACAAGAGAATGGGTGGTGCAAACAAAGTGCTTCGTACCACCCTCCTTGACAAAGAGAAGCTTTCCGTGGAGGAAGCGGCCCAAGCAACAAAAGATTTGTGGGAGACCAATGGTGTCTCTCTCCTCGTAGATGGATAGAGTGACATCCGCAAGTGGTCCATCCATGGAGTGGTGGCCTACTCTTGGGGGGAGATGTACTTTGTGGAGTCACATGATGCATCCGACAGTGGCAAGGCCGCGGAGATGCTTGCTGCGGAGTGAACAAGCACCATAGAGATCATCGGCCCAGAGAATGTGCGTTGTATATTTGCACGTGGCTTGTGTGAGTCCAGGTGGAATGCATACTACTCTCCACTTCATGCGGCGGCTTATATGCTTGACCCCGAGTTTCAGGAAAGGTGTTAAGAGACCGTCAAGGAGGTGAGCAAAGGATGGCGGCTTGCATTGGAGCGCTCGCCTTGAACCTAGCAGCAATATTAGGCGCAAGATTAGAGATGAGCTACTCAACTACAGGCAAAAGAAGGGCTCCTATGGATGTATAGATGCACAAGTTGATCGCAGCAAGATTGGCTCGGTTTTGTGGTGGGAGGACTATGGAGGAGAGGCTGTTCGTGTCTTTAGCCAAGCATGTACCACTAGTTGCTTGGAGCAACTATGGAGTGAACTTCAATGAGAAAAAACTCAGATTTCTTAGCTGCAATGTACAACTGACACTCATCCAAACGGGTTAATACCCTTTCTACATCTTTTTCATGTTGTTCCCACGATGCAAAAAAAATGAGAATATCGTCAAGAAAGATGAACACGCATACACCAACCATATCGCCAAAACGGCCAACCATGAGACGGTTAAATGTACCCACGGCACCTGTCAATCCAAAAGGCATAATCACATTCTCCCATTGCCCTTGCTTTGTGCAAAAAGCGGTCTTGTAGATTCTGCCTTTGAATACCCTTACCTGATGGTATCCACTTTTGAGATCGACCTTACTGAAAACCTTTGCCCCATTGAGCCTATCAAGGATATACTCAATGCGAGGCATCGGAAACTTGTTCTTGACGGTCATCTTGTTCAATGCCCTATAATCAACACACAAACAAGACAAACCATCCTTCTTGTGGACAAACAAAATAGGAGCAGCAAAAGGACTTACACTAGGACGTTTGAATCCTCTGGCCACCAACTCCGTGAGTTGCCGCTCCCTTACTGACTGGCTGTGACCCCTCCGTAAGTTCGATGCGATGGTCCTCCGGCCGCTCGGGTGGGAGAAAGGGTGGAAGATCATCGTGTAAAAAGAGAGGCTTAAAAATTTGGTAAACAAAGGTGAATACCTGTCTGGAGCCTGAATGCTCTGGGTAACTCGAGAGGCATAAATGAATGTTGCTTGTGCTCCTTGTCGTAATTCACGCTTCGCCTGCACATGAGAAATGAAAGGCAAAGAATGCAGACCCTCTTCACCACGAATGATCATGGGAGAGTCACTTTTTGCATTTAGAGTGAGAGTATTGTCCGCCCAATCAATGAGAAGGTTATGATCACGAAACCATCTAACGCCCAAAAGCATATCACATCGTGAGAGAGGAGACACGATAAATTTTCTACGGAAGGCAGCTTGTTGAACTGTAAACAACACATCAAGACACTCTTGCGTGATGAGAGAGTCCATACCGGGAGCGAAGCCCGACACCTTGAGAGGAGAGGTCTGACTAACCTCTAGGCGGGCTCTCTTTAGAAGAGAGGCACTAATCACACCATGCATACTTCCTAAATCAAACAATATGACAAAACGCGGACCCTTCACATGACCATAACACTTAAAGAGAGACTCATCAATGTGTGTGTCAGAAACATGTGAAGCTTCAGATTGGTTTATTAAAGTGCTTGTGGTAGTTGCGGGTGGGTGCCTTAGGTTCTTTGGGTGGGGCTGTCTTAGGACAAGCGGCTTTAATGTGACCCTTAACATGACATTGATAACAACGACCTTCCTTAGCATAAATGACTTGTTCTTCTGCCGTTATGTATCCTCCTATAATTCCTTTTGCGGCTTTTTCATCCGGGATTAGCTTAGGTTTAGCAAGTGTTTTAGCTTTACCCTTAGATTCATTTTGTGAGTTCTTTTCCGAAGGATTAGAGGAAGATTGGCTAGAAGAGTTACCGTTCTTACCATTCTTACCGTTCTGAGAAGTCTGAGAGGTACTTTGAGACGACTTGTTCTCCTTAGGCTTTCCCTTATTGTGCTTCATCTCCTGTGCGAGAGCAATCGCTACCACCTTGTTGAGATCGATTGGATCAAGTACCTCGACATCATACTTGATATACTCGTCCAATCCATAAAGGAATGCCTCCTTGCGCTCATCATCTGATTTGCGTAATTGAGTGCCGAGCTGTAAAACATGATTAGAGAAAGACATAACTGACATACCATTTTGCTTGAGACTGTGCCAATCGTCTTTCAACCGTGCTAGGTACTGTGGTGGCATAAACCGCGCCTTGAGCTTGTCTTGGAAGTCGGCCCAATTGAAGGAAAGGGGCGCGCCTTCTTCGGCTTCCTCTAGGTGCACGGTCAACTAAGCCTCTTGCCATGCGTGGTACCAATTAATGGCATCAACGGCAAGGTACATGGTTGCCGTCAAAACCTTGCTATTTCATGTCTTCTTAGTTGTTGCAAAGTAAGCATTAAATTGATGCAACCAAGAATGAATAATAGTAGCATCCATCTTACCGTCATACTTAATGAACGTCAACTTCTCAGTGACGGGGTTGTTGGAGTCTTAATCTCTGCTTGAGCTACTTGATAAACTACCAACATCTTTGACCGGCTCGGGTTTCGAGGTAAGTACGTGTAGGACCAACTCTTGCATGCATTGGTCTCTCTGCGCCTCACGCTCTAACTCCAAGGCTGCTCGTCTGTCTTTGGCCGCCAAGCGCGCTTGCTCACGCTCACGCTCCAAGGCTACCCTTCTGTTTCGGCCACCAAGCGCGCTTGCCCGCGCTCACGCTCCAAGGCTAACCGTCTTTCTTCGCGCTCACGATCCAATTCTGCCTTTCTTTCTTTGTGCTCACGATCCAAGATTGCCTTTCTTTCCTCGGCCGCCAAGCGCGCTTGCTCAAGCTCGCGATCCAAGGCTGCTTTTCTTTCCTCGGCAACCAAGCGTGCTTGCTCTTACTCGCGATCCAAGGTTGCCTTTCTTTCCTTGGCTGCCAAGCACGCTTGCTCACGGTCGCGATCCAACGTTGCCGTTATTTCCTTGCGCTCGCGCTCCAAGGTGGCGCGTTGTGCTTCTTGTTGTAACATCATGTCCATCATCGTCTTGACCAAAGCCTCCATAGGATTTGGTGCGACCCTTGGTGTAGATGGGGAAGGGGAGGGGGGGGGGGGGAGGTCGAAACACCTCCTGGTGGCAAAAATTCTTCTTCGCCATCTCCATGCTCATCACCTTCACACAAAGTATCCATTCCGCTTCGGGTGATGACCATACACTTAGTTCTTGGTACTTAAGTCCACGAGGAACTTGGGTTCTTGAGGTTCTTGGGTTCTTGAGTTCTTGAGTTTTTGAGGTTCTTGAGGTCTTTCTTTAGCTTGCAATCTGTGTTAGAGAAGGACCTTCTCTTACCCTAGCTCTACTCTTTTCTGCGGGCGTGTCACGTGACACATCCAACCCTATGTGTCCGTGGACAAGCTACAGCATGATCAGGGTTCAGTCAGTCCAGTCAGTCTAGATTAGAAGTGATCTGGCACTTTTTGTGAGTCTATTTGTAGACCGTGCATGCCCAGTCGCTTAGTTTAGATGCATATCCTCTGGTTGCACACAGCATGATCATAAGCATTCCCATCAAAATCCATCAGAATCCTTCAAGGGAATTTTCCATTGCATTTAGCCTATTTTACCTATTTTTGACATTTTTCACTTATTATTTTTAAGTGACTTTTGTTGGAAAGTAGGTAGGGCAAATTGAGTAAGTTTGTATATAAGCAAACCTAGACTAGCACTAATTGGCAGAAGAGGCAGCAAGAGCTCCACGCTCAACAGGCACCTTCTCAGCAGAACCCCCCCAAGAGACCTAGCGTTTTTGGAGCAGAGCCAATACCTAGCGTTTTCATCACCAGATCAGCCAGCGATTTGCTTTTGCAAATTCCCGCGACAGCAGAACCTCAGATCAGCCTAGCGTTTTGCATTTTGCAGAGCAACCGGCAACAGCAGCAGAATTTCAGCCCTAGCATTTTTGGTTTGTAGATCAGCCCCGGCGTTTTGCAGATTTATCGCAACCGAACATCAAGGAACATCAATGTTTTCAGTTTTCAGCCCTTAGACACCGCAGATCAAGTCCCGAACCTCGCAGATCTTACCTTCCCGCAGCAGTTCCTCGCCGCACGGTCAGTTTCCGCAAGGTTTACAGTTTCAGCCCGGAAAACGCAGGTTTCAACATCTGCGTTTTCAGTGCGTCATCGTCGCATCATCGCCATCGACATAGTCTCCGACATAGAGTCAGAATTCAGTAGATAAAGATTTGCAGCTTTCAGCCCATAGCGTTTTTGGACAGCAGGTAAAGACCTTCAGTTTTCAGCCCTAGTGTCGGCCTCGTCATCCCCGTTGCTCGTCGTCGTCGACACAGCCTAGACTTGCATCAGTCACATGCATACAGTTTGTACCAGTTTGTGCAATCATAATTAGACCACTCTCGCCGACGAGAGTGAGGCCTTCGGAGGAGGGTTTTATGTCTCTGGTGTCGTATCTCTCTCAGTCTCGTACACTTGCACATACAGTGTCTATAACCGGCCTGTACAACGTAGAGGGCGGTACTATTTCAATTACCTGTTAACTTTACACAGGGCACTAAGAAGGGAAGAGAACACAGTTGCGTCCAGAGACTAGTATGCCACTGCGCACACGAGACCGACACCCTGTAGGCCCCAAAGACTTGCGCCCCTTTCGGTATTTCTTTATTCAAATTAAGGTAGACGATCTGACCACTTCACACAAGCTTTCACAAAGCTGTCCAAACCTGGCGAGGGCTGAAAACGCAGGTTTTCGACCTGATTTTGGCAGCATAACGGCGCAAAAACCCCTGTAGGTCATAAGCACCTGTCTAGGACGGATTCCCTCGCTATCTGGAAGCTTTCTGGCAAGCTGTCACAGAATTTCAGCGGGCTGTAATTCCCTGTTTTTCACTGCTGGGTGCCCAAAAGCCTGTACACGCATCCCAAGGCTCTCACAAGGCTCCCCCGGTGTTCCCTTGCAGTTTAGGTGCGAAACCCTAAACCTACAGAAAAACACAGCAGGCTGTAATTCGCAGTTCGGATCGTTTTTAGCGGAGCGAACACGCCTACGCGTGTCCCGAGGGCTCCCGCACGCAATGGGACAGTTCCCCTGTGAATTGGACAAGTTTTCACGCAAGAAAACTCTCCGAACTCGCAATCTTTCGCGATGGAACTGTGCGTACCTGTGGGGGATTAGCAATTAGCTAATCCGGTTCGTGTTCAGAAGGCTCTTGCCTTGGCAAACGCGCATAAACCCCCAGAACTGTACGTGTTCAACTGAGTAGCCCAACTAGTGGGGCATTACCATATGTGCCAAAAGGGAGAGAGATGCACGAGAGCAAATCATCGCACTACATGAGACAGAGGAGAAGGCAAGCTTTCCATTAAAGCTCTAGACCTGCACCCACTACTCACACACACACTGTAGCTCACTTATGAGTCAAATCAGCTTCCTCTCTCAAATTGGGCGCCCCCTCTTGCTGATGAAAGTGGAAAACTGTACCAGGAGCCGCCATGTGTCCAGTTTGCCCCTTTTGAGTTAATTCTCTAGTTCCCACTGACTTATAAAGTTATAAGTGACTTTCCGAGTGGCCCAGACTTCATTTAGTGCACACAGGCTTCCATACTCATTAGAATTCAGTGCTAACTGGCCCGACCAGTCCCAGACTGACCGACCGAGACTCCCGCTGTGAGAAACCTATTCGGCCGCAGCCGTTTCACACTGGCCATGCAATGTCCACTTGCACCTTTTCAAGGGTTCTGGGGAAAACAAGTAAAAATAAAAATAAATAAAAATATCTAGTACTTATTTACGGAAGGCAACAGGAAAAATACACCTCCTGGTGACACACCCCACCCTTGAAATACTGCAAGCGACCTCGCTTGCATGCCAATAATACATGCAATATCTCCTGATATCACATATATTCTATGATGGGAATCCAAGATATACATGCTTCCGGAAATGTAGCGTTGGACGATTAAACAATCCCACCAACCTGGCTACGACACATATATCAAGCATAGAAGTCTTCTAGTGTACTCTCAAGTATAAACTTCTCTAGCTAAATTCTGTATGGAAAGAGTAGATACAATTGCTTAACTACTCTCTTGAGCATCATGAACCATGCTCTTGCCTTGCTCCAGAAAAGGCTACATCAAGTCACTGTGGGTTCCATCTGAAAGGCTTCAAGATACAATTGCAATAGCTAAGGTGAATCAACCAATTCAGACTCTTCCATCCATTTGGCATCCAATGATGGATAGTTCTTGAACTTCACCAAATAGCGTCTTGCAACCTTTCCTCTAACCTTTCTTTCTTTATGTGCCAATATTTGTTCAGGAACAAGGATTTCATCCAATTCTTCCACTTCGGGTTGTTCCTCATCAAGCATATTCTCTGGCACATCACCAACAAAGGGTCTTAGAAGGCTGACATGAAAAGCATTATGTATTTTCCAGCCTTCTGGTAGCTTTAATCTGTAAGCTACATCGCTGATCTTTTTTGAAATCTGAAAAGGACCATAATATCGCATACTGAGCTTAGGAAACAAGCGTTCCTTGCCTTTCCTTTTCCTTAACTTGGCCTTTTCAAAGCGCAAAAGCACCCAATCACCAAGTGAGAATACAAGTTCACGATGATGACGATCAGCAACTTTCTTTTGTTTAGCCTGAGTCTTCTCAAGAGCAATCTTTATCTTCCTGTATGTTTCATCCATATCTTGCACATACTTGTCTGCCTCAAAAATCTTGTCCTTAGTCTGCAAAATGGGCAGGACTTTCTTCCCTCCTTCCACTATCTCAAATGGTGCCTTACCTGTTGACGTATGCACAGTGTTATTGTAAGCATATTCAACCAATGGAAGATGGTGTTCCCAAGTTGCCTTGTGCTCTGACACATAACATTTGAGCAGGTCCAGAACAGTAGAATTTGCCTCTTCTGACTGTCCATCAATTTGCGGATGAAACGAAAAAGAGAACTTTAGCGTAGTGCCCCATGTTCTCAAACAATGCCTTCCAAAAAAGACTCGTCATACGTGGATCCCTGTCACTGACAATTGACTGAGGCATCCCGTGATATTATAAGATATTGCTCATGAATATCTTGACCATGTGTTCTGGCTTTGTCTTCTTCCTCACAGGAATGACATGGGCTTGCTTAGTGAACCTACAAATGATGTGGACAATTGTGCGGTCTACAAAGAGGGGGAGTTCAAGGACCTTGACGACGATTCATCTTCACAACAAAGTTGACGACGATTCATCTTCACAACAAAGTGGAAGCAAGTCTTTAGTCCAAATCCCATCATTGCCTGTTTGCGTCCTTGGAAGATCAAAGATAAAGTCCATTGCTATGCTTTCCCATGGCCTATCTGGGATCGGCAATGGCTACAACAATCCCGGTTGCTTTTGTCTGTCAAATTTGACTTTTTGGCATACTAAGCATGATCTTACAAATGTGTCAACATCTTGATGCAAAGCTGGCCAATAGAAGAATGCCTCAACCCCTTTCACTGTCGCATCAATTCCACGATGCCCAGCATAAGGTGGAGCATGACTTTCCATCAAAATCTTTGGCCGTAACTGTTTAGTAACGCATAACTTTCCATGCATCATGAGAAAGTCATTCTTAAGCATAGAGTGCTCATGATGTTGCCCATCAAGAAGCTGGTCATAGATCCTTGCAAAATCTGAATCTTCAGCATATTGTGTCTTCATTTTGTCTAGTTCACAATGGTACGGAATTGACACTTCTGAAATTTGGGGCTTTCATGACAGCGCATCAGCCACCACGTTCTTTTTCCCTTGCACATGCACAATCTGAAAATGGAACATTGACAAGATGTTTGCCCATCGCATGTGCTTCTCAGACAGCTTCGTCTGTGTGAGAAAATATCGCAAGGTTTGATGATCCGTTTGGACAACAAAATCAGCCCCTAGCAGATAGTGTTTCCAACTAGTGAGAGCATGAATTACTGCCAGCAATTCTTTCTCATAGACTTGCAAGTTCCTTTCAGTCTTCAAAAGAATTCTGCTCTCATATGCGACTACTCGGCCATTCTGCATTAGAACTGCACCAAGACTATGGCCACACGCATCACACTGAACCACAAAAGGTTTTGAAAGATCTGGCAAAATGATTACCAGATCTAAAGTCAGCTTCTCTTTCAAGTGTTTGAACGCTAAAATTTCCTTGGCTGTCCACTTGAAAGTAACTCCTTTTCCTTGTAGTGCATGGAGTGGAGAAGCAATCTCAGCAAAATTTCGGATGAACCTCCTGTAGTAGGAACATAAGCCTAGAAAGCTTCGAATGTCATGTACGGACTTCAAGTCTGGCCATGATCTAATTGCTTGCACTTTAGCGGGATCCATGCGTACCCCATCCTTTGAAACAATGTGCCCAAGGAAGTGAATTTCTTGCAAAAAGAATTCACTCTTCTTCGCATTAATGAGTAGCCTGTTCTTACGTAACTCATTGAAAACTGTAGTCAAGTGATCCCTATGCTCCTCTTCAGACTTCGAATAGACAATCATGTCATCAAAGAAGGTACCCACGAAGTTTCTATGTGGTCTAAAAATTCTATCCATCATTCTATTAAACGTGGCAAGAGCATTTGTGAGACCAAATGGCATGACAAGAAACTCATAGAGACCAAATGTTGTCCTGAACGCAGTCTTATGGACATCTTCTGGCCTAATGTGTATCTGATGGTAGCCACTCTTTAGGTCTATCCTTGTAAACAATGACGCTCCCTCAAGCCGATCAAGAATGTCATCTATCCTCGGTATGGGGAACCTGTTCTTGATGGTATTCTTATTCAAGGCGCGATAGTCAATGCACATGCGCCATGAACCATCCTTCTTCTGCACTAAGAGTACAGGCGAACAAAAAGGGGATGAACTGGGCTGAATCAGCCCCTTCATAATCTCTTTCTGCTGGGCTGCACTAACCCTGTATGGTGGTCTATTCGGTGGACTAGAACCTGGCACAAGATCTATAGTATGATCCTCAGGTCTCTCAGGAGGTAACTCCCCTGGCAAAGAGTCCGAAAAACAATCACTGAAACCACTCAAAAAAGTTGACCTGTCTTTATCTAAGGTAGACAAATTAGATACAACTTGAGGTACTTCTTTTGCAAAGATCAAATACGCAGAAAGATGATGCTTTATTACAGATGAAATAGCGGAAGCAGAAACAACTGGAACAGACTTGCCTTTAAGCTTTACATCAAGGACATGAGTCTTTCCTCTATGTACAAGGGTAATCTTTTTGTTGTAAGTATCCACCATAGCATGCAACCTGTAACACCATGGGATACCCAGTAACACATCATAGCCCTCAAGTGGCATAATATGAAATTCTTCCGCATCCACATAGCTCTGAATGTGCAGACGAAGCTTTCCCAAAATGGGAGTAACAGACTCTGAATGACCTGGGCATGCCAAACCTGCTTCCCCTATCATACCCATCTCCTCTGCACGAATGCCCAACTTTGATGCCAATTCTGGTGATATGAAATTTGCACGGGCTCTTGGATCAAAGAAAACCAGCATTGTCTGGTCTCTAACTTTGCCCCAAGCTCTGCACAGCTCCGTGGCATCTGTGTTTGGCTGGTCTCCAACCAAATTTGGAACAAGTCCTGCACTTGGCTTTGGCTTCTTCCCTTTATGGTCTGACTTGTCATCCTTATCCTGTGACTTCTTCTGTGGGCATTCATTTGCAAAATGTCCTTCCTGTTCACAAATGTAGCATTTCTTGGCCTCCCTAAGAGCTTTCCGTTCTTCAAAAGTTTTGCCAGAAAAATGCCTCTTTTGTCCTTGTCCTCGTCCCGAAGAAGACTTAGACTGCTTCTTGGACGTATCACCTTCTTCAGTGGAGGGCTTCTTTGTGGGAGGCTCAGAAGGCTTTGCTGCAACATTGCCCTTGGCTGAAAACTGTTTGCCCTGGGCCCCTTTCTTGTGGCTATTAAATCCATCGGAATCTCCCTTCGACAGATTGCTAGCCACTCTTGCATTCTCTATCAACTGAAACATATTCATGACAGTAGTCTTTGTGCAGTAGTCCCTGATTTTCTTGGGCAATCCGCAACAGTACTTCTCAATCTGTTTTGACAATGGCACAAACCTGTAAGAGGTGACTGGCAACAGTGCAGCCCAAAACTGTTTATTGTACTCTTCCAAGTTCGCACAATGTTTAGCATTTAACTTGTGCCATTCTGTCATCACATCCACTTCAAAAGTGTTCGTCAGCCATGCAGGCGCAAAAAGCTATTTGAATTGGACCCACGCTGTTGGGGCTTGATCCTGGTTCAACAATGCGGTCCACCATTGAAGCGCATTCCCTTTCAAGAAAGGGCAGCCTTGCGTTCTTTGAAGATTCCGTGAAGTTTCCTCCAGCATAAGCTACATCGAACTGCTGTATGAAGGTCAAAGCCTTCAATTGATCCTCAGTATCTCTGAAAGTTTCAAACTTCACTCCCTGTCCACCTTCCTTGTAATCCTTAAGCTGACTCAAAGGAGCCACATTATCATAAACAGGTGCCTGTAACAGGGGTGCTCCATGATTGTTCATTCCAGCACTCGCATCAACTGTTTTACCTGTGGTATCTGCATTTGGTACGTATGGCTGCGAAAAACCAGCCATACCAAATTGTGTTCCAGGCACTCGAAACTGGCCATAGGCACCCTGAAAACCTGGTTGGACACCCATGTTCGCGTACATAGGGTTACCCATGCCTGTTTGCAGTGTCCCGAACACATTCCTTGGCATATAACCTGTGGAAGGTCCAGCCATAGCTTGAAACACTGAACCACCTCCAAAATAACCAGGATAAGTATTAGGTAATGGAATGGTCTGACGCATAGCGTGTTCATTACTGCCTTGACCATTCACAAACGGTTCCTGTCCAGCTAAAGCAAGCTGCTTTGGATCATTGGACACCGCTAGTTGCTCAACCACATGGGCTTTCCCTCGAGCATCATGAGTCCTGTGCCCATTGGAAATCTCCTTTTCTTGCAACGGCTCAGTCATGCCCTGTGTAGGAGGCTGAAAACCCTGTGTCGGAGCCAGTAAGAACTCCTGCATCCTTGGGTTGTTAGCCAACTGCTGAAACATGTCCATGCAGCAACACAGTTGAGTTCTAAACAACCTATCCTCTTCTTGAAGAGTTGAAGGAACTTTATCCGTGCCATGTGAGGAAGATCCCTCTTCAGGTACTTGGTCTCTCTTCTCTCCCATATCGACAAGCTCTGTGTTGCTTTCACCCACAACAATCCACGCTGCACTTTTTGAAGAAAAAGTGACTATCCCGTCGATGGAACCATACAACCGGCCTATACAACGTAGAGGGATGTACTATTTCAACTACCTGTTAACTTTACACAGAGCATTGAGAAGGGAAGAGAACACAGTTGCGTCCAGCGACTAGTATGCCACTGCGCACACGAGACTGACACCCTGTAGGCCCCAAAGACTGGCGCCCCTTTCGGTATTTCTTTATTCAAATTAAGGTAGACGATCCGACCACTTTGCACAAGCTTTCACAAAGCTGTCCAAACCTGGCGAGGGCTGAAAACACAGGTTTTCGACCTGATTTTGGCAGCATAACGGCGCAAAAACCCCTGTAGGTCAAAAGCACCTGTCTAGGACGGATTCCCTCGCTATCTGGAAGCTTTCTGGTGAGCTGTCACAGAATTTCAGCGGGCTGTAATTCCCTGTTTTTCACTGCCGGGTGTCCAAAAGCTTGTACACGCATCCCAAGGCTCTCACGGGGCTCCCCCGGTGTTCCCTTGCAGTTTAGGTGCGAAACCCTAAACCTGCAAAAAAACACAGCAGGCTGTAATTCGCTGTTTCGGATGGTTTTTAGCGGAGCGAACACGCCTACGCATGTCCCAAGGGCTCCCGCACGCAATGGGACAGTTCCCTTGTGAATTGGACAAGTTTTCACGCGAGAAAACTCTCCGAACTCGCAATCTTTCGCGATGGAACTATGCGTACCTGTGGGGGATTAGCAATTAGCTAATCCGGTTCCTGTTCAGAAGGCTCTTGCCTTGGCAAACGCGCATAAACCCCCAGAACTGTACATGTTCAATTGAGTAGCCCAACTAGTGGGGCATTACCATATGTGCCAAAAGGGAGAGAGAGATGCACGAGAGCAAATCATCGTGCTACATGAGACAGAGGAGAAGGCAAGCTTTCCATTAAAGCTGTAGACCTGCACCCACTACTCACACACACACTGTAGCTCACTTATGAGTCAAATCAGCCTCCTCTCTCAAATTGGGCGCCCCCTCTTGCTGATGGAAGTGGAAAACTGCACCAAGAGCCGCCATGTGTCCAGTTTGCCCCTTTTGAGTTAATTCTCTAGTTCCCACTGACTTATAAAGTTATAAGTGACTTTCCGAGTGGCCCAGACTTCATTTAGCGCACACAGGCTTCCATACTCATCAGAATTCAGTGCTAACTGGCCCGACCAGTCCTAGACTGACCAACCCAGACTCCCGCTCTGAGAAACCTATTCGGCCACAGCCATTTCACACTGGCCATGCAATGTCCACTTGCACCTTTTCAAGGGTTCCGGGGAAAACAAGTAAAAATAAAAAATAAAAAAAATATCTAGTACTTATTTACGGAAGGCAACAAGAAAAATACAGCTCCTGGTGACAGTGTCCATTCACTTTGTTTGTGATCATAGCATTCTCTCATTAAGAACGGAAGGCTCTCCCTTCCATAAGAACAAAAAGAACCTTGAGCACAGTTCGGAGCACTCATCTTGAGCAAAGCACAAACATACATTCCGCTGGCACCTTACAGGGCACACCCCTTAGTGGCCTTCCGCTCACACCAAGGTTGCTTTTTCCCACCTCACGTCGATTGGCCGGCCGCTAAGTGCACGGTCCGCTCTCAATGAGTGAAAAGAGGAATGAGGGGAGGCTGGACAAGCCCTTCTTTCTTGGGTTACCTGTCACTATTCAAAAACACGATTAGGAATCGACACACCCAAGTGGACTTAGGTTACGTGCGACCGCAACAAGCAAAAATATTTATGTGGTTCTTTCCTTGAGTGATACAGAAACACTGCCAAAGCTCTGATACCAATGTAAGGTGCAACGGAAGTGAATGTTGAACTTTGCTCAAGATGAGTGCTCCGAACTGTGCTCAAGGGTTCCTTTTACTTACAGAAGGGAGAGCCTTCCGTTCCTTTAGTGAGAGAGTGCAAATGATCACAAACAAAGTGAATGACACTGTGAATGAAGGTGCTGAGACTGAGAGATAGAGAGAAGAATACGACACCAGAATGTTGTCAAACCCTCCTCCAAGGCCCCAACTCTCTATGGCGAGAGAGGTCTATGCTATTGATTGCACAAATCTGGTACAATGGTCTAGATGCAATGGACTTGCCGACGATGTCGACGACAATGATGACAACAACGAGACGGGCTGAAATCTATCTGCTGAATTCTGACACTATGTCGGCGAGGACAGCGATGGCGACAACGCGACAACGATGCGCTGAAAATGCAAATGCTGAAATCTGCGAACAGCGGGGTGAAAGTGAAAACACTGGCTGATCTAACCGTGCGGCAAGGATCTGCTGCGGGAAGGTGAGATCTGCAAGGTTAGGGGCTGTACCTGCGGAGTCTAAGTGCTGAAAACTGAAAACGCTGAGGCAATAGGCTGGTCTTACGTCGACAACTGCAAATGCTAGTCTGTCTGCAATCTGTCAAAACGCCAGGAAGTCTGTAGCCAAAACGCAAAGGCTGGTTTGGAATCTGCTAACGCTAGGGCTAATCTGATGCTGGTGAAAACGCTAGGGCAATTTGTTGATGAAAACGCTAGATGGTCTTGTTGGCTGAAAAACGCTAGGTTATCCTACCGGTCTTGCTGAGAAGGTGCACTACAAGTAGTGGAAACTTCTGCTGCCTCTTCTACCAGAAAGTGCTAGCGCTAGGTTTTCTTAAATAGTAACTTAGCAAATTTGCCCTACCCAGTTTCCCAACAAAGTCACTTATTATTAATAATAAGTGAAAAATGGCTAAAATAGGGAAAATGGGTTTTGTGCACTTTAAAATGCTCATGATGGCTACTATTGATTGTAATGTTGATGATCATGCTGTGTGCAACCAGAGGATATGCAACTACTCTAAGTGCCTGGACATACACGGCCTGCGGATAGGCTCACAAAGGTGCCCAAACACTTCTCAAGCTGACCTGAACCCTAGACCTGAAGTAGCTTGTCGACATGCAATAGGGTTAGATGTGCACGTGACATAATAAGTCCATGATGGGGACTCGAAGATTCTCTCAGGGAAAAAAACTGGGAGAGGTTCTTTGGGTTCTTGAGCTCTTGAGGTTCTTGATGTTCTTGATTCTTTCGGGGCTCTTCTTTAGGTTCTTCCCTTGAGTTCGAGAAGCCGAAGCACGCACAAAGCTTTGATACCAATGTCAGGTGCAGCGGAAGAGTTTAAGGATTTAGCTCGAATCTAGTTCTCCGCACAAACACAAGGGACACTTTACTTCACTTGAAAGAACCGAACTTTATGAGAGAGAGAGAGAGAGAGAGAGAGAGAGAGAGAGAGAGAGAGAGAGAGAGAGAAGAGACACGGTATATCGGATCCCAAACCCTCAAGGACCCCCTTGCTCTGTTGCCAAAGCAAGTACTTTCTTTATTCTTGCACAATGTTCATACAATGATGCTAATTGTTGTGATGTTGATGTTGATGCAATTGATGTTGGGTACTGGTATTGATGCTACTGATGTTGGGTACTACTAGGAAGTGATGGGTAGTGAGGGGTACTGCAGGTATTGAGGTACTGTGGGATACTGAAGCGTACTGCGGGGTACTGAGGTAATGCGGGGTACTGCTGGGTTCTATGTTGACGACGATGATATCGACGACAAGATACTGTTGGGTTCTATGTCGACGACGAGGTACTGATGGAGTCTATGTCAACAACGACGATGTCGACGACGAGGTACTGATGGGGTCTATGGATCCTTATGCTGAGCCAAGGCACAAGGGATACTAGGTGCTGGGGTAGTGTGTCGACGACGACCCTACGGCTGAATGCCAGAATCTGGTAGCGATGTTGATGGCTAGGAACCGCAACCAATGATGAGGCTAGGCTGAAATCTGTTGGGGCTCCAAGCTTAAAATGCTGGCTGTTCAAGCTGAAAACGCTGGTGAGAAGGGGCTGAAAACGTTAGGTGTTGGTCTGCAATTCCAAGTCTGCAGGTTCCTTTGCTACTGCTGCCTCTTCTGCCAAATCCTAGCGCCTAAAGGCCTGCATATATAGATGCAGAAGGCTGGGTCGAGCAGGGACCAAGGCAGCCCCATGACCTTGCAAATTATAAGCTGAAAAAGTAACTTATTAAAAAATAGCATGCTAAGAGGTGGTTCACACGCAACAAATTACCTACATGTTGAAATGTTGTCCTATGCAAGAGAGGGTATGCAACTATGACCGGCTTGGACATGCACGTCGTCCCAAGGGGAATGCTCACCAGTGGTGGTTTTACTCTATTTTTGCATGGACATGGATGGGATTCAACTAGTTGTTTGCTTCCTTATGGTTTACACCAGCTTTTGAGGCAGATATCTTGGCTGCCTAGAACTATCTCGAGTTTAAGAAGAGAGATACCCTTCAAATAATTCTGGGACGCTCTTCTCTAGTGGCTTCTTTGCCCATTGTCAACTTGGATGAGCAAATGGAGAGGTATTGTTGCAGGCTACCTCTTGAGTTGAAGAAGTATTGCGCGTTTAGGTGGTTCATGTTATGTGGTGTTCTATCACACACACACACACACACACACACACACACACAGATGTGTGTGGTCGGCACCAATGGGTATTAACAGCATAACCGCAAAACGCATTTCGGCACCCTGAAATGTGAAAGGGCTGAAATGCTTGGGTCAAGCCTAGGGTGCAAGCCTTTACTTGATCTATATCATGGTGAACATGCATGCACTTTTTATGTATGTATGATATTTCATACTTGCACTCTTTGTGTGTGTATAATATTGCAATTAGGCATTTTGGGTCCCCGTTTCATTTACCCGTTGGCCTAGCATGAACCTTCGCAGTCACACATTGACATTGGGGAATGGGGAAATTGTGAAGTAGGTCGTAAGGTGTGACACCTCTCTAGATCAAAGAATGGAGTCAACAATATAACCTCCTCTGAGACCGATGGTGGGTTAAATGCCAGTCCTCTTGAGTTGGGCTAATGTGCCATCTTGTCGTAGGTAACAAGATAGTGCTCTGACTCCTAGCCAAGGGCCAGAGTAGCTAGCGACCATCGTGTTTATGGTGAGTGTGTATCTCCCTCCTCCGAATCCTCTTGTCTAGGGCTTCCCTCCTTGGGTCTCCACCCACCATGGCAAACTTCGACCCTAATGGAGCAAAGTAGCATAGAGCCATGCATATGAAGAGCTCTCTTATGTAATTTATAGCTTCACCCACATTATCAAGCCTTTGGATCTGGTGCCATGATCTACTCACCCGTGCAGCTCTTGTCTATAGAGGACCGTATTCCTCCTTACCCTTGTGGAAGAGTTTAGTCGCATACACTTCCTTTGTTGTGACTCCCACTCTCGGTAGGCCTCTGTGTATGAGAAAGAAGCACAAACTTTGCCAAAACGCCAAGGCATCATAAAAATGGCCAAATGGACCTTAGAATAGTCCTATGAATAAAAATTGGACTAACTAAGTTAAAATGCATATGTGAGGCAAAAATAGCCTTACAATCATGAGATGCAACCTAACTATTATCATCTGATGATGATATAGCGTCGACCTTATGCTCAATGTAGAATGGGATATGCTAATGAAGTAGTGGGCAATGACATCTACCTCGTCCTCTTCTTTGGTGATCGGTCCTATATTGATGGCGCTTTGATGTCGCGCAAAAAAAGGGTGGTGGGGCGGTGCAAAAAATGCACTCGATTAGATGAATTGCTGAAAGATGAGGCTTGAGTAAGAAAGATGAGACTATTTGGATCTATACCATATGGACTCCAACCCATTGCAGCTGACTTCACAAATATATATGTGTTGGATATTCTCAAAATTTATGAATCAGGAATAATGCATAGATAGCGAGGATGAAAATCATGCTTTGGGTACATGAAGAACCATATACAGGAATACTGTGAGGAAGTTTATGATAAATGCTTTCGAAGTTTATGAGGAAGTTTTTTTTTTTCTTTCCCGGGCAACAAGTGATTTGGTGAGGTCCCATGGTCACTCAGCTCCATGCTTCATCAAAGGATGACTATTAAAGTATAATCGTGCTTTGACACCAAGGTTCTGTCTTGTCAAGAGAGAGACGAGACTTCACTTTTTCTCATCAATATAGTAAAGTTCATGATGTTTTTCCAGGACAGCTTGTAGTAGCTGCACTCATAGACCGTGGCCTTAATGTTCGCGTGATCCTCAGAGACACAAACAAAGCTTCTGCAGTTTTTGGAGAGGCTAACATGGACAAGATGCAAGTATGGTTTGATGTGCAGAGGTAACTTTTGAAGCTGAAAGACAATTTCTGTATTTTTGGATCTTAAGTGACAGCACATTTTTGCAGGTCTTTGTGGGAGATACTCGCAAAGTGGGAGAACTTGAGCCTACCACTTGGGAGGTGAGTTTTGTGGCTATGCATGGATGCGAATCAAGACTGATCGCAACACTCATCTTCCTTGTGATGAGTATAGATGCTAGATAGTGTTGTAGCAATTAATTCCTCATTTCATTTGTACCATTTTCTCCACTCACCTGCTTCAAATTTTTTTGCTGAAAACAGGGAGTCACACATGTAATTTGCTGCACAGGAACAACTGCTTTTCCATCGAAGCGCTGGGATGGTGATAATACTCCAGAAAATACAGGTCATCCTCTCTAAAGAATTTACATTGATAGGCAATTGGTCATTTTTGTGACTTGTTGTCCACCTAAAGAAATGTTACACAATGATGTAACTTGTTCATGAGTGTTGCGCCGTGTCCAAACACGTATGCATGTACTCATACTTTCGGTAAAGGACAGAAGATACATTCATGTGAAGAAAGGCCAAAATTGGTCTTTGGTGCATAACAAAATTATTGCGGTACATAATTTCTATCTTTGCATGAGGAGAGAGAGCAAGATAGCTGTTTTTTCAATCCATAAGTTGAACTACTGTCTTTTGTTCTAAACACTTCTCTGAGTGCCTGAAGTCTAAACTCAAACTAAACTCAATATTCTAACGGACAAAATAATTTGATATTTCTTTCCACATTCTCACTGTAGCTGCTGAAGCGCTATGCTGCAAAGGTTGGCTTTTTTTCATAAAGGTATCATACAAGCTGAGCGTTCAGTGCCTGGGAAAAAGAGTGTAATGATTGGTTACAATTGTAATATGAGGGTGATGATCAATTTCTTTGACATACAAGTTAATTTTTGCATCCCAATGTCCGCCTTTTTCTAAAGGTATAAGCTTCCTTATTGGCTAAAGCATGTAACATGTGCTGTATGAATTTTGTTTCAGGCTTTTTGTTTACATTTACTGTTCTCTAAACTGTCTGGGATGCTTTGAGAATGATGAAATTGTGGTCAATGGCACTAACATCATGTTGATGGACACACCCACTGGGACTATTATCTGCTTTTTGCTGATGTTTTTTTTTGGGTCATGAATGCAACGTACTGACAAAGATTTTAAAATTGAAGATTGGCATGGTGTTCGAAATTTAATTGATGCTCTTCCAAAGACGGTGAAGCGGTTTGTGCTTGTATCTTCCATCGGTGTAACAAAATTTGATCAATTACCCTGGAAGTAAGTACACTTGGATTCTTATGGATGCGTTCTTATAATTATGGCTCTATGAAATTGCAGATGAGTGTGAATAATTTCTCTTTGATTGCCTGTTGTAAATTGCAGTATCATGAACTTGTTTGGTGTCTTGAAGTACAAGAAGATGGGGGAAAACTACTTGTGTAAATCGGGCATTCCTTTCACAATTATCAGGTGCTTAATTTTGTAAAGAAGTGTAGGAAGTGGGAAAGTTGGTTAGCTATGCTCTGTTTGTCCTGACATTGCACATTACTTGTTCGTTAGTTGTTCATGGAGGTTTTGTGATTCAGGGCAGGCAGGTTAACTGATGGGCCCTACACTTCCTATGACCTTAATACCTTACTCAAAGCAACAGCTGGGACACGGCGTCGTGTGGTCTTGGGCCAAGGTCTTCTGGCAACAACTACATGATTTGCTTGCTTTATTGTTTCGGTTCTTTTTGTAAAAAATTTCGGTGGTCATGTTATAGGTGATAAACTAGTTGGTGAAGCTAGCAGGATTGTTGTGGCAGAAGCTTGCATTCAAGCTCTGGATATTGATTGTACATGCGGGCAAATCTATGAAATCAACTCAGTTGAGGTAATACTTTTCAAGCTATCCATATCAGAGGTTGTAATGGTCCAGAGTGGGCACATGTGTTGTACGTGGTTCTATGTGCAGTATTAGGCACATATCACGCGAGTTGGTATTCTACTCAGTATTGTGCTTAATGGGGTAGGGAATGGTCTGTTGGTGACCGTTTCCGGCTGTCAAGTGTCGGGGGGAGGTTGGCCATAAACTCCAGCATTGATTCGGCTGCATAGTGCTGCTGCAAGCGTACACAGGGCATATTAACAGTACCGTCGAAGTCCAGGGTCGGGGGGACGAGCTCTCTGAGCCGTACATCTGCTGCCGATTATAATGCGTAATTTCAGGCTGCATGCTGCCGATGCTTGCCAACTCAGCAGTCGGAACACTTAGAAGCCAGGACACTCCGCAGCCTCTGTCTTGCATCAGCCCACGGAATGCTCTGTAGTGCTGACACATCAGCAGGCAGAATATTGAAAGCGACAAGCCTGAATTTTTCTGCAGGATGGAGCAATCATTGCATGCCATGTCTGCAGCCAGAGTTTTCTGCAGGATGGGGCAATCATCGCATGCTAACTCAGCGGCTGGAATTGTCACATGCAACCTACACCTTGAGCTGCCGCACTGTCAGCACTGTCACCTACACTGTTGAAGGCCCCCCTCCCCTGGACTTTTGACGCAAGCTGAGGTGGTGGAGTGTGAGTGCAGCATATTCTTGGCGGTGAGGTGGCTCAATGGCAAGCTATTCCACCAGCAGACGTGTTGACTGTACAGCTGCTGCCGTTTTTCCTGACAGGTGCTGAGGTGGCTGCCATCCACTGACTGCAGACCCTCATTACAGATAAGAATAATGACCGTAGTGAGGGCTGAGATTAGCTGCCTGCTGACCCCCGAGCTTGACGGTGTAGGGATTGGCTACAGTATGTTGTGGCTTGCACTTCTTTACAAGTGAAGTTGGGATTTTGTTGGATTGTAAATGTGCATACAGGAGGAACCAGCAATTACTCTTCCTTTTGATTGGTACCTGGAGCTAAGGGTATCCCATTGATTAGAAGCGTTTATCTCAGAGTTGAGCAGGCCTGACCTGTTGTACTTTGTGTTGTTTGTTTCAGGGTGATGGTCCAGGCACAGATCAGAATAAGTGGAAAGCTCTTTTCACTCGAGTATCAACTGCATGAGTACACTCTGATCTTTCTCACGCTTTGTATCACCGTGGGCATTTTGTTGTGCTACAAGACAGTTCCATTTGTGTAAAAAGACTATGTAACATGTTGTAAGCCCCATTTTTTTTGTGGCTATCCTTGCTGTCATTCTATAAAGAAGCCTTGCCTTCCATCTTTTAGAGTATTGTTTAGTGCGTGGGTGCTTTGGTTCCTAGTAGTCATACCCACTAAAGAAAACTATTCTTCAAAGTGACACTTGGACTAGAGAAAAGCTAGGTGATGTACAAAATTTTACTTAACATATAATCATGAGAAGGAAAATCCATTCAAAATAATGAAAGTAGATAAGGATCTGTCCTATTTTGGACTATATTATCCAAGCAACAACATCTCAGGGTCCTTGTAATCTGCATCGATAGAAAGAGCAAAAAGTATTTTTGTATAACTGGTGTCAGTGAACACTTTGAATTGTTATGCATGGTCCTATTGATTTCTTAGGTTATTAATCGAAGAGGCAAAGTTGTCAAAAATATGAAATCAAGGAAGGACTAATTTTTAAGTCTCACAAATGGATAGAATTTGTCTCTAGAAAGAGCCATCATGGCAAAAAGCCTTACCCTTGTTTTGATTGGTTCATTTGAAATAACCGCAAGTAGAGTAATTATATAAACCTCTTAAGAAACTTAAAAGTTATAAGTGGTAGTTAGCAAGTATGTATTATCGAGGAATAGTTTTCAAAGGAACATACTTTTGTATGGCAATGTTTGAGCCAATTATGTTTATGTAAGTTTCATTAAATAGTGTTAACTATTATAAGATACAATAGAACCTAGTCCTTTTACTTTATGTTTGATAAAATACAACCAGAATTGCATAAAAACTAGGTTAGTGGACGAAATTGAGCAAGCATTGATGATCAAACACCATCATAAGAACCAACACTGAGAGTCTTGAGAAATGAGGTAGTATTCACTAATCAAAACTTCTTTAGACATGAGTATCCATTCCAAAAGATGAACCTAATACGGTAAGGTTACTACTACAAAGGAGCCAAGTTCTTAGGCTAGAAAGCATCAACGAAGAATACCATATAAGTCTTTGGTACATGATATGACCGTTTGAAACCAACAGGAAGTGATATCTAGAAGGCATTCAGCTTAATGAATCATATTTACAATATAAGAAGTCTATATATTCAACTAATCTAGAGAGGTTAGATGTATTTCAAAGTCTTTGTTTATTCTGAAGGCAGTAGAAAACCATCATCTTCTAATAAATTGAAAAGCTCATTATAGAAAAGACATTGCTTAGAAAAGAGTAGGGAATAATCTCAATCTCCCCTTTTGCATTTATTAGTAAGGTAGGTAAGAAGGTAGGCAATAGGTATAGAACAAGCCCTAAATCAAAGGTCGTGTATTTTTTCTAGAGTATAATACATGCCAAAAAAACTTATATTCAACATGTTTGAGGCAAGTAAATATCAGAAAACGAATTTTTTTAAAACTTGATTAAGAGACACCAAGGGAAAAAATTAGAGAGACTTGCAAGTCACCATCTTGATTATCACTCATAGGACAAGGGCAAGGTACCAACCAATCACATCTTATTTAAATATAGATTTCCAATAGGGTGAGAAGTTGATGCGACCAAGCCCTTGAAATCGCAAGAGGTTCATAAAAGATACACCATGAGATTATCATACATACTTTTTTCATCATCCTCCTTTGTAGAAGATTTCAACTTGGTTATCGTTTTGAATGTTATTCACATCAAAATATCCTCAATTATTTCTAGCCATATTCCATTGAAGTCACTAGTATTTACACTGCTTAACTTGTATCAAGGCATATCATAACATAGTCTTACGTTGTTGTCAAGCTAAAATAGGATCACACTTTTCTCTATAGGTCAATGGTGAGAACAGTCATTTGAAAACATTAAAAAGAAAAATAAATCTAATTTTTTAAGACCTTATGTTCAAATAAGTGTGATCCAAATTATTGGTCATCTTCTTTGTTGCCATCATAAATCCCTAATGAGCTATCAATGTGGACTCTGATATCTATACTTCTAGGTGTACCGGCATTTAGAATGTTCAGGAAAATCATATCAATGTATGGAACTACAACTATTTTCAAGAAAAGATCCCATCTTTCAAGAATTCAATGTACTTATCTATTGGTAAAAGCATCATACCATATGCAATCTACAAAGTATTATTACCCAAATCAAGTAGTCATAGATTTCAAGATGTTCTTCATGTACAAAATGCAAAAGATAATTTTCTCGTTACCAAGTATTTGTAAGTTTCTAAAGGTCTTAGTTTATTAAGCATCCTAGCATGGTGCAACTAGAGTCACCAAAGATTTTATCTTGCATACTCTTTAAAAGAAGTAAATTAGTGCAAACAAAATGTACCTAAGAAGATGAAGAAGAAGCAACAACAATCTCTCCTTGTTTCGCTAGCAAAATGAGTAAATTACTACAAACGAAATGTGCCTAGGAAGAAAAAGAAGCAACAACAATCTCTCCTTGTTTCACTAGGAAAACTAAAGTGCATATGAGGTGTGAGTAAAGAAGAGGGATTTGTGGAGCACAACACTGAGTAAGCACTTAGTGTTATAAAGGTTAGAATTGAGTCAATATGTCCACCATAATGTTTTTGATGTAATTCCATGATGACTCAAGGCGTCGATGAATAATCAATAATTAGAGTCTACTCCAACGATCAAAATTCGTTGGTGTTTTCTTAGCTTATGATGGTACTAGCACCCACGGTTGTAACTATCACATCCTCATATTGAACCAATTTTATGAAGCCCAAAGGGACATTTAGCACTCCGCAATAGTGTGTGTGTGTGTGTGTGTGTGTGTGTGTGTGTGCGTGTGTGCGTGTGTGCGTGTGTGTTTTGTTGTATTAAGATACTACTTACATACAAAAGAACATTTCATCCAAAAGACAACTAGGTCCAGACATTAGAAAGGTGGTTTGTACGAAAATACTTCTACATTCAGCTCATTTTTGTAAAATATGATCAAAATGAAATAGCATTCTAGTTATCCTATACATCATGACTAAGCCATTTTATGAGGATGAAATATGCCTTTATCTTCAAGGTCATACTGAACCAAAGCTAAAGCTTTTTAAGCAAAGATAGAATTCTCATATGCATCCATGTAGACAAGACAAAAGACTCTGTTAGACTTGGCTATGTATAGCAAGTATCAAAAATCCTATCATTTGTTATCCATGTCATACTTAAAAAAATTTAGATAAGCTACAATCCTATATGTGCAAAAAGTTTTTAAAGTAAACAAGTGATCCCATTCTTAAGCTTAAAAAACGATCCTTTCCTTTGAAGCTTGCTGCAAAAAGCTTGCGTTTCAAGGCTCAAAAAATTAAGACGCAGCCAAGCAAGAATCCACCATATAAATAGAAGTCTAAAGCTAAGGCCCTCACAGAGCCATCCTAAGGCTCATCATTACAAGTTTTTATAAGAGCAGTACAGAGCTAGCAGATCGAAACTAGACAATGAGATAAGAGAATATCCCGGTAAGTAATGGCCATGTGAGCAAAGCAACCCCACTTTAACAAGAGCTATAGCCAAAATTATCAAAACAAGTATTGCAGTCTCTAAGTATACTTTAAAGATGTTTGAAGCAAAATAAAACCCAGATTTTTATTACTCAACCAAAAGAACAATTCACAACCAGACACCTATAAGGATCTAGAGCCCTTCAATGAAGGCTTTAGTGTACCATGTCAGGGGCAAGAACCAGTACCATCCAAATGAAGCATTGCTTCAAAAAATTCCAATGCCAAAAGAAATCCAAAAGCCCAATGTAATGAGCATCATTCCAAGCTTGTTTAAGCTTTATGGAGGTTTCTCATTCTAAACTAGAGATAATATGAGGTCTTTTATAACTAGCAGATCACCTAGATAATGCAATATATCAATCAGACAGAAAGAGTCCAAGGTGTTAGAATATAAATGTTTAGAAGTAATCAGATCAAGATCAAGTGCCAGACATGCTTAAGCCAATATTACACACATTGTATGCAAATGAATTCATGCAAAGGCAAGTATCCCATCATTAAAACATCGTTTTTACAAATTAGAGGTGAAATTTTCATTTAAGCAAAGCATTCACCACATCCCAGGACAAAGATCAAAGCAAAGCAATACCATGTATAATTTTCAAGCTCAGCCGGACTTAATACATTAAGTAAAGCAACACTAGTATAAGGAACATTTTTCAACCTACATATCAGTATCCAACCAGTTATCAACAACATGAAATTTAAAGTGAGATAACTAGTAGCAAAGCCTCATAAGGGCATGGCAAGTGATAGATGTTTAAAGGACAAACAAAACTAGGTGGATTCAATACAAGTTTTTCCACACAAAAAAACACTTAGGTTTTTCTTTCCCCAATTATCTTAGCCTAAGATAAAGTCAGGGATGTGCCCGAGCAAGAATTCAACATCGTCGTGAGAGAAATTGTCTTATTATATCAGGTAGTGTATCAAATGCCCCCTTGTTTTATTAGTGAAGCTAATGAGACCAAAACACAAGTCAATTAAAGTAAAGAGCCACCATGCATGCATCAAGAATGACAAGAAATGTTAAATTATAGTTAAGAAGTTCCTCAAGGCAATTCCTAGAAGCAAACTCAAGTAAAACCAATAAGCATCCAATGTGAACAAAATAAAGTCTAGAAATAGTTAGTTAGATCAAGCATCCCATCATATATATATATATAAACCATGATGTCTCATCAAAACATGTAGTCAAATGCAAATAAGTCAAATACATCAGAGAGAAGGGACTACCACATATAATCTAATGCAAACTAGCCTTGTAAATAAAACACTTAATTCCCCATGTCAAGAACTACTAACTCCTAACCAAAATTTCAGATTTTAGCTTTTCACCCAATCATAGGAATCCCAAAAATGTTAGAAATCATTTTTGGTTTCTAGGTTTGAAATCTCAAGGTCAGTGCACAACCAGAATAGGCAGAGTAATTACGCATGCCCACCTAAGAAGTGTCAAAAACACTGAGGTCATGTTTTACCATTTATTCACAAGCATACTCTCCCATATGAGGACTACCAGTCGAGTACCAGCCTCAGCCAAACCATCTCAAATGAGCAGGACCTTAAGCAAACTAATCAATTTCAGACCAATCAAGTACTTATTATAGAGCTAGAAAAAGACCACCAAGTGTAAGACAAGAAAGCTATTGTCAACAGTAACAATGGTTTATATATATATATATATATATATATATATATATATATATATATATATATAAACCATGATGTCTCATCAAACCATGTAGTCAAATGCAAATAAGTCAAATACATCAGAGAGAAGGGACTACCACATATAATCTAATGCAAACTAGCCTTGTAAATAAAACACTTAATTCCCCATGTCAAGAACTACTAACTCCTAACCAAACTTTCAGATTTTAGCTTTTCACCCAATCATAGGAATCCCAAAAATGTTAGAAATCATTTTTGGTTTCTAGGTTTGAAATCTCAAGGTCAGTGCACAACCAGAATAGGCAGAGTAATTACGCATGCCCACCTAAGAAGTGTCAAAAACACTAAGGTCATGTTTTTCCATTTATTCACAAGCATACTCTCCCATATGAGGACTACCAGTCGAGTACCAGCCTCAGCCAAACCATCTCAAATGAGCAGGACCTTAAGCAAACTAATCAATTTCAGACCAATCACGTACTTATTATAGAGCTAGAAAAAGACCACCAAGTGTAAGACAAGAAAGCTATTGTCAACAGTAACAAAGACATATAAACAGCTCAAGAGAAATTGAGAGCAATCACTGGAAGAGAAATCCCATAAGAACTTAATCCAAGTAATTTACCCTCATTTGGACAATCAAACCAGAGACTCATAGTAAGTAAGCTGCCAAAAACCAATCATTAATAGTGTATTCAATCAAAATTTCTAATGTAAATCCAATCTTGTAAAGAAAAACCTCCCAAAACAAACATAAGCATTGTTTCATAGCATGCTAGAGGAAGGCCCAAAGAATCATATAATGTTCAAGCATGTATCAATTTTTAGAAAGAGAAACGTGTGAAGAGAAGGCTTCCTCCACAATATCCATGATGAGTACAGAGGTAAAATCAAATGTACAAGGAAGTGAAGAGAAGGCATCTCTCTCTCTCTCTCTCTCTCTCTCTCTCTCTCTCTCTCTCTCTCTCTCTCTCTCTCTCTCTCTCTCTCTCTCTCTCTCTCTCTCTCTCTCTCTCTCTCTCTAGCAAGCAATAATTTAAGTAAAAACCAAGGCTAAGTGAGGGCTCACCTTTTTATAGAGCAAGGCAAGGATCTCTCTCTCTCTCTCTCTCTCTCTCTCTCTCTCTCTCTCTCTCTCTCTCTCTCTCTCTCATGCTAGCTCAAATCCTTGCCTTGCTCTATAAAAAGGTGAGCCCTCACTTAGCCTAGCAAGCAATTGTTTACTTAAAACAATTGCTTGCTAGGCTAAGTGAGGGCTCACCTTTTTATAGAGCAAGGCAAGGATTTGAGCTAGCATGAGAGAGAGAGAGAGAGAGCAATATTTAAGTAAAACAAACGCTTGGTGAGGGATAACATATCCCTCACCTTTTTATTGAGCAAGGCAAGGATTTGAGTTGGAATCCTCCATCAGCAAGGTGTTAAATAGGTGCAACAACCAACCCCATCAATAACTACAAAGTCATATAAGTATCCAAAGGAATACCTGGTGACATAAAGATAGTAGGTGAGCTTCATGCAAGAAGCATCTTGGAAGACACATGGATGACCATATGTGGGATCTAAGTATGTAACCCAAAATGCAAAGCCATAATACCTTCTAGGGACAAGAAAGCGTATGCATCATACCATCAAAGTATCAAGCTTCAGTCAATGAGGGATGCACGCAATGGTGAGCCGCATGCCTATTCAATGATGGCAAGCTCTTTTTATTTCTTGTAAGAGAGGTATTAACCTAACATCGTCTTTTATATGTGTAGGCCACTATGAGAGATAGTTGATAATTGTTTTCTTATTTCTATAGAGAGGTGGGTCACACACACGTTATTTTGCTTCCTCATATCTAGGCCATTGTGCCCTTTCACCTTGTTGACAAAAGAACAAGAGCCATTTGCTAGGGTATGCACACTTTTGGAGTGAATGTGCATGTGTGAAAATGCTCAACTGAGTTCGTTCCCATTTTTTGTGATATATTTGTCCAATAAACTATAGAATTAAATGGCATTTTTTTCCTTTGGGCTAAGAAAGGTATTAAGGAAGTTCCTTTTCTAAGGTGTAAGGTCACAAAAAGGGTGGCTATAGAGGATCTCTAATATGAAGCTATAGTGATTTTGGCACCCTACACACGTTTTGACTACATTGCTAGATTGAAGGCTGAAGTGGATGGACCACCTTACCAAGACAATTATCAAAGTGTGTGCCAATAAATATTTCTTATGTAATTTTCACAAAGCAAAAATATGTCATGCCAAACGGGCTCCTTATATGAGATTAGATAATTATTTGTAACAAGGAATAGCGCTAAAGGCCTTGGACACTCCGGCATTTTCCAATCAAACTCATAATATAAAGGGTACCTTGTAGATGTGACGTCACTTTTGAGATAATAGAGAAAAGAGAGCTTTGGCTATGGACTACTTCTTCTTCCTCCTCACTAACCATTTTTCTAAGTATCTAATGGTTTGATTGTGTATGTTCCTAGTGTAGCCAAAGCTTAAGCATGCTTTCTTCCTTTCCTATGCAACCTAGGAACTCATCTCCAAGCATGTGTATGTGCAGAGTAGAGTAGAGTGTGTGCACTTTTTTCCTAGAGTTGGACCTATTTCTCTATTTCTTGTGTGTGTGCTTGTAGTAGAGGGTGTGCGTAGGAAAAGTAGCAAGATTTCACACATCTTGTCATATGTCTGTTGTGAGTGGTATGTTGAGATGAAGAGGGAAGGAATCCCATGCCATGGCTTCACTTCTATGATTTTCTTTTCTCACAAAGTCCTCTTCTTCATCTCCATTGATTGTGCTCTCTCACTTTGATGAAATGTTTTGATACCCTAGCCAAGTCTATGCTATCCTTGGATTGACAATATAGGGCTGTTGTTGCTTGTGTGGTTCACTATACTCTGCTTACAAAACCTTTTTTGCACCATTACTAGGGATACGCATTGCCTAAGCTAACGAAGCTCACTTTGGATCTTGGGAAGAGTATAATCTTTCAATTTACATCTTAGTTTACAGCTTTAATTAGGTAGAATCAATGAGAATAGAAGAGGAAAATGGATGAAAATTTGTTATTTTTCCACTTCTTTGGTTAAGTATTGCTAACTTTTTCCTTGATTTAGCTTTTTTTCACTAACAAGAGACTACAACACACTAATTTCACTCGTATTTTGAATTAATTTTGACCAGTCACACATTAATTTTTCACTAATTACTTTGCTCATTTTCATTTATCCCTAGGTAAATCAGCATACTTAGAAGCAGTTTGAGTATACAATGCTTGAGAATAAATACTAATGAATTAACAATATCTTGAATTTTAGTTTCAATATGTAAGCTTAGGTATGTGAATTACACACACACACACACACACACACACACACACACACACACACACACACACACACTAGTGTGTGTAATCTTCCCATTTTGGGCAATCATTTTGTCCCATAGGCATCTTGTGCCACTCAAAAGGATCTTTATGCAAACTATACTAGTGATTTATACTCTGTTTTTGTTTAGAGTGGGCCAAGGGTCATGCAGAGAAATTAAGAACACATAGATGATTTATATCCTGTTTTTGTTTAGAGTGGGCCAAGGGTCGTTCGGAGAAATTAAGAGCACATAGATGATTTTGCTAGCTCGAAATTTACACCATACTCTTGTGGAAATTTCTTTGGAAATTTGTGCAAATAATTGGATATGAATTTTGGTCAATCATTGTAATTTGTCTTGTGGTTTTTTTTAATGCAAGGAAAATAGGAAAAATTAGCTCCAAAATGCAAAATTAACATGGAAAGGTAGCAAAAAAATTGGGGACTTTTTGTACATCCTTTGGCTACTTTTTGGGCTAAATTTTGAGTTTAAAGTTGAAATTTTCAAATAATTGGAATTGATTTAAAACTTTCAAACAATAAAGAAAATTACAATGTAGAACCGCGTCGGTCTGTTTTACACTGCACCCACTTCGCTAATTGCTTGCCACTCTATTCATAAAGACTTTTTTACTTTTCTTCTTGTTCATTCTTGTTCCCTCGTGCTTTTTCATCAGAGGAAACCCTTGCACATATCCCACACACCACCCACCCCCCACCCTTGCACACACTAACACCCAAATACATCCGATTAACTCCTCTCTCTTACAACCTAGCTTCTCTCATTTAACCGATTTATATCTCCTTATAGATTCCTTCCTCTCCCTTGTCTCTTTCTCCTCATTAACTCACCCACACACATCTTCACCTCCCTTGTCTTTTCCCTCCTTGGAATCTCGTTTTCTTTTCTTTCTCCTCACACACACTCCACTCCTTTCTCCCTATTTTCTCTTCCTCTTTCTCTATTTTTTTTCCATCGCGTGATTTTGCTTTTATTCTTGTTTTTTATCGCCCCCACTATCCTTGACGTTGTTGTAAGAAAAACGTTTTTCCAACCAATAAAAAAAATTTATTGCTAATATTTTTGGGAAAACTTGTAAGGATTTGTTGGTTTTTTACACTAAAACAAGCAAAAATATGCCACTCTACTTAAAGATAAGCCTAATTTTAGCCAAGATTTTGGAAATTCAGTCGGTTGATGATCAATTTTTTATTTTTCAAGAACTTCATCACCCCACCAAACTCCACATTTCCCCACTTTCAACAAGTATCTAGAAGAGACATCAAACAGAAGAGTAATTGCATGATGGCATCATCTTGTTTACTCTCATAGCTTGAGATTTTACACCAAAAACTTTTTAATTTTGATGGGTTTTCTCACCTTAAAATTTGGAATTTTGAGGTAGATAATTTCAAAAAAATGAGTGAGAACACACTCTACACCTAGTCTTTTTGAGCATGTGGGCGCCACCTACTTATTTCAATTGAGCCATAACCAAAATCAGGAATATGCAGGTATTAAGAATAACTTATTCATTGATGGTACAAGCCTCAAGCCCTATAAAATCACACGATTTTAAGAGTGTATGTGATGTGTTTGGTAATCAACACTGCACACACTTTGTCCATTTGTCTAGGGAATTTGAGGTGAGCACGATCTCCAATAGGGTTTGCTTGAGTGCCTCATGCATGTTAAATCACAGTGCTGAAGAGATTTGTATAATCACATTGTGGAGTTGTTGCTCTAATTTGAGTATATCCTCTAAAGATTAGTATTTGCTTCAAAGTGATGTTTGAGATCTTCTCTCCCTCTCTCTCTCTCTCTCTCTCTCTCTCTCTCTCTCTCTCTCTCTCTCTCTACTTTCCAAGGTCACAAATTGTTGCCACTAGGGTTGAAGCTTTTGTAAAGCCCGTGAATAAGCTTTCAAATACTTGAGGCCTCATTCCTAAAAGGGAATAAAACCATCTAGTGATCATTCTATCACTTTGACTACTTGCTCCTCAACTAAAAGTTTGTAGTACCATCAACGTCAAGCAAAGAAGTTAAAGCCTTGACATGAGCACAATCACACAACAAGATATGGTTATGGATCAAACACGCTGAGAGAGGCATTCCAAATTTTGTACCCTGGTATCTGCAAGGGTTTATGACTTGCAATTGAGGCCATATTAGGGCCATTTTTATCCTCTCACATGCAGTTCTATGGTCTATGATTTTAGGATATATTTTCTTCAAGTGAAGACATAAGCTAGAAGTCTAAGGCATTCTCAAAAAAACAAGGAAATCAACTCCATCTAATGTGGTTAAGGTCAAGACATACAAAGTAGCTTAAAGTGTTTGTTGAGCAGTAAGAAAAGGGTCATAGAGTTTGAAAATAGAACTTAGTTTCAAGTTAGAGATACTATATATTAAAACAAAAAAATTGATCTTTTAGAAAAATAACCTTGAAAAAATGTGAATGTTGTGTGCTTTGCATTAAAAAAATCAAAGTCCTATTGGAATTTTTGTAGGATATCTTGCAATTTGAGTTGCATTTTATGGCGTTAATATTGCTAACCTTTCCTGTCACACCTCAAAATCTTGTCGTGTCTCTTATATGTTTACACAAAGGAGTGCTTGTTGCCTTTGGGAAAGCTAAAGAGAATTTGTGTAGACAATCATAGTGCAACGAGGGACCTATACAAACAAGACTGACTGGATTCACTTAGGGCATAGAGGCATCATACAACATGTAAGGTAATCCACATTGATGCAATTGTGCTTTAGCTTAAGAGCCTACCCTCAGGGCATTTGCATGACATGACATTGAGATGAGCTTACAAGACATGAGATGGTTATTAGGTGCTTGCATTGACTTCCATATTCATCCGCTAGAATCTAGGGTCAACACTTCTTCTAGGGATGCTCTCTCACATGCATTTGGACTCTAGAATGATGGTACTGCCCATGCACAAGCCTAGCTCCATAGCATTTGAACTCTATACAATAATGTAGCACATTTTGTAGTACCCATGCGTAATCTTAGCTCTCAGATTATAAAGAAATCCCCTTTGTACTCTCTTGATGCTAGTTCAATAATCAAGTTTCTCTTCATTACACTATCTTCTTATGCGTACTTATGCTAACTTGATCATGAGAATACTAATTTGCTTCATTCTCTGTAAGCCCCAACATGAGGTATCAGAGCCTAATGAGGGTGAGCTAATTGCTACCCTATTAGGATTAATGAGTTGTAGGTTAGTGAGATTCTCAAATTGATTGCTCCATTAGCCAAGTGGAAATTATACTCTTGGGTTGTTCAATTAAGCATTGATTAAAAAGGAATAGGGAATTTCTTTTGTGTGTGTCAGCTTTATTTCGTTTGCACAATACAGCCCCAACTTGATTTACTTTGCTCCTTTTAATCAATTAAGCATTAATTAAAAAGGAATAGGGAATTTCTTTTGTGTGTGTGAGCTTTCTTTCATTTGCACAATACAACTAAAACTTGATTTACTCTATTCCTTTTAATGTAAGATTGAGAACCATTGATTTATGGGAAATTAATCCTCCATTCAGGTGTGCATTTGGTCTTTTTTATAATGTGTTTATATCAATTTCTTTGCCTAGTAAATATCCCCACCATTGAGACATGATTTTTTGGCAAGCATTTCATGTTGAGCACTTTTTGGGAATCTGACAAGCAGATTCCAAAGATTCCCTTTGTTTGAGAGAAATCACCATCTTGTAGAGTTATGGCAAAACGTGAGTGAGCCATTCATATTTGAAATGTGCATAGTGTAGCTTTTTAATTCATCATCAGGTGAGTACAAATGAGCTCCTTATATAGCATGAGGAGGAAGTATCTTGTTTACAGCATTTGGGAGGTGTAAGCGACTCTTCAAATCAACCCAAATGAAGAGGATCATGGGAAAAACTAGTATGCACCTTTTTAGGGGTTGTTTTGACCATCCAAATGGACTCATATGCAAGTGTACTAGGTCTAGAAACCTCTATGGGTCATGCATGTACGGATGGGCATCGTCTAGGATGTCTAGGCATGCATAACTATTTAGGAAACGGCACCATAAGTGGTGTGGAACATCTCACACACCCTAACAAGCATCCCCTTGAGTATCATATGTAACACCCAAATACAAAGTGTTCTCCCCTAGAGAATTCAATAGTAGGGTGTAGGAATCAAACCTCTCTCCTAGAGAATTTAATAGTAGGAGTAGTCCAAAAAAAAAAAACTCCCCTAGAGAGTAGTAATCATCTAAGTGGTAGGTCAAAATGGTGCTTTCAAAAGAGGAGGTCAAATTTTTGTTTGATGCCATCTTTGAATTTGCAAATTTTTTGTGTATGTCATTGTCAATTTTTTGCTTAGTCTTCATGTCATCAAAAAACCTTTTGCTGGCCGCCATTGTGTTGTCTCTCTCTTTGATTGGATTTGTCATCAATGTTTGTTGATGCTTGTTGGCAATGCCTCTCCTTGCTTGAAGGGCCAAGGAACTCCGAAGTTTTTTTGTGTGTGTATCTTTGTGCAAATGCCTATATTGGCATTACATACATTCCATGTGAGATCATAGACCTCGTGCATATGATTCTCTTGTGCAAGGGGGTCTTACCAACATGGTAGTGTCCTTTGATCTAAATACACAAAATCATCTCCATAGGAGATAACATACATTTCATGCATTGTGCTCACACTTTGGCTTTGCTTCATGTTTTTTCTTGCCTCGTGCACTACTATGGGAGTTTAGGTGTGAAATCTTGCTTGGTTAAACTTAGCATCGGGTGCTAAACAATGCTAAAGTTGTGCTCTTTAGACGCCTTGTGGGAACTCACTGTGGGAAAGCACCCTTGGATAAGGCTCATTGGCTGATAAGATATTGTCCAGTCAAAGTTAGGAGCACTACTTGCGAGTAGCTGGTTGGTGGCATTAACGAGCACAGTGTCATAATATCTAACTTTACCAAATGATTTTCTCATATTAAACTAATCACATAATATGGAAAGATAAAAGGGGAACAAGAGTTAGTATATATATATATATGTGTGTGTGTGTGTGTGTGTGTGTGTGTGTGTGTGTGTGTGTGTGTGTGTGTGTGTGTGCGCGCGCTTCTAGACCTATCTCAATAGGGGACCAAAAGGAGAAATGGTTGCATCTCAATAGGGGTCCAAAAGGGTCTACCAAAGAGCAATGTGCAATAAGTGCTTCTAAATTTACCTCAGCAAGGGACCAAGAGGAGAGATGGTTACATCTCAAAAGGGGTCCAAACGGAGGTAGTCTATCAAAGAGTAATGTGCATCTAATGGAGCTTAAAAGACCTTAGGGTTAGCTTCATTAAAGACCTCCAAAAGTTAGTGTTATAAATTCCTTTGACCTTACGCAAGCTAGGGCTAACCTCAAGGGGGGAATCGTACCCAAGCATGAGGTGCTAAGACGCTTAAAGTGGTTGTGAGAACCTTGCCCAAAGCTTGAGGTGATTTTTATGCTCAAATGACTAAGGTTTTTGAAATGTTAAATTCAAAGATAAATTATCAAGAGGCATGAACGTATTCAATTCAAAACAAATGACTTAAAGAAGCATAAAAGACACATGCTTGTTTGATTGACTAAGTCCTTGAAGTATTCAATTCAACAAAATGACTTAATAAACATAAAAGACACATGTTCAAAAGATCCTCCACATGTGGCGCTCATGATGCGCTTTAATGCTATTGGTTAGGTTTTAAAGGGGTCCAATGAGAATTTAGATACATAAAAATAAATAATTAAATTCTTTCTCTCAAAGAAGAAAAAGAGGACACATGTCCAAATGAAATAATAAAATAATACAAGAGAGAGAGAGGGATAGACAGAGGTGTCGACCAAGCATGAAAGGGGGGTATACTCTCCCACACACACACACACATTCTCTCATTGTGTGGAGTGCAAAAGTGCAAGAGCTCCATCTCCTTCTCCAAGTTTGTTGAGAAGTGGAGAGCCTACACCAACACTCTTGAATATGGAATGCAAATCCAACCAAGAGCCATGCTTCAATGCTTAAGCTTTCCATCTTCTTCATCTTCATTACTATGCTATTATGCTATGCTAAGCAAGAAGAGTGATGATAAGTGAGAAACTATTTCATGTTGTTTTTCCTATAGGTGAAGTAGAATCCCCCTTCAGGGAGCTTCATGTTGGCAGCCATGCGATTGAACCATGGTGCCCCTAGGATAACATCCTCATGTTGGAAGGGAGAGATTTAAAAAAAAAGTTTTTTTTGTCGACGTAGCTTTGGACATGAAGCCTCAACTTCCCAATCAAGGGAGTAACGGAGGCTTGCTATCCCTTGAAAGCTGTGTCAGCAGTTACAATATCTCCCATCTCAAAAGCTTGAATGTCCAACTTGGTGGCCAACTCCATTGATATGAAGTTGTGAGTAGAGTCAGGGTCAAACAAATGAAGGCATCATGCTCCACCGTAGCTTTGAGATGTAAACCCCAAAACTTGTCTACATATTTGTGGATAGAATCGTTGAAGAGTAGCTTCAAACTCCACCATTTGGTAAGCACTTTGTCCTTTGCATTGCTTGCAAGAAATTGCTTTATGATGGAAACTCGTAGAGTTTTCCATGTCTTTGGGGCCATGCCATTGCCATAAAGGCTAGCCCACCATTGACGAGTAGATTTTTGAAAGTGCATAGCTACATGGTGTAGCTTGGAGGACTCCGTGAAGCCCTCGTCTCCAAAGGTCTCATCAAATTGTTGGATGAAGGCCAATACTTTGTTGGTGGCACCAAAGGTGCCATCATAAGTGAGAAAAGAGATACTCTTTTCTCCTTCTTTAAATTTCTTGAGCTTTTGGGACCTTCGCCATGCATGGTAAGTTTTGTGATGTCCTCTCCTCTTGTATTCTCTAGGGGAATAACTACTGTTTTCTTCGGAAGAGGAGGAATGTGAAGAAGAAGAAGAAGAGGGTGACCTCTTTCTTGCCTTTTTCTTCCTTTGTTTCCTCTCTTCCCTTTTGAAGTAATGAGGAGAAGGACTATGGGTTAACCATTTCCTCTTGGGAGGAGTTGGCGATAGTCTAGACTGCTATCTTCATGGAGCCACATCTTTAGAGGAACTTAGAAATTCACTTCTTTCTCGTTCTTTGGATTCCTCCTCTCTTATGGGAGAGAGTCTTCTTTTGGGAGTCTCATCAAGAGACCTCCTAAACTCTCTCTCCTCTTGGAGAGGAAGGGAAATCCCATAAGCACGAAGTTGTTGGGTAACTTTGGCTTGCAAAGTAGGGTTTCCCATAGCTTGATGCAACCTAGTAAACCTAGTAACAAGATAAATCATAAACATGGGGGCATCATCATTAGCACTTTCATGTGCAAAATCAAAGTTATCAATGTTCATTCTACTCTCTTGGTTATTGTCATCCATGCTAATATGTGTTTACTTAGTGTATTCTTTGGCAACTCAAAATCTCAGTTGCTACTCCTCTTAGCCTTTGAAAATAAGCACTTAAGTATCTACACCCACGGCTCAAATTGGTTAATTATAGAGAGTAGTGGGGTGGGTCTAACATAGTAGAATTGCCAAGGGATAGCTCCTTTTGGACTTCTTATGGATCAATAATGGTAAAATCGTAGGCAAGTGTAAAAAGACCCCATTATTAAGATCAAACCTCCCGAGGTGTGCACCATATCCCACATAGTGGGCTCAACAAAACCGATAATAGATCCCAATCTCACTTACCCTAATATAATTAACAAAATCAACCATTAATAGGATACTTAAGGATCTCTCTTCTTAAGCAAGAAAAGAGAAATCAAATGCTCTAAAGCCAATGTAATGAGAATGGCCTATGAACTTTGAGAATAGCGAAATTAAGAGAATTAAAGTGAGCATTTTTGTGAGATCACTTTGAGAACATAGAGGGTAAACTTAATTAATGGTAGCAACATGAACATAGTACTTAATTAACTTGGCATGAACAATACTTTTGCAAGAGAGAGAGTATTAGAGAACATGACAATAGTTGAAGACCGGATTTACTTGGAGCCGGTCCCCCCTCCAAAAGGCGTTTGTATTATAGATTCTCCCATCAAGAGAGACTTGGTACAATACAATCTTTGTGTTCCTTGTGACCTTATTGATGCTATGAATATGGAAAGCTTCATGCATCACGAGCATAGCATAAACTTTGCAAAAAGCATTAACTATCCCAAGCCCGAGTCCCAAGGCCTCAAACACCTTCGAAGGTGGAGGGAGCTAGCGGGGATTGAGGGTAGGGAAGAGGAAGAAGAAACATTCCCTAGGAATACATAGAGCTAACGAGTCGGGGAACACCATATCCCTGCAATAAAGGGAATCAAGAGGAATTAGAGTTGTCTAGTTTCCTAAATGGATTCCAATATGTTTTCAATGATGACATCCCTAGTGAGCTATCTCCAAAACGAGGGGATGATGAGACCATGCAATAGAGCTTCTACTAGGAAGCTCACCTCCTAATAAACCTCCTTATTGAGTTTCACAAACTCAACAAAAGGAGATCATGAGGCAATTGCATGAACTGGTGGAAAAAGGGATGGCGAAGCCTAGCTCCTCTCTATTTTGTTCGCTAGTACTTTTAGTGCAAAAGAAAGATGACACATATCACGTGTGTCGACTTTAGAGCACTAAATACGATCATTGATAAATGCTCCAGCTGCATTCAAACTTACAATGGACAAAAATCTTCAGGCCACTTAAACTCTCTTGAGGAGTATAAGTGACACCTCTAGGTAATCTTTCAAGTTGTGACAGAGAATACGCTTTTCATTAATCAAAAGAAAAGTGATTTTTTCTTACAAGAGATTCAATATTTAGGTCACATTATCTATCAAGATGGTATATTTATGAATCCATCAAAGTTGGAGGTAATAAAAGCATGGCCTAATCCAAGGAATCTACATGAGCTAAGAAGATTTATTGGTATGTGTGCATACTATAGACGCTTCATAGCAAACTTCTCTCAAATAGCACCATTGCATGACTTAACAAGGAAGAACGTTAAGTACTCATGGACTGCTAAAGAACAAAATGCTTTTGACAAGCTCAAAGAGAAGCTTACCTCTCAACTAGTCCTTATGTTTCTAGATCTTTCAAAGTCATTTGAGGTCCAATGTGATGCTTGTGGTGATTGCCTTGGAGCAGTTTTTCTTCAAGAAGGGCATGCCATAGCATATGAGATCCGAAGGTGCAATGTTGATGAATGAGTCTTGGGCATATACAAAAAAGAGCTTTTAGTTGTTCTACATGCCCTAGACACATGGAAGCACTATCTCTTCGGGGCTCCATTCATCCTACGAATGGATCACAAAGTTTCAAGTACTTCATGACAAAAACCAAGCTTTCCGACAAACAAATGAGGTGGGTAAATTTTCTTTCGCAATTTAAATTTCATATTGCTCACATTGATGGCAAGCACAATCAAGTGGTCGATGCACTTTCACAACGGCCAAGGGTAAATGTGGTGTCTATAGCAACTCACAATGATCTATCTTTTATGATAGATGCGTATGCTACTAACCAAGACTTTAAGTAGGTAATTACAGCCTTTGCATTGAGGGGGAAAAAAAAGACCATTTACCTTGAAGGATGGTTATCTTCCAAACGGCAATAGGCTATGTTTTACTCATCCATACAATAAGAAATCCATGTATGAATCCCATGCTTCTCCTTATATGGGACAAAGAAGGATTCCATAATCTACTCTTCAAGGAGTAGAAAAATTTTTATGTTGGTCTACCATGAAAATTAAACATACAAGAGCATGTTTCAAAATGCATAGTGTACCAAAAATTGAAATTTGATCGAGGAAAGAAAATTGGATTGTTTCACTTGGCAGGCTTAGCAAGAAAACACACTCTATGCTTGTCAAAAAGACTATTAAGGCACATCAAGCGGTAACCCTCTCTAGATCTCAAATTTTCAAGTATCATAGCATGCCAACATCCATAGTGTCGGACAAAGATCCTAGAATGACCAGTAATTTCTAGAAGGGTCTCTTTGAAAATCTAGGAAGTAGATTAAATTTCTCTTTTGGCCTATCATCCACAAACGGATGACCAAAGTCAATTAACTAATCTAACGATTCTTGAATCTACTAAAAGCCTATGTCATGGAAGTAGATCAACATTCTCAATGAGAGAAGTACCTACCTCTTATAGAGTATGCGTACTATGACATTGTATATACTTCTATGGGGAAAGCACCTTTCGAGGTTAAAGAGGGAAGATCCAAAAGTCTCCTACTACTTAAGGTATATGGGAAGATCTTCACTGCTAATGAATATAGTTGAGACTAACAAGAATCTTTTCCAAAGAGTAAAAAGGGTTATATCTGTTAAGTATGGAGCCTGATTTACCCTTGTAATTTTCTGTGGTAAAAGTGCACATTTGTAAGGCCCCCATTATGAGGATAAGTCATCGTGCGTGAAGGAAAATCACTCAACGGAAACCAAAATTTTCATAGCCAAGAATCAGGGGCAACTTTAGGGGCCACGGGGGCAGAAGCCCCCGAGACTTTTTTTTCCCCCTCGTCGGAATATTCCCTTTTGCCGGAATATTATGGCCGGACGGCGGCCGAAAAGTGGTCGGAAAACAACCATCGGTTGGCCGGTGGCCGGTGGTCGAAAGTCAATGGCCGGTGGCCGAATTCAAAAGCGGACTTGTCTTCTCAAGGGCGGCCACACATGGGCAGATTGAAGGGTCCGATTTGGACTTATCTACACAAGGGCGGCTACACATGGCTGTCTCTCATGAGAGAGGGCAGCCCTTTTGGCCTATAAAAGGAGGCCATTTCTACACACATTTCATAGTGTAAAGTTGATGCAACAAGGTGAGTGTGAGGTGGTGAGAGTGAAGCAAGGCGGGAGCTCCATTAAGGGTATAATCCCTTTGTAAACTACTTCTTGTTTTGAAGTACCAAAGCCATTGAGTGGCTGCTTTTCCGTGGACGTAGCCCACATTGGGTGAACCACGTATATCGTGTGTACTCTCTCTCTCTCTCTACTCTATAATCTCTTGTGCGTGAAATCTATCTCTCTCCATTAAGTAATCTACTCAAATATCTATTTAGCTACGTCTTATTTCCTAACAACTGGTATCAGAGCAAGGTTTGCTCGTAGCTAAATTATCCCAAGGAAAGGATTCCTTGAATTGAGTGGAAGTTATGGCGGAGGAAGGGAAGCTCAAGATTGAGAAGTTCAACGGCAAAAACTACCAACATTGGAATATGCAGATTGAAGACTATCTCTACCAGCAGGACCTCTATTCGCAACTAGGCGGTCTTGCGAAGAAGCCCACAACAATGGCAGATGAAGCATGGATTGTCCTTGATCGAAAGGCACTGGGAACAATCCGGTTAATCTTGGCGTCAACGGTGGCCTTCAATGTTTCGGAGATGAAGACCACGGAGGACTTGATGAAGTCACTTGACGACTTCTACGAGAAACCATTGGCATCCAATAAGGTATTTCTTATGAAGCGCTTGTTCAATCTAAAGATGGCAGAGAATGGTTCAGTTGCAGAACACCTAAATGACTTTAACACAAACATAAGTCAACTTCGATCGGTGAAAATCAATTTCGATGACGAAGTGCAAGCTCTCCTTATACTATCATCTCTACCGGATAGTTGGGACAGCCTTGTGATGGCTGTAAGTAATTCTATCTCTGGCACAAATACTCTTTAGTTTGATGATGTTGTGGGTGTTCTCCTAAGCGAGGAAATGCGAAGGAGAAGCCCAAGAGAATCATCAAGTGCTGCACTATCAGTGTAAACAAGAGGAAGGCCTAAGGAGAGGTTCAAAAACCAAAAGGGTCGTGATTGCTCAAGGCGGAGCAAGTCACGCACAAAGTTGGTTCTTGAATGTTGGAACTGCGGCAAGAAGGGCCACGTCAAGAAGGTTTGCTGGTCCACGAAGAAGAAGGAGTCAGAGTCTCAAGACAACAAGCCAACATTGGAGGCCAATGTGGCAAGTAAAGTGGAGCAAAATGCTCTAATTCTCTCATTAGACAATGTGTCTAATTCTTGGATAGTAGATTTCGGGGCTTCGTTCCATGCGACACCACACAAGCAACATTTCCAAGATTACACCAAAGGTAATTTTGGGTATGTATACTTGGGAGATGATGAAGCTTGTGAGATTGTCGGCAAAGGTACAGTTTCTGTCAAAACTGCTAACGAAAATGAATGGAAGCTTAAAGATGTTAGGCATGTTCCTTCTCTTCGCAAAAATTTGATCTCTACAGGACAATTAGACGATGAAGGTCACAACATTGCATTTGGAAACAAATGGTGGAAGATCTCTAAGGGATCTTTGGTGGTTGCCAAAGGAGAAAAGGTTGGTACACTTTACTTGTGTATTGTTGTTAGCACGCAACCTTCAGCTTGTGCAGCAACTACAGAAGTTGACAGTGCGGTGTGGCACTGCCGGCTTGGGCATATGAGTGCCAAAGGAATGCAAATCCTTCAAACAAAGAAGCTTCTACCAGGTTTGAAAGAAGTGGACTTAGAGTTCTGTGAAGATTGTGTTTATGGTAAACAAAAGAGGATAAAATTTTAAAAATCCAGAAATGAAAGAAAAAATAAAAAACTTGAGTTTGTTCATTCTGATGTTTGGGGTCCTGCAAGTACACCATCACTTGGTGGCTCATTGTACTATGTAACATTCATAGACGATGCGACTAGAAAAACATGGGTTTATGTCATGAAGAATAAATCCGATGTATTTTCCATATTTCAAAGGTGGAAAGCCTTTGTGGAGAATGAAACAGGTACCAAGGTTAAATGCCTCAGATCCGACAATGGAGGCGAATATTGCAGCCAAGCTTTTGAAAGCTTTTGTGCTAGCAATGGCATTTAGAGGCAAAGGACAACCCCAAGGACACCTCAACAAAATGGAATTTCGGAAAGGATGAACAGGACAATCATGGAGCGAGCATGAAGCATGCGGCTACATGCAGGCCTACCGCTTGAGCTTTGGGCGGAAGCTATAAGTACGTCTGTGTACTTCATCAATCGGTCACCTTCAACGGCATTGGATGAGGGAGTTCCAGAAGAGGCATGGACAGGTAAACCGGTGAATTATGCATTTCTCAAATTGTTTGGGTGTGAGGCTTTCATGCACATAGATAGAAGCCTAAGATCAAAGCTAGATGCAAAGTCCAAAAAGTGTTTCTTCATTGGCTATGGAGAAGGTAACTTTGGGTATCGCCTATGGAATCCTGAAGATGGTAAAATCTTAAGGAGTAGGGATGTAATTTTTAATGAACAAAATATGTACAAAGATTACTTGGAAAGAAAACAAACAAAAGAAACAGGTGATGAGTACATGGAGCTTGAGGACGGTGAAGACTCAAGGACTGCAAATGGTGACAATGTGCAACAACGTCAACCAAATGAGGAGCCTCAACCTATTCTCCAAAGATCTACAAGAGCAAGTAGACCTCCAGAAAGGTTTGTTCCTTCCTTCAACCATCTCTTGATCTCAGATTCTGGAGAGCCGGAATCATATGAAGAAGCTATGCAACATGAATCCAAAGAAGAATGGACGAAGAGCATGCAAGTGGAGATGGACTCACTACATCGCAACCAAACATGGGAGTTGGTTGAGTTGCCTAAAGGTAAGCGGGCACTTCAAAACAAATGGGTGTACAAGGTGAAGGAAGAAGAAGGTGGGAAGAAAAGGTACAAGTTTAGGCTTGTGGTAAAAGGTTTTTCTCAAAAGAAAGGCATTGACTTCAATGAAATATTTTCTCCTGTTGTAAAAATGAACTCAATTAGGCTTGTCTTAAGCCTTGTGTCTGCTCATGATCTAAATCTCGATCAAATGGATGTAAATACGGCATTCCCTCACGGTGACTTAGAGGAGGAAATCTACATGCTTCAACCAAAGGGGTATGGAGTAAAAGGTAAGGAGAAAATGGTTTGCAGATTAAAGAAGAGCTTGTATGGTTTAAAGCAAGCATCAAGACAATGGTACTTGAAGTTTGATCGATGGATGTTGGATCATGGATTCACAAGATACAACTCGGATCACTGCGCCTACACAAAGAATTTGGGAGATGGGAAATTCATCATCCTAATGTTGTATGTTGATGACATGTTGATTGCAAGTGCTAACATGAAGGACATCAAAGACCTAAAAGAGGAGCTGTCTAAATCTTTTTCAATAAAAGATTTAGGTGCTGCAAAGAGGATACTTGGTATGAAAATATCAAGGGACAGGACGAAGAAGACAATAAAGCTATCTCAAGAAGATTACATCAAGAAGGTACTAGAAAGGTTTGCAATGCAAAATGCAAAACCAGTTTCTACACCTTTGGCTGGTCACTTTAAACTAACGAAGGATATGTGTCCAAAGACACAAGAGGAGATAGCCTATATGTCTAAAGTTCCATATGCTACAGCGGTAGGTTCTCTAATGTATGCTATGGTCTGGACAAGGCCAGACATTGCACATGCAGTGGGAGTTGTGAGTAGGTTCATGGACAACCCAGGTAAAGAGCATTGGCAAGCTGTGAAGTGGATACTTAGGTATCTAAAAGGGACAACAACAAATTCTTTGTATTTTGGAGGAACTGATATTTTTCTAGAAGGGTATGCTGATGCAGATATGGCAGGTGACAAAGATACTCGAAGGAGCACTACTGGCTATGTGTTCACGATTGGAGGCACAGCAGTAAGCTGGGCTTCAAAGCTGCAGAAAGTGGTTTCACTTTCTACCACGGAAGCAAAGTATGTAGCAATGACGGAGGCAAGCAAAGAAATTATGTGGCTTCACAGATTCTTAGAAGAGCTTGGATTCAAACAAGACAATTGTGTCTTGTACAGTGATAGCCAAAGCGCTATCCATCTTGCGAAGAACTCAACCTTTCATTCAAGGACAAAGCACATTGAGGTGAGGTATCACTTCATATGCACTCTTTTGGAAGAGGGACAGCTAAAGCTAGGAAAAGTGCATACAAGTGAAAATCCTACAGACATGTTTACAAAGGTGGTCAACAAGGAAAAGTTGAGCTTTTGCTCATCTTCAATCGGCATTCAAGGATAAGAAGCCAGAATGGAAAGCAGTCACAGGTTTGGTTTGGAGATCAGTCTCCAAGTGGGAGATTGTTAAGTATGGAGCCTGATTTACCCTTGTAATTTTCTGTGGTAAAAGTGCACATTTGTAAGGCCCCCATTATGAGGAGAAGTCATCGTGCATGAAGGAAAATCACTCAACGGAAACCAAAATTTTCACAGCCAAGAATCAGGGGCAACTTTCTGCCCCCGAGACTTTTTTTTTCCCTCGCCGGAATATTCCTTTTCGCCGGAATATTAAGGCCGGACGGCGGCCAAAAAGTGGTCGGAAAACAACCATCGGTTGGCCGGTGGCCGGTAGTCAATGGCCGGTGGCCGGTGGTCGGAAGTCAATGGCCGGTGGCCAAATTCAAAAGCGGACTTGTCTTCTCAAGGGTGGCCACACATGGGCGGATTGAAGGGTCCGCGATTTGGACTTATCTACACAAGGGCGGCTACACATGGCTGTCTCTCATGAGAGAGGGCAGCCCTTTTGGCCTATAAAAGGAGGCCATTTCTACACACATTTCATAGTGTGAAGTTGATGCAACAAGGTGAGTGTGAGGTGGTGGGAGTGAAGCAAGGCGGGAGCTCCATTAAGGGTATAATCCCTTTGTAAACTACTTCTTGTTTTGAAGTACCAAAGCCATTGAGTGGTTGTTTTTCCGTGGACGTAGCCCACATTGGGTGAACCACGTATATCGTGTGTACTCTCTCTCTCTCTCTCTCTCTCTCTCTCTCTACTCTATAATTTTTTGTGTGTGAAATCTATCTCTCTCCATTAAGTAATCTACTCAAATATCTATTTAGCTACGTCTTATTTCCTAACAATATCCATCTTACAGCAAAGGCAAAAAGGGTTGTTGCTAATAAGCACAGAAGATCCTTAGCCTTTAAGAAAAATGATTGGGTCTTGCTAAAGTTTCTCAAGCCTCATCTAAGGCATTCTACGGGTAAGATACTTACGGGCCACCAAGAGTATTATGCTAAACTAGCAAAAAGATACCATGGTCCTTTTTAAATTCTTAAGCCAATCAATCAGATGGCTTATCAATTAAAGTTGCCCAATCGTTGGCTCATTCACAATGTCAACCATGTGAGCCTACTCAAGCCTTACAAAGGAGAGCCACAAAAAGAACCAACAATGGAGGACCCGCTAGAGATCAAAGATCAAGAAGAGGTGTCGCAGCCTGAATCGATTCTTGACACATGAAGACAAGGTACTAAGAAACGGTAAGATTATCCAATGATATCTTGTTAAGTTTAAGAATTATCCTTTTAAAGATGCTAGATGGATAAGGAACCTAGCTTAAGGATAATATGAACCTTGTCGATGCTTACAATGCTAAACTAGAGTAAACAAATGAAAATGCATTTTAAATTAACAACGTTTTTGTCTTATAAGACTCATTTTCTTTCTTTTATTGTGCACAAAATTTAGGAAGTATGCATGCTTAGGATCATGTTTGTGGTGACTACATCACCCAAACACCAAGTAGAACTTGTCACTCTACTTTGGAAGTATGGACTAAAGAGCAGACATGCTTGCGGCAGCTCAGTCTCTCAAACACCAAATGGATTAGTCATCCATTTTGGAATGATGTCGTAGGGTAAAGAGGGATCCTCTACCCGCTAAGAAACATGGACTAATGACTAGGCTTTATTTTCTCTACCTCATAGTCGAGGACGACTATGATTTCAAGAGAGAGGTAATTTCATAAATTTAATATCTAACTTTACCAAATGATTTTCTCATATTAAACTGATCACTTAATATGGGAAGATAAAAGGGGAACAAGAGTTAGTATATATATATGTGCTTCTAGACCTATCTCAACAGGGGACCGAAAGGAGAAATGGTTGCATCTCAATAGGGATCAAAAAGAAGACGGTCTACCAAAGAGCAATGTGCAATAAGTGCTTCTAGATTTACCTTAGCAAGGGACCAAGAGGAGAGATGGTTACATCTCAAAAGGGGGTCCAAACAGAGGTTGTCTATCAAAGAGCAACGTGCATCTAATGGATCTTAAAAGGCCTTAGGGTTAGCTTCATTAAAGACCTCCAAAAGTTAGTGTTAAAAAGTCCTTTGACCTTACGCAAGGTAGGGCTAACCTCGAGGTGGGAATCATACCCAATCATGAGATGCTAAGACGCTTAAAGTGGTTGTGGGAACCTTGCTCAAAGCTTGAGTTGATTTTTATGCTAAAATGACTAAGGTTTTTGAAATGTTAAATTCAAAGATAAATTCTCAAGAGGCATGAACATCCATGCTTTCCATGCTTGATTGACTAAGGCTTGAAATATTTAATTTAAAACAAATGACTTAAGAGGCATAAAAGACACATGCTTGCTTGATTGACTAAGTCCTTGAAATATTCAATTCAATCAAATGACTTAATAAGCATAAAAGACACATGTTCAAATGATCCTCCACATGTGGCTCTCATGGTGTGCTTTAATGCTATTGGTTAGGTTTTAAAGGGGTCCAATGAGAATTTAGATACATAAAAATAAATAATTAAGTTCTTTCTCTCAAAGAAGAAAAAGAGGACACATGTCCAAATGAAATAATAAAATAATACAAGAGAGAGAGATAGAGAGAGGTGTGGACCAAGCATGAGAGAGGGTTATACTCTCCCACACACACACACATTCTCTCATTGTGTGGAGTGCAAAGTGCAAGAGCTCCATCTCCTTCTCCAAGTTTGTTGAGAAGTGGAGAGCCTACACCAACACTCTTGGCTATGGAATGCAAATCCAACCAAGAGCCGTGCTTTAATGCTTAAGCTTGCCATCTTCTTCATCTTCATTACTATGCTATTATGTTATGATAAGCAATAAGAGTGATGATAAGTGAGGAACTATTTCTTTCTCCTAGGGAATGTTTCTTCTTCTTCTTCCCTACCTCATTCCCCGCTATCTCTCTCCACCTTCGAAGGTGTTTGAGGCCTTGGGACTGAGGCTTAGGATAGTTAATGCTTTTTGCAAAGTTTATATTATGCTCATGATGCATGAAGCTTTCCATCTTCATAGCATCACCAAGGTCACAAGGAACACAAAGATTGTTTGTACCAAGTCTCTGTTGATGGGAGAATCTATAATACAAACGCCTTTTGGAGGGGGGACCCACTCCAAGTAAATCCGGTCCTCAACTATTGTCATGTTCTCTAAAACTCTCTCTCTTGCAAAAATATTGTTCATGCCAAGTTAATTAAGTACTATGTTCATGTTGCTACCATCAATTAAGTCCACCCTCTATGTTCTCAAAGTGATCTCACAAAAATGCTCACTTTAATTCTTTTAATTCCGCTATTTTCAAAGTTCATAGGCCATTCCCATTACACGCAGTCAGCTTCTTAATTCATCATCAAATGAATTCAAATGAGATTTTTATATAGGAGAAGGAGGAGGTATCTTGTTTACATCATCTGTGAGGTGTGAGAGACTCTTCAAATTAGCTTAAATGGAGAGGATCATGGGGAAAACTTGTATGCACCTTTTAAGGGGCTATTTTGATCCTCCAAATGGACTCATATGCAAGTGTACTAGGTCAAGAAACCTCCATGGGTCATGTATGGATGGGAATCATCTAGGATGTCTAGGCATGCATAACTAGTTAGGGAAGGGCTCCATAAGTGGTGTGAATTATGTCACACACCCTAATAAGCTTCCCCTTGAGGGTCATATGTAGCACTTAAACACAAAGTGTCCTCCCCTAGAGAACTTAACAGTAGGGTGTAGGAATCAAACATCTCTCCTAGAGAATTTAGTAGTGGGAGTAGACCAAAAGAAACACCTCCCCTAGCTAGTAGTAGGCGATTAGGTGGTAGGTCAAAATGGTGCTTTCAAAAGAGTTCCTTCCATATCGAAGGTCAAATTTTTTTGATGCCATCTTCAAATTTGCAGATTGTTTGTGTATGTTGTCACTATCATTTTAAGCGTGGCTCAAGTAGTTTGTAACACCATACCTGAATATGAAAGGGGATGAATATGAGGCCATGTCATGGCTTTCTATCAACAATACTAGGATGAGAGTAGAACGAGAATGCTAAATCTGACCAGGACTGAAGCACCACATCAAGAACGAGAACGAGAAGAAAGAAGTCGAGCAGAGGAACAATCACTTGCTAGACCAATCAGGAACTATGGATTAGGAGCACCACTAGGGGAGGAACATGTACCATATACTATGCCAAAAAGGGCTCATAGAGGAGGAATAGAGGATCCTATGTTCAAAATGATGGATTGCTAGAATCATACCTTCTCAAGTCCAAAAATGGCTTAACAAGAAATATTCTAGAAATAGGGATTTGAGGGATCATGTGGCAACATTTGTGTGTGTCATTAGGCCAAGGAAGTATTCAACTTTCCCACACAGTTTGCAGGATTTGGGCTACTCTAAAGGAGGATGCCACCACCTGGTTCAACTCTATTGAACGTAGAGATTTTGAGTCAATGGAGGAGGTATTTGACAAGTTTATCGAGGAATACTCTCAAAGAGGGATAGCTCAAATACGGTCTCACAAGTCCATAGGTTCAAGCAAAAAGAGAGAGAATCCATTAGAAAAACAACCTTAAGATTGAAACACTACGTAAAATTCTGCCCTGTGGAAGAGTTATCAACTCAATCCCAGCTCATGTTGATATTCATCCAAGGATTGAGAAATGTGGATCTTTAGAAGGATTTGCATATGAAGAAGAGCTCAACTCTAAACAAGTTGACCAAGGAGGCTCTATACCTAGTAGATGATTGTGTTGTCTACAAGGAAGGTGACTACAGGGATGTAGATGATGATTCGTCATCATAGCATATTGGATTTGTCTACAAATTCAGCACAAAAAAGTGAAGCAATTTTAAATAAGGAGAGACTTTTTGAGGAAGTGCTCAAAAGGATTAGCCCGTTTGCTAATCCACGTGGTAAGCAACCTAAGTGGTGTGCCATTGAGTAGAAATGAACTAATCATGCTACGAAAGAGTGTTACTATAACAAGGGCTATGTGACAAAGGAACAATATGCCCCACCGGCCCAAGTAGCACCTCCTCAAGTACCACCAATGCCTAGGTATACCGTCAAAAATTCGCCAAGACCAGTAAGGGTTGAACGGTCACAACCAATTTTGGGACAACAGCAACCTCTGCTAGGAATGAGACTAGTGGGCATTAGGTATGCACCCACTATAGAGAAATCGGAGGAACAATCCTTAGTGCATGTGAATGTGTATTACAAAGAGTCAAGTGAATACGAGGCTAGTTCAGCATACTATCCACCCGAAGAGCCGAAAGCATTGGAACCCTGGAGCATGATTGGGAATGTTGACCACCAACTGTTGCTCATGCTGCAGAAGAAGGTAGATACAGTTTGGATGAACGCACATTGTTGTTCGTTTGCCAATGGTGGCTTAGCAGGACAAAGTCCTGCCTATCAACAGAGAGCAGCACCAAAAGCACCACGCCAACATTTAGGACTGTGCTACAAGTGTGGTGGTGACCACCTTATGAAAGACTGTCCTCATATAGAGATCATTAGAGTGAACGTATGCTATCCGGATTGCGGCATTACTCATTTGATTAGTAGGCTGACCAAAAAACCCAAATAAAACGATGAAAACAACGTTAATGAATGCTCTAACAACACGAGTGAACTGGAACAAATGATAGCAGATGTCAAAATTTACGATTTTCCAAATTTAAAATTTAGACGTCAAGAGCGCTACAAGAAAAGAGAGCTGAAAACAAACCAAGGGAGAACCCTATGCCTAGAATAAGGGATAAAACACATTTTTTGATGCTTATAAAGGCTGAAGATTGTGTCAAGGACAAGATATCTGGAAGGTTCTCTAAATCTCAAGATCCAAAACAAAAGAGAGCATAAGAGACTTGCAAAAACAAACAAGAAAGTTAGAATCTTAAACAAAACCCAAACAAACAAAAGAACCAGCATTAAAGGAGTTTGGAGAAACTAAATGGACCAAGGTGGAGAGAAAGAAGAAGTATCGAGAGCTTAAGAAAACTCTCAAGAAAGTATGGACAATGGAAGTAGAAAGTGGGGAAGGATAAGACGAGAAAAATGAAGACAAAATGAGTGTGTCCTCCCACTACAGAAAATTCACTATCCAAGATCGGAAGGTAGTGATGACACAACCTCTACAAGAGCAAAAGGACAAGGAGTCGTACGATGGGCCTGAGATGCAAAGAAGATAGACTTGGTAGGACCCGGAGAAGAGTCATGCCCAGCCTACATAGCAACAGACCTAAATCCAGAAGAGGAGGAGAAGCTTACAAGCCTTCTCAAGGAGTACAAGGACGTGTTCGCTTGGTCAAATAAAGACCTAAAAGGAGTACAACCTACGATATGCCAGCACACAATCCCTTTAAAACTTGTTGCAAAGCCTAGCCGACAGAGACTTTACACGTACAAGGCCATAGCATTAGCATAAGGTAGTGAAGTTTAGTTGTCGTTGTCGTCACTATTGTTGTTGTTGTTGTCATTGTCATTATTGTTTCCATTGTTGGTTCCACCAGCCTATCCTTGTGAAGAAAAGTATGAGCTCCACACTTGTGTCCAAGACTCTACATGCCTCTCAGAGGTTGCACACTCCCTTGCACTATGGTATCTAGAATCTACCTAGTTCTCAGCTACATTGTGGGCAAGAGCGACACAATGCTTGACATCCTCTTCGATCAAAATTTGAGCATAGTTTAGCTCATACATGGTGTTAAACAAGGATTTCGTGGTTTCATAGGTTTTGATGGGCAAGAGCAACACAATGCTTGACATCCTCTTTGATCAAAATTTGAGCACAGTTTAGCTCATACATGGTGTTGAAGAGGGATTTTGTGGTTTCATTGGCTTCAAGGAAAGCTTTTCTGTTGTTGTGTGCACTTTGTGCTTCACAAAAGCTAAGAATTTAATATAAAGTATCCAGCATATACTTAGCATGAGCATTGTTAATAGTGTCGAATTGTGAGGCATCGATCACATCCCAAAGCATGTTCACATTCAACAACTTGGCTATGCTCAATGCTTTGTCCACGGTCCCCTCTTGGCATGGTGAATGTATAGAAGCAAGAAGAAACTCAAGATACATTGCTCATGAAAAAGTGCAAAGAGAAATTGCAAATGAATGAAATGTGTAGTTGAATTTTGGCTTGACTAATGCACCAGCTACTTTCAATCGTCTCATGGAGAAAATTTTTAGACCATATCGTAAATTCACAAGAGTGTTCTTTGATGATATCATCATCTACTCCAAGTCTTTGGAGGAACATAAGCAACATCTCCAAGTGATTTTTCAAGCCTTGAGGGAGAACAAACTTTTTCTCAACCAAAAGAAAAGTGAATTCTTCCTTCAAGAGATTCAATATCTAGGTCATATTATCTCTCACGATGGTATTAGTATGGATCCATCAAAGTTAGAGGTAATAAAATCATGGCCTAACCCAAGGAATCTACATGAGCTAAGAAGCTTTATTGGTATGTGTGCATACTATAGACGCTTCATAGCAAAATTCTCTCAAGTAGCAGGACCACTACACGACTTAACAAAGAAGAACGTTAAGTTTGTATGGACTGCTAAGGAGCAAAATGCTTTTGAAAAAATCAAAGAGAAGCTTACTTCCCAACCAGTCCTCGTGCTTCCGGATCTCTCAAAGCCATTTGAGGTCCAATGTGATGCTTGTGGTGATTGCCTTGGAGCGGTTTTGCTTCAAGAAGGGCATGCCATAGCATATGAGAGCCGAAGGCTCAATAGTGATGAACGAGTCTTGGCCATTTATGAGAAAGAGCTTTTAGCTGTTCTACATGCCCTAGACACATGGAAGCACTACCTATTGGGGACTCCATTTATCCTACGAACCGACCACCAAAGTCTCAAGTATTTCATGACCCAAACTAAGCTTTCCGACAAACAAATGAAGTGGGCAAATTTTCTTTCGCAATTTAATTTCCATATTGCTCACATAGCTGGTAAGCACAATCAAGTTGCCGATGCACTTTCACGACGACAAAAGTTAATGCGGTGTCTATAGCTACTCACAATGATCTATCCTCTATGATAGATGAGTATGCTACTGACCCTGACTTTAGAGACATAATGTCAGCCCTTGCTTTGGGGAAGAAAGAGGAACCATTCACCTTGCAAGATGGTTATCTTCTCCACGGCAATAGGCTATGTGTTACCCATTCCCTTCGTGAGAAGGTTATGTATGAATCCCGTGCTCCTCCATATGCAGGGCATAGAGGTATTCAACCTACTCTCCGAGGAGTAGAGACGTATTTCTATTGGCCTACCATGAAAGTGGACATACAAGAGTATGTTTCAAAATGTGTAGTATGCCAAAAGACCAAGTATGATAGAGGGAAGCAACCTGGATTACTCCAGCCATTGCCTATTCCAAATTCACCATGGGAGAGTATATCCATGGATTTCATCTTTGGATTACCCAAGTCTATCCATGGGAATACAGGAATATGGACAATAGTCGACAGGTTTAGCAAGCAAGCACATTTTATTCCTGTCAAAAAGACTATTAAGGCACATCAAATGGCAACTCTCTTCATATCTCAGATTTTCAAGCACCATGGATTACCCACATCCATCGTGTCAGATAGAGATCCTAGAATGACCAGTAATTTCTGGAAAGGTCTCTTTGAAAATCTAGGAACAAGATTGAATTTCTCTTCGGCCTATCACCCACAAACGGATGGCCAAAGTGAGATAGCCAATCTTACGATACTCGATCTACTCAAGACTTATGTTACCGAAGTAGATCAACGCTCACAATGGGAAAAGTATTTACCTCTAGTAGAGTATGCCTACAATAATATTGTCCATAATTCTACGGGGAAAGCACCTTTCGAGATCATAGAGGGAAGACCTAAAAGTCCCTTGCTACTCAAAGTACATGGGAAGATCTTTGCCGCCGATGAGTATAGCCGTGACCTACAAGAATCTTTTCAAAAGATTAGGGAGTCTATAGCCATCTCTCAACAAAGGCAAAAAGCTGCTGCTGATAAGCATAGAAGAGCCTTAATGTTCAAAGAAAATGATTGGGTCTTACTCAAGTTTCCTAAGGCTCGATTAAGGCAAACGACGGGCAAAAATCCTACGGGCCATCAAAAGTATTATGCTAAACTAGCAAAAAGATACTATGGTCCTTTCCAAATCTTGAAGCCCATCAATGAGACGGCTTATCAACTCAAGTTGCCCAACCATTGGCTTATACACAATGCCTTTCATGTAAGCCTACTTAAGCCCTACAAAGGAGAGCCACCAACTGAACCAATTATTGAAGACCCTCCCGAAGTTGAAGACCAAGAAGAGGTGCTACAACCCGAAGCTGTCCTTCGGCATGAAGACAAGGTACTACGACATGGTAAGATAATCCGACGGTATCTTATTAAGTTCAAAAATTATCCTTTTGAAGATGCTAGATGGATGCAAGGAGTACAACTTAAGGATAGTATGAACCTTGTCAATGCTTACAATGCTACATTAGAGTAAGCAAATGTACAAATTTCTTTTAAATGACTCATGTTTTTGTCTTATAAGACTAGTCCTCTTTTTAATTGTGCACAAATTTAACTAGTATGCATGCTTAGAATCATGTTTGTGATGACGACGTCTCTCAAACACCAAGTAGAATTTGTCACTCTACTTTGGGAGAATGAAATGGACTAAAAAGCAGACATGCTTGCGGCAGCTATGTCTCCCAAGCACCAAATGGATTAGTCATCCATCTTGGAAAGATGTCGTAGGGTAAAAAAGGGATCCTCTACCCGCTAAGTATGATTGACTAATGACTAAGGCTTTATCTCTTCTACCTCATAGTCGAGGACGACTATGATTTCAAGAGAGAGGTAATGTCATAAAATCTAATATCTAACCAACCCAAATGATTTTCTCATATTAAATTGATCACTTAATGTGGGAGAATAAACGGGAACAAGTGTTAAGATATAGATATGTGCTTATAGATCTATCTCAACACGGGGCCAATAGTAAAGGGGCCCAAATGGGAGATGGTCTATCAAGAGCAAGGCTAACCAATGGAGCATAAGACCTTAGGGTTAGCTTCATTGAATACCTCCAATAATGTGTGTAAAAGTACTTTGACCTTAGGTAAGCTAGGACTGAGCTTGAGGTGGGAACCCGACCCAAACTCGAGGTGCTTGTCGTGCTTGAGGTGCTTGTCCTGCTTGAGGTGCTTGTCATGCTTGAGGTGCTTGATTAAGATGCTTGAGGTGCTTGACTGGCTCCATGCTTGAGGTGCTTGACTTGGTGCATGATTAAGGTGCTTGAAGTGCCTTGAGAAGCTTGCCTGAGATGCTTGTGGGAACACCCCCTACTTCAAGTGCTTAGTCATGCTTGATGACTAAGGGGCTTGCTCATCCAAAGTCAAAAAGATCCCTACAAGGAGGGGGGAGAGCCTACAAGGGGGGGGGGGATGAGAGAGAACACACACACACACACACACACACACACACACACACACACAAGGGAAGCCCCAGCTTAAAGAGGCAGCAAGGACACTTGTCAAGTTCCTCCTCATGTTGCCCTCATGGTGTGCTTGAAACCTATTGGTTGGCCACCCAAGGGGTCCAATGATAATAAAGGATATTTAATTAATTGATTTTGCATTTATCAAGTCCTCTCTCTCAAAGGGGAAAGGGGGACACTTGTCCCAAGGCTATCCATGTTGCTTGTAATGGTTCCTGCTTGTGATTGGCTAGGCCTGGAGGGGTCCAATGAGCTTCAAGCATGAGCTACAAGGGGGGGTCGACCCAAGCAAGCTAGGGGGGGGCTTAGGGGGTATACTCACCCACACACACTCACAAACACTCTCATTGTGTACTATGCAAAGTGCAAGAGCTCCCTCTCTTTCTCCAAGCAAGTAGAGGTTGAGAGCCTACACCAACACTCTTGGCTATGGAGTGCAAATCCATCCAAGAGCCATGCTTCAAGGCTTGAGCTTGCCATCTATTTCTTCTTCATTACTATGCTATTATGTATGCTAGCACAAGAGTTATGATAAGTGAGGAACGAGCTCTTTCTCGTATGAAATGTTTCTTCTTCCTCTTCCCTACCCTCATTCCCTGCTAGCTCTCTCCACCTTCGAAGGTGTTTGAGGTCTTGGGACTGAGGCTTGGTATAGTTAAAGCTTTCTTCAAGTTTAGGTTATGCTATGATGGTGATGCATGAAGCTTTCCATCTTCATTGCTTCACCTAGATCACAAGGAACACAAAGAATGTATTGTAGCAAGTCTCTCTTTATGGGAGAAATCATAATACAAATGCCTATTGGAGGGGGGACCGGCTCCACATAAATCCGGTCCTCAACTGTTGTCATGTTCTCTAAATTCTCTCTCTTGCAAAAGTATTGTCTATGCCAAGTTAACTAATTGCTATGATTATGTTGCTATCTTCAATTATGTCAACCCGCTATGCTCACAAAATCATTTCTTGAAAGTACTCTTATTAAATTCCGCTACTCTCAAATTGAATAGGCAAATTCCATTACAAGCACCTTAGTCATGGAGCACCTTAGCACCTTAGTCAGCAAGCATGACAAGCACCTCAAGATCCTTAGTCAGCAAGCACAAAAAGCACCTCAAGCTTGGGCCGCGTTCCCACCTCAAGCACAGCCCTAGCTTATCTAAGGTCAAAGGACTTTTAACACTAAAGTGTGGAGGTCTTAAATGAAGCTAACCCTAAGGTTTTTAAGCTCCATTGGCTAGCCTTGCTCTTTGACATACCATCTCTCATTTGGACCCCTTTACCATTAGCCCTGTGTTGAGATAGATTTGTAAGCACGTGTCTATATTCTAACCCTTGTTCCCGTTTATTCTCCCATAGTAAATGATTGAATTTTATAACAAAATCATTTGGGTTGGTTAGATATTATATTTTATGGCATTACTGCTTGGGAGACGTAGCTGTCGCGAGCATGTCTGCTCTTTAGTCCATTTCATTCTCCCAAGTAGAGTGACAAATTCTCTTTGGTGTTTGAGATACGTCATCACAAACATGATTCTAAGCATGCATACTACCTAAATTTGTGCACAATAAAAAGAGAACTAATCTTATAAGACAAGAACATTGGTCATTTGAAAGAAATATGTACATTTGCTTACTCTAATGTAGCATTGTAAGCATTGACAAAGTTCATACTATCCTTAAGTTGTATTCTTTGCATCCATCTAGCATCTTCAAAAGGATAATTTTTGAACTTAATAAGATATCCTCGGATAATCTTACCATGTTGTAGTACCTTGTCGTCATGCCGAAGGATAGCTTCAGGTTGTAGCACCTCTTCTTGGTCTTCAACTTCGGGAGGGTCTTCAATAATTGGTTCACTTGGTGGCTCTCCTTTGTAGGGCTTAAGTAGGCTCACATATTGTGAATGAGCCAATGGTTGGGCAACTTGAGTTGATAAGCCATCTCATTGATTGGCTTCAAAATTTGAAAAGGACCATAGTATCTTTTTGCTAGTTTAGCATAATACTTTTGATGGCCCGTAGGATTTTTGCCCATTGTTTGCCTCAATCGAGCCTTGGTAAACTTAAGTAAGACCCAATTTTTTTCTTTGAACGTTAAGGCCCTTTTTGTGCTTGTCGGCAGCAGCTTTTTGCCTTTGTTGAGAGATAGATATAGCCTCCTTAATCTTTTGAAAAGATTCTTGTAGGTCACGGCTATACTCATCAGCAGTGAAGATCTTCCCATGTACTTTAAGTAGCAAGGGACTTTTTAGGTCTTCCCTCAATTCTTTCAAAACGTGCTTTTACCATAGAAGTATGGACAGTATTATTGTATGCATACTCTACAAGAGGTAAGTACTTTTTCCATTGTGAGCGTTGATCTACTTCTATAACATAAGTCTTTAGTAGATCGAGTATTGTAAGATTGGCTATCTCACTTTGGCCATTCGTTTGTGGGTGATAGGCCGAAGAGAAATTCAATCTTGTACCTAGATTTTCAAAGAGACCTTTCTAGAAATCATTGGTCATTCTAGGATCTCTATCTGACATGATGGATGTTGGAAATCCATGGTGTTTGAAAATTTGGGATATGAAGAGAGTTTCCATTTGGTGTGCCTTAATAGTCTTTTTGACAGGAATAAAGTGTGCTTTCTTGCTAAACATGTCGCTGATGGGGGCTTTTCACAAGCCAAGCTCCCATACCCCTCTTCTCTCGTCCCCACCCCATGAAAACCCCCTCTTAGGGAGGGAGTGATAAAAGGCATTGGAAAAAGTAAGAAAACAATAAAGTATGATTATGTAAATATATAAGAAAGGTAAAATAGGCCACCTCATGCCTGCGGGTAGCCCATCCCCACCTTGCCTCCTTTTTCTTCATTGTTGCCCCGTCGGGTGTCCCTTTTTCTCTCCTCCACTCAAAAGGTCAAACCCCTCTCTCTTCCCCTTGTCCTTTCTCCTTTCTCTCTCCCCTCAAGCTACCCCACCTCTCACCAATAATGCATTATAACTCACCAATAATGCACCCTAACTCACATGCAACTTACCCTATCTTCCAAAATAGTATACCCCACCCCCTCTTTCTCTCTCCTATCATATGCCATGACCCAAATACCCCCCTCTCTCTCTAAAGGGTGCCATGTCTCTTGTCTTGTAGCTAAATAACCTCCCCCACACTCACACACACTCAGTTTCACTGAAAAAGGTGCCCACAGACCCATCCCCACCCAGTGGTTACCTGATTTTTTCTTGTGTTCACACACATCTGCACACAGATTCACCTCTGAACACACTCCTCTCTCTCCCCTCTTGTAATTAATTTATTCTCCATGTCACCTCTCACTTTTTTTCATCAACCCATCTCTCTCTCTTAGTCTCTCTCTCATGAGACTGCTGTTCTGGCACATATACACACAGCCAGACAAGTGGAGCCCACAGTCACATGGCCTATGTAGATAATGATTTCTTCATTTCTAAATTCTAGAATTCCTCCCCCCTCCTCCCCTATATAAAGAGGGGTCACCATCACACTAAATACATACACAACATCACCAAAGAACACACTATGCACAGTGTGTGCCTAGTGCGCACACACACACACCCACACCATCACCATCACCGCAATCACCATGCTTGTCTTGAGCATGACCTTTAAACCCTTGGCTATGGAAGATGAAGGGAAACTAAATGAAGGATGATGGCCATAATCCTCGTGCGAGTCTTCGCCATCAACTCCCACCTATCCGCCATGTGCTCTTCCACTCTCTCCCTTCTCATTCCCCTACCCTATGCTCCCCATTCATCGCCTAATTCTCTAAATAAATCTTGAGGTTTTGTGAGTATGTTTTGCCCATGTGAGGTGTGCGGAATCGCCACCTAGTCTTTTGTTTTGGAGTGAGCTTGTGTATGTGTGAAGGGTGTGCGGATTCGCCATCCTTTTGTGATGCCTAAGTACTAAGCCGCTATACCCCCTCCCTCACTCTCACTCTCTCTCTCTCTCTCACTTGATCTCATTCCCTTTCCTTTTCATCATTACTCCCAAGCATCCATCTCTCTTGGATGAAAACTTTGTTATGGTGGTGTGTTGTTTGCGTCCTAGCCGCTGAAGCTAGGTGGTGCCCCTTGTTTGCTTTACCATGACAGACTCGAGGCACGCCATTCTGTCCCCGGTGTTTTAGAGGCCGTCGGGGTTCGGGGTTCGCTTTGCTCCCGTCATTTGGTGCCCCCACTGAGGATCTTTTCATGAAACCCTTCAGTTTACAAGACTGAAACCCTTAAATTATTGTGAATGGATGAATGGCTAGCAGGATTTGCTAATTGGACAACAGAAGAAGAAGAGCTCCAAGCACAACTAGACGAACTCCGCATCTCCATCGAAGCTCGAGTTCCAGGCGTAACGGTAATCGATTTGCAGTGGGAGAGTCAACCAACACGCCAAACCCAGTGGATATACATAGGCCAAGTGCCAAGAAGAAGAAGGAGAAGGTCGAAACCATGTCCGCAACCTACAACCAACCCACAACAACAAAATGGAAGGAGCTCTACACAATAGAGAATCAACACTATTCTACTTTGAGAATCGGGTAACTCAAGTCACCGAGGTAATTATCACAGTCAGTTTTCAAGTCGTACCTGATGCTGCAGCACAGATAACGGAAGCATTGGCTCACACTCTCACTAGAAAAACTAGGGATCTACTGAGTTTGTTTCAGGAAAGAACACCACCCTCTCCCACAAGCTTGGACAGTGACTAAGCACCTCTAAGCTCCACATGAATTAGTACAACCTACCTCAAGACAGATCACACATACCAACACGTGTACGCTCAATCAAGGTAATACTGGATTTGAAGGCTCACTACCAGCACGTCATTGACACCATGCCGGGTGGGGAGCGGTTTTTGGAGGTTCTGGCATCAGATCAACCATTTGTCTTACCTTTGGTACAAGGCAATGTACCGTTTGAAGTTTTAATCTATGTTCTAGTATAAGAGGGTATACACGCCTCCTTGTAAAGAAGAAAAAACTTTTGCAAGTTAAGCAGTGTGTCTTTCTAGCTCTCTCTCAGTAATCATGGCAAGTGTAGCATTTCCAACATTTAAAGGAAAGAAGGGGGAGGATTTGGTAACAGACTTCCTAGATGACTTTGAAGTAGCATGTGTAGTGAGCAACAAAGATACGGATGAATCCCGAGTTAGAATCTTTAAGCATCTCATGAAGCTAGAAGCTAGATCATGGTACAATGCACTTCCACAAGCAACCAAGGATGACTAGGAACCCTTAAAAACCGCTTTTAAGAGGCGCTTTGGGGGAGGTACCACTTCTGAAAAGTTGTGGGACAAGTTGAGAGACTTGAAGCAGGAGGGTCTTTTAGAATATGCCACCTATGAGTCCAAATTTGTGGATTTGTGGGAACGGTGGGTTGAGTCACTGGCTAGGGGGGAAGCTGCACCCGATTTCCTAAAAAAAGATCGGTTCACGCATGGCTTATGGCCGCTTCTCAAGGAGAAGGTGAAAGGTAGATTCCCGGCTACGTACGAGCTAGCCGTTGAGATTGCTCGCCTTAAAGACAAGAAGCTGCGAATGAAAGCCAAAGAAACCGAGTCAACAGAATCAGGAACATCGCGTCGACCAGCAACTACGACAACCACCATTCCACCACCACCACCGGCTCTTGGGGTAAGAGATGACCAACAAGATATGTTGGCCCATATTACTGACCAACTGCAGAATTTGTATGTCCACTTAATACAACAAGGGAGGAGTCAAGAAAGAGATCAAGACCCTGGAAGAGCACGACGACAAAATAGGGAGTATCATTGCTACAAATGCGGAGAAGACGGTCACGGTATGTACTACTGTCCCAAACCACGACCAAACTATAATAGAGGAGGTAGGAGGAACCAATTGTCACCCCCTAGAGAAAGAACACCCCCACCCCGAGCACCACCCCCACCAACACAAATTCTACGTCCACCCCAGACACCACTACAAGCATCCATCCCACCTCTTCCACCAGTCCCACCACCTGATCGCCCTGTAAACATCATAAGGCTAGAAGAGAAAGGAAAAGCCATAGTAGTGGATCCACCCAGAGCAAAGGAGAGGGACAAGGGTAAGGAGAAGGTAACCTTTTTAGAACCACTTGAATCCATGACTGTGAAAAGAGCTAGGAGGGAGAAAGCTACACAATCAGATGATGAGAGAAGCATGAGAGGAGAAACTAGCAAGAGGCCATCCAGGCCACGACGGAAATTGGGCATCACCGACTTCCAGCTAGGGGAAAGTTCTAAGCCCTATGATCTAACATTGGATGTGGCAGAGCAAGGACCGAAAATTACATGGCCACAGCTGCTACATCTTGCACCAAAAGTAAGGCGACAATGGTCTAAAATGGTAAGTACAAGACGCTCCAAAACAAAGGTAGCCGGAGCAATTTCGGGATGCAACATGGATGACATCCTTCCAATTGTCGACGTAAACATAAAAGGAAAGAGGGTTGGAAACACCTACATTGATGGAGGTGCACAAATCTGTGTAATGAGCGAAGCTATGATGCTTCGATTAGGGCTCGAGGTTGACAGGCCTTCTCCATGCAAGGCAAAGATGGAAAACAACGCAAAAGTAAAGTGTGTGGGTGTGGTAAGTGCCGTGAAAATCAAAGCTTTCAACACTGAGGTAGAGGTAGATTTTTTTGTAATGCCTACTAAGGGGGAGGGCTATCCACTAATTTTGGGAAGGCCATGGTTGATGGCCATGAAGGCAAAACAGGACTGGGGTACTGGCCTTCTACGCATGACCGGTAAGAAAGGGGAGACAATCTACTACGACATGAGGATTGGCAAGTAGAAGCAAATGAATCTGGAAACATCGGCAGATGAAACCACTAGCGAATCTTCCAGTTCTGAGGAGGAGACCACATCCACCGACGAAAGTGACAGTTCCATTGATGTGATGGGTATCATTATGAAGGATCCACAAAGGGTAAGCACAACTGGTGATCCATCACCAAAAGGGAAACCCAATGAAGAGGAGAGAAAATCACCTGGCCTAGGAGGAAGTAGGTTGAAGGGTATGTTGTCTACGGAATTAACACTTGAGGAGAAAGATAGTTTTTTGCAAATGTTGATGGGATTTCCTAACCTGTTCATTGACAAATATGAAAGAATCACAGGCATTACAGTGGTGGAACATCATATTAAGCCGAAGGAAGGGGTAAAACCAGTTGTGCAAAAGTTACGACGATTGGGGGTCATACAAGAAAAGGCACTCTTGGCCGAGGTAAGGAAACTGCTGGAGGCGGGATTCATCTATCCTGTAGAAAACTCAGAATGGGTGTTACCCGTAGTGGTGACGCCTAAAAATAATGGTAAGTGAAGGGTCTGTGTTGACTACAAACCACTAAATGCAGCTACAAAGAGAGACCACTTTCCTCTCCCTTTCTTGGATGAAATTCTGAATGAAGTAGCGGGTTTTGAATGCTATACCGTCTGTGATGGTTATTCTGGATACTTTCAAATACGCATAGCCTTGGAAGATCAGCTAAAAACCACTTTTATCACGCCATGGGGTTGTTTTGCATACAGGGTTATGCCATTTGGTCTCACAAATGCACCTGCCACATTCCAAAGATATGTCACATATGTTTTTCAACCGTTCTTTGGAACATCCATAAGAGTGTTCATTCATGATTTTTGTATATATAGCTCCCGTATTTCACATTTAGAAAAGGTAACTGAAGGTTTGGCCAGGTTGCAGAGCCTAGGTGGGCAATTAAATGTGGATAAATGCCACATTGGGGAGAGTAAAGTCATTCTACTAGGCCATGAAATTTCAGCAAAAGGTATCAACGCCGACCCAAGTAAGGTGTCCGCACTCATAGCCCTACCTTCACCAACGACCGCACGTCAACTGGTCTCTTTTCTACAGAAGGTGAGGTACTTAAGTAGATTCATACATCTACTATCCCAACTTGTTCTACCACTGCAACAACTCACTCAAAGATCAACTTTCACTTGGGACGAGGAAAGCGAACATCACTACAACAAGGTAAAGGAGGTCTTAGCCACTCTGCCAACTATCTCACCACCTAAGTGGGATGAAAAATTCTATGTCACCTCAAGTGTTGGTGATGATTCATTGGGGGCTGTGCTACTCCAAAAGGATACGACGACATCTTTCATGAGGCCAATCTACTTCTCTAGTCGAATGATGACAGCAGGAGAGAAAGGTTTCACCCATGTGCAACACTTAGTCCTAGCTCTTAGATTTGCAACTACAAAGTTTAGGTCATATTTGCTGCCTAAGCAATTTGTGATTCTAACCACGGATGAAATATTTCCCTATGTTGTACAACAAATGGATGTGTCTGCTAGAATTACTAAATGGCTAGTTCGTTTGCAAGAGTTTGACTACACAGTACAGGTAGAAAGCACGACAAGGGCAAGTTTGGGGGGACTCATGACCTACCAAGTCTTTGAAAGGAAGGAGAAGCAATCTAAGGAAGGAGAAGTCCGATTACCTCCAGTACCACCGATGGTAGAAGGAGCATACTCTCTCTACTTTGATGGAGCCTACAAGCGAGCGTCCGACAAAGCAGCTGCAGGCATAGTGGTCTTTGATGACAAAGGGACAAAGGTATTTTCGTTGGGCCAATTGTTAGATTCACATTCTAACAATGAAGCTGAGTATGCAGCACTAACCAAGGGTCTACAATGGTGCGTCTCGCAAGGTGTACAACGCCTTAATGTATTTGGGGATGCTCTACTTCTGGTAAGGCAAGTAAATGGAGCATGGACATGCAAGAATCCTAGTTTAAGGACTCACTTAAGTGGTGTAAAAACCTTGTTGGGTAAGTTTGAAGAAGTTCAAATACACCATATCCCAAGGGCTCAAAACCAAGAAGCAGATGCCCTAGCAAGTGAAAGACTACAGGAAGTGGTGGTTGGAGCAATAAAACTAAATCTCCCTCTATTTCAAGGAAGTGATGCCTTGCCTGACATCATGCATTTTTTGGAAACAGGGGGAATGCCCATCAGATTTAACAAAGGGACAGAAGCAATGGCTGACGCGGAAGGCCACAAGGTATCGACTCATCAATGACGGTTTGTACTGTAAGGGTAAGGACCAAATACTCAAGAAGGTCCCTCTCTCTCAGGAAATCACGGGAGTAATTGCTAGCTGTCACAATGGGGTTTGTGGTGGTCACTTTGCCCTAGACATAACAAGTAGGAAAATCTTGCAGGCAGGCTTCATATGGCCTAGCCTCAACCGTGATGTACACCACTGGTGCAAAACATGTAAGTTGTGTCAAAAGGCCGGCACTAGGTCACTTATGCCTGAACCACAGACACCTATTCTCTCATATGGCCCATTTGAAAAATGGGGTATCGATGCCATTGGGCCATTACCTAGGGCCAACTCAAGAAAATTCTACATTATCATGGGGGTCGACTACATGACTAGATGGGCAGAGGCTACAGCCACCACTAGAATCACAGCGGTAGAGGTAGCTAAATTTATCTATGAGCACATATGCTGTAGGTTTGGCACACCTTTAGAGATCATCTCTGATAGAGGGCCAGGTTTCAGAGCAGACTTGGTAGGAGAATTAATGCAAAAACTGGGCATTACAAGGAGGCACTCTTCACCATATTACCCTCAATGTAATGGCTTAGTTGAAAAGGTAAATGGAATGGTTTCTAAAATTATTACCAAGCAGGTAAACAATCATCCTGGAGACTAGGATAAGTATCTACTACCAGCTTTATGGGCCTACAGAACTTCATTTCGTACATCCTTGGGATTCACACCGTATCATCTACTATTTGGTAAGGAAGCAATCTTGCCCATTGAAGTGCAACTACAAAGTCTCAGAGTAATGGCAAGCCAGCTTCAACAACCCAACATGCATTTGAGAGATCACATCATCAACTTGGAAAGACTGCAGCTGGACAGAGAAGAACCAATAAATTATTATGCAGCACAAGCAGAGCATAGATGGCTTAGCTTTAACGAGCATCTCCGGAAAAAAGAATTGAAGAAAGGAATGTTGGTGCTCCTCTACCACAATCGCTTCGACACGCGCAAGGATAAGAAACTCCTACTCCGATGGGAAGGTCCTTTCATCGTCAGGAAAAAGTATGCCAATGGAAGCTACCAACTTCTGGAGGCTGATGGAAAACTTCATAAAACCAGGGTAAATGGTTGGCGACTTAAACCTTATTTTCTTCGATTTGACCAGGCTCCACCTATTGACATTCCAGATGAGGACACACCATCAGCCGCCACCTCCGACGATAATGATCAAACAGATGAGCTAGAGACATGAATGCCTCTAGCCAAAAGGGGAGGGCTAATGATGGGGGCTTTTCACAAGCCAAGCTCCCATACCCCTCTTCTCTCGTCCCCACCCCATGAAAACCCCCTCTTAGGGAGGGAGTGATAAAAGGCATTGGAAAAAGTAAGAAAAAAATAAAGTATGATTATGTAAATATATAAGAAAGGTAAAATAGGCCACCTCATGCCTGCGGGGTAGCCCATCCCCACCTTGCCTCCTTTTTCTTCACTGTTGCCCCGCCGGGTGTCCCTTTTCCTCTCCTCCACTCAAAAGGTCAACCCCCTCTCTCTTCCCCTTGTCCTTTCTCCTTTCTCTCTCCCCTCAAGCTACCCCATCTCTCACCAATAATGCATTATAACTCACCAATAATGCACCCTAACTCACATGCAACTTACCCTATCTTCCAAAATAGTATACCCCACCCCCTCTTTCTCTCTCCTATCATATCCCATGACCCAAATACCCCCCTCTCTCTCTAAAGGGCGCCATGTCTCTTGTCTTGTAGCTAAATAACCTCCCCCACACTCACACACACTCAGTTTCACTGAAAAAGGTGCCCACAGACCCATCCCCACCCGGTGGTTACCTGATTTTTTCTTGTGTTCACACACATCTGCACACAGATTCACCTCTGAACACACTCCTCTCTCTCCCCTCTTGTAATTACTTTATTCTCCATGTCACCTCTCACTTTTTTTCATCAACCCATCTCTCTCTCTTAGTCTCTCTCTCATGAGACTGCTGTTCTGGCACATATACACACAGCCAGACAAGTGGGGCCCACAGTTACATGGCCTATGTAGATAATGATTTCTTCATTTCTAAATTCTAGAATTCCTCCCCCCTCCTCCCTATATAAAAGAGGGGTCACCATCACACTAAATACACACACAACATCACCAAAGAACACACTATGCACTGTGTGTGCCTAGTGCACACACACACACACCCACACCATCACCATCACCGCAATCACCATGCTTGTCTTGAGCATGACCTCTACACCCTTGGCTATGGAAGATGAAGGGCAACTAAATGAAGGATGATGGCCATAATCCTCGTGCGAGTCTTCGCCATCAACTCCCACCTATCCGCCATGTGCTCTACCACTCTCTCCCTTCTCATTCCCCTACCCTATGCTCCCCATTTCATCGCCTAATTCTCTAAATAAAGCTTGAGGTTTTGTGAGTATGTTTTCTTGCAATGTTTTGCCCATGTGAGGTGTGCGGAATCGCCACTTAGTCTTGTGTTTTGGAGTGAGCTTGTGTATGTGTGAAGGGTGTGCGGATTCGCCATCCTTTTGTGATGCCTAAGTACTAAGCCGCTATACCCCCTCCCTCACTCTCACTCTCTCTCTCTCACTTGATCTCATTCCCTTTTCTTTTCATCATTACTCCCAAGCATCCATCTCTCTTGGATGAAAACTTTGTTATGGTGGTGTGTTGTTTGCGTCCTAGCCGCTGAAGCTAGGTGGTGCCCCCTGTTTGCTTTACCATGATAGGCTCGAGGCGCGCCATTCGGTCCCCGGTGTTTTAGAGGCCGTCGGGATTCGGGGTTTGCTTTGCTCCCGTCATCGCCTATTGTCCATATTCTCGTATTCCCATGGATAGACTTGGGTAATCCAAAGATAAAATCCATGGACATACTCTCCCAAGGAATTGGCAATGGCTGGAGTAATCCAGGTTGCTTTCCTCTATCATACTTAGTCTTTTGGCATACTACACATTTTGAAACATACTCTTGTATGTCCACTTTCATGGTAGGCCAATAGTACGTCTCTACTCCTCAGAGAATAGGTTGAATGCCTCTATGCCCCGCAAGCATGGGATTCATACATGACTTTCTCACGAAGGGAGTGGGTAACACATAGCCTATTGCCATAGAGAAGATAACCATCCTACAAGGTGAATGGTTCCTCTTTCTTCCCCAAAGCAAGGGATGACATTATGTCTTCAAAGTCACGGTCAATAGCATACTCATCTATCATAAAAGATAGATCATTGTGAGCAGCTATAGACACAGGATTAACTTTTGGTCGTCGTGAAAGTGCATCGGCCACTTGATTGTGCTTACCAGCAATGTGAGCAATATGAAAATAAAATTACGAAAGAAAATTTACCACCTCATTTGTTTGTCGGAAAGCTTGGTTTGCGTCATGAAGTACTTGAGACTTTGGTGGTCAGTTCGTAATGGATAGTGCTTCCAAGTGTCTAGGACAACTAAAAGATCGTTCTCATAAATTCCTAAGACCGGTTCATCTATATTGAACAGCCAGCTCTCATATGCTATGGCATGCCCTTCTTGAAGCAAGACTGCTCCAAGGCAGTCCAACAAGCATCACATTGGACCTCAAATGGTTTTGAGAGATCCGGAAGCTGGAAGGTAAGATTCTCTTTGAGCTTTTCAAAAGCATTTTTCTCCTTAGCAGTCCATGAATACTTAACGTTATTCTTTGTGAAGTCATGTAATTGTCCTTCTATTTGAGAGAATTTTGCTATGAAGTGTCTATAGTATGCACACATATCAATAAATCTTCTTAGCTCATGTAGATTCCTTGGATTAGGCCATGCTTTTATTACCTCCAACTTTGATGGATCCATACGGATACCATCTTGAGAGATAATATGACCTAAGTATTGAATCTCTTGAAGGAAAAATTCACTTTTCTTTTGATTGAGAAAAAGCTTGTTCTCCCTCAATGCTTGAAAGATCATTTGGAGATGTTGCTTGTGTTCCTCCAAGGACTTGGAGTAGATAATGATATCATCAAAGAACACTCTAGTGAATTTGCGATAGGGTCTAAAGATTTTCTCCATCAAAAGATTGAACGTGGCTGGTACATTAGTCAAGCCAAAAGGCATGACTAGATATTCATAAAGGTCAAATGTTGTACGAAACGCGATCTTTAGGATATCTTCATCCACTATCCTTATTTGATGATAGCCACTTTTAAGGTCAATCCTACTGAAGTAGGTAGAGCCTTGTAGCTTATCAAATAGATCTTCTACTCGAGGCACCAGAAATCTGTTTTTGATAGTTATATGGTTTAGTGCTCAATAGTCCACACACATGCGGTATGTACCATCTTTCTTTTGCACTAAAAGAAGTGGAGAACAAAAGGGAGAGAAGCAAGGCCTGACCATCTTTTTGTCTACCAATTCTTGTACTTGCCTCATGATCTCCTCTTGTTGAGCTTGGGAAACTTGATAAGGGGTTTGTTAGGCGGTGAGCTTCTTGGTAGGAGCTCAATTCGATGGTCATCATCCCCTTATTTTGGAGGTAAGTCCATAGGGATATCATCAATGAACACATCTTGGAATCCTTTTAGAAAATTAGACAAGTGTAACTCTTCTTGATTCCTACCATTTACATTTGATGAAACGTTAGGATATTTTAAGGACTCTTTGACAAAAATCATGTATGCAGAAACTGAGCTCTTCATTAATTTATCAAAAGCAAGAGGATCTACAAGTGGTATAGTATGACCAGACCCACCAGCATCTATATACATGCTCTTTCCCTTGTAGGTGAAGTAGATTCTCCTTTCAAGGAACTTCATATTGGCGGCCATGCGATCGGAGCATGGTGCCCCTAGGATAGCATCCTCACGTTGGAGAGGAGAGATGAAAAAGTCTTCTTTGTCGACATAGCCTTGGAAATGAAGCCTCAACTTCCCAATCAAGGGAGTAACAAAGGCTTCCTGTCCCTTGAAAGTGGTATCGCCCATTACAGTATCTCCCATCTCGAAAGCTTGAGTGCCCAACATGGTGGCCAACTCCATTGATATGAAGTTGTGAGTAGAGCCAGGACCCAGATAAAGGCATCATGCTCCCTTACCTTTCCGCAAGCATAGGAGAGAGCATCCTCTTTTGGAGCTTTGATAGTGGAAGCTCTAAGAGTCTCATTGCGGGCATTTCTATTGGGTCAAGAACGGTAGCCATGTCCTTGCTCCCCACCCTTAAAACATTTATGGTCCTTGCGAAAAGCTTCAAGCTCTTCAGAAGAGAGTTTGTTTTTACCTTTGTAAACTCCCTCTGCTTGGACCGATTGTTGTTGTTGTTGTTGTTGGAATTGCCTTGGGAAGAATTTTGGACATTAGTTTTCCCCTTGGCATCACTTTTGTCTTTGCTTTCCATGGGTTTAACATTTCGTCTAGCCCCTTGTTGTAAATTGATGCGCGAAGCAACCATAGTGTGGTGGATTACTTCAGTGATAGATACAGGCCGTTGGGAGTTGATGTATTTAGCCATCTCTTCAGGTAATCCCGCACAAAATTTTTGCTTTTGCTCGGTGAAGTCTATCTTTTGAAAGACACTAGCCTTGAGATATAAATCCCAAAACTTGTCCACGTATTTGTGGATAGATTCATGAGAGAGAAGCTTCAAACTTTGCCATTCGGTAAGCACTTTGTTCTTTACATTGCTTGCAAGGAATTGCTTCATGATGGAAACTTGTAGAGTTTTCCATGTCTTTGGGGCTTTGCCATTGCCAAGAAGGCTAGCCCACCATTGACGAGCCAATTTTTGGAAATGCATAGCTACATGGCGTAGCTTGGAGGACTCCATGAAGCCCTCATCTTCAAAGGCCGCATCAAATTGCTTGATGAAGGCCAATACTTTGTTGGTAGCACCAAAGGTGCCATGATAGGTGAGAAAAGAGGTACTCTTTCCTCCCTCTTTAAACTTCTTGAGCTTCGATGACCTTCACCATCATGCAAGGTAAGATTTGTGATGTCCTCCCCTCTTGTATTCTCTAGGAGAATAGCCATAGCTTTCGTTGGAAGAGGAGGAAGGTGAAGAATAATGAGAAGAGGGTGACCTCTTTCTTGCCCTTTTCTTTTGTTGTTTCTTATCTTCCCTTTTGGAGTGACGAGGAGAAGGACTGTGGGTTGATCGTTTCCTCTTGGGAGGAGTTGGCGACCATCTAGACTGCCGTCTTCATGGAGCCACCATCTAGACCGCCGTCTTCGTGGAGCCACATCTTCAGAGGAACTTAAGGATTCATTACTTTCTCGTTCTTTGGATTCCTCCTCTCGTATGGAAGAGAGTCTTCTTTTGGGGGTCTCATCAAGAGGCCTCCTAAGCTCTCTCTCCTCTTGGAGAGGAAGGGAAATCCCATAAGCACGAAGTTGTTGAGTAACTCCAACTCGCAAAGCAGGGTTGTCCATAGCTTGTTGCAACCTAGTAAGAAGATAATTGACAAACATGGGGGCATCCTCATTAGCACCTTCATGTACAAAATCAAAGTTATCAATGTTCATTCTACTCTCTTGATTATTGTCAGCCATGCTAATTAGACTTATGTGTGGATTACTTTGTGCTTTGGTACCCTCAAAAACCTTAGCCGCTACTCTTCTTTACCTCTGAAAATCAATTCTCAAGCAGCCACACCCGTGGTTTAGACACTATTGATTGCAAAGACTAGTGGAGAGGGTCTAACATTGGTCGGTTGATTATGTTTCCTATTGAGGTTGCTTGTAGCTCAATAATGGTAAAGCCAAAGGCAAGTCCCAAGAGGCTCCATTATTAAGACTATAGTTCCCAACGGTGTACCTCGAACTAAGTCCTTTTCAACCAAGATAATAGATCCCTATCCCACTTACCCTATTGCAATTAACATACCCAACCTCTCATGGACAACTTAAGGACCTCTATTCTTAAGCAAGAAAAGAGAAACCAATAGCTCTAAAACCAAGGTAATGGAAATGGCGTATGTACTTTGAGACTAGCGGAATTAAGAGAATTAGAGAGAACATTTTTGTGAGACTACTTTGAGAACATAGAGGGTGAACTTAATTGATGGTAGCAACATAATCATAGTACTTAATTAACTTGGCATGAACAATACTTTTGCAAGAGAGAGAGTTTAGAGAACTTGACAACAATTGAGGACCGGATTTATGTGGAGCCGGTCCCCCCTCCAATAGGCATTTGTATTATAGATTCTCCCATTAAGAGAGACTTGGTACAATATAATCTTTGTGTTCCTTTGTGACCTGGGTGATGCAATGAAGATGGAAAGTTCATGCATCACGAGTATAACATAAGACTTTGTAAAAAGCATTAACCATCCCAAGCCTCAGCCCCAAGGCCTCAAACACCTTCAAAGGTGGAGAGAGCTAGCGGGGAATGAGGGTAGGGAAGAAGAAGAAGAAACATTCATAGGAGAAAGAAGTAGTTCCTCACTTATCATCACTTTTCTTGCTAGCATACATAATAGCATAGTAATGAAGATGGATAATATGGCAAGCTTAAGCATTGAAGCATGGCTCTTGGTTGGATTTGCAGTTCATAGCCAAAGTGTTGGTGTAGGCTCTGAACTTCCCTACTAGCTTGGAGAAGGAGATGGCGCTCTTGCACTTTGCACTTCACACCATGAGAGTGTGTGTGTGTGTATGGGGGGGGGGGGGGGAGTATAACCCCCAAGAAACCCCTCTCCTTGCTTTGGTCGACCCCCTCTTCTAGCACTACATTGCATATGATTGGACCTCCTGAAGCACTACATTGCATATGATTGGCCAGTCATAGGCTTAGTGCATCAAGCAACAAGGGTAGTCTTGGGACAAGTGTCCCCCTTTCCCCTTTTAGAGAGAGGACTTGATACATGCAAAAACAATTAATTAAATCAACTTAAATTATCACTGGAATAGGCTTTAGGCACACTATGAGGGCAACATGAGGAGGAGCTTGACAAGTGTCCTATTTGTCTTCTTGGTACCAAGCTTGCCTTGTGTGAGGGTGTGTGTGTTCTCTCTCTAGCCCCTAGAATGAGGGCTTGCCCCCCCTTGAGTAGGGACATGCATTGACTTTGTTGAACACCTTACCCTCAAGCACCTTAGTCATGGAGCACCTTAGCGCCTTAGTCATTAAGCACCTGAAGCACCTTAGTCAGTAAGTACGACAAGCACCTCAAGATTGGGCAGGGTTCCCACCTCAAGCACAGCCCTAGCTTATCTAAGGTCAAAGGACTTTTAACACTAACCTTTGGAGGTCTTCAATGAAGCTAACCCTAAGGTATTTAAGCTCCATTGGCTAGCCTTGCTCTTTGACATACCATCTCTCATTTGGACCCCTTTACCATTGGCCCCATGTTGAGATAGATCTGTAAGCACATGTCTATATTCTAACCCTTGTTCCCGTTTATTGTCCCACATTAAATGATCATTTCAATATGAGAAAATAATTTGGGTTGGTTACATTTAGATTTTATGACAAATTGTGTCAACAATGCATGCAAAACAAACATACAAAACAATAATCCACTATAATTAAAAATTCTACACATTAATTAACTGCTCATATGTGCTCAACACACCTTAACAATTAGCTAATGTTAGTAGTTTAAGTTCTGTTGGACTATACCTATTGTGAAAATCAAGGGGCACCCTTGAAGAACCCCACAAAGCAACTAAATGTTCATGTGCATTGGATGCACATGAAAAATAAGCCACTTAGAAGGTCAGTGCCTTCCCAATCTCTTAGGATAGTAAGCCTAATGGAGAAAACCCACAAACCTCAAGCTGCTTTGTGGGTTTTTAACTTCCCAATTACACCTGCAACAACAGGATAGTAAGCCAACTTGAACAACTCACATAGGAGCTAATTGTTCATGTCCATTGAGTGCACGTGAACAATTAGCTATTCAAAAGCTAGAAAGCTTCCCAATTACACTTGCAATGATAGGATAGCTGACCACCATGAAAAAACTTACCAAGCTGCTAATTGTTCATGTGTGATTAGGCACCTGAACAATTGGTTGCTCAATAGGTCATAAGCGTTTAATCCAAGGCTGTGGGATAGGACAATAGGCCACTTGGAAACAATTTATTGAGTTGCTTATAATTGTTCATATGTGCTCTTCACACATGAACAATTAGCTATTGAGTAGGTCATAAGCTTCCAATCCAAGGCTGTGGGATAGGACAATAGGCCACTTGGAAACAATTTATTGAGTTGCTTATAATTGTTCATATGTGCTCTTCACACATGAACAATTAGCTATTGAGTAGGTCATAAGCTTCCAATCCAAGGTTGTGGGATAGGACAATAGGACAATAGGCCACTTGGAAAAATTTATTGAGCTGCTTATAATTGTTCATATGTGCTCTTCACACATGAAAAATTAGCTATTGAGTAGGTCATAAGCTTCCAATACAAGGGTGAAGGGTAGGGTAGTAGGCCACCTTTTTAAAAAAAAACCCTAAAGCAACTCATTGTTCACATCTCCTTCACATGCACTAAGCACACATGAACAATTAGCTTCTCTGAAAGGAACTAAATTTGGGAAAACAAACATGAGTGCACTATAAGATCCAGTTGTTGTAAAGTTAATCATCACAAAGATTTGTTGATAGCGGCTTGTTCTCTAAATTAGAGACAATAATACTTGAAGGAGCCATCATAATTATCTATTTTACAAAAACAAAATCCTTATAACTAGGGTTACATAAGAAAGAGTTACAATAGAAAATAGGGTAGGGGATAGTAGAAGCTACATAGCACATCCAATCAAGAAACAAGGAACTGGCTACAAGGAATAAGGAACTAGCTACATGGAAAGGGGCTTTTGGGGGTGGTTTACAAGGAAATGGTCTAGGGTGCAAGGGTAGTAGTAGGGGTCCACCGATAGTGCTTCAATCATGCACATGCATCATAAGGGTAGAGACTCCACTGTCATCCCTATAGTCATTTGAGTATCCTATAGGGCCTCTTGAAAACTTAAATGTAAAATGTGCATACTTCCTAAAATTTAATAAATACACCTTACAAGTGTCCTTTTCCGAACACTCCTAGTATTCTTTCAAAAAATCTATACGACTTGCCTTCAAATAATTACTTTCAATTAGGGTTGAGGAATCTGTCCAAGCCATGTTAGGTAATTCAAGTGGCATTCCATTTGTTGGAGGGATGGCTATAATCTCTTTTGCACCAATGGCTAGGCATCTTGTTACCAAGATTGGCATTAGAACAAGCTCAATGTACAACAACGTAGCTATTTTGGTTGAGTCCCTAGCCAATTGCAAAGATATTTTGGAGATTTTTTCAAAGATGTCATCCCATATAGAGGTTGACAACGTCTACATTTTGCTAAGTTAAGTGAGGAGCTATCCTTGTGCTATCTAGTCACCATCAAGCAAGAAGCCATGCATGAAGAGGTTGGAAACTCTTCCATTCTCCAATGTGAGTGAATCTTCTTTGCTGGTTGGATCTTTTTAATTGTGTAAATGTAAATTTTGGGCTTAAAAGGCCATGTGTATGATTTCTTTTGGCAACATCATAGATCATCCCCATGGAGAAAGTAGTGTTTTGATAGGTCATTAGTCAAGCAATATTAGCATTATTCCCACAACCTTAAGCAACTGGCCCAATTAGATTGACATCGAAGAGGAGGAGGGCGTGGGGGTTAATATTACACCCTTTTCCACTTTAAGTTATTTCATAGGTTGAGGTTTCTTCTACAAACAAACCCATCCCATGAGAGGTGCTTTACTTTCAAGATCTCCACAAAAACTCCTAACGCAAATGGTGATGTAGAGCTAGAAGGAAAACATGCCCAATGGTGACAAATTTGAGGCAATCTTGGAGCTCAAGCCACTTTGAGTTATTTCATGGGTTGAGGTTTCTTGTACAAGCAAACCCATCCCATGAGAGGGCTTTACTTTCAAGATCTCATAACAAATCCTAAAGCAAGAGTTAACATTGTGGAGCAAATAACCACGACTAGGAGCACGGATCTCAAGCACTCTAGGGTTTGCTTTGATCACATTCACCAAATGTAGGATCGTGGATTTGTGAGTGCAAGAGAGGGAAGGAGAGAAGGGGATGAAGCAAACACTGCATAGTTTGGGTTAGTGGAGTAGGAAGTGAGAGCTAGAGTCAACTCTCACTTTCTCTCCCTATATTCATTTAGAGAGAAAAAGTAAATATGGGGTGGTTCCCATGGCCACTTGGCCTACACCCCAACAACCTCCCACTTGAAGGTCAGGGTGGCCAATAGTGGCGTCAGTATAGTTAGTCTATACAAAGTTGATGAAGAATCATCTAATCTTCATCCTACACCCATAAGCTCTATGAAGTGTGTAAACTGCTCTGAGGCTAGGCTCTTTGTGAGAGCATCTGCGGGGTTGTCATAAGTGTGAACCTTGACAAGCTCAATGCACTTGCCAGCCAATACATCTTGTATAATATGGTATTTGACCTCTATGTGTTTTGACTTTGAGTAAAACACCAAATTCTTTGCCAAAGCAATGGCACTCTGACTATCACAATGCAGTATTGGAACCTTGTGAATGCCCAAATCTCCCACTAGATGAGCTAGCCATATGGCTTCCTTGCTGGCGTCAGACGTAGCAACATACTTTGCCTCAGTGGTAGATGAAGATGTGCACTCTTGGAGACAAGATCTCCAAGAATTTCCCGCTCCAACAAACATGAACACATAGCCAGATGTGGATCTTCTATTATCCACACAACCCGCATAATCCGCATGTGTGTAACCCACAATAGATGCATCGTTGTTCCTGAAGCATAAACACTTGCTAATTGTACCCTTCACATATCTGAGGATTTTCTTCACTGCTTTCCAATGCTTACTGCAAGGGTTTGATATGTACTTACTAACCACTCCCACTACAAGTGCAATGTCTGGTCTTGTGGCTACCATAGCGTACATCAAACTGCCAATTGTTGAAGAATATGGCACTTTTGCCATTTCCTCTTTCTCAGCATCTGTCTTGGGAGAATCTTCCTTGCTGAGTTTTATGTATTCTTCCATTGGGGTACTCAATGACTTCCCTCCATGCATACTAAAACGTTGCAAGACCTTGTGGATGTACTTTTCTTGAGACAATTGAAGAATTTCACATTGCCTCTCTCTCTTGATGCGCATACCAAGAAAGTGTTGGCATTTCCAAAGTCTTTCATGGAAAACTAAGTGCCTAGCATCTCTTTCAACTAATTGATCTCATCAATTGATTTCCTCTTGTGATGACCATATCATCTACATACAAGAGCAAGATGATTAAAGAACCATCATTTAAATTTCTTGTGTATAAGCAATGATCCTCTTGACTCTTTATCTAACCCTAAGACTACATGAATTTGTCAAACTTTTGGTATCACTACCTTGAACCTTGCTTGAGGCCATAGGTGCCTTTTTAAGTCTACAAACCAATTATGCCCTCCTTAGCTTTTGAGATTCACATAAGAAACCCTCTGGCTGTTTCATGTAGACATCTTCATATAGATCCCCGTGAAGAAATGTTGTTTTCACATCCATTTGGACAAGTTCCATGTCCTGGATAGCAACCAAGCTAAGCGCGGTGCGAAGTGTAGTCATCTTGACTACTAGAGAGAAAATCTCATCAAAATCCACACCTTTTTGCTACTTGAAACCCTTGGCAACTAGACGAGCCTTTTACCTAGACTCGGAATCTTCCGTTGTATACTTTTTCTTCTATACCCACTTGCAAGGTAAAGCATGTTTTCTCTGTGGTAGTTCAACCAAATCCCATGTCTCATTAGCCACATTCAAATTGTATTCTGATTGCATAGCATGTTCCCACTTAACACTATCATCCATCTGTATAGCTTCTTTGTAGCAGATTGGCTCTCCACCATCAACGAACAAAATGTGGTTTATACCCGGCTCAAACTGAAAGGGATCGGAGAGCACCACAAACGGAGAGTGAGAGAGAGAAGGAGACACACGACACACAGATATGGGTGGGGAGAATCAATCAGTGAGCCGCCCCCTATACACTTATGCTATGTATAAGGTATACAGGTCAGTGGGCGCCCAAACTCTGGGCGGCTGGGCAAGGCACAGACGCCTATACCCCAAAAACCTCCCACTTAAAGGCGACTGTGCCTTTAAGCAAGGGAACATAGTATAAAGACTACAAAAGGCAAGAGAAAATCGCTATCAATCGATGCCCACTGGCTGGCTGTGATCGTGTGCATCCGGATGTCCTGCTCCCGTGTAAGTCCATACACCACTAGACGTACCGCACACGTACTGCAAGTATGTACGCAATACCTGCATATCTCCCTCGTGCACTATGCCATCATCAGTCAACAAATGACTGACAACCCCAACTGCAAATGCTCCCACTGCAATTGCGATATCCGGTCTCAAGATCAGCATCTCATACATGAGACCACCGAATGCCGATGCAATGCTAGCGGGCCCTGCTAGCTCTACAGAGCATGCATCAACATATATATCCCTGGCAATAGCCATCTCTGACTGACAAGGCGTGTCAGCCACATTCATCTCCTGATTGTCCGCAAAAGATGCATCAACCTGTCGTGAAACCTCAGAGCAAACCAGCTGCTCTACGTGTCTGCTGGAAGACATATCCTGCACAACTATATCCCCATGCTCACTGTCGAGCATAGAAAGGAAAGACTGCATAATCACTGACATCTCAGCCTCCTCTGCAATCATCCACTGCAAACATGACCACTCAATCTGTTGTGACTCACTAGAGCTCTCATGCTCTAACTCCTTATGCATAGACTCTTGCACAACGTCCTCCTGTTGTGACTCACTAGAGCAAGACCGCTCTACCTGTCTATCCTGCATAGAATTATCTCGCACAACTGACTCTCTGCTTTGCTCAGTCACTAGCAAAGCATGCATGTCTGACTCTGTCACCTCTCTGTGTGACTGCTCAAGTCGTGCCCCAATTGTGTGCACAACGAGCTCACTACTCTACACTCCATGCAAAGCACCCTGCAACCCATGAGCAAAAGAGACTGTCCAGGTCTCTCGCTCTTTGCATGGCTATAACAAGATTGAGACTCGACCATCTCGCACCAGTACTACGTGCAATGGGTACCATGTGCCAACTCTAGCACCTCTCGTAATCACCAGCAAACCCAAATGCAACACAAAAGATCGCTCAAGCAACGATACCCGACATCCACTATCCTTGAGCTGACCAACAGAGATCAAACTCATCGTCAAATCTGGCACATGACGCACATCTCTGAGCACGTACGATGCACCGCTCAGTAACGACAGTCTCACATCTCCTGAACCAGCAATCTCATGCAGTGACCCATCTGCCAATCGCACACTACCATGCACTCTGCTAGAATAGCTACTGAACCAGTCACGATACGGAGTGACATGAAAAGTAGCGTCCTTGTCTAGCACCCACTGCAAAAGAAGTGCACTATCCTTAGACGTCAAAAAATCAGGAGTAATACAGGAAGCAAATGTGACCTCACTGTCACTAGGGTACTCAAACACTGTATCTGATCCTGCAACTGTCAAGTCAACGGAGCCTATAGCAACTACTTCATCCTTGAGACTAGCCTGTCTCCTGTGGTGTCTCATACGACGAAAGCATCGCCGTCTAATGTGCCATGTGTGACCACAATGCCAACATCTCAAGTGTCGACACGAACGAGAACACCGCCTCTCATGAGTCATTGTCCTAAACTCGAAAGTCTCACACATATTGACTACTATAAGTGAATGTCAAAAATAACCAAGAGCTGTAACTCTACTCTAGGGACGGTAGCAATGAAATGCACTCAACTAATCCAAAATAAGCAACCTGCAACGAGAAAATGCTCTCAAAAAAGAGCTCACCATCACCTACAATGCTCATGCGAATCCACGCATAAAATCTCTCGCAGTAGTGTAACCACACTGTGCTCCACAAATGGCAATGATGCAAATCCCAAATGCCAAGTGTACGAGGCTCGTGTAGAGTAAACCAAGCTCCTGTATGGCTATAAAATATGGTTGCAAATCAGCCCCAAAATTCAGCTTAAACAGCTGCATAAACAAGTCACAAACGTGTCCCAGATCAGCCTACAACTGAGCCATACATGGACACCTGCAAAGAGGAAACAATGGCTGAAAATTCAGCGCCCAAATAAGCCCTCAAACCTGCCTGTAAACTTGTAAACCTGTAGCTGAAACCTGCTGAAAAACCTCAAGCCATTAGTGCTCGAATCCGGCTATCTAGCTCGTAGCCACACAAGCATACATCACAACATTCACTCCTGTGAGTGTGCCAAGATAACTGTACGCCTGTCAAACCGTGAGCTAATCACCAAGCCCACGCTGTGCGGTATCGATGCATACACACGCACAAATCTCCCACCTGCAGAGAACACCACACGCAAATGCTGAGTGCAACCCGCAATCTCTACCTAGATCGCATAAATGATGCGCATAAAACTCATAGGAAAATTTCGCCAGAGTTTCGACGCACAATGGCTATCAACACAAAATAACCATTGTCCTGCAAGCTCAATACAATGAGCAATAAATGCGCATCAAACTACACTCAACATACATGCATAAGCTCTGCAAACCTGTGTCCAGCAAATGCTCACAAAGAGTACCACATATGACCATACATATCATCCACAACCAACCTCTGCACTTGCTCACAAGATCTACTGCTCACCACATAAGCATACATAGAGCATTACCATCTCAAAGACCATGTATGCAAGCCACAACACTGTAGAAGAACCACTCAACTGCAACAGACAACACCTGTGGGAGTACTAGACTCAACCTGTACCTGGGAGTCAAGCCCAATCTTGTAACACCTCATATGTGCCTGCTACCTGCAGTGTGCAAGGGTAAGCTATCTGCAGCAAAGAAAACAATAGAGCCCAAAACTGTCTTGAAAAATAGTCTCTGTGTTTTTAATTTCAGACCCACCTACACTCCGAATCAAAAAACAATTCCTTCTACAAAGGCGTAGAGCTTGAAGCCAGCTCTGTTTTGAACAAAAAAAAATTGGAATTGGAGTTGTGTAGCTCAAGTTTTGAGCAAAACAGTGGACTGCTGTCAAACTGTCAAAAACTGAACGACTTTCTTCTGTGCTTCTTTGAGCTCATAGAAAGGCTCAAACTCACTTCCCACCTAGATGCGTGAGCTGAATGCATCAATCTCACAATGCTTCCATGTCTATGGAAGCTCCAAGCTCCAATCTGTCGCCGATGTAGCCGTTGCAAAGCTTGCCGAGAAGAGGGAAAATGTTGTACACAGTGGGCTGATCTGTAAAGGAACTGTGGACTGATTTGTGAGCACTAGGAAGCTCCTGAGAGCTCTCCTGCAAGCCTCTGTATGGCTGTCCACAAGCCTCCTCTATTTCTTTGCTCGGATCTGTGACCTCTCCGCCATAGCCGACAAGTTCATTGCGAAGCCGTCCATCTATGCTCTCACACCTGTCGCTCTGATACCAATTGAAGGGGATCGGAGAGCACCACAGACGGAGAGTGAGAGAGAGAGAAGGAGACACACGACACACAAATATGGGTGGGGAGACTCAATCAGTGAGCATCCCCCTATACACTTATGCTATGTATAAGGTATACAAGTCATTGGACGCCCAGACTCTGGGCGGCCGGGCAAGGCACAGGCGCCTATACCCCAACACAAACCACTTGAGCACACGTGATACTCTTGTAGAGCGTCTCACTGCCTAACTGCTGGACTCTTCTCTCTCTAGAGCAATATTAGTATCTTGAACTGGAAGATTAGGTGCATCACTACTAAACTGAGTTGGTTCAGAGGCTACATCCTCAAATTGAACGCATCTATACTCAATTTCTTTAATGGGCTTCTTGTGCATCTTTGATTCATTGAAAATCACATGTGAGTTGTGAATGACTTTGCGAGATTCAAGGTGCCAGAGACAATAGCCCATCTGTCCATCTGCACCATAGCATATGCACATAAGCACGTAGATACATATACATACTAGCAGACCTAAGTAGGGGCTAGTAGTGCCAAAGGTCAAGTGGCACCTCTTTAGATATCATCAGAGTATCAACCGTGGTGAAACCAAAGGTACGTTGCGGTAATCCATGCATAAGCAGATCAATGACCGCAACACCACGATTAAAAAAGGACTATACCCAGATAATATTTTTTGATACTTTCAAGGAGATGCTTAGGGAGCTGGACATTACAGAGATGGGCCTATCCAGACTATCACAAGATGAGTACACTGAGTAATAAAAATGCATTTGTGTGACCTGGGATCTAACTTGCAACGAAGTTCTTTGGGCACATGTGCATATGCCTCACATCCAAACACACGTAAATGCTCATAGCTTGGCATTTTCCCACCCCACAATTCCTCTCAAATCTTGAAATTCAAAGGAGAGCTAGGCGACCTATTGATAATGTGCACCGTTGTCAATTTGGCCCCCCAAAACTCAAGAGTAAGCTTCGCCATAGAAATCATAGAGATAACTCGCTCTTGAATCATTTGATTCATCAGCTATCCCATTTTAGGTAGGTGTGTATGAAGTAATAAACTACCTATGAGTGCCTCTTCGATTACAAAAACCCTTGAACTCTGTGGAGACATATTCTCCACCATTGTTCGTGCGAAAAGCTTTGAGCTTTTTCCCTGATTGGTTCCCAACCATGGAGAGGAATTTTTGGAACGTAGAAAAGACTTCTTCCTTATGCTAAGTGTGGTACACCCACACCTTTCTAGTAGAATCATCTATGAAAGCGAGAAAGTTGTTTGCCCCTCTAGAGTCTTATGTGGCACTGGACCACACAAATCACTATCCACTAAGTCTAGGGGTTCACCTAGTCTATTGTTCAATGGCGAAGATGTCAACCTAGTCTGTTTTCCGTATAGACAATGCTCACACAATGGAAAATCCGTGTAATCTAACACAGATAAGTAGCCAAAATATTGAAGTGTTTTCATTCCCTTCTGGCTAATATGCCCTAGCCGATTGTGCCACAACTCAGTAGACAGTAGATCAGCAATAAAGATAGAGTGTTATTGACACTTGATACAAACATAGAGTACAGGGATCCATTTTACGGCCTTTTGTCATGACAAGGTTGTTCTTGTAAATCAATCAAGGACGACTACCAAATACTATAGTGTAACCAAGGTTATCACCAAGCTTGACCATACCCTGCATGGACGCATCAGAGGAAAACCAATCTATATGCGGTGTGACATGAAAACTTGCACCAAAATTGAGAATCCAATTTTGTGCATAATCCTCATCCTAAGCAACCAATGCATCTGGAGTGAGATCCGAACTAAAAATGAGAGCATCTGAGGGATCTGTTGTCACCTCTGCATGAATCACTGATGGCATAACATTCATCATTGGAGGAGGAGCATCCTCTATTGCAGTGGTAGGCATGGGAAACTCAACCACGTTGATCTCCTCAATCTTTATCGTACTTCTTCCATAGTCAAACTTATCTTTTTGCATGTTTTCCTTGTCTCTTAAGAAACTGCAACAATCCTTTTTGTAATGACCCTTTTAAGGCAATAGTAACACTCGACATTTTTGGCACTATGCTCTCTACTAGAGTTCCTATTTTTGCTTGGACTACGAGGATTTTGCTCTCTACTTTTGCTTTTGTTCTTATTCTTGTCATGGACTCTTTGCTTTGTTGAACTGCTAGCCATATATGCATCTCCATGACTAGCACCTTCAAGAGATTTATACCTAATCTCTTCAGTAAGCAATGCATTTGTGACATCATCGAACACTAACTTGCCATTCGGAGTTGAATTGCTAATGGTTGTGCAAAATATGTCCCATGAACTGGGTAGAGAGCATAATAGGAATATAGACTTGAGTTTGTTGTCAAAATTACTAAAGCCTTGAGATATGTCAACTGACTGAACAAGGAGTTGAACTCATTTAAGTGTCCAAAAACTATGCTACCTTCTTTCATGTCGAGCTTCATAAGCTTTTTCATGAGAAAAATTTTGTTGGATGCACTTTTGCTCTCGCATGCTGAACATAAGCTATCCCATAGATCCTTGGGCTGTCGTCTTCTCTATGATGGTGAAGAACACTGACATGGCGAGATGTAGACGTATCATAGCCATGGCTTTCACATCCAAAAGCTCCCACTAAGCCTGTGTATAGCCATCACCCTTTGCACGCTCTTTCAGCAGTTATGAGAGACCTTTGTTAGTCAAAACATCCTTCATGTTCTCTTTCCACATAGTGAAGTTGCTGCCATCAGACTTGCGGATGAAATACTCCTCCTTTTCTAAAGAAGAAGCCATCGCTGACAAGAGGGTTTGAGAGGTGCCAAACTATGGCGAGAAGCTGCAAAAATTAGGGCAGAGTAACCTTTGTATCGGGAGAAAAATCTCAACCGAAATAGGCTCAAAAGTGCCAACAATGAAAGTCACGACCTGCGGGAAAAATCCGGCAAAGTCTCCTTTGTATGAGGAGTCAAAACTCAACTAAAAAAAAATGCATAGAATATGCCAACTACACTAACTAGTCATCAAAAAACTGACATTATCATTGTCAATGGACTGCCATACATGGCATCAAGCATAAAATCCCATAAGATACATCTCTTATGGCGAGGATACGTAGTGGGAAACTCTAGACATCTATATCACCGAAGGTGTCTCAATATTCTAGAACACCCCAACTCAAAAAAAACCTCACGCTGGTCCCTCCAATAGGCTGCACAGACTCAAAGACACTAGCCACAGTCTCAGAAAGGGCTCTTTTGGAACCAAGTCTCTGAAACGACTGGGTAAACTGACAAGACTAGCCAAAAAATGGCTCCACAAAAATGTGCCTAGGCAGTATCCACAACATGCGTACATAGAATCTGCAAGTGACAAAATCCCTATTGGGATTGGGCTCTCAAAAGAGAGAACATCATAAAACTGAACTATGAAGACACCACCTGTATGGCCATAGCCAAAGTCTATGCCTTAGCCGGAATATGTCCGTTGGTTGGGTCTCCAATGTGTACACCACCTGTAATGTCAATGACGACAACTCCGCCTCCAAGCAGTGTGCTAAAAAAAAAGCATCTCTCAACAAAATGAAAAAAATGTGGTCTATGTGGGCTCAAAATTCCCCTGTAAAACTGTGTGTCGATGTAGACTAGTAATGTCGGTGTCTTTTTCCACCATCGGTTAGAAATGTACTCGATGCGTATGTTGGGCGTCACTCCTCTATGATAGAGGTACCTTGCCCGTGCATGCTATTAGTAAAAACGCCGAGGAAGTCGATGCCACAAAATGAAACCGATGGCGCCTTCCACCGTCGGACGGAAGCACTCGCACATGCATTAGTCGCCTATGCTCGAAGCTAATGCCGAGCCGTGAAATCAAGGTCGATGTCGTGTTGTAACTGGAGGATGTATGGCCAACACCAAGGGGAGCCGAAGCTTACTCGCCAACGCTCAAAACAACCGCTATGTGTGTGTGTGTGTGTGTGTGCTCTTAAGCTCGGTTCAAGGACTACCATTAATTTTCTCCACCTTCTCTCGACTTCTGACTTGCCTCAATGCAAAAAACCGCCTTGAGAGCTTCAATCTTTTACTCTTGGCTCGCTGCCCTCTTTCTTGTTGGTATTCACATGGGAAGAGAGAATGATGAGGGGATGAAGGAATGTGTGTCGGTGTCCGAAGCATTTGAGTGTGTATTCCGAGGCTTGTCTTGTGGGAACAAGGGCTTGCAGACATAAAGTGTGTAGGCCACCTTTTTATATATGAAATTTTTTTGTAGAAGTGACGAAATGTCTACAGATTGGATTGATGAGCGAGGGGTGTGAGGGTGTGTGTGGGATTGCTTGTTGCTTGCGGATTTATTGCCCTCAATTATCTGATTCCCTCTTGGTACGCCTTGGACAATTTCACGCCAATGCTTCTTGCCTTTGGTTTTTGTTGTCGACTCTCTCCTCAATTGTGCAATGCTCACCTTTGGTTTCTGTTGTTGACCTTGGCTTGCTATGCCTTCAAGGCTTGGATTTGATGCCTAAGCTTGTTTGCCAAAATTGATTGTCTGCTCTCTTGACTCTCCACACAGGTGCTCTGCTTTGCAATGCTTCAACTTGTTGCCAACAAAGCCTTGCTTGTTCTAGATTTGCTTTGTCTGCCCGATTTGAAGCTCACACACCTTGCTTTAGCTTTTGACTTGTTCTACTCGTAAGCTACTGCAAGCTCCACTCTCTACAGAGCTCCCTAAAACTCTTCAAGCCTCAAAACTTGCTTGATTTGAAGCTCTAATTGCCCGACTTCCCTTGGACTCCCAATTAGCTTTGATTTGATATGAGCTCTCTTCCAAAGCTCCTTCAAGGCCTTTGATACGGTTCCTGTTGCAGCTTCCTTGCTTTCCTCCTCGACTTAGGGTTGCTGCACACGTGGGGCATAGGTGGGATCCACCCGTGCTTTGATACCAATTATAGGATCATGGATCTGTGAGTGCAAGAGAGGGAAGGAGAGAAGGGGGAAGGGGATGAAGCGGACACAACAGAGTTTGGGTTAGTGGAGTAGGAAGTGTGAGCTAGAGTCAACTCTCACTTTCTCTCCCTGTATTCCTTTAGAGAGAAAAAGTAAATATGGGGTGGTTCTCATGGCCACCTGGCGTACACCCCAATACCAAATAGGATGGCATACAATGCGAGCCCATGTGTATGACCGTTTGTGAGTATTCACTGCCTAGAGTGGAAGATGATGTTTTTTGGTTTACTATCTTGCTCATTTTAGTGTTGTGCAAACATCTTTCCTTTGCACTGAGGCCAAGTTGATCACAATTCCAACATGTGACTTCAAGGAGAAGGACAAGGTGGCACATACCATAGGGGTGACTTTGATAGAACGGGGCAGGAAAGTAAGAGACGAACGGTTCAACAATCAACATATTTCGAATTACTTGGTGGATGTTTGTATCATTTAAGCTCAGACAACATTTTACGATTATGCATAAGTCCAGAGGAGTACAGTTGTTATCTATTGGAAACACATGTTCAAGACTTAGCATTTTATTGCTCTCAAAAGAAAACATACCATCATTTACAACAGTTAGGAGTTTATTGCGCATTGACATTTATGAGTACGTTGCTAACTATGCAACATCTAGGTCTAAACCACTAGTAGAACATGCTACACTATTTTAGGTAACAATTGAAGAGGGGAATCAAGCACAACACGATCTCTCAAATTTATGCCTTCAGAAAAAAAGAAAATGAAAAGGTGAAGGAAGCTTCACTTCATTTCAAGCAATACATCAAAAGATGTCTAGTGCAAGAGTTACCACAGGATGATTGCTTATCGGTTCTTTTTATCGAGGGCTTGAGAAACAAAACTCTCAAAAAGGACTTACACTTAAAAGCATGCACAACATTTGACCAAGTCACTAGGGAAGCATTATACCTAGTTGACAAGTGTAAAACATACGGCGAGGTAACCAAGGACGTAGAGACCAATACAAGCAGTGCCTCTTCTACCACCAGTGAGTCTACTACAAAACGTAAGTGCTCCTGCTTCAATCAAATGTGGACAGAATGAATCAGACCTACATGCCAAATCCTAATATGAGGCCACAGCAACCACAAGCAGTCAATGCTCCAAGAATGCTGAAGTGGTGTGCCATAGAGAAAAAATACATGAACCATGACACTAGTGAGTGCTCCTATAATCAAAATTACATGAGGAAAAGGCAGTATGGAGCATCGGTAGTGTAGCAATTGCCACCACCTCCAAGGTACCAGATTGGACCTAACAACACGATACAAGGAGGGGACAAACTGCAACCAGTATTGGGGCAATAAACGCCTTTACCTCATGATACTTGTGTTATTGTGCGTTATGCACAATCGACAGAACCTCTCATAATTCAGTCGCAATGACGCCATCAATTGTTTATTATGAGGAACCAATCAAAAGCAATGAGAGAGAGACAGAGGGTGTAGCTTATGCCCCAGAAGAGAGTCCATTTTGGGCTAGTGCAACGAAACTATTGAACCTTCATACGTGGCTCAAACATTTAGAAATCAGTTCACGATGGATGAAAATACACTCATGTTTATAGAAAACCAGAACTGCAAGCCTAGGGGTTACCCACCTACGGCACGCCAGCCAACGGGGCCACCACCAGTAGTCCAATCCGAGGGCCCGTGTTATGAGTGAGGAGTTACAATTGGGCAAGAGAATGTCCCCATAAAGATTAACGAACAAAATTTTTTGGATTTTGTGATGGGTGTGGAGAGATCCCTTGATTCAGAACTATACTAAGAACCCTAAAAATCCGGGGAAGGAAATTATCAATGTCATAGGAATTATATCGTGCACGAGCGGATTGGAGTCTAAGCCAACAATTCAAGTTGAAGTGGTGACTAGAGCTCAAGCTCAGGAAGCGGCAAAAAATCAGCCTATAGTGGACGATTTGAAACTTCTCAAACAATTCGAATTTGAAAATGGAACAATCAGAACTCAAAGAAAGTCTTGGAAAGCCAAACGGAACAAGATGAAAGCAAAGAGGTTGAAGGAGAAAACAACTTTGGAAACGGAATTGAACCAAACAAAATAAATGCTTAGACACGAGTAATGGAGCAAGAAAGATGCAAAGGGATCAAAAGAGTCAAAGAGTGACTCAAGTGGATTGGTCTTGGTGGAAAAGGTGAATGAGCAACTAGACGCGATGTTGCAAGCCTATGCAGCAAGGCTCAATAAAAACCAAACTTTAGAACAAAGACTACTGACGTATCCACATCCAAAATACAAAACCAAAGGAACGGAGGTGTGCAAAAGACTTGTAGAAACTACTCAAGCCCTGTTACAACCCGAGTCCTAAAAACTCCTGAGCCTGTAACGCATGAGCTGGGAAAAGAAAACACAAGAACGCAGAGGGAAACCAACACAAGTAAAAATTATAAAATTCAAGGATTCAGTGGGTGATGTGGAAGGGATCATTTGCTCATAAATTGTGCTTAGAATCCGGATAATAAAATCAAAGCTATGGGAACAGACAAGGAGGAGCCCCATACTACTAGAATTGTCACAAACACAATAGATGAGGGTAAATCTTTGGAGATACAACCAATTCTGGAAGTAGACAAACCATGGCCACAGTCACTATGGAAAACAATCAGAAACAGAAAAGACTAAAGTGCCACATTGCTATCGACACAAATCCTCGAACTAAACATGGACCATGAGATCTATCCGCGAGATATACCGTTGTTGTACGAGATGCAGGAGAAATTTAAGAACTTTTTCGTCCTTTCTAGGTGAATATGAGACAAAATATGAGGTGAGGGTTGTACCATCCCAGTGGAATAAGTGACGGATACAAAGATCTTGCATGATTTATTGTCTTCTCCTATAAGATGCACGATCACTCTTGCAGAGGTACCGAAAATCAAACCATGTTATGGGGACAAATGAGCAAAAATATGAAAAAGATGGGGGTGAAGATTTATCCAAAAGATGACCTAGTGAAGGAAATTAAGAAAACAAATCACCCCGAGAAACCAAAAGCAGAACTTGTCCCAGCGAATAAGGTAGGAGATTAAGCGAAGGGGAAGAAGGAAACACCACCTTACCCCTCGAATACAAAGGAGTAAAGACAACATCAATACTTGACAGTGGGGCCGAAATAGCTATTGCTACAAAAGGGATCTGGGAGAAATGGGAAAGGCTAGCCCTCAAGAAGATGCGCAAGAAACTGAAATTAGCCCGACGAATATGTGGAAAGACCCTTGGGAATGTTGGAACAAGTAATAATATCCTTATGTGGGATAGAATACGAACACACCTTTGCGGTAGTAGATTTTGGAAAAGGAAACAATTTTGAAGTTATTTTGGGGCGACCCTTATGCGTCAACTCCAGATGGTTCAAGACTGGGGCTATGACCGTCTCTCTTTACGGCACAAGGGAGTCATAACTAAGGTAAACACCAAGGGCCATAGTTACAAGGACGTAAACCAAACTCCAATAGAAGATTTTGTTGTCACTACGGATGATGGAACACAGTTGCATGCTTGGTTAGTGAAGGATGCTCACATTTGGATGTGCAGGGAATCAGAATACGTGAGTGTTAGAAAGGAGGATTGCATCCTAGAGCGTTCAATAGAAGATGACTACTACATGAAGGAACCATTTTCATGTTAGGAAATATGACGTAGCCAAGTAGATGTTAGAGTAGTTTACTTAATGGAGAGAGAGATAATTTTCACACACGAGAGATTATACGAGAGAGAGAGAGAGAGAGAGAGAGAGAGAGAGAGAGAGAGAGAGAGAAGCACACTATATACGTAGTTCACCCAATGTGGGCTACATCCACAAAAAAGCAGCCACTCAAAGGCTTTAGTGCTTCAAACAAGAAGTAGGTTACAAAGGGATTATACCTTTAATACAACTCTTGCCTTGCTTCACTCTCACCACCTCACATACACCTTGTTGCATCAACTTCACAATGCACCACAATACATTGATGCCTCCTTTTATAGGCCAAAAGGGATGCCCTCTCTCATGAGAGAGGCAACCGTGTGTAGTCGCCCTTGTGTAGACACATCCAAGTTGGACTCTCAATGGCACCCATGTGTGGCCGCCCTTGAGAATACAAGTTCACCTTGAATTCGGCCACCGGCCAAACCAGCGATTGAATTCAGCCACCGGCCATTGACTTCTGACCACCGGCCATCGGCCATTGAATTCGGCCCACCGGCCATTGACTATTGGCCACCGGCCAACCGGCTGGCCGTTTTCTAACCACTTTTCGACCGCCCTCCTGCCATAATATTTCGACGAAAAGGAATATAATGGCTCGAGATTATGCGTGAATTTTTTGTTTTCCGAAGAGTGATTTTTATTCATGCACGATGGCTTCTCCTCATAACAGGGGCCTTACAGATGTGCATTTTTAATACTAAAAATTACAAGGGTTAAATCAGGCTCCATACTTAACATTTCAGAGGAGTTGTTTGAACCCTTTGGATGGGAGAAAATAATGGCGACTCTTGACGTTTGCGTAAATGAGGTGATCAATACTACGTTTTGCGACAAAGATGGTTACAATATAAGACCCTTTCTAATGATATCTGTTGTCCATAAATTTGAAAACATTCTAAAACAACTAAGACGGAACAAACAAGCAATTGCAAATGAATAGTGAACGAAGTTTTTGTACGGGATCTTTCACACGATGATGGGCATGAATACCATGATTCAAGAAAAGATGAAGTAGGGAACGATGTGGAAGACGAACTCTCAAGTGATTCTGAAAATGAAAAATGCAAGAAAACAAAATGAGCTAGTTTTCTATGAGTTTCCTAACCAAAAAACGCAAAGACAAAGGAGAAATCAAATGAGGCAAACTAAGAAACAACAAAACAAAATTGGGGAACCCATGCCAAAATTGATGACCAAAATGTAATATCTCATGCTCGTAGGAGCAGATGATTGAGTCCAAGACAAAATCATACAAAACCCTTGAAATTGACTAGTTTTTGGGCAAATTCAAAGAAACAAAGCAAAAAACAACCGAAAGACAAGACCAAAAAACCGCCAACAATGTCAAAAACTAAATGCAAAAATGAATATCAAAAGAAAATACGGACATTGAAGGAGGTTTGAACTACAGAATTGGAAAGTAAGGGGGACTCCAACTCAGAAAAATTCGATGCACCCTCTTATTACAAAAAATACACAATTCAAGACCGATGTATTGTGGTGGAGCAATCGATGAGAGAACCTAAGGAACCCGGAAGATCGTATGATGGACTTGAAACCGCAAAGAAAATTGACTTGGCAAAACCAAAGAAGAACCAAGACCAGCTTACATAGCCACATATCTTACAAGGGAAGAGGAACATGGTAGGAAGGTGACTACGATCTTGCATAGCTTCTGCTTACAAGTATTCCATCACCACCTCATGAAGAAATGGAAAGAAATGCCATCCAAGCTCAAAGAAAGAGTAATCAACATGCTTCATAGCATGTTATACGTGGAGAGTGTGGAGCATCGATTCTCCACCAAATAGATGCTTATACGGAGGCACAACGACTTGAAGCACAAGTACTTGGAGGTATACAAAACACCGGAGTTCACAAGCCATCTTGTAAGATGGACATGACATCATGTTCATCATCAACTACTAATCAAGTGGAGCAACAAACCTAAAGAAGATGCCACTTGGGAAAACATCAGCTCTCTAAAGAAGAGATTTCCCACCTTTGATTTTGAGGACGACTTATTTTGAAGACAACCGTCCTAGAGAGCACGTCTTTGGGATGACATGCAGATGGCCCTATTTATAGATATATAGAAATGACAGGAGGAGTGCATAGGTCATCATGCTTTTTCCTCATAGTACAAGATAGGATAAAGTTGTAACAACCTTAGGAGTTCTATATTAAAAAAGGAATCTACCCTTTGATATACACTCACGATTGTGTGATTATTAATAATAAGTGATCAAGGGGACAAGGAACTTTAGGTTTAGCATCATTAATTCATAACCATTCATCAACAAAGGCATGACACTTTACCAAACTCAATGCAAAGATCCATAGACATTCTACTCCTTTTCTAGCTCACTTCTTGTGCACATCTACTTGCCCTAGTGTGAGTTGTACACCTGAATCTTCAAGGATGCTAGAAGACATTTCTTTAGTTTGCTTACAATTTGGTATATTTCTAACAAACATCTCTCTCTTGCTCTCTCCCTCCATCCCTCTCTCTTAACCCTCGCCTCATCGATCTCTAAACACCATTTGACATCATCCTTGTGCACATCTACTTGCCCCAACTTGAGTCGTACAAGGTCCACCAAAAGCTATAAGGATGCTATAGGAAATTCATTTGATTTGAAGCTTCTAATGGCTTAAATTCAGCAAATGATAGCTTGAAATTTGTTCTATGCTCAACAAAGATCTATGTGTGTGTGTGTGTGTGTGTGTGTGTGTGTGTGTGTGAGAGAGAGAGAGAGAGAGAGAGAGAGAGAGCGAGAGCACTTGCCCATTGCCTTAGGATTCTTTTAAAGATTTGAACTTGATTTGACATCATACACTAGATTGTTATGCCACATACCAAGGGAAGTATCATCTCTACACAATTGTCCAATCTTTATATTAATCAAGTCGAGAGCAATTTCTCCCATCCCAATTTACAATGGGAAAGGAGACGCCAAGCCTATGCTATTTCAAAATGAGGACACTAATACTTACCTTCAAGTAGTTTTGTGATAAGAACTATTGTTGGTTAGAATGGAGTTAATTCAAACTTTTGTTATTGTCACACTTTTTGATGTATTTTGATGGTAAAAAAAATTTTGGCCTCTTACATTCAATGCATGCCAACATTACACAATTTCTATGTGTGTATTGTATACTTGCATGTTTGTAGGCCATAGAGTTGCTAGCACTGAGAGCCATGCTCATAAATCTTGTGGATTATCATATAGGGGACCTCTCCTATTTATGTTGAGTGTCTTAGAGAGTTTTAAGAAAGCTTGCATGCTCTACATATCCAAACGACAAACTCTAAGGTTTCCACCTTTTCAACAGCAGGGAAATGATCCCTAAGCTTTAATGGAGAGGTTTCCACCTTTTCAACAGCAGGGAAATGATCCCTAAGCTTTAATGGAGAGCATTGGACGTACAAACTGGTAAACCTCTATCTCAAAAGCAGTTAAAATTGGTATTTTTAAAATTTTAAGCACAACAAACCTATAGCTAGGAACTCTCAGAACTGAATTCGGGTAAAAATTGACACCGCTATCCTCTGTGGAAGATTTACTACCACTTTAAATTGCAAAAATAATTGAATGGTTTTTAGTAATCATTAAATCTAAATAATTTACCTTAACCTCCTAGATATTTACCTGCTATTTATCAAATATTTACAAAAAGCATAAAATTCACTCCAAAATGGTAAAATTAACCAACCAAGTTGGGCAGGTGCTAGGGGAGGCCATCACTCACCTGCCAGGGACACAATTAGTAGCAAGGGGCACCATATTGATCTTGGGGGCTACTTGAGCTGCAAGCAACTGCCATTTTCAGCCTATGAGAGCGTGTGAGTGCCATAAAAACTATAAATAGGACCCTAGGCTTCTCATTTTCACTTAGACTCGAAGTCCTGGCTAGAAATCTCTCATGCGAGAGAGATACTTCACAAAAATCACTGAGAGAGCAAAATCTAAGTGATTAAGCGAGACGTCCTTTTTTATAAGAATAGAAGTCATGGCACCAAAATGAACACGAGCAAATCCTCAATCTGATGATGATGGTAGTATTCCCAAGCGGGCTAGAGCATCACACGATGAGGAGGCTGGGCCTAGTAGTAGGCTTATTGATGAGAGCATTCAGGCCCCAGTATTGCAGCAAATGCCCGACCAGTCCCCCAGGTGGGTCTTCATTATAATTTAAGTTTGAATAATTCAAGTTTTCCTTTAAATACTAAACATTGCATACGTAAAAGAGGGAGTAATGAATTAGGAAAAGTAAAATTGGCTGAAAATGGAAGACATCTTCCAAGTAACCAACGTGCACTTGTTTGTAAATTAGGAATGAATTGTTTGGGTTAAGGCTGCTTGACTTAGGAAAGAATGAATGATTGGTCATCCTTAAGACAACTTGTATCAAGACACCTCTGATTCCTTGGAATATTTTCACTTCAGGTGATGAGTAATGATGGCTTGTCAACCATGGATGAGTCAGTTTCTCTCATGTACGTGGAGTTTGTACCTCCTACATGTGTATGCTTGTGGATACTACTTAGGATGCCGTTTTTATCCTAGGGGAACCGCCTGGTTGTATGGGAAACTGGTTTGGCGTATGGGTGATGGGTTTCTACCTTGTGCATATATAAGGAAGGGTGCTGTTTATTTCACCCATGTATAGGTGTGCTTGAGACAAGTGGAGTACGTGTCAGGATTGTCAAGATATATTAAAAGTGACCGTACCTTGTCTTAATTCTAAAGATGCTTGTTTTCTAAAAGGCTGTTTTCAATGCTGATTTCCACAACTTGTCTTAATGAATTACTGTGAAGAAAAGTTAAAAATGAATCCATTATTTTAAATGTTAAAACACAAGCGGTAGTAATTAGGAAACAAAAGAATCATGTGTGGGTGTGGGGTGGTAAATGGAGATTGACTAAGGTTGTCAATTATGGACAGGTGGACCTGATTAGTCAGGTAACTATTCATCCCCGCACACTTAAAAAATTTAGAAAACTTCTCCAATTGGAAGAGGAGTTCACTAGCGTTGTGCCCTCACATATGTTAGGGGGAAAAAAGCGCTGGTTGAGAATACCTTAGCCCAATTTTTGTGGAAGTTATAGGGCCAAAAGAGTTTTGGACTTTTAATATGTTGTCCCGTTTTCATTGTGAGACAGGACTAGGTCTTCTTTTAGGGCTATAGACCCAAGCCATTGTCAATGGTAAAGGTCTATTCCCTGGATTTTTCTTGTTTAGAGACTCTGATTTTTTTATTAGGCCTAGAGACCTGTCAAGGACCCATCTCGACTTTGGTGTCAGCGGGTTGGGGACCTCACACAAACAGGGACCGGCGATAGATTTTATAAAGTCTAGAAAAAGGTGGTTGTAAAGAAAAATGCGATAAAAATAGGGCAAGAGAGCCAAGTATGCTCAAAACAAGCAAGGTTGAGAAGCCCCACGATTTTCAACATATGTAGATGAAGGGATTCCTCTATGTTGTGCTAGTGTTGATCAACCTACTCTACATGGTCATAACGATGGAATGTTGTGGTGCCGTGCCTCTGGGAATTGGGTTTGCCCACAACATAGACCCAAGATGATTTGTCAGTGTTGATCAACCTACTCTACCTGGTCAAAATGATGGCATTTTGTGGTGTCGCATCTGTAGGGAATTGGGTTTGCCCAAAATATATGTGTCAGATGTCTCTGCTTCTTGCACCTCTAACCCCATGATTGATGCTTCTACTCCTCTTGCCACCTCTCTCACAAAACATCTCCCCAGATCCAAGCAGGTTTTGCTTTGTTAGTATTTTGAAACATTGTCCACTGCTTCTATTATCATCAATATGACACAATAATTAGATATATACATTCAAAAGTATGGGGATTGATATAATACTTAAGATTTATGCAGATGCTAGCATGTAGGAGACAACACGCATGAGAATGAAAATGCCACTAGGATGAAGCTATTTGGTAAATGCGTGGGGAAATGTTCATAAATCTATTGTGGGGCCTACCAAGCATATGCAAAAGTAGACAAATCTCTACAAAGCTACAAGATCTTGTGCCTCTCTCCAAAGAATTCACCTATATTTAATCCTTGAAGGCATGTGAGATTATATAAGGTATTGAGATGGGCAAAAAAGTTAATGGTGATATTGTTTAGTAAGGGGTTGTTGCCAGTTTCACTTGTCATCATGTCCATTTCTCAAGCTTCTGCAAAGCAAAGAGTAGGGAAAATAGGCATAACAAGACTAGAAAACTGTTATCACTTATACACGGACAGCACATAGAGGATGAAATGTCACCAATAATTGTGTCCAAAATTCTTTGGACTGCTAGGGTCTTTTTGTTTTTGCTATCAAATCATTTGAGGAGAAAATATTGCTTAAATTAAATTAGAGTAAGGAAGAAGGTCTCGGTCAACCTGATATGACAACAGATTAATGGCAAGGTGGTGTTAGCCTATACATGTGGTAGTGATGTGTGTGAACACACTTAGGATCGCGGGGGCATTTTTTCCCTGACTAGGAGGTTTCCCCCCCCGTGCATTGTATATACGCCCATCACTCTAGGGCTATCTTATCTTTCCATTGCACACTAAGTAATACACTCTTTGTTGTGTGCCTTGAGCTTTCTTTGTCTTCTCCAAGCTGTGTATGGTTCCCTGCAACCCTAATTCCAACAGGTGGTGCAATATTTAATGGAAGGTTTATGAGTCAATCCATCCAAGTTTGTGCTTTGGCCAGGTGGTGGAACAATGAAAGGAAGATTCGAGAGGAGCCGGCCATCAAAGGTTGTGTTTTGATGCGTACAACTAATACCAAAGGTACACTTACATTCCGTATTTCAATTTCCTGTATGTGATCTCAAAAGTACCTAGAACTAAATTCCATGATGTATGCCTTAAAGCAACGAATTTACATCATCTTTATTGAAAAGATTGTAGATAAATTGTCAAGAATTTGTGATTTCCAACTAAAGGCACATGGAGAGCACACCATGCACAATGGCAATGTAGTTTACATAAAATCAACAATAATGAATTCTTCCTTGTGCAATTGTAGCATTTTTCTTATAAGAAAGTGCCTCAAACACTAGAGGAGAAGCATAAGTCCCTTTCAACGCCGGAGGGGATAATAGTATTATAAATGTGGAGAATGGTGCTAACTCCACACTGTATGTTTGTATCATTCATAGAGTCCTTTTTTTTAATGGGCACAAGTATTCCAATGCACGAAATGCATCTCCCTCCATCTTTAAAAATTAGAAATTTTCTCCTCCAAACATATGTAAATGCCAAATGTCATTTTGTTGCGAGGTCTTAAAGCTTTTGGAAAACCCTTGGAGGAGAGATGTTCTAAAGCAAGCTATGCCATGAGGTAGAAGCCAATACTTAATGCTCGAAGAAATTACTCGTGGGCCCTTTCCTCAAACTCTTCGCTTAAATGGGTCCTACCAGATCTTTGAAAATAAAAAAGGTCAATAAGAAGAATAGAACGAAAAGTTTAAAGCAGCTTAATGCTCTGTGCGCGCGTAATGCAATGCGTGCACACAGCGAGAGATCGATGTGAAGGAGTCGGCGAGATCTTGTTAACGGCAAGCAGGCTCTCTGCGGCAGTGGGAAGATCTCGGCCATCAGCAGCTCCTTCGCAGTGCTGAGCACGCCCAGCAGGGCAATGAAGCGGGGTCGAAACCGTGAGCTGTGGGAGTTCGAGAGGGAGATGACAAGCAATGGTGCAGAAGGCAGAGTGATTGTGGGCGTCGATGGTGGTGCTACATCCACCGTCTGTGTTTGTATCGCCGTGCCTGGCACTGCCTACTTCGATGAGCCGCCATCAGTGCTTGCTCGAGCCGAATCTAGTGGCTCAAACCACAATAGTGTAGGAGGTTAGTATCCTTTCTACTTACCTGCTTCAAAATTGAGCTAATGCAATAAGTTTTACTTGCATGTACATGTATATGAATATACATTCCAGTTCTTTGGCAAAAAGACAGGACATTGATCGTGTATATTCTTACAGTGAAAGCATCATCGTAAAATGCGAATACAAGATCCGATGACATACACTGAGAGAAAATGTAAATCAATAATACTTACATTCTTGTGGAAGAGGACCTTGACGTGACACATCTGGCATATTTATTCTCTAGCCATCTTTTATTCACTAAACAGATCGTTTTAAAAGATCTGGATTCTGACATACCAGTTTATGAGGCGTGTCATGTCAAGTGTGCTACTTGTACGAGATGGTCATGTGGACCTGTAAGGGGGCTGTATGAAAATTGAGGAAGATTGTGTTGGTTATTGTTATAAGTCTAAAATTGTTTCCCATGTTCTTCAAGAATTCAAAGCAACCCACGACTGTGGACATGAGGTTAGGTGTGTGTGAAAAGAGAAAATTTTCAAGGATTAGTATCTGCTCATAGACGGTGTTGGGCGCATTTTCGACACCCCGTCTTTTTGTAAATTTGTAAAGGGTGTGTGGGCTTTATTTTTGTGGGTATTTTAGATTGCTTTAGCAAGCACATGTACATGCAGGGCAAGTCACCAGGGTAGCGCCAGCTGTCAGGTTACTGTAAGTGCCTGCTAGTGGGTTTTTTGAAGTGAGACTTGTATATAACTAAAACTCGTGTAAAATTTTTTAAAAAGTTCAGCCAAAGTCCATAAATTTGTAGTTTTAAGCTTGTTGTGCATCCTTGATGCTTTTGGATGCAGTTTTTACCCTCGCTTTGCCTTCTCTACGCATAGTCATACTGGGACAACTCTTTGTTCACGTCAATTTTGCATGTAGCGGAATGTAGAATCAATTTTGATCATCTTTAGCATTCTCGCCAGTCATTTTTCAACCTTTCTTCCAAGCTTTAAAGTGTTGCAATTGGAGTTATGTTCTTCGAGTTACGACTAGTTCTCTGCAGGGTTATGGCTATGGCAGCCTAGTGGCAAATCGTGTGCAGACAGATTGGGAGGGCATGTATCTATGAATTGTAAAGTTGATGTTTAAATTGTGGGTTTGTGATGTTCAATTGTGAAAGGGGAGGCCCTTGTCTTCATATGCATCGGTCAGCGTGTGCTGTACATCCGTGCTTTGACAAGGTTGTGTAACAAACTTGGGCATCCCAAATCTAAATTCTGTCGCGACACAAGAGAGATTCACTTAACACACTTCACAATTTAATCGATTCGACACGGCTCGGAGTAGTTCCGTGTTAAGAGAGATTTGCTCCAAAGATTGGAGCCCCTTTTGGTATTTCTTTTTGTATTAATCTTTGAGCAAAGTACAACTCCCGCGGGTCCTCAGCTCTCAGACTCTGCGTCCAGATGCCCTGAGAAGTGAGGCCCTTGGTCCCTTTTATTCTTATATAGGGATATTAAAAGCAAAGTCCTAAAAGCAGTTAAACTCAAAAGCAAGGGATCCCAAAAGCAACTGGTCATCAAAGTTGCCAAAAAGCATCAGCGCAATTTAGAGAATTCTGTACAGCATTTTAGCGCAAAAAGCAAAAAATATGTACGCTGTGCCAAGTCAGCCTATTAGTGCGATTTATGGGGATCCGTATAGCGTACCATCTCAACATCCGTACAGTGTGCCACGTCAGTATCCGTACTCTGCCTACCACGTTAGCAGTTTGCTACGTCACCATTTTTGACATACTTCCCTCTTGAAAGAATTGTAATCGTCCTTGATTATACCTGCAAAATAGACAAAGGCCATAAACCAGTTTAGCAAACACCGACTCTAAGTACCGACGCACTAGACACGACACATCTAGTACTTGTACAAAGACGATAGTCATCGCTTCACATGACATCACAAGACATCACATGACAAATCAATTACAGAAAAATTCATTTCAAATCTCAGACCATGAGTGCAATCAACGTATTTAGTAACTGCTTCTAGATCCATCTTGGACCTCACTGATGTCGGATTAACTAATCCTTATTGCGATCATGTCTATAGAGTTTTGGAAGACAGAAATGCTGCAGTCATTTCGTCTTTTAGTTCCTGCACTCAAACGAGTCACATGAGAGAGTGCAAATCATTCATGTTCAATTTCGGGAATTCCATTTTATAAAGTCATACAGCAGAATACTGATAGCACAACAGTATCCCAACCCAAAGGGATATCAGTGACTGTAATCAATCCAGGTGATGTGTGACAAAGGAGCGGAGTGACTCTCCTCTTGTGCAATCTCTCTGCATCGTATTCGACCTTGCCGATCTGCGGGATCTCTTGGAGTAGATGCAGCTAAACCGAATGCCTCAAGGTAAAGTTTCTAAATCTGAGGAGTATCTCCTCCTCCATCCACTTCGCATCCAATGTCGGAAAGTTCTTGAATTTAATTAAGAACCGTCGAATCACTTTACCTTTTACTTTTCTTTCCTTGTGTGCCAAACTATGTTCATGACCGAGTATCTCCTCGCTCTCTTTCACTTCGGGTCGCTCATCGGGCTCCCCATCAATTGGCACCTCACCTTTAAAAGGTTTCAAGAGACTCGCATGGAATGCATTGTGAATCTTCCAAGTATTTGGCAGCTTGAGTCGAAAGGAGATGTCATTTATCTTTTCTTTAATTTGGAAAGGGCCATAATACCTCATGCTAAGCTTTGGAAAAAGCCGTTCCTTTCCCTTCTGTTTCCTAAGGGGAACTTTTTGAGCACCTTCAATTGTCTCAAATGGCGCTTTTCCTGTCGAAGAGTGATCCGTGTTATTGTAGGCAAATTTCATCAAAGGCAAATATTTTTCCCATTGAGTTTTCTGATCACAGATGCAAGACTTCAACAAATCCAAAACAACTGAATCGGCTATCTCAGATTGCCCGTCTGTTTGTGGATGGAGAGATGACAAGAACTGCATCGTGTTCCAGTGTTCTCCCAAATAGCCCTCCAAAACAAACTCGTGAATTGGGGATCTTTGTCGGAGTCTATTGTCTCAGGCATGCCATGTAATCGAAATATCCGAGCAATGAACGATCTCGCTAAATGGTCCGCCTTGAATGTTTTCTTAACTAGAATGAAGCGAGCTTGCTTGCCAAATTTGTCAATGATAGTCCGAATGCCATCGTGTCCACTTTGTGTCTACAGGAGATCAAAGATGAAATCCATTGCTATACTTTCCCAGTGGCGGGTGGGAATGGGTAAAGGCTGTAGTAATCTCTGTGCCTTATGCCTGTCAAACTTGACCTTTTGAACAAAGTTGTCGACATCCTTCTTGAGTCTTGACCAATAGAAATAACGCTCTACCCCCTTCAAGGTGATATCAATGCCACGGTGACCCATAAACGATGGATAGTGGCACTCTGTCAAGACCTTTTCCCTCAAAGGCTGTGTGACACAATATTGTTTTCTTCATCAAGTAGCCATCCTGTAAGGAATATCATGAAGTGCCTCCCTATTTTGTATCCGAGTAAAAACATCGGTAAAGTCCGGATCCGTGGTGTCACAAACTTGTGACGTGGCAGAGCCACCCGGACACGTGTGTTGACGTAGCAACCAATACGGATTTCCGCGATATGTGCTGATTGTGCTTACGTGGCGGTATGGATTGCCATGATACTTTGCCATGATACGCACTGACTTTGCTGACATGGCAGCAGCGTACGGATTCTTGCTTTTTGAGCTGACAGAGAGTACGAATTTTCCGCAAATTACGTTGAGAGCTTTTTGTGGCAGTTTTTAGACCAGTTGACTCTTGGAGATTATTGCTTTTGAGTTTGAAGCTTTTGGCATCCCTTGTAAACTCTTTATAAGTGGCCTTAGGGGCTCACTCTGCAGAGCATTTGGATATAGAGTCTGAGAGCGAGCACCCGCGGCCTTAGTTGTACTTTGCTCAAAGATTAATATAAAAATAAATACTGAAAGGGGCGCCAGTCTTTGGGGCCAATATCTCTTGGCACGGAACTACACTGGGCCGTGTCGACTTTCTTGTGATCTGTGAATAAATTTGAAGTCAATCTCTGCTGTGTCGCGATAGAATCTTGACTTGGGGTGTCCAAGTTTGTTACAGTGGTATTAGAGCACGGCCGATTTCTCTTCTACTGAGAAATCCGATCCCTTATCTTGCGACACTTATGGATTCCGAAAAGAATTAGTCGACTTCTTCTGCATCCGCTGAGGCGGGAGGAGACCGTGCATAAGATTTAAACGAATTAACAGAAGAAGAGTATGGGCCATCTCGGCCTACTCAGTATGAACTTCAAGAGATGCAACGTCTACAGAAGGTTGATGAGTGCACAAAGCAAATGAATAAATTTGCGAAAGACCCTCAGTTTGCAAATTTTGTCTCAGCAATCCATCGCTAAAGTGCACACTCAATGGCAGAAAGCCACTGAACCACCAATCAAACCGGCAATCAAGAAACCTCCTTCTCCGAGGATGTTTACAAAACAAGAACTCTTTCTTTCAGTTCAGTTCAGTTCTTTCAAGTGAAGCAAAGTTTCCTTTGTGTTTGTGTGCGGAGTACTAGATCCGAACAAATCCTTATTCTCTTCCGCTACACTTGACATTGGTATCAGAGCTCTGTGCGTGCTTCGGCTTCGCGAACTCGAGGGAAGAACTTAGAGAAGAAGCTCAAGAACCTAAAGAAGAACTGTAACAAAGTGTTGACGTGTCAACGCCTGAAGAATGGAGCCAACTTACAGATGTCGGTCGGGGGGCCTAGACCCTAAAAAGAACAAGTAACAGAAGAAGAAGTCGTACCAACTTATGGGGACCCTGTCCGATGGGGCCCCAAGTGACATAAAGAATTAAAATAAAGCAGGACCCACACACACACAGTAACGGAAATTGTGTGGGACTGATGACGTGGCAGGTTTTTCCAAAAATTACGCTGATTGATGACGTGGCAGGTTGTACGGATTTCCGCGTTTTGCGCTGGCAGCTTTTTGGCTTTGCTTTTGGACCAGATGCTTTTGAGTTTGAAGGCTTTTCACTTTAAATTGCTTTTGGGGTCTAGGGCCTTTAAATATGAGGTTAGGGCTCATTCTTTAGCATGCTTCCTGGAGAAGGTGCAAAGTCTGGAGTACTGGCTTGTACTGTGTTGATGCAATATAAAGACATACTGAAAGGGGCGCCAAGGTTTGGGGTCAATACTCTCTGGGTGGAATTCTGCCACTCTGTGTCGCGTGTCGTCTCTCTCTTTCAGTTTAGTTGTTATTGAAGTGCTAAAAGTCTGTTTAGTCTGTTCTTTTCTATTGGCACGTGGTGCCCGTTTTGTGACAGTGCTATTAGAGCATCAGGTGTGTGCTTTTCTGAAAGCATACCAGTCCCACAAAAGAGCAGATAGAGCAAACCAGAGACTTCTGGAATTTATTCGAGGTATCTTCGCCCTCCAACCTGGACTTATTAGCCACTCCCACACTTACTTCATCGCGCATCGGACGCGCTCCCATCTTCACCGCCCATGTCTTACAGGACAGAAGCCATTAAGATCACTTGCAAGAGAAGGATCCAAGATTTGTTTTGAGCTGCTGTTTTTCTCAAAGACAGTACCATGCAGATGTCTATAGCTACCAAGCCGCATACTTCCAAGGACTTGGCAAGCTTTCAAGAAATTTTTTTGCCCGAAGTTATATGGTTTCTGACATCTTCCTTCGGAGTGCAACTTCTGGTAGAGGGGTATCCTGAAATGCTTGCTATGGAAACCCTAGTAGATTATAACTTGAAATTTCTCGACATCTCTCAACGAGCAGATGACCTTGGAGATCTAGTGTGATTGCTATCTTGGGACTACCATTGCCGCCAACGAAAACACTGTGTCCAAGAGCTGATGGACCATGTTGTGCTCGGCTACGTCCTCATGGAAGGAACCTAACCCTAAGTTTTGGTGCAGGTTTCAGGATGGAAAGTCAGCCGACTTTTCGAGCTCGGTTGATGTCGACATTGCTTTTTAAATTTGAATTTTGTCTGAGAATCTGTTTGAGAACTTGTTTGGTGATCCTGTTTGAAATTTGTTTGAAATGGATGGTATCTGTTTTGAGCCTGTTTTGGTGCCGATTTGAAATCTGGTTTTAATACTGGTTTCATTGATTGATGATTTTACTCCCTGGTGGAGAAGTGAGAAATACTGTTTTGATATTGTTTGAACCTCGGAACGACGGAGGCCGATGCCTGGGAGCGTTCTGTTGTATGCTAGAAAACCTCCGAACGACGCAGGCCGATGCCTGGGGAGCGTTTGGTTGTATGCTTGAACCTCCAAGCGACATAGACTGCGGCCTGGGGAGCGTTTGGTTGTACAGTCCTCTGAGCTCATGGCCTGGACATTTTTAGGTTATTTGCGGGGGGAGTGACGAGGTAGTCGTTGAGTAGCTTCATACCGCAGACCGTTTGTCTCGGGGGAGTGCTCAGCGGGGCTGTTTGTTGCGTCTTATAACATGCATATGTAAGCATTTGTGTTGCATTGTGATGTGCCAACTATTGAATATTCCTAATTGGATGAGATTGCTTGGGTATGTAATTTTAGTGCATCAAGACACCCGTGGAAGATCAGTATGGTCTGGGTGTGATGGCTAATTTTACTACACGGGAATATCAAGAGTTCCTATCTGGACGAAAGGAGAAGCTAACTCCTTGTTCAAAATAGCCGAAAGGAGAAGCTAACTCCTTGATAAAAAGAGCCGAAAGGAGAAGCTAACTCCTTAACAGAAAAAGCAAACTGATTGTCCCTCGGAATGTCCCTGGGAATGACCCTTGGAAATTTTTGAGCTAACTTGAATTGTTTTGCAGATATGCTGTAATCGTGGACGATTACTCTCTTTCAAGAAGGGGAGATGTAACAAAGTGCTGACGTGTCAAAGCCCTGAAGAATGGAGCCAACTTACAGATGCCGGCCGAGGGGCCTAAACCCTAAAAAGAATAAGTAACAGAAGAAGAAGTCCTACCAACTTATGGGGACCCTGTCCGATGGGGCCTCAAGTGACATAAAGAATTAAAATAAAGCAGGACCCACACACACAGTAAAGGAAATTGCGTGGAATTGATGACGTGGTAGGTTTTTCCGAAAATTACGTTGATTGATGACGTGGCAAGCTGTACGGATTTCCATGTTTTGCGTTGGTTGATGACGCGGCAGGCTGTATGGATTTCCGTGATTTACCTTGGCAGCTTTTTGGCTTTGCTTTTGGACCAGATGCTTTTGAGTTTGAAGGCTTTTCACTTTAAACTGCTTTTGGGGCCTAGGGCCTTTAAATATGAGGTTAGGGCTCATTCTCTGGCATGCGTCCTGGAGAAGGTGTAGAGTCTGGAGTACCGGCCTATTCTGTGTTGATGCAATATAAAGAAATACCGAAAGGGGCACCAAGGTTTAGGGCCAATACTCTCTGGGTGGAGTTCCGCCACTCCGTGTCGCGTGTCGTCTCTGTCTTTCAGTTCAATTGTTATTGAAGTGCTAAACGTCTGTTCAGTCTGTTCTTTTCTATTGGCACATGGTGCCCGTCTTGTGACAAGAACCATAGAAGAACCAAGAACCATCAAGAACCCAAGTTGCACCAAAGAACCCAAAGAACCTCTCCCATTTTTTTCCCCCCTAAAGAATCTTTGAGTCCCGACCATGGACTTACCAGTTCTCATCTTCATTGCCATGTCTTTGAAGGAAGATCGACATCGGATACACGAAAACCTAGATCTCGAGTACCAAGATCTCCTAGCCTTGTATGCGGATATGGAAGGAGTTGGAGAGAGTATCCCTAACCTCTTCTGCATTTACATTCGCATGTAGCGTGCGTCCACTTCGGTCAACAAGAAACCCTTGGATTTTACCTCCGAGCACCCTTACCTTTCAGCTTCACTCGCAATGTTTTCACGACAGGACTATTCGGGTGGTAGTGCTTGCTTGCACGCAGAGTCAGCACGAAGGCTGGTATTTTGCGACAGTAGTAAGGCTACCTAGCAACTCGTATGGTCTGTGTTTACATCGCAGTAGTACCTACATCCTGTAGTATCTACCCGTTTGGAGGAATTTTCATCGGTTGACGCATTCACATGCATCAGAAGCAGTCAGCATCAATAGTATAGATAGAAGTTCGGCAGCTGTGCCTCACTTTTAACAGTGGGAGATGTCACGTGCGCACTTCACTTGCGCTACGTGGACATGCTTCTGCCATAGTCTAGCGTGAATCTTAGCTTAGGACTGAGCATGGCACCTTTGTGAGCCTCTAGCAAGACGTGCATGTCCAGGCCAGTCACACTTGCATACCCTCTCTTGCACAAGAACAATCATTTCATCATGTAGGCATTTGATTGCGTGAACCACCTCTTATAAGTCATTTATTAAAAGTGACTTTTGGAATTCTTTTTGTAAGTTTGTTGGAAAAGTAGGTAGGGCAAATTGCTAAAGATCTATAAAAGAAACCCATTGGGCACTCAGTAGAAGCAAAAGAAGTAGGGACAGAAGGAGTTAGGCACCTAGCAGGTAGGCAACACCTCAACAGGAGCCCTAGCGTTTTCTCAAGAAGAAGAAGACCCAGATCAGCCTAGCGTTTTCAGTTTTCAGCAGACGCCATGCGAGAACCCGCTCCCACCAGGTTGCAGATCCTCACTAGATTCCCCATCTAGCACCAGACCAGCCTAGCGTTTCCAGATTTCGGCAAATCAGCCTAGCGTTTCCAGATTTCAGCCAGATCAGCCAGCGTTTTCGCATTTCAGCCCTAGTCCGGCGAAGCGGTTGCAGATCCAAGCGGTACTGCCGCCGCCGCAGCAGATCCCCCGCAGAGCAAATAGCGTTTTCAGTTTTCAGCCTTGACGTCATCGTCATCGAAGTCCCTTCTTGACGACGACACCATCGCCATCGTCATCGTAGATCCCTATCTTGACAACGACACCTTCGTGGCCATCATCCCATATCCTGGACTTGATGACGACACCATCGTCGTCATCGTCACAATCACCATCATCGTCGTTGTTGACATCATCATTGTCGACATAGACCAACAATACCCGTCGTAGACATCGACACAGAATCGTCGTCGACGTCACCGTCTTCAACTTCATGGTCGGCGACAAAGACCCTTAGTACCTCATCGTCGACTTCATCGTCTTTGACATAGACCTCGTCGTCGACCTCCCCGTCTTCGACATAGAATCCGCAGTACCCCGTTGTCGACATCATCGTCTTCGACATAGTCCCCTTCAGTATGTCAGTACCAGTACCCAACATTAGTAGCAACAATACCCATTAACATCAGCATCTCAACATCAGCTTCATTGCAGTAGCATTGTGCAAGAATAAAGAAAGTACTTGCTCTGGCAACATAGCAAGGGGGCCCTTGAGGGTTGAGACCCGACATCCCTGTGTCGTCTCATTTCTCTGTTTCGTCTCTCTCTTTCTTTCAGTTCAGTTCAGTTCTTTCAAGTGAAGTAAAGTGTCCCTTGTGTTTGTGTGCGGAGTACTAGATCCGAGCAAATCCTTATTCTCTTCCGCTTCACCTGACAAAAAGCCAAACTAAATAATGGGATCACATTGGGCAGTTCACTTGAGATGCCTAAACTTTAACAACCAATGCTCTAGTGACTTTCAACCGAATGATGGATAGGATTTTCCGAGAGTATCGATCTTTTGTTGGCACTTTCTTTAATGACATTATAGTCTTCTCCAAGGATGAAGCAGAACATCGACACCATCTGCTACTACAGGTCTTTCAGGCATTGCGTGATCACAAATTAGTTATCAATGCCAAAAAGAGTAAATTTTTCTTGCCAAAGATACACTTTTTTGGGACACAGCGTCTCAGTAGCAAGAGTACCGATGGACCTGGCTAAGATTGTGACTATTCGTGAGTGGCCAGATTTGAAGAATGTTCATGAAGTTAGAAGCTTCTTGGGCTTCTGTTCTTACTACTGGCGGTTCATTCAAAAGTTTGCAGAGGTAGCTTCCCCTTTGCACATATTGACTCAGAAAGGAGTCCCTTTCTCGTGGGGATCGACATAGGTGACTGCCTTTCAGACACTTAAAGAAAAATTGACTACTGGATCGGTGTTGACTTTGCCGGACTTGCAAAAGTCATTTGAAGTATATTGTGGATGCTCGTGGTCGTAGTCTGGGAGCTATGAAAGCCGATTGTTTTCAAGGCCTGAATTGACAGCACAGATTTATGAGAAAGCTTTTGGCAGTGATCCATGCTCTTACTCAATGGCGACATTACCTACTCGGAGCCGATTTCACGGTCTTCATTGATCATCAGAGTTTACGCTACTTCTTGTCACAGAAGCAGCTTTTGGAAAAGCAGTTGCGGTGGGCTAACATCTTGTCACAGTTTCACTTCCAGATTGTCCATGTTCAGTGACAAAAAAACTTGGTGGTAGATGCATCGTCTTGGAAGCCCCTAGTCTTGGCTATTTCTTCGATTCATCATAGAAGCTTCGAGGACATGGTCGATTAGTATGTCACAGATCCGGATGTTTCGGATGTATTCACTCAAATACAGAATGGGGAGGTAGTAGCGGGATATTCCATACGGGATGGCTACTTGATGAAGAAAACGATGTTGTGCATCACACAGCCGTTAAGGGAAAAGGTTTTGCCTGAGTGCCATTGTCCACCCTTTACGGTCACCGCGGTATCAACACCACTTTGAAAGGTGTGGAGCGTTACTTTTTTTTGACTGAGACTCAAGAAGGATGCGGACGACTTTGTTCGCTGTTGTTTAGTATGCCAGAAAGTCAAGTTTGACAGGTATAGGCACAAGGATTACTACAACTTTTACCCATTCCCACTGCCCTTGGGAAAGTATTGCAATGGATTTCATTTTTGATCTCCCGAAGACACAAAGTGGGCATGATGGCATTTGGACTGTAATCGACAGATTTAGCAAGCAAGCTCACTTCATTCCAGTGAAGAAAACAGTCAAGCCGGATCATTTAGCGAGACTATTCATTTCACAGATTTTTCGACTACATGGCATGCCTGAGAAAATAGTCTCCGACAGAGATCCTTGATTCACGAGTTTGTTTCGGAGGGCTATTTGGGAGAACATTGGCACACGATTGCAGTTCTTATCATCATTCCACCCGCAGACAGATGGGCAATCTGAGATTGCAAATTCAGTTGTTTTGGATTTATTGAAGTCTTACATCTCTGATCAGAAGATTCAATGGGAATTTTTTTTACCCATGGTGCAATTTGCCTACAAAAACACGACTCACTCTTTGACGGGGAAGGCGCCATTTGAGATCATTGAAGGTGCTTTGAAGGCTCCACCCTTCCTTAGCAGTAAAGATAAGATTTTTGAAGCCGACCAATACACGAGAAACTTGGAAACTGCTTTTGCTAAGGTTCGAGAGGCTTTAGCGAAATTTCAAGAACGAAATAAGAAGGCGGCATATTGGCATCGACGAGATTTGAAATTAAAGGAAGACGATTGGGTGCTCTTACGTTTTGAGAAGGCACACCCAAGAAAACGAAAAGGAAAGGAGCAGTTTTTGTCCAAAGCTTAGCATGAGGTATTATGGCCCTTTCCGGATAAAAGAAAAGATAAATGATCTCTCCTTTAAACTCAAGCTGCCCGATACTTGGAAGATTCACAATGCACTCCATGTGAGTCTATTGAAGCCTTTTAAAGGCGATGTGCCAATTGATGGGGAGCTTGATGAGCAACCCGAAGTAGAGGAAAGTGAGGAGATACTCGTTCCAGAACAGATTTTGGCACACAAGGACAGAAAGATAAAAGGTAAAGTGATTAGGCGGTTCTTGGTTAAATTCAAGAACTATCCTGCATTGGATGCAAAGTGGATGGAGAAGGAGGACCTAGTAGATACTCCTCAGATTTTGGAACTTTACCTTGAAGCATTCGGTTTAGCATAGTCTACTCCGATAGAACCCCGAATTCAGCAAGGGTGAATCTAGTGCAGCGGGTTTGCACAAGAGGGGAGTTACTCCGCTCCTTTGTCAACAGATTACCCCGATTTTTGAATAAGGTCACTGATGTCCCCTTAGGGTTTCAGGGATACTAATGGACTGACTAGTATTGTGCTGTATGACTTTATGACAACGGAATTCCCGAAAAGGAATATGATTGATTTCTACTCTCTTATTTGCTTTGTTTGAGTGCAAGAACTGAAAGATGAAATGATTGGAGTATTTCGGTGTCATAAATCTCTATAGACATGATTGCAATAAGGATTAGTTAATTGGGCATCAGTGAGGTCCGGAATGGATATAGATGCGATTACTAAATACATTGCCGATGGTCATGGTCTGAGATTTGGAATGAATTTCTTTGTGGTTTGTCTTGTGATGTCTTGTGATGTGATTGTCATTCTGTACAAGTGCTAGATGTGTCGTGTCTAGTGCGTGCGTCGGTACTAACAGTCAGCAGAGCATCTGGACGCAGAGTCTGAGAGCGATCACCCGCGGCCTCAGTTGTACTTTGCTCAAAGATTATTATAAAAATAAATACCGAAAGGGGCGCGAGTCTTTGGGGCCAATATCTCTTGGCACGGAACTACGTCGGGCCGTGTCGACTTTCTTGTGATCTGTAAATAAATTTGAAGTGAATGTCTTCTGTGTCGCGGTAGAATCTTGACTTGGGGTGTCCAAGTTGTTACAATGTGGCGTACCGGTCAACCATATCCTCGAAGCTTCTATGATGGATTGTGGAAATAGCCAAGACAAGGGGTTCTAGGGACAATGCATGTGCCACTAAATTTTTTTGTCCCTGAATATGGACAATCTGGAAGTGAAATTGTGACAAGATGTCAGGCCACCGCATCTGCTTTTCCGAAAGCTTCTTCTCTGACAAGAAGTAGTGAAGATTCTGATGATATGTAAAAATTGTGAAATCGGCTCCGAGTAGATAATGTCGCCACTGTGTAAGAGTATCGATCACTGCCAATAAGCTCTTTTTCATAAATCTCGGCTACCAATTCTGGCCTTGAAAACATTCTGCTTTCATAAGCAATCACATGGCCTTCTTGCATCAAGACCGCTCTTAGACTACAACCACAAGCATCACAATAAACTTCGAATGGCTTTTGCAAATTTGGCAAAGCCAACACTCGTCCAGTAGTCAATTTTTCCTTAAGTGTTTGAAAAGTAGTCACCTCTGTCTGTCCCCATGAGAAAGGGACTCCTTTCTGAGTCAATAATTGCAAAGGCGAAGCTATTTCTGCAAACTTTCGAATGAATCGCCAATAGTAAGAGCACAAGCCCAAAAAGCTTCGAACTTCATGACATTCTTCAAGTCAGGTCAATTGCGGATAGTCTCAATTTTGGTCGGGTCCATCTGTACTCCTGCTGCTGAGATGATGCGTCTCAAGGAATGTATCTCAGGCGAGAAACACTCCCTCTATTTGGCATTAATAACCAATCTATGATCGCACAATGCCTGAAAGACTTGTAGCAGATGGTGTTGGTGCTTTGCTTCATTCTTGGAGAAAACTATAACGTCATCTGTTCTCGGAAAATTCTATCCATCATTCGGTTAAAAGTCGCTGGAGAAAAATTCGTATAAACCAAAGCTTGTCCGAAAGGTTGTCTTGTAGACATCTTCCGGAGCGATTCTGATATGATGATATACGCTTTTCAAATCAATCCTGCTGAAACAGGAGGATCCTTGAAGTCTGTCAAGAAAATCATCAATCATTGGAATCGGGAGTTTGTTCTTGATGGTGATTTCATTGAGAGCTCTATAGTCAATGCACATTCTCCAAGTTCCGTCTTTCTTTAGTACTAGTAAAGCCGGAGAACAGTAAGGTGAAGTACTAGGGTGGATGAAACTCTTTTCAAGGTCTTTCACTCGGTTCATGATTTCTTCATTTTGGGCTCGGCTAACACGGTAAGTTGGTCGGTTCGGTGGTGTGGTTCCAGGGATCAAATCAATAGTGTGGTCCTCAGGACGAGTTGGAGGTAACTCGCCGGGTAGGCCTTCTGAGAAACAGTTAGAATGTGTGCATAAATTTCTTGTCGTTCTTTGTCCAATTCAGTTCGTTGTTCATTATTCAACTCTTTTGAATAGATCGAGTAAACAAAAAGACTGGATTTCATTAATTTTGAAATGGCCGAAATCGATATGGTAGGGACGGACTTGCCCTTCAATTTTACATCAAGTACAATTTTCCTGCCCTTCTCATTGGTCAAAGTCGCTTTCTTGGCCTGATAGTCGACAACGACGTTGTTCTTATGGTACCAAGGGATTCCTAAGAGGACGTCACACCATAGTTACCAGGAAAACGGAACGAGAATGTGGAACGGGAACGCAGAACAAAATGCCATTCCCTGACGGGTACTCACGTTTGAAACACAGAACGGGGATTCGGAACGGGAACTTGGAATGGGAGCGGGGAATGGAGACCTGAAAACGGCCATTCCCTGTTACTATGCATCACACCCTTCCAAAGGCATGATGTAAAAGTCGTGGTACTTTAAATACCCCTGAGAATGCAAAGGAAGTTTGCCATGGCTACATCTCGTCGGCGCTAGAACTGCCTCTGTCGGTGGCCCCATCCTGTTGGGCGTAATCTCGAGTCAAGCCGCCAATTCAGGTGAAATGAAGTTGGCCTTTGCTCCTTTATCAAAGAAAATGAGGGCTTTCTGATCTTTTACTTTGCCCCATGTGCGGCAAAGTTCTGTACTTTCATCCATTTGACTTGGGTCGGTTCCCATGCAATCTGGTATGAGTCCTACTTTCATCTTGCCTTTTCTGCCACGTTCTTCTGTTGCTCTAGAACTCTCAGGCCTTTCTTCAGTTTGTCCTCGTTGTGCCTTTTTGGGGCACTTTGTAGAGATGTGCCCTTGTTCCCAGCAACGAGAACACTTCCCCTCTTTGAGATAGTCAGCTCTGTTCCGCAGTCAATCGGGGTCCTGCATCCTTTTTTTTTCTGGAAGTATTTCATCTTTCTATTGTCGTTTGTCGAGCTTTTTCCGGTCCTTTGTGTCAAAACTTCATCAGTGGGGTAGGTCAAGTTACCCAAATGTATCGAGAATCCCCGCTTAGCATGTCCCATTAGTTGTTGTATGGACTGGGGCTTTTGCTCAAGGCAATAGTCTCGGATCTCTATAGGGAGTCCGCAACAAAACCGCTCAATGTGTTCTTTAAAAGTGACCTTCTTAAACGAAGAGGCTGGGAGAAAAGAATCCTTGAACCTTTCACAATATGCGTCCAAAGTGTCACCCTTGGTCATCCGAAGATGGTTCCAACCGGTTCTCACGTCTCATTCGTACTCCAGGGTTAACCAAGAAGAAATAAACGTTTGAACTTCAACCACTTGGTCGGGGCTTCTTTCCTCAGAAGAAGAGTGGACCACCATGTTCGTGCATTTCCCTTCAAAAACGATGCTGCCCTCTTGATCTTGGAGTGCTTTGAGTAGTGTCCTCTGGAGAAGGCTATATCAAACTGTTGAATGAAAGCCAAAGCCTTCGGAGCATCTCGGAATCTGTAAAAGGATTCAAATTTCATTAACTGTCCACCCTCTTTAAATTCTTTTGTCTTTTTGTTCTTGTCTTCGAGAAATCATATTGGTTGTAAAAGTGTTTCTTCTTTGCATAAAACATGTGATCGTCGAAGTCCGAAATGTTAGAGGATGACTCCTCCTTAGAACTGTCAAAGACTGGTTGCAATCTGATCTTCTTTGCCTTTTTCTTGTTCTTTCCAAAACTTTGTTTCTTGCCCTTTCTATCCTCCTTGCTCGAGTCGGAAGAAGAAGAGCTAGAAGAACTGTCGGAAGAAGGGAAAGAAGAACTTGGTAGTCCTTCAAAACTCACATGCTTCTTCTGTTTTCGTGCAATTGCAAAAGAAGACTGACGGCCCAAGTAACGGGGGTAGTCAGTCCCCTTGTTGTGCTTCTTCAATTGCTTCTTTGATGGCTTCTTCGTGTCTAGAAGCTGATTGATTTGGGTCTCGACAACATCATGGAGTTCTTCTTTAGTGAACATCCTCGGAGTAGGCGGTTTCTTGATTGCCGTTTGATTGGTGTTTCAATGGCTTTCTGCCAATGAGTATGTACTTCATCCATCGAGTGTCGAGTCAAAATTTTTGCATACTGGGATCTTTGGCAGACTGAAGCATCTGGTTTGCGCACGTCAACCTGCTGTTGATGTTGCATCTCCATGAGTTCATACTGCGAGGGCAGAGGTGGCCCGTACTCATTCTCCGCTAATCCGCTTGAATTTCCCGTACTGCCTCCCGCTTCAGGAGTGGCAGATAGAGTCGTCTGATTCTTTTCGGAATCCATAGGTGCCGCGAGAAGGAGGATCGCATTTCCCAGTAGAAGAGAAATCGGCCGTGATACCACTGTAACAAACTTGGGCACCCCAAGTCTAAATTCTGTCGTGACACAAGAGAGATTCACTTAACACACCTCACAATTTAATTGATTCGACATGGCCCGACGTAGTTCCAGGCCAACAGAGATTGGCCTCAAAGACTGACGCCCCTTTCGATACTTTTTTTTGTATTAATCTTTGAGCAAAGTATAACTCCCGCGGATCCTCAGCTCTCAGACTCTGCGTCAAGATGCTTTGAGAAGTGAGGCCCTTGGGTCCCTTTTATTCTTACATAGGGATGCTAAAAGCAGAGTCCGAAAAGCAGTTAAACTCAAAAGCAAGGGATCCCAAAAGCAATTGGTCATCAAAAGCTGCCAAAAAGCACCAATGCAATTTACGAAATTCCTTATAGTAGGCCACGTCAATATGTTAGTGAAAAAAAGCAAAAAAATCCGTACGTTGCGCCACGTTAGCATGTCAATGCGATTTACGGGGATCCGTAGAGCGTGCCACGTCAGCGTCCGTACTCTGTCTGCCACGGTAGCAGTCTGCCACGTCACTATTTTGTGACATTTTGCTCCTATATGCTATGGTCCTTTGGGTGGATGTGTGTTGGTAAATTCCCAAGGGATCATAGGCCTTTTTGTTGGGGTTTACTAAGAGTGGTTTTGGTATACTTTTTGGTGCTGAGATTGAAGTTTTAACGCTCTTGGGCTATAAAGCTATAGAGGTGTCTCACTTTTTCTTTTGCCTAACTGTATTTTGGTGGCCGCTACCGAGGAATCGCTTCAAGCTACCTTTGTTAAAAGGTTTGAAAAGACATGGCGTTTAGTTTTCCGGAGTTCAGTGGGAAATCAAATGAAAGTGCCAAAGGTTTTATTGAGCAAATGGAGTTTGCTTGCCTTCTTGCTAACAAGCAAGACCCAACGTTAATGCTGCGAATCTTCTACTTCTGTTTGAAGGGAGATGCTACAGAATGGTTGGAAGGCTACGAAAAGGAGCTACAATCAGCCCAACCTCCTCAAGTTATGACTTATGAAATGGTAAGACATGCTTTTCTTGCAGACTTTCAACAGGTGGAAGACCCACAAAAGGTATGGCAGTCTATTCAAGGCTTGGTATAGGGTGAAGGCTAGACCATAGAAGACTTTGTAAAGGCTTTCAATGCGTTATGAACAAAGTGGTGTACATCTTTGGGGGTTAAAGAAGGATAGGTTTCTTGCAAGTTTGAGGAGTAATCTGCTCTTGAAGGTGGAGCTTAAGCAACTAAGGACCTTTGAGGAGGCAGTTGAAATTGCAAAGAATAAAGAGTGGAAAGCAGAGCTTCTTTATCAACTTGGGATCAATGTAGAGTCGAAGGTTGAAGTGAAAGCTGTAGAGCAACCAAGGGTCCTTATCAGGGAGCGAGGTTATGATCAACAAGCTTCTCATGATGTGAATGCTTTTCGCAAGGAGATGCAAGAGGTTGTAGGTCTTATGAAGAATCTTAGTGTGCATATTATGGGAGGTGGAAGATGTCAAAGCTATGGATATGACCGGGGCTATGGAAGCAACGAGGGGTTTACTGGTGGTAGAGGAAGTGGCATGGCTGGAAGAGGGGATATGTTTCAATGTTATAATTGTGGTGAATGGGTCATAAAAGCTCTCAATGTGACAAGCCAAAGAGAAGGGGTGGTGATATGTTTCCTCTTTCTTCACAAATTCCCTCTCGAGCTCAAGATTATGATATTGAGATTAAAAGGAAAGCAGGGCTAAGTGGTTTGACAGCTGAAGAGAAGGGCAAAACAAAGGTGGTAAGCATAATCCGTTTGGAGAAGAACGAGGATGATTCGGGAGCTATGGTCATGCCTATAGGTAAGAGGGTTACAAGAGATCATGACATGAGTGATGTAAGTCCTAGCCATAAAAGAGGGAAATAGGTTGAAACATGTACACATAAAGAGAAGAAGAAGAGAAACCCAAGCAACATTACAATGCATCCGACTTTCCTTTGCGAGAAGGGCAACCAAATTATAGTTTAAGGGCTGATTTGGTGAGTAGAAAGGTTGATGTTACCTTTGGGCAACTCATGGAGAGGTGTCCTAAGTTAAAGAGACAATGGAGGTATGTGGTCAACCTTATGAAGAAGGAGCTATAAGGGGGTCTGTGAGAGTCTTGTCTTTGAATGAGCTACTTGATGTATGTACTACTATGGATGCATGGCATAAGAGGAAGTGCATTGGAGAGGCGTATGTTGATGGAGGTGCACGGGTATGCGTTATTACTCAAGCTTGTGTATCAAAGTTGGGACTCAACATGGTGAAGAATTCAGGTTTTTGTATAAAGCTTGCCAACCAATCAAGGGTGAAGTGCTTGGGAGTTATAAAGGACTTGGAGATGGATGTATTTGATGTTAAAGTGCTGGTCAATTTCCATGTTATGCCCGCGGGTATTGGTGCTTTCCCTCTCATGCTTGGAAGACCATGGTTACAGGCAACCAAAGTTGTACAGGATTGGGGACATGGTATCATCATTCTCTACAATAGAAGGGGTGATGGGAAGAGGTTTGACATGGCTAGCAAGTAATCTTTGGATGTTGATTTTGATGAGCAAAGTGATGAAGAAGAGTACTCAAGTGAAGAAGAAGACAATGGGGATGATGGTAGTGAGGTGGAAGATAGCAGCGATAGTGATCTAGATGTTTCCTCCTTGTTTCTTGAAGAAGAGCATGATGAGAAACAAAGATTTCTTGGTCTTATGGAGAATGAGGATATCTCTAGTTTTTATGAGCAAATTGAAGAGCTGATGCAATCCAAAGTTCAATCTAATGTCAAACAGGAGCTGAAACAAGGTATGTTGTCTCCTGACTTGACTAGTTATGAGAAGGGTGAGTACCTACTTATGATACAACAATTTCCCACTTTATTCATCACTTCTTATGAGGAAATTAGAGGCTTCAAAGGAGAGGAAATCCACATTCCAATCAAGGAAGGAGCTCAGTCCGTACACCAAAAGCTAAGGAGAATGGGATAGGTACAACTTAATGCTTTAGAGGAAGAGATAGACAAGCTTCTCAAGGCAGGTTTTATAGGTCCTGTGAGTACTGCAGAATGGGTGAGTCCTATTGTTGTCACACCCAAGAAGGATAGAAAGTGGAGGGTTTGTGTTGATTTTAAGTCTCTAAACGCAGTTATGGAGAGAGATCCATACCCTCTTCCTTTCATAGATGACATACTTGAAAGTTGATTTTATTGCAGGGCATGAGAGGTATGACTATTACTACTATCAAAGCAACACAACCAGGCAAGAAAAGAAAAACTGATGTGGCTCTGCAGGTACTTAAAGAAAGGCATAGTATAGGTTGCGAGCCAAACATAATTACGTAAAACAGCTTGATAGATGGGATGCTAAAGGCCAATCAAAGTATCAAAGTCCTATTATAGTGTATGTGATGGATTCTTTGGATATTTTCAGCTCACCTTGGATTCAGAACATCGAAAAAAGACCACATTTATCACACCATGGGGATGCTTTTGTTATTATGTGCTTTCTTTTGGTTTTATGAATGGTTGTGCGTGGTACCAAAAGTGCGTCAATAAGGTGTTCTCCCTTTCTTGGCAAGTTTGTGAAGGATCTTATTGATGACTTTTGTGTCTATAGCTCTAGAAAGGATTATTGTGCAAAGCTTGGGATGGCATTGAAGCAATATGATAAAAGTGGAGGTCAACTCAGCCCAAAGAAGTGTCTCTTGCTCAACCAAGAGTGAAGTTTTTGGGACATATGATCTCTGAGAATGGGATTAAAGCGGATCTGGACAAAGTGAAGGCTTTGGTGCTCCTCCCATCACCTAAGGATACAAAGCAACTTTCTACCTTCATTCAAAAGGTGAAGTATATGTCAAGATTCATTCCTTTGTCCTCTCAATTTCTTTATCCTCTACAATAAGTAGCAAGGTTGGATCCTCTACAATGGACAAATGAATGTGAAGAGGTTTTTCAAGGTATCAAAGAGGTTCTTTGTTCTCTTCCTGCTATGCAAGCTCCTAATTTGGAAAAGGAGTTTTATGTGAATTCATTAGTAGGTGAAATAAGTAGTTTAGGGCTCACTCTGCAGAGCATCTGGACGCAGAGTCTGAGAGTGAAACCGTAACCGCTCTCTTGTACTTTGACATTGATTTAATACATAAAGAAATACCGAAAGGGGCGCCAGTCTTTGGGCCAATATCTCTAGGCACGGAACTCCGCCGGGCCAGTGCAAATCTATTGTGATCTGTGAATTGTTTTGAAGTGGTTATTTGGTGTTGTGGTGATTGATTCTTGACTTGGAGTGTCCAAGTCTGTTACAGTGGTATCAGAGCATGGCCGATTTCTCTTCTACGGGAAATCCGATCCCCAAATTTTTTTCCGCGCACCTATGGCTTCACGCAAGGATCAGTCGACTCCCTCTGCATCTGGAGATGCGGGCAGGGATCACAACGAAGATTCCGGCAAAGAGTATGGCCCGCCTTGGCCTACTCAGGCGGAGCGACGAGAGATGGAGCGTCGTCAATTGATCGGCGATGCAACAAAGATGATGCTCAATTTTGCGAAGGACCCAAAATTTGCAAAGTATATGAGCGAGACTTCTTTTCAGGAAGTGCACGAGCAGTGGCAGAAAACCACTACACCACCCCCGAAACCCGCTCTCAAGAAACCTTCTGCTCACTAGAAATATTAGAAGGAATTAGAAGAGGTGGTTGATGCACGGATTGCTCAGCTTTTTGACGCGCAAAGGAAAGCCAAAAAGCACGGCAAAAAGCAGAAGAAAGGCACTGACTTTCCGGGTTATTTGGGTCGTCAGTCGACATTTGACAAAGCAAAGAAACAAAAGAAGCGTGTTCACTTTGAAGGAGTACCCAGTTCTTCTTCTTCTTCTGACAATTCTTCTAGCTCTTCAGATTCGAGCAAAGTGAAGCAAGAAACAACTCTTCGAAAAGGGCAAGAAAAAGGCAAAGAAGGCTAAATCTCGCCCAGAGACTGACAGGTCTACTGAGGACTCGTCTACAGACAACTTAGATTCCGATGACAAACTTTTATGCGAACAAGAAGAATTTTTATAAAGCCAACCAGTATGACTTTTTGGAAGATAAAAGCAAGAAAGTCCGAGAGTTTAAGGGAGGTGGACACTAGATCAAATTTGATACTTTTTTAGGATACTCAGATGCTTTGAAGGCTTTGTCTTTTATACAACAGTTTGACATCATCGCTTTCACGGGAGGACGCTACTCAGAGCACTCCAAGATTCGGAGAGCTGCCTCTTACTTTAAGGGGAATGCTCGTACTTGGTGGTCCACGCTTCTTTTAAACAAGACTGCGCCAATTAAATGGCTGAAATTTAAGAAGCTTTTCATTTCTTCTTGGTTGATGCAAGAGTATGAACGAGATATACGAGTTGCTTGGAACCATCTTCGGATGACCAAGAAAGATACAATAAATGCTTACTGTGAGAGATTCTGGAGCTCTTTTCTACCCGCCTCTTCATTCAAGAAGATCTCGTTCATAGAACAGATTGAGCGGTTCACCTTGGGTCTACCTACAAAGATCTACAGAGATCTGAGATCACTGCTTGGAGTAGAAGTCAGCTTCTATTTAGGAGTTGATGAGTCATGCGAAGCGGGGCTTTGCCATTCACTCTGGCTGTCTGACCTACCCCACAGATGAGGCCATGACACAACGAGCCGAACAGACTTCTGGGAATGAAAGTAGAAAGAAAAAGAGCAACCCAGAGAAAAAGGATGCACGACCCAAGCTTACTCCTCATGAGCGAGCTCGATTCATCAAGGAGGGAAAGTGCTTTGGATGCGGGGAACATGGACATATCTCCGCTAAATGCCCTAAAAAGATACAGAAAGAACAGAATGATAAGGACGACGACAGGCCTGAGAGTTCGAGAGCGGCTGAGGAACGTGGACGAAAAGGCAAGATGACAACAGGACTGGTTCCAGATTGTGTGGATACCGATCTCGACACCATGGATGAGAGTACAGAACTTTGCCGAGCTTGGGGCAAAGTGAAAGATCAAGAGGCCCTGATCTTCTTTGATGGAGGAGCCAAGGCCAACTTCGTTTCACCGGAATTGGCGGCGCGGCTCGAGATCACTCGTGATCGGATGGGACCACTTGCGGAGGCAGTTCTAGCGGCACCCGGCAGGGACGTAGCCATTACACCTGTCATTGGCAAACTTTGTTTGCATTGTCAGGGGTATTTGGGGCATGAGGACTTCTTCATAATGCCTTTGGAGGGTTGTGATGTTCTCTTAGGGATTCCTTGGTACCACAAGAACAACGCCGTGGTCGACTGTCGGTCGAGGAAAGCGACTTTGACTACAGAGAAGGGCAGAACCATTGTACTTGATATTAAACTGAAGGGCGAGTCTGTCCCTATTGTATCGGCTTCGGCCATTTCAAAATTAATGAAATCCAGTCTGTTTGTTTACTCGATCTTTATGAAAGAACTGAGCGATATGGATAGGACAAATATGTCTAAACTTGATAAAGAACACCAAGATTTTCTCCACTCTCACGCCGATTGCTTCTCAAAGGGCCTACCAGGCGAGTTACCACCTGCTCGTCCTGAAGATCATACCATTGATCTGATACCTGGAAGCACACCACCGAACCGGCCACCTTACCGTGTGAGCCGAGCACAGAATGAAGAGATTATGACCAAGTGAAAGACCTCTTGGAAAAGGGTCTTGTCCAGCCTAATACTTCACCGTATTGCTCTCCAGTGTTGTTGGTTTTGAAGAAAGACGGATCTTAGAGAATGTGCATCGATTATAGAGCTCTCAACAAAATCACCATCAAGAACAGATTTCCGATTCCTAGGATTGATGATATACTCGACAGGTTACAGGGATCCTCGTGCTTTAGCAGGATTGACCTGAAGAGTGGATATCATCAGATCCGAATCGCGTCGGGAGACGTCTACAAGACAGTCTTTCGAACTACTTTTGGGTTATTTGAGTTTTTGGTGATGCCTTTTGGCTTAACCAATGCTCCTGCGACATTTAACCGGATGATGGACAAGATTTTTCGAGAGTACAGACTATTTGTTGACACTTTCTTTGACGACATCATTGTTTTGTCCAAGAATGAGGCAGAACACAAAGATCATTTGCTTCAGGTCTTTCAGGCATTACGACATCACAAGTTAGTTATTAGTGCAAAGAAAAGTGAATTTTTCCTACCAGAGATACACTTTTTGGGACACATTGTCTCAACAGCAGGAGTGCAAATGGATCCGGCCAAGATAGAGACTTTACGTGATTGGCGCGATTTGAAGAATGTCCATGAAGTTAGAAGCTTCTTGGGACTGTGTTCGTACTACAGGCGGTTCATACGAAAGTTTGCAGAGGTTGCTTCCCCTTTGCATATCTTGACACAGAAAGGAGTTCCTTTCTCCTGGGGATCCACAGAGGTGATTGCCTTTCAGACATTGAAAGAGAAATTGACTACGGGACCAATTTTGACTTTGCCGGACTTGCAGAAGCCCTTTGAAGTATATTGTGATGCTTGTGGTCGTAGTCTGGGTGCGGTCTTAATGCAAGAAGGTCATGTCATTGCTTACGAGAGCCGATTGTTCTCTAGGCCGGAGATGACAACACAGATTTATAGGAAAGAGCTTTTAGCGGTTATCCATGCTCTTACTCAGTGGCGGCATTACCTACTCGGAGCAGATTTTACTGTCTTTACAGACCATCAGAGTTTGCGCTACTTCTTGTCCCAGAAGCAGCTTTCGGAAAAGCAGATGCGGTGGACAAACATCTTGTCACAGTTTCACTTCCAGATTTGTCTATGTGCAGGGACAAAAGAATGTGGTGGCAGATGCTTTGTCTCGGAAGCCGTTGGTTCTGGCTATTTCCGCGATACATCATAGGAGCTTCAAGGATATGGTCGACCAGTATGCCATAGATACAGATTTTGCAGATATTTTCATACGGATACGGAATGTGGAGACAATAGTAGGATACTCCATTCGGGAAGGCTACTTGATGAGAAAAACCATGTTGTGCGTTACACAGCCGTTGAGGGAAAAGGTTATGACTGAATGCCATTGTCCACCTTTTACGGGTCACCGCGGCATTGCTACCACCATGAAGGGGGTAGAGAGATATTTCTTTTGGCCGAGACTCAAAAAGGATGTGGAAGAGTTTGTGGGCAGTTGCTTAGTATGCCAGAAGGTCAAGTTTGACAGGCATAAGGCACAGGGATTGTTGCAGCCTTTACCCCTACCCACCCGCCCCTAGGAAAGTATCGCAATGGATTTCATTTTTGATCTCCCGAGAACACAGAGTGGTCATGATGGTATCTGGACTGTTATTGACAGATTTAGCAAACAGGCTCATTTCATTCCAGTGAAGAAAACAATCAAGCTAGATCACTTAGCAAGACTGTTTGTGGCCCAGATCTTCAGATTACATGGCATGCTTGAGACGATTGTCTCCGACAGAGACCCCAGATTTACAAGTTTGTTTTGGAAGGCAATTTGGGAGAACATTGGCACGTGGTTGCAGTTCTCGTCATCGTTCCACTCGCAGACTGATAGGCAATCTGAGATTGCAAATTCAGTGGTTCTAGATTTATTGAAGTCTTATATCTCAGATTAGAAGACTCAATGGGAAAAGTACTTACCTTTGGTGGAATTTGCCTACAATAACACGATACACTCTTCGACGTGGAAGACGCCATTTGAAATTGTTGAAGGTGCTGCGAAGATTCCACCCTTCCTAAGCACGAAAGGTAAGATTTTTGAAGCGGATGAATATACGCGAGATTTGGATACGGCTTTTGCCAAGGTTTGCGAGACTTTGCAAAAGTCTCAAGAACGACAGAAAAAGGCAGCGGATCACTATCGTCGCGACTTGAAATTGAAGGAGGATGATTGGGTGCTCTTACGTTTTGAGAAGGCACGCCTAAGAAAGGAAAAGGGAAAGGAGAGGCTTTTTCCAAAGCTTAATATGAGATACTACGGACCTTTCCAGATCACTGAAAAGATAAATGATGTCTCCTTCCGATTGAAACTACCAGATACTTGGAGGATTCACAATGCATTCCATGTGAGTCTCTTGAAACCTTTTAAGGGTGATGTGCCTGATGATGGGGAGCCTAATGAGCAACCCCAAGGGGAAGAAAACCAGGAGATCCTTGTTCCTGGACAGATTTTGGCACATAAGGATACGAAGACTAAAGGTAAAGTCCGAAGGCGGTTCTTGGTTAGTTCAAGAACTATCCAGCATTGGATGCGAAGTGGATGAAGGAGGAGGACCTAGCAGATACTCCTCAGATTGTGAAACTTTACCTCGATGCTTTTGGTTTACTCCGAACGGAACCGAGAATTCATCTTGGCCACATATCTGGTGCAGTGGGATGCACAAGAGAGGAGTCACTCCACTCCTTTCTCAACAGATGCCTTGATTTAGATACTAGAGTCACTGATGTCTCTTTGAGCTTCAGGGATACTGAAAGCTGACAGTATTCTGTTGTATGACTTTAATGAAATGGAATTCGTGATTATGATACTGATTTGTTCTTGACTTCTTTTAAGTGCAGGAACTGATAGACGAAATGACTGCAGCATTTTGGTCTGATTGATCTCAAATAGACGTGGTTGCAATAGGGGTTAGTCAATCGGACATCGATGAGGTCCCGATTGGACCTAGATGCGATTGCTAGCTACATTGCCGATAAATCATGGTCTAAGATCCGAATGAATGTTGAATGTCATGTGATGTCCAAGTGATGTCGTGTGATGTGACTGTTGATTTGGTACATGTGCTAGATGCGTGTTCCTAGTATGTAGGTACTAACAGTCAGTGTCTGCTAAGACTGTTTATGGCTTCTGTTGGTTTTGCAGACGTAATCGCGGTCGATTACAATGCTTTCAAGAGGGGGGTATGTCATAAAGTGATGACGTGGCTACCGACAACAGAAACCTCAATTTCTGCCAGAAACCCTAATTTGCAAAAACCCTAATTTTTGGAAACCCTAACCCTAACTGCTGGCGGAAACCCTAATTTGGTTGGAAAGCCTAACACAGCCGGCTGAAATGCCACGTGGCAGCAGTACGGTATTTTCAAAAATTGCGGCGGAAAATGCGGAGCTGAAAAAAAGCACTTTGAGCGACGCAATTTCAGCTTTTTGGCACGGAACTCCGCCGGGCCAGTGCAAATCTATTGTGATCTGTGAATTGTTTTGAAGTGGTTATCTGGTGCTGTGGTGATTGATTCTTGACTTGGAGTGTCCAAGTCTGTTTACAAATTCTCGAATAAGGAAACTTCCGATCTGTTGGAAAGACGTAAAATTGATGATTAGTGAAAGATATCCTCTAGATATTAGAGAAAGGACATGAATTTCTTCTATTATAGTTGAGTACCAAATCTACTCTCGAGCCGATAAGGTAAGTATTGAATTATTGAATTATTGAATTTTTTTTTATATGAATTTTTGAGTTCTCTTTTGAGAAAGGACCAGCTCAACTCACCATTGAGCAAAGTTTGGAATTTTTTTTTCCGGTTTCTCCTTGGGCAGTTCGATCGGACCTCTACAGTTGAGGACAACTATTTATAAGTGAGAGGGATGTTGTTGAATTGGTTGTATCTGACAGAAAAATAATTCTAAATGAATTATTGGATTTATAAGTGAGAGGATTTTTCTCACTGGAAACATTTGAGTACAGATATTTCTAGTGCACCATTCAGAGTAATGACGGGAGCACTGTGAACGGGAATATCTGTAATGCCACCAAGAACGGGTACTTCTAATGCGTTACATCGGATGGGTGACAGGGAGCATCGGGAAGAAGTGTTCGACCATTTGGGAATGGGCATCTTTGATGTGTCATAAGATGGGTTACATAGAGCATCGCGAAGGAGATTGTATCGTAAGCTCGGTGAGAAAGGAGTAGGTGATGGGTATTCCTGTGTGTCACAAGGTGGGTGACGGAGAGCATCAAAAAGGGAATATTTCATAGTCGGGAGGAAATTCCGAAATGTGTTAGAATTGTTCCATAGTCTGATCTAGTGCAACTGTCGTTGCTACCGCCTCTTCCACCACCACCGCCACCATGCAACAATGGTTGGAGTGTGTATGGATACCCTTATTATCCGTACCCGGGATACACGCCTAATCACATCACGAGGCTTTGGACCATATCAAGCGCGAGCTAGAAGAACTCAGGACCCAACATGAGACTAAGGCTTTGGTTTGGTGTAGCTCATGCCGCTCTCCAAGGCATCCTCCACATGAATGCCCTCTTCGGGCTTATTGCCACTTCTGTGAAAAGTTTGGACATGAGGGCAAGGATTGCTATTACCTAAAGGGATTGCGGCAAATACAACAAAGTCTTGGTCCTGTTCTCCAACAAGGGTTAGCACCTGCATCCAACATGGTTCCCCCCTATGGACATCCAAACCACATGCCACCCTTGCTAACAACCCCTCCTATGCAAGGTATGTAGAGCACTTTTCCATCTCAGAGCTTTTATCATGCAAATGCTCCCTCCACCCGTCAAAGCTTCTACACTTCCACCTCCACCTTCATGCATCAGGAGCAAAGACTACCTCGTCCTCTGACTTGCCCATCAAATCGGCCCATTTTGTGTTTCAGATGCGGGGAATATGGGCATTACCAAAGCAAATATCCTTTGCTAGAAGGGTGTCCTCCTTGCAAACACTACCCTGAGGCTCATGATCACTATAGTAAGGATTGCCCAAAACAATGTGCATCTACTTCTTCGAGCCAACCTGAATTTACCTTTCCCAAAATCAATTTGATAGCAGTTGGCACCATCCCTCAACCGTCACCTTCTACTCATGTGGTGGCCCCTAATGACAAGTTCAATCAGGTAGAGAAGCCCACTGGTGTCCTCACTCTGGCTCAGGGCATCCTTGGGTCTTAGCCTTCCAACCAATTCCACTCTTCCACCCACGATCCCACCCATCGATACCCTGCTCCCAGTTGTCGACAAGCCATCCCCTAGTGCCAAGCAAGGATCCTCATCTCTGCTCTTCGATATTGATGAAGCCTTCTTGAAAGCAGTAGCCGACCTACATCAGATCAAGGTACGAGAGAAACCACTAGTAGAAAATGGAAAGCTTACAGTAGAGACAATCTTGAAGAACACCTTCCAACAAGTGTCGCTCTACGACATATTATGGCGAGATGCGAGTTTTCGAAGTGACACGCTTGCAATTATTCAGTCCCTTTACCCCGGAGCAGGTCCTAGTGGCGGGCACCTCCCAGTGCAACCATCATCAGAGTCCTATATGATATCCTATCCCGCTGCCCCCCATAGAAGCCCTCGTCTCACCGTGTCCATCTTGGGGCAGCAATTCTCAGGACTGATTGTGGATGGTGGATTTGGCATCAACATGATGCCTGAGTTCACAATGTTGGCCTTAGGTCTGCAGCCTACATGACATCGTCCCTTCACAGTTACGTTGGCCGACTAGAGGACAGCCTACCCATTGGGCATAGTAGACAAGGTGCCTTTGCAGGTACAAGACTTCACCTTTAGCTTGGATTTTGTTGTTGTTCATCTTCCCCAGGTTGAGGGAGGATTTCCTCTGCTCATCGGTAGACCATGGCTGCGGCACATTAAAGCACTGCATGATTGGGGAAATGACGCAATGTGGATACATACTTCTGGCTCCCTAGTGAAACCTATTCGACTTGAAGGAGGCATGGATCCAGTGGTGCAACATAGTTCCTTGTCAATAGAGTCGAACCCTGAAATGGGGTCTCTATTCAATATTTGCCTTAGGATACAACCCCTTTCAAAGTTTCTACAGTACTTGAGCCCAATGAGCCACTTGAGCCAGCAGCAAGGGTGGAGGTCACAGAGGCTAATAACTATGCGCCCTTGGTGGTAGCCTTTGGACTTGGTGAGCCTATAAAGAATCATGGAAGGGGAAAGAAATCTCCCTTACAGGAGTTCACCCACACCTCAACATCAGCCCCATTTGTGTCTGACTCTCTGATCAAGCCAAAGCCCTTCTCTGTGTCTGGTGGACGACCCTTCACCAAGTGAGTCCAACCCTGAAATGGGGTCTCTATTCAATATTTTCCTTAGGATACACCCTCTTTCAAAGTTTCTACGGCCACTTGAGCCAGCAGTAAGTGTGGAGGTCATAGAGGCTAATAACTATGCGCCCTTGGTGGCAGCCTTTGGACTTGGTGAGCCTATATGAAGAATCATGGAAGGGGAAAGAAATCTCCCTTACAGGAGTTCACCCACACCTCAACATCAGCCCCATTTGTGTCTGACTCTCCGACCAAGCCAAAGCCCTTCTCTGTGTCTGGTGGACGACCCTTCACCAAGCTTCCTCAAGGCAAGTTACAACATCAAGATGCTGATTTCAAGCTTGATGAGACACCAGCTCATGCCGTCTCTCTGCTCCTCGACGCAGCAACTTCTTCACCTACAACAAAATCTTCAGCAGTGCCATCCTCAGTAAAGGGAGACAAACTTCGGCGACTCTGAGGCACATTCGGCTATGCTAGACCAGATGCAGCGCATACAGTCTTGTTTGATGTGGTTTTTGTCACGGAAGATAAGATTGACCTCTTCCGAAAAAACAGCAGAATCAAGCACTGATGATTTTGAAAAAGATTGGTTTGAGAAAGCATGTTCTTTCCAATCTTGGAACCCCCCCGTCACCCCTTCCTCCTCCCTCTTCTCACCTCTACCTGCCCCTTCCCTCCCCCTATCGTCCTCACCACCCCCCTCGCCCTACTCTCCCTCTCTCCTAGCCCCGCCCCTACCCACCCCACTTTCGCCATTCACCACACCCTCTTGTCTCCTCTCTCCTCTACTCACCACACCTCGCCCCTCACCACCCCCTTCCCTCGCCTCTCCCCCTACCCACCACACCTCGCCCCTCACCACCCCCCCCCTCGCCCCTCAATACCTCCTCCTCGCCCCTACCCCCTCACCACCCCCTTCCCTCTACCCACCCCACCTCGCCCCTCACCACCCCCCCTCGCCCCTCACTACCCCCTCACCCACTCTCGCCCCTACCCACCCCCCTCACTCCCCTTCGCCCCTAACCACTCCCTAGTCTACCCAGGTCCCACCCCCTTGTATGTCTACTTGTCCTTTTCTAGCCCTTGCTGTACCTTTCCTCTTCTCCCCGCAACTGGCGTGGATGGATATAGCATTGGACCTTTGCTCTGCTTCTTCAGTTGCTGAAGTCAGCACTGTGTATTTTCCCTCTCCTCTCCTTAAAAACTCCTCACCTTCCCCTTAGAACTTAAATAGCACTGTGTATTTTCCCTCTCCTCTCCTTGAAAACTCCCCACCTTCCCCTTAGAACTTAAATATCTTCTCTACACACCTTTCCCTTAGAACTTAAATATCTTCTCTAGACCTCAGCTTCTTCAATCTGGTTGGGCTGCATTTTTTCCTGCTAGGTTCAGTGTTCTTTCTCATTGAGACGGTGAGTGGTCTTGTGGCGGGCAACCTGTAGCAAGGCTACAGTGTCTCGGGCATAGGACGGGCATTTAGTGTCACGGGTGTAGGAGTGACAGTTAGTTACAGTTGGGCTGGAGTTCACACTGGGCGGATTCTCGCTTCGGTAGTGACGCGTGGCAACTGATGCGGATGGTGGTCTAGTGGTTATCGTCACCAGATCACCACGACCGTAGTTTGGAGATAGGCTTAGTTGGATTGGGATATTTTGCTAGCCATTGGTGGCTCTCGAGGAGATACATATGTGTGGTTGGTTCCAGTCGTGGGAGACTATTATCATTATCATCGTCATCATCATCATCACTTCGTATGGTCGAGCGTCTTGAGTCTCGAGTCTTGAGTTCGTGCACAGCATGTCTGCACTGTCCCTGCACATTGGAGCCTCGACACCTCCATTGTACCCTTGGGTTTGGGCTTGGAGCTGAGTGTGCTGCCAAGCCAGAGTCTGTATGGTTTTTTGAGTTTGTCGAGTTCCATTGAGTTCTGAGTCTGTTGTGCTTTGAGTTGTCTTTCCATTTTAGTGTGATATTTTCTTTCTCTTGGAGTGAGGTTTCTTGTATACTGCAATGAGGAGCACCCACTGTAGAGAGAGCACGGCACACTTTCCCCGCTACATAGGCACCCTACCTGCACGTGCCACCTGTGCTCCATGGCCCCATGCTATTGATGGCGTGACAGTGAGTCTATCTGCTAGATTGTTCTGTGAAATTTTCAAGAAATATGATTCTGATATTGCCTCTTCTTTTTCTAACCCTGAATAATGTTCTTGCCTATGGAAAATTCTATTGGAGTACAAAAGACAATCTTAGAGCAAATTTCTTTGAAAGAGAGGATCAAATTATTGTGGAAACTTGAACTTTCTATTTACTCTAGGGTAGTTTGCTACGTGTCGTACATGCTCAAATGATTTAAATGGGCCTTACAAATAGTACTCTTTTTGCTTCTGGGATTTTTTAATGGCTACATAGGGTCATTGCTCATCAGGAGTTTCTCACAGTCGATGACACCCATGTATGCTGGGCCCTGGCCATTCAACTCTTAACAGTAAGCATTAAAAAGCTCTTCGAGGTAGGGGCTCTTTTGTCATTTTCATCATTTTTGAAGGAGATGTATACACTGTAGCCTGTTGAAAAATAGATCTAACTATTACAGTACATAGGCCTCGGCAGTTTATCTTGAACTATGAACCTTAGTATTTCAAAAGCTGACATCCTTCTGACAATAGGAGGAGCTGCAAGCTTGATGCGTTTAAGCTACAACTTTTTGGAAGAGCATAATTTCAAATTTGTATGACCTGAGTTGACTATGTAAGTTGCAAGACAAATTTACCGCATGACAAAGACCCGAGAGGTGTGGTGGAGCCTACACGTCGTTTGCTACACTTGATCTGTCAGTTGTATTCAGCATTTTTTTTGTTGCCTTTGTCCATTATATGAGATTGCACTAGAGAAGACTTTATACTAAGGCCATTTTCTGCCTCAAGGAGTCATCTGAGCATGAAGCAAGAAACTGTTAATTGCAAAGGAATCGTTAAAGATCTTTCTTTATGCTTTTGATCAGATGATGCTGCTAAGCTGGCGCTGGAAAAGGTGCTAGCAGATGCATTAATGAAAGCCCATCGATGTCGTTCAGCAGTACAGGCTGTTTGTTTATCTTTATCAGGAGTGGACAACACGTCAGACCAACAGCGTATGCATCAATGGCTTCGGTTAGTCATTACATGTCATTTGTATTAAAAAACCTATGCAATCTATCCGCTTTCATTACTCATTTTTGCACCTCAACAGCAGCTGGCTACTAGTTTAAGGGCTTGGTACTGTAAGCTGTCAAAGAAGAATTCAACTGTTTTACGTCTTAAGATGTGGCCTAAACAAGTCAAGCTTTTGGAAGGGCACTTTTGGCCATTTTTTAAAAAGGCTTTTGGGCCAAAGACTATGACTATCCTGAAGCATTGATAAGTTACTAGTTGTTGTCAGCTTAGGGGCTATTTAGCAAGCATTATTGAGGTTTTTCAGCATGGATATGTTCACAAATTTATGGCTTGATGTCTTTTTGGGGCTTTATAGTTTATCCTCTCTTAACTTATAAATTTATGAATGACTAATTACCTCACAGCTACTTTCAACTGCAGGGAAGTTTTCCCTGGTGACGTGAAGTTGGCTGTTTGTAACGATTCAGTGGCTGCATTGGCCAGTGGAACACTTGGAAGGTTACATGGCTGTGTTCTTGTAGCAGGAACTGGATCCATTGCTTTTGGCGTATCTGAAGATGGCCAAACAGCACGGGCAGCAGGGGTGGGACCATTACTTGGTGAACCAGGCAGGTGATAGGATTCACTTATTAACAAAAACTGTTTCAACATTGATCATTTTTTTAATCCCTGAGATTGATCGTTTTTGTTAATCACTTGGAAATTTCAATTGACTTTTCTTCGTGCTCTTATTAAATTAAACTGTTCTAAGATTGATCATTTTTGCTAAGCAGTTTGAATTTTCTTTTGGATACTTCTTTGTGCTGGAAATTTATATATGTGTGTTGTCTGCAGTGGTTACTCTATCTCCCAGCAAGCTTTAGCTGCTGTTATGCGTGCTCATGATGGTCGAGGGCCTCCCACAAGTTTGTCAAAAGCAGTCCTTCAAAGACTCGAGCTTTCCTCACCCCAAGAACTTATTGGGTATCTATTGAATTTCTCAGCTTTTTGCTGGTTTGACCTTATATGTCACGTGTGCTGCCAGATTTAATTTCAATACAGCAATTGATTACATGGTTCTATAATGGTAGTGTTACGGCAGTGGTCTGATCACACCTAAGTGCATGCGCCAGTGCAGACTCACTTGCAGGTGCTAGCTAATGAGGGTCTTTCACCACAAGGATTTCTCTCTCTACAATGGGCTGCTGCTACTTTGCCCTTTCTGACTAAACAAATTTGTTTGGCAACGAAGAACTAAGTTTATGTCAAAGCTACATGTTGCTGTTTTGCAACGTGACTTCTGCAGCTGGTCTTTCTGCATTTCTGTGAAAATGAAACACTTAAAAAGTCAAACCGCGAACATACCCATCTTTGCTGATGCAAGCTAGTTGCATGCGTTTTTTTAACTCATTTCTCTCATTCTTAAAGGTTTTCTACCAGGAACTGCTTCCATTAAGCACGGAAAGATTTCTGCATGCAAGGCGTGTGCTTGCTGATGCTATTTTACAAGACTTGTTTACTTTTGGGGCTATATTTGCATTCAGGCAAGCCAAGTCAATTATCTAGGAATCATAGCTGCTTAAATACACGTGGTTATCTTCCATATGTAAATCTTGTGGAGTTCTTTTTCAACTTTGATCGGCATAAATTGCCCACCTCAGTTTATGACATCTGGTCTGTCCCAAGCCGGCGGGTCCCAGCATTTCTGCCTTGCGGAGTCCTTTTTTTCCTGGATATAAATGTGGCTTTTTTCCCCCTTTTCCACTCACTCCATTGCAATCGCTGTTTTTTTCCAGTCTTTACTTAGTGCTCAGCCAGACATAAAAGCTCATTTGCTCTTCAAATCAGATCATAGCTATGACTGTACGAGGTAAGTCTTTGAAGCCTTACACACTTTCCACAAATCCTCACACTGTCGTTTTTTTAATTTTCTCTTGAAGGGGGGTTTGCATCTCTTTTTACGGTGGGCCATAGAGAGCCTTTTGGCTTAGAAAAGTGACGTTTTGATGAGAGCATCATAGTTGGTGCAACAACACCGTGAGAGTTTTCTTTTGGAACATAAGATTTAATACTGTCCTTGCATGATATTATGTGAGTGCATGATTGAATGAGTGGTACTGCTTAATCACAACGTGCTTCAATCAGCTAATTAATTTGATAGTGTCCGGCATTGCCAGATGGATGTACAAAGATTATTCTTGGGCTCGAGTTGCGGCCATTGTTCCCACTGTCAAGTCATGTGCTGCCATGGGCGATCCAGTAGCAGTGAAGGTGCTAGCCAATGCAGTCGAAGAGCTGGCAATCAGTGTAAAAGCTGTAGTTAGAAGGCTGAACCTTGCAGGGGAAAGTAAGTTTTTGTTGTGTTAAACGTTTTGAGAGCATTACTCTATGACACTTCTTTGTCGAGGTTTGTTTTGCTTCTCAATTTAGGACACTAACTGGCTTCTATTTCAGATGGCACAAAACCATTCCCACTTGTTATGGTTGGTGGTGTATTGGAGGTGGATAACGGCTGGGATCTTTGTGCTCAGCTTGTAGACCACATCAAAGGATTCTACCCAGGCGTAAAGCCGATACAACCAAAGGTTTTCTTGCTGACCCATTGCATATCTAACATTTGTTGCTCTAGAGTATATATTTTTTACCTTGGTTTGTCTATTTATGTCTCTTTTTTCGAGAAAGGAGATCCCTACACTCTACATCTGATCTCTGGCTTCTTGTCCTATTCCCTGAGTCAGACCTGCAGACATTTCATGTTAATAAAACAAATCGTGTTGATCTAGATGCATCATCTGTTCCTTTAGGACCGTGTGACGGGTTTTATGGTCAGGTTGTCCTCTGCGAAGTCAAAGAGGCAGCAGTGCAGTTCCTTTGTGTTTCTGGCAAGGGTATCCCATTCCTAAAAAGGTCGTCAATTCTCATCTCGGGTCATAGCAAGAGTTCTTCTACCGCACAGTGAATTTTTCTCTCGAGAGGACTCTCTCTTTGATTTAGTTTGTCAAAGATTTTGTCAAAGACATGAATGATATGGCTGAAGGCACCCAGGTAATCTGTAGTGCATAGGGTCATACAAAAATGTATATGCTGACACAAGGCATAGATGTATTATTTTTCAAAGACGGTGACGCTGTACTTTTCAAGGTTCCTACGAAGTGAGAGCTCTCAAGTGCACCCAGTTTCTTATGTTAGCAAGTTGAAGAATTCACGATTGACTTCATCATGAGGAGAACAAAGTTTCTCTTGAGTTCTGGGTAGAGCTGGTTTAGTTACCCGCCACATGAACATGAGAGGTGTTAAGAGTTTCACATCTTGCCCTGTGATGGCTCTGGTATTTCCTAGGAGTAGATTAGGGAGTGGGCTGTTTTGTGGTTGTGCCCGGGCCATATGTGAGGTATACCATCCCCGATACGAGCCATGTATGTGCCAACCCGGTAGGCTGGCATGTTTATGTCAGGATGCCCCCATTAAGGCAGTTGTAGATGGTCCCTATATAGGGACCGGCCCCCCTCGTATTGTTAGTGTTGTATTCAGTGTTGCTAGCGTTTTTGGTTCATCAAACTCTCTTCCTCTCTTGTATCGTTTTGTCTCTCCGGGCTATCCCTCTCCTGCAGCGTGTTTCTCTCTGTAGCACCTTACAACCCTTTGTCATCATGTTTGGGCTTCTGGCACCATGCCCAATTCCTTGAAGAGTAGGCTTATTAAGGTGTTACCGAAGGTCCCTTCCCCATGCAACTTTAAATAATGGCGACCTATTTCCTTAATGGGAGGAATGTATAAGATCTACACAAAAGTCATTGCTAATCGTTTGCATCGAAATTTGGCACAAGTCATTCGTCCAACACAAAATAAATTTATAAAGGGATCAATATTTTGCATAATATTCTTAATGTTCAGCTGGACAACGATTATGCAAGTGTCTAAAGCTCCTAATCAACAGGTTGTTATGGTTTTGCTAGATTTGGAGAGCCTTTGATCACCTTAGTAAGTCTTTCATTGCAGAATTGATGCAAGGTGTTGGTTTTTCCCCCTTGTTGAGATATCTAGCTCTACACATGGTACGCCCGGATGATTTCTCGCCTACATTTAACATTGCCACAAGGTAGTGGACACAAGAATCATTGCCAGTGGTATTACAATTGGACTTAACCGACACGGTCTAGCTACCGAGAGTAACGACCACTTATCTTGGCAACTCACTCATTAGTGGTTTCGCATTGACCATTGTACATAGTTCTTATTATGTTGTACTTCCCACTTATCTTTTGTAGAAGATGCAACAGCTGTGCTCTCTTGGTTGTGTGTGTGTGTGTGTGCTTGCAAGAGCTCAAGCTCTCTCCTTCTCTCCCTCTTTACATGGTATTAGAGCCTGGTCGTGGCTAAGGAGCTGTGAGTGGCAAGCAAGAGCTACGTTTGCCTTGGGATTCTTGAGAGGCATTGGTAACAATCTTCGATTTCGGCGATTTCTGTGAGAGATTGTGCATCCCGGGATTTTGTGCGTCTTTTGCACTATATTTTTGCAGCCAGATTTTAATTTTGGGCGCTTTTCGGCTTTTGTTTAGGAATTTAGAATGTGTGCGCATGCAAGAATGCAAAGGTTTCGGCTTTTGCATCATAGTCGCTGCAAAGGTCTCGTCATAGTACACACCCTGTCTCTGAGAGAAGCCCTTGGCAATGAGTCGTGCCTTGTGCTTGTCCAAAGAACCATCAGATTTGTACTTGGTCCTGTAGACCCATTTGACACTAATCACCTTCCGCTTGGCAGGCCGCGGAACCAACTCCCAAGCGTTCTTCTTCTTGATGGATTCAAGTTCTTTTTGCATGGCCAACTTCCACTTTGGTTGTGAAAGCGTCTCCTCAATTGCCAGAGGATCTTTGTCCTTGATCACCGTCGACATCAAAGCATAGTTCGCTTGTAATAAAGTCCCATCTACCTCAACAAATCGGTGTTGTTGAGAGCGTCGTGTCATACCAGCATCACACCAATCTGGTGGAAAATTTGAAGTCCCTGCATTTGCAAGGTCTCCAACAACCACCCGGTAACTTGTCTGACTCGCCCCCCCAAAGAAGGAGCTACTGATACATTTGACTCTATCTTTGCACTATGGTGAGAACCACTGTCATCTGCATCATCTACAACGGTTGCATTTGGTAGAAAATATGAAGTCCTGTATCTCACAAGGTCTCCACGAGCCACTCCGGTAACTTGTTTGACTTGCTCCCCTCTGAGTTGCTCTCCTGGGGAGAAGCTATTAGTAGTAGGTACATTTGGCTCTATCTTTGCACTATGGTGAGAACCAATGTCATTTGCATCATCTACAACGGGTGCATCCTCCTTCGTAGCTTGAGGGACAACAGTAGAAGAGGGTTCATCAACCTCAAGAGGCAAATCATAATCTGGGTCTCCAAGTATCGGCAAATCTAGGGTCATCATGGAAGACTTGGGAGCGGAAGCCCCTCTGAAGGAAGAAACTAGTCGAAGACGACATCACGACTAAGACCAACATCCTTCTTTCCTGGATCATAAAGATGATTTTCCTTTGGAAAGATTATTGTAGCTGTCACAAGGAGGTGTATTTTTCCTGTTTCCTTTCGTAAATAAGTATTAGATATTTTTATTTATTTTTACTTGTTTTTCTCGGAACCCTTGAAAAGATGCAAGTGGACATTGCATGGCCAGTGTGAAACGGCTGCGGCCGAATAGGTTTCTCACATCGGGAGTCTGGGTCGGTCAGTCTGGGACTGGTTGGGCCAGTTAGCATTGAACTCTGATGAGTATGGAAGCTCGTGTGCGCCAAACTGGAATTTGGGCCACTCGTCAAGTCACTGACAACTTTATAAGTTGAAAGGGGCTAGTAAATTAACCCACATTGTAGATGTTGGTCAAATGGTAGTCTTCAATGATGGTCAAGAGACCGATAGGGACGCCATGGAAGCATCTCCTAAAATTTAGGGAACTGCTATTTTTGACCGGAAAATGTGTTCGTGTCATTAGCTCCAGAATGTCGTGGGGAACATTTCTTAACTCTACGGCTCAGTCAACTGACGTGTAGATTGAGTTCTTTTTAGCCGAGTCTGCCAAAGTCAGAAATTGGGCGACGTGTCGCGCTGTGAGCAAATCTGCCACTCTGGGAGAAGGGGGCGAGCTGTTTATGAGCATTTGGGGTGCCATTTTCAGCTTTTAGGTGGATTGTAGCAGGCACAGAAGCTATGGAATGCTTTCCTTGCCCTCTATGCACAGTATGGTGACGGGAGTGATGCCCCGCACGCTACATACTCCTCTCTTTCTCCCCTACGTACAGTATGTTATGCCCCACTAGTGGGCTTCTCATTTGACTTATGTACAGCTGTGGGGAAATATGCTTTCGTGCCGAGGCAAGAGCCTCTTTGCACAGGAACCGGTGTAGCTAGCTGCTGCACCAAAGCAGGTCCACGAGAGGGTGATAACCTCTCGATTGTGCAGTAAATTCAGCACTGTTTGCTTGCTGTTTTTTTTACTCTGTTTTGAGACTGCTTTGTGCCCGGGATGCTTCCAGAATCAAGGGGCACCAAGCCCAAGGTGCAGGGAACAGTGTAGGGACCGTCGGGTGCCCAAATCAGGTCAAAAACAGGACTGAACTAGAAATTACAGCGACCTGAAATTTACTGTTTTGTGCTCCAGATTGAGGGATAACGCTAGTGGGATAGAGTCCTGAGCTTGGAAACTAATTCGGATTGATTTCGGTACTGTTATGTTGCCGAAATTTTTCCGAATCTGGAGCGTACTAGCTGGATGGAAGTGTTATCTTCCAAGGACTCTCTTTTTGTAATTCCCTCTCTCTAAATTAAAGAAATACCGACAGGGGCGCCAATCTTTGGGGCCTATAGGGTGTCGGTCTTGTGTGCGCAGTGACATTCTAGTCGCTGGACGCAACTGTGTTTTCTTCCCTTCTCAGTGCTCTGTGTAAAGTTAAGAGGTAATTGAAATAGTACCGCCCTCTACGATGTATAGGCCGGTTGCATGGTTCCATCGAAGGGATAGTCACTTTTTCTTCAAAAAGTGCAGCGTGGATTGTTGTGGGTGAAAGCAACACATAGCTTGTCGATATGGCAGAGAAGAGAGACCAAGTACTTGAAGAGGGATCTTCCTCACATGGCACAGAGAAAATTCCTTCAACTCTTCAAGATGAGGACAGGTTGTGTAGAACTCAACTGCGTTGCTGCATGGACATGTTTCAGCAATTGGCTAACAACCCAAGGATGCAGGAGTTCTTACAGGCTCCGACACAGGGTTTTCAGCCTCCTACACAGGGCATGACTGAGCCGTTGTAGGAAAAGGAGATTTCCAATGCGCAGAGGACTCATGATGCTCGAGGGAAAGCCCATGTGGTTGAGCAACTAGCGGTGTCCAATGATCCAAAGCAACTTGCTTTAGCTGGACAGGAACCGTTTGTGAATGGTCAAGGGAGCAATGAACAGGCTATGCGTCAGACCCTTCCATTACCTAATACTTATCCTGGTTATTTTGGAGGTGGTTCAGTGTTTCAAGCTATGGCTGGACCTTCCACAGGTTATATGCCAGGGAATGTGTTCGGGACAATGCAAACAGGCATGGGTAACCCAATGTATACGAACATGGGTGTCCAACCAGGTTTTGAGGGTGCCTATGGCCAGTTTCGAGTGCCTGGAACACAATTTGGTATGGCTGGTTTTTCGCAGCCATACGTACAAAATGCAGATATGACAGGGAAAACAGTTGATGCGAGTGCTGGAATGAACACTCATGGAGCACCACAGGCACCTGTTTATGATAATGTGGCTCCTTTGAGTCAGTCTAAGGATTACAAGGAAGGTGGGCAGGGAGTGAAGTTTGAAACTTTCAGCGGAACTGAGGACCAATTGAAGGCTTTGACCTTCATATAGCAGTTCGATGCAGCTTATGCTGGAGGAAACTTCACGGAATCTTCAAAGATACGCAAGGCTTCCACTTTCTTGAAAGGGAATGCGCTCCAATGGTGGACCGCATTGTTGAACCAGGGTCAAGCCCCAACAACGTGGGTCCAATTCAAACAGCTTTTTGCGCCTGCATGGTTGACAAATACTTTTGAAGTGGATGTGATGACAGAATGGCACGAGTTGAATGCTAAACAGTGTGCGAATCTGGAGGAGTACAATAAACGGTTTTGGGCCGCATTGTTGCGAGTCACCTCTCACAGGTTTGTGCCTTTGTCAGAACAAATTGAGAAGTACTGTTGCGGATTGCCCAAGAAAATCAAGGACTACTGCACAAAGACTGTTGTCATGAATATGTTTCAATTGATAGAGAATGCAAGAGTGGCCAATAATCTGTCGAAGGGAGATTCCGATGGATTTAATAGCCACAAGAAAGGGTCCCAGGGCAAACAGTTTTCAGCCAAGGGCAATGTTGCAGCAAAGCCTTCTGAGCCTCCCGCAAAGAAGCCCTCCACTGAAGAAGCTGATACGTCCAAGAAGCAGTCTAAATCTTCTTCGGGACGAGGACAAGGACAAAAAAAAGGCATTTTTCTGGCAAAACTTTTGAAGAGAGGAAAGCTCTTAGGGAGGCCAAGAAATGCTACATTTGTGAACATGAAGGACACTTTGCAAATGAGTGCCCACAGAAGAAGTCACAGGATAAGGATGACAAGTCAGACCATAAAGGGAAGAAGCCAAAGCCGAGTGCAGGACTTGTTCCAGATTTGGTTGGAGACCAGCCAAACACAAATGCCACGGAGCTGTGCAGAGCTTGGGGCAAAGTTAGAGACCAGACAGTGCTGGTTTTCTTTGATCCAGGAGCCCGTGCAAATTTCATATTACCAGAATTGGCATCAAAGTTGGGCATTCGTGCAGAGGAGATGGGTATGACAGGGGAAGCAGGTTTGGCATGCCCAGGTCATTCAGAGCCTGTTACTCCCATTTTGGGAAAGCTTCGTTTGCACATTCAGAGCTATGTCGATGCGGAAGAATTTCATATTATGCCACTTGAGGGCTGTGATGTGTTACTGGGTATCCCATGGTGTTACAGGTTGCATGCTATGGTGGATACTTACAACAAAAAGATTACCTTTGTACATAGAGGAAAGACTCATGTCCTTGATGTAAAGCTTAAAGGCGAGTCTGTTCCAGTTGTTTCTCCTTCTGCTATTTCATCTGTAATAAAGAATCATCTTTCTGCGTACTTGATTTTTGCAAAAGAAGCACCTCAAGTTGTATCTAATTTGTCTACCTTAGATAAAGACAGGTCAACTTTTTTGAGTGGTTTCAGTGATTGTTTTTCGGACTCTTTGCCAGGGGAGTTACCTCCTGAGAGACCTGAGGAGGTGTAAGTAAGTATTAGATATTTTTATTTATTTTACTTGTTTTTCTCGGAACCCTTGAAAAGGTGCAAGTGGACATTGCATGGCCAGTGTAAAACGGTTGCGGCCGAATAGGTTTCTCACATCGGGAGTTTGGGTCGGTCAGTCTGGGACTGGTCGGGCCAGTTAGCACTGAACTCTGATGAGTATGGAAGCTCGTGTGCGTCAAACTGGAATTTGGGCCACTCGTCAAGTCACTGACAACTTTATAAGTTGAAAGGGGCTAGTAAATTAACCCACATTGTAGATGTTGGTCAAATGGTAGTCTTCAATGATGGTCAGGAGACCGATAGGGACGCCATGGAAGCATCTCCTAAAATTTAGGGAACTGCTATTTTTGACCGGAAAATATGTTCGCGTCATTAGCTCCAGAATGTCGTGGGGAACATTTCTTAACTCTACGGCTCAGTCAACTTACATGTAGATTGAGATCTTTTTAGCCGAGTCTGCCAAAGTCGGAAACTGGGCGACGTGTCGCGCTGTGAGCAAATCTGCCACTCTGGGAGAAGGGGCCGAGCTGTTTATGAGCATTTGGGGCGCCATTTTCAGCTTTTAGGTGGATTGTAGCAGGCACAGAAGCTATGGAATGCTTTCCTTGCCCTCTATGCACAGTATGGTGACGGGAGTGATGCCCCGCACGCTACATACTCCTCTCTTTCTCCCCTACGTACAGTATGTTATGCCCCACTAGTGGGCTTCTCATTTGACTTATGTACAGCTGTGGGGAAATATGCTTTCGTGCCGAGGCAAGAGCCTCTTTGCACAGGAACCGGTGTAGCTAGCTGTTGCACCAAAGCAGGTCCACGAGAGGGTGATAACCTCTCGATTGCGCAGTAAATTCAGCACTATTTGCTTGCTGTTTTTCTAACTCTGTTTTGAGACTGTTTTGTGCCCGGGATGCTTCCAGAATCACGGGGCACCAAGCCCAAGGTGCAGGGAACAGTGTAGGGACCGTCGTGTGGCCAAATCAGGTCAAAAACAGGATTGAACCAGAAATTACAGCGACCTGAAATTTACTGTTTTGTGCTCCAGACTGAGGGATAACGCTAGTGGGATAGAGTCCTGAGTTTGGAAACTGATTCGGATTGATTTCAGTGCCGTTATGTTGCCGAAATTTTGCCGAATCTGGAGCGTACTAGTTGGATGCAGGTGTTATTTTCCAGGGACTCTCTTTTTGTAATTCCCTCTCTCTAAAATTAAAGAAATACCGAAAGGGGCGCCAGTCTTTGGGGCCTACAGGGTGTCGGTCTTGTGTGCGCAGTGACATTCTAGTCTCTGGACGCAACTGTGTTTTCTTCCCTTCTGAGTGCTCTGTGTAAAGTTAACAGGTAATTGAAATAGTACCGCCCTCTACGTTGTATAGGCCGGTTGCAGTAGCCGACAAAGAACATTCTCCTGGACTTGGGATCGAACTCCCCCCTATGTTCCTTCGGTACATGGACGTATGCTCCGCTTCCAAATATTAAAAAATGAGAGACATTAGGCTTTCTACCAAAGTAAGCCTCGAATGGGGTCTTGCGTGGAATGAAGAGGTCGAAGATCGGTTCATGGTATGGACGCCATCGGAACTGCCTCCACCCATAGAGACTTTGGCAGGTCTCGATGCTAAAGCATAGTCCCCGCCACCTCAACCACTGTTCTATTCTTTTGCTCCACAAGTCCATTCTCTGAAGGCGATCCGGGATTCGCAAGCTCTCGCTTGATGCCAGCTTCTACACAAAACTGAATGAATGCTTTGGAGGTTGAATAGTCTTCAACACTTTATTGTTGTCCTTCTCCACAAGTAAAGCGGCTGAAATTGTCCACCCGCAACATGAAATAGAGAGCTTTGCCAAGGGAAGGAGTATGCATAGGTCCACAAAGGTTGGTGTGAACCAACTCCAAGGTGGCTGTAACAAACTGCTGACGTGTCGACCTACTGAAGAACAGAGCTACCGGCCAAGGGGCCTAAACCCTAAAAGGAACAAGCAACAGAAGAAGTGTCACAGAGTGATGACGTGGTTGCCCGAGTGCAGAAAACCCTAACCCTAATTTCTGCCAGAAACCCTAATTCTGAAAACCCTAATTGCAGAAACCCTAATTGCTGAAACCCTAATTCTGGAAACCCTAACCCTAAAACCTGCAACCCTAATTTCTGCCAAAAACCCTAACCCTAACCCTAAGGCAGCTGACAAATTCCGAAAATTGTGCTGACATGATGATGTGGCAGGCTGTACGGATTTTCGTGATTTACGTTGGCAGCTTTTGGCATTGCTTTTTGGACCATAAGCTTTTGAGTTTGAAAGTTTTTCATGTAAACTGCTTTTTGGACCAGAATCTTTTGAGTTTTAAAGGTTTTTTACTATAACTGCTTTTCAGGCCAAGGGCCTTTAAATATGAGGCTAGGGCTCATTCTCTGGCATGCTTCTTGGAGAAGGTGCAGAGTTTGGAGTACCGGCTTGTACTTTGATGATGCAATATAAAGAAATACCGAAAGGGGCGCCAAGGTTTGGGGCCAATACTCTCTGGGGTGGAATTCCGCCACTCCGTGTCGCGTGTCGTCTCTCTCTCCATTTCAGTTCAATTGTTATTTGAAGTGCTTAAAGTTGTTCAGTTTGTTCTTTTCTATTGGCACGTGGTGCCCGCCTTGTGACAGTGGCAATAGCTCGGGGTGTAGCAAGCCTCTGAAGAGAATTTTGATGTTGCTTCCCATGAATGCAAGTAATGCATTTCCTATGCTTACTCCCAAAATCTGGTAAGCGTGCAAGCATCTACTGACGAAAAGCAAGTCGAAGCGCATCATTGTTCAAATGACCCAAATCTGTAAGGCCAAAGGTCACGTGTAGGAATCTTGATTGCTGAAGAAAGAGTATGGAGCATGTAGATTCTGCTCTCCACCGAGTCCTCTCTGACCTCCTTGCCGGAGTCACAATCCTGAATAGACACCGCATCCTCTGTAAAAATCACCTCCATGCCTAGCTTGCACACCTCGTGCACAGACATAAGATCAAATCCCAACTTCGGAGTATAAAGTCCCTTAGAGGTACCCCCGTTGCCGTTATGAATCAACTGAATAGATCTCTCGCTGTGAATAGGAATTTCAGCATTGTCGCCAATGAAAATAGTACACAATGTCGCCGCATGTTGGACAAAAGATCTTCGAAGGTGTCATGTGCCGTGAGGCACTACATTTCCAGAAGCCAATCACCACCATCTCGAACTGCAAGAGCGGTCACAACCTCCGATGTCCCTAGAGAGTCCTCAAAGGATAGAATCTTCAAATGAACAAAGGCTATTGACTGCACCACCGCCGCTGAAGGAGTTCAAGTATCTCGAACTCGCTTTGGACACTTCCGCCAAGAATGGCCCTTTTATCCACAATGATTGCAATGCCGATCTGCCTTCAAGGCTTCCTTTTCAACATCACTTTTCTTTTCTTTGTTGTTGTTGCTTTTCTTCTTACCCTTTTGTTTTTTGTTGTTGTTGTTGGAAGAACTAGTCAAGGCCTCGGAGCCCTACTTCTTCCCTGTATTGAACCGCTCCTCGTGGTCCATCACCATTGGAACAATCTTGTCCCAAAAAATAGAATTCAGCCAGCCACTAGTAATTGGTGATGAATAGAAATTGGTATACTGAGGAGGTAACTGAGCCAAAGCTAGATGGCCATGTCCTCTAAACTGATAAGCATTTCCATATGAAGTATCTCCTGTTGTAGCTCTTGCATCTTGTTGATGTGATTCCTCATGGATGAGTTCTTAGCATCTAGGGTCCTCAATTGCACCTCTAAAGCTATCCGCTTCATTGGAGAAACTCAACCATATAGTGAAGAAAACCAAATCCAAATCAACTTCGCATCCTATATCAATCGGATGTGGCTGATGACTGATGGTGTACTGTTGAGGATTGTGAAAGAACGAATTCGAGCATTGACATGTTTCGATAACTTTGCTCTTGCAGGAGCCTTTGGCTTTGGAAGTTGCTCATAACAAAGCCTCCAAGCTCGTAAGAATCGAAGACCTCCATCATGGTCGCTTTCCAAATGGCATAGTTCTCGTCATTCAATTGCCGATTTGTGGGAAAGGTAGGGAGGGTAGGTATCTTGACTGGTTGATTGTCACAAAGTAATGACGTGGCTACCGAGAGCAGATACTGCCAGAAACCCTAATTCCTGCAAACCCTAATTTCTGCCAGAAACCCTAATTTGCAGAAACCCTAACCCTAACTGCTGGCTGAAACCCTAAAGTGGCTGGAAACCCTAAAACAGGCGGCAGAAATGCCACATGGTAGCAGTACGGACCTCCGGATTTTACGACGCTGAAAAAGGCTGATTTGGGCGACGCAAATTGGAGATAGAGAGAGAGAAGGAAAGCTCTGCTTTATTTTATTAAAGCCACAGAGAGAGTACTTGTGAGAGAGAACACTTGCTTTTGTTCTGGAAGCTTTTGGGGCTCGGCTTTTGGGCATCCCTTGTAATCTTTAAATAAGTGGTTTAGGGCTCACTCTGCAGAGCATCTGGACACAGAGTCTCAGAGTGAAACTCTAACCGCTCTCTTGTACTTTGATCATTGATTAATACATAAAGAAATACCGAAAGGGGCGCTAGTCTTTGGGGCCAATATCTCTAGGCACGGAACTCCGTCGGGCCAGTGCAAATCTATTGTGATCTGTGAATTGTTTTGAAGTGGTTATTTGGTGTTGTCGTGATTGATTCTTGACTTGGAGTGTCCAAGTCTGTTACATTGATCACCTATGCCGGAGTAGAATTGGGACCAATCTTCCCCTCCTCGTTGACGAGTGGTTCACCACCACCGCCGGTAGCAACCTCGGGTTGTACTTCATCACGGACTGAATTCATGTGAGAATCATGGCTACTCTCTATTTTGTGAGAGAACTTGGGCATGTAACGAGGCTAGGTCGAGGTAGAAGAGAGGAAATTTTCAAATTTGCCTAGTATATCCAAAATCAGCCCCAAATGTGTCAAAAACGCAGGAAAAACAGCAAACCATCTCTTCTCATCGCGGAAACTCAGCATCAAAAACTCACATAGATCACCAATCCGATTCGAGAGCATGAAGTGGCTTTGATACCATGTCAAAGGTGCGATAGAAAAAAGTGAATCGGGTGATAATCTCGTCTGCAATGGCTCCTCTCGGGAACGGGCAGCCAATGAATCTTCAATCTATTGCGACAGATCTCCTCGTAGACGACCTCCAATCATGTACCGCCCACCGAACGGGCACGGGTAGCAATTTGCAAGTACAGGTGTACAAGTAGGGGCTCATTGCGGAGGGGAAGTGGAGCACTTGAGAGAGGGAGAGGTGTTGCTGGCAAAAAAACACTAGAGAGAGAGATCGATGGTGCAAAGCAAAAACGCTAAGCCTTGAAGAATGGAGCCAACTTACAGATGTTGGCCGAGGGGCCTAAACCCTAAGAAGAACAAGTAACAGAAGAAGGAGTCCTACCAAGTTATGGGGACCCCGTTCGATGGGGCCCCAAGTGACATAAGGATTAAAATAAAGTAGGACTCACACACACACACACACAGAGAATTGTGTAGCAGCTGATGATGTGGCAGTTGTATGGAACTTTCGAAAATTCCGCTGACATGACGATGTGGCAGATTGTACGGATTTCCGCGTTTTGCGCTGACTTATGTACGTAATTTCGTGATTTACGCTGGCAGCTTTTTGGCATTGCTTTTGGACAAGAAGCTTTTGACTTTGAAGGCTTTTCATGTAAACTGCTTTTCATAGGCCAGGGGCCTTTAAATATGTGCTAAGGGCTCATTCTCTGGCATGCTTCCTAGAGAAGGTACAGAGACTAGAGTACCGATTTGTACTGTGTCGATGCAATATAAAGAAATACCTAAAGGGGCGCCAAGGTTTGGGGCCAATACTCTTTGGGGTGGAATTCCGCCACTCCGTGTCGCGTGTCGTCTCTCTTTTTCAGTTCAGTTGCTATTGAAGCGCTAAAAGTCTGTTCTTTTCTATTGGCACGTGGTTCCCGTCTTGTGACAGTGGTATCAGAGCATCAAGCGTGTGCTTTTCTCAAAGCATACCGGTCCTACCAAAGAGCAGACAAAGCAAGATCACACTTCCAAAGTTCATTGGAAATTTTAGCTTCGTGCTCCGACCCCGGTCTTTACCGCTCATGTCTTACAGGGCATAAGCCATAAAAATCACTTGCAAGAGAAGGATCTAGATTTGTTTTGAGTCACTGTTTTTCTCAGAAGCAGTGCCATGCAGATGTTGATGTCTATAGCTACCAAGCCGCACACTTCGAAGGACTCGACAAGCTTTCAAGAAAAATTTTGCCCAAAGTTATATGGTTTCTGACATCTTCCTTCAGAGTACAACTTCTGGCAGAGTGGGGTATCCTGAAATGCTTGCCATGGACACCCTAGCAGATTATAACTTGAAATTTCTCAAAATCTCTCAGTAGATGTCTCTTCATGAGCAGATGACCTTGGAGGTCCAGTGCAATTACTATCTTGGGACTACCATCGCCACCGAAGAAACACTGTCTGTCCAAGAGCTGATGGACCATGATGTGCTCGGCTACGACTGTATGGAATGAACCTAACCCTAATTTTTTTGTGTGCAGGTTTCAGGATGGAAAGTTAGTCGACTTTTCGACCTCGACAGATATCAAGAATGCTTTGTAAGTTTGAAATCTGTTTGAGAACTTGTTTGGTGATCTTGTTTGGAATTTGTTTGAAATGGATGGTATCTGTTTTGAACCTATCTTGGTGCCGATTTGAATTGTTTGACTCTGGTTTTAATACTAGTTTCAATGATTGGTGATTTTACTCCCGGGTGGAGTAGTGAGAAATGATGTTTGAGAATGCTTGTTCATACTCATGGCCCGGACCCTTGTGTTTATTTGCGGGAGGAGTATTGAATGATTGAAAAGTGTTGTTTTTACTCATGGCCTGGACCCTTGTGGTTATTTACGAGGGGAGTATTGTTGTTGTGACTCCCGACCCGGACCTGGATGGTTATGCGGGAGGAGTATTAAGAAGTCTGAGCAATGGTTACTTTCAGCGCCTCCAAACGACGCAAGCTGCGGTCTGGGGGACGTTTGGTTGTAAAAGGGCTCTATTCAGATTTCTGTAGTAGGAAGTAATCTCGTATCTCTTTGGGAAGTCCACAAAAAAATCGCTCAATTTGCTGCTTAAAACTGATCTTTTTAAAGGATGAGGCAGGAAGAAAAACATTTCAAAATCTCTTGCAGTAAGTATCCATAGTATCTGCCTTGGCCATCCGAAGATGATTTGAGGTGGTAATCATGTCACATTCGTACTCTTGAGTGAGCCATGAGAAAATAAAAAGTCTCTTGAACTCTAACCACTTTGTCAGTGCTTCTTTTCGTAAGAGAAGAGTGGACCACCATGTCTGTGCATTTCCTTTCAAATAAGATGCTGCCCTTCTAATCTTGGAGTGCTCTCAATAGGGCCCTCCAGAAAAAGCTATGAAGCTGTTGAATAAAAGCGAGGGCTTGTGCGCATCTCAAAAACCTGAAAAGGTATCAAATTTTATCGCTTGTCCACCTTCCTTAAAATCTTTGGTCTTCTCTTCGAGAAAGTCGTATTGATTGGCTTTATAAAAGTGCTTTCTCTTTGAATAAAACATCTGGTCATCAAAGTCCGAACTTTCAAAAGAGGATGAATCCTCCTCAGAACTGTTAGAAAATTTCCATGATTTTAGTGGGATTTACTTCTCTTGGCCTGCTTGTTCTTTCCATGTCCTTGGTTCTTCCGTCGTTTCTTGCCCTTTCTGTCCTCTTAGAGGAAGAGCTGTCGGAACTGTCAGAAGAGGATGAGAACGAATTGGACACACCCTCGAAGCGTACATGCTTCTTGGCTTTTCGTGCATTTGCAAACGAAGACTGTCGACCCAAATAACCAGGGTAATTTGCTCCCTTGCTGTGTCTCTTTGGAGGCTTCGTGGTCTTTAATATTTGGTTGACGTAGTCGCTCAATCACATCATCAAGTTCATCTTTAGTGTACATCCGCGGGACAGGTGGTTTCTTCAATGCGGACTTTAATGGTGAATCGATTGCCATACGCCATTGGGAATGCATCTCATCAAATGGGTGCCGCGTCAAAAATTTTGCGTACTGGGGATCCTTTGAATACTGGAGCATCTGCTTAGCACAAGCATCAATCTGTTGTTGACGTTGCATCTCCATTCGTTCATACTACGTAGGCCGTGGAGCTCGTACTCTTGTTTCGATCGCCCATGTGAATTTCTTGTACTTTCACCCAATTTGGAATTGTCGAGTGGGTTCTTTTGATTCTTGCGGGATTCGTCACTTGAATCCATTTGTAATCTGGGGTTCTTTATGGCTTATGCCCTGTAAGACAGAGCAAAGAAGACAAGAGCATGCCTTGCCCGATGCGCGATGAAGTAAGGGTGGGAGTGGCGAATAAGTCCGGGGTCGGGGGGTTGGGACACAAAGATAAATTCTGTGAAATCCCTTATCGTTGTCTTGCTCTGTTTGCTCTTTGGTAGAACTGGTGTGCTTTCAGAAGAGCGCATGCTTGATGCCCTGATACCACTATTACAAACTTGGGCATCCCAAGTCGGAAATCTGGCATGACACACTAGAGAATCACTTAAAATACTTCACAACTTTATCACACTTTAAAATTAGAGTTGACACGACTCGGTGTAGTTCCGTGCCCAAAGGTATTGGCCCCAAAATCTGGCGCCCCTTTTGGTATTTATTTTTAGATTAATGCTTGAGCAAAGTTACAACTCCTGCAAGCCCTCTCTGCTCAAAAGCTCGTCACCTAACTGAGGGAAAGAGTGCCCTTGGGTTCATATTTAAAGGCCCCAAGGGCTTCAAACTCAAAAGCAATCTACATGAAAAGCTTCTGGCCTAAAAGTTGTCAGCGTGAAACACGGAAATCGGTACGCTGCCACTGTCAGTGTGTTTCACGGGGTTTCGTACGGCTTGCCACGTGAGCATGTCAACGCGTTTTCTGATCGTCCGTATAATTTTGCCACGTCATCAGTTCGTGACAGTGATACAACATGCATAAACTACAAGGGGGGGCCTTGCATTTATGGGGCAATAGGAGAGAGTGAAAATAAAAAGAGGAAAATGGTATAACCTTTCTATCACCCAAGTGTGGTAGATTGGTTATGCCATTTCCCTCTTGAATAACAAGTCTTGAGTTCAACTCTCGTCGGATAGGTCTTTGAGGTCTCTTGGGATAGTTTCCTACGATGTTAAAAAATCTCTTCTCCTCGGGTGTGTGTGGGGGTATGTGAGTGTGTTAATAAAAAGAGGAAAATGGTACAACCTTTCTATCACCCCAAGTGTGGTAGATTGGTTATGCCATTTCCCTCTTGAATAACAAGTCTTGAGTTCAACTCTCGTCGGATAGATCTTTGAGGTCTCTTGGGATAGTTTCCCACGACGTTAAAAATTCTCTTCTTCTTCTTCTTCTTCGCACCTTGCATAAACCCCACGGTCCATAAAATGGCCAATAAATGCTAGTAAATATGTAAACTCACTAAAAGTGACCTGGGACACATCTTTAGTAGCAAAACTATAGAGCACTAGAGACTTCGACCCTACATAACCCTAGGAATAGAGGGTCCCTCCTCATGCTTGGCTATCGGGTGGGCAACACTGTGGAGTTCATCGTCGAGAACAGGTACGTCTACCTCAGATACGGTCCGACACAACCACAAAACCGCCCTCACTCCCTAATTTGCTCCTGGGAGATATTGGAGCCACCACCGCGGACATGAATGTGAACTCTAACAGGATGTTGGACATGTGGTAGGCAAGACCACTTAAAGTTTGACTGTCTGCAAAGAAGGCAACAAAACAATTGTGCAAGTACTAGCATGGGTGTAGGTGAGCCGGAAAGACTATTTGTTGTGCAACATATGATGAACACTATGTCTACAAATGTTTCAAAATGAGGTGATAATGTATGGTATGTAGGTGAGCCGGAAAGACTATTTGTTGTGCAACATATGATGAACACTATGTCTACAAATGTTTCAAAATGAGGTGATAATGTATGGTATGTGGGTTTAGGTATATCGAATCACACGACGAGCCATGGTGAGTGGTTTTGGGACATGCAAATTTTGGACAATCGTGGTTTTGTTGAGATCGGGGATGATACATAGCATCCTATTGGGCATACAGGGAACGTGTCGTTGTCTTTGACAAATGGCAAATTGAGTTTTGTGGTTGATGTACTACATGTGCCTAATATTACAAAGAACTTGGTGTCTGTTGGGCAAATGGTTGAGCAGGGTTTGTAGGTCAGGTTCAATTCCGATGGTCTGTCTATAGAAGAACATAAGAAGAATGGAAGGCTCATTGCACAAGGTAAAAAGGCGGGAAAAATGTCCAATCCTGATGTAGATGTATCAGAGACGAAAGCAGCCATGTTTGCACAAGGGTCGGGAGTTGTTGTAGATATAGACATTTGGCATAAGTGTATTGGATATGCGAATGTGCAAAGACTAAGACTATGCAAAGTCAGGAGAGTGTGATAGGTTGCCAAGGTTTAAGATGTTCGAAATGCATAAGGTTTGTAAGGCTGGTCAGTTTGGAAAGCATGCAAAAACATTGTTTCCTCATGACAAGCGTGTAAACAAACATGTTTTGCAGATAGTGCATTCTGATGTGTGGGATCTTGTGAAGACTATGTTACGTCTATGGGTGAATTTGGTATAGGTTTTATGCTACCTTCATTGTTGACTATACAAGGAAGGGATGGGTATACTTCATGAAGGAGAAAAGTGAGGTGTTTCACTTTCAGAATTTCAAGGTTATGATTGAAAAACAGATATGAAAATATGTATAGTGCCTGATGTGAGATGGAGGGGAAGAGTACTTCGGAAGAACTGACACATTGTAAAAGTTGGAAGGGCAATGATGAATGAGAAGAACCTGTCTCCTTGTTCGAAGCAAAGTCTTGATGAGAAGTTTGGTATGCCCTCTGTTGAGACTCCGGGTGCAAGAAGGATGCAGGCTGAAAATAGGGCACCTGGTAGTGATGCAAGTTCCACCTCTCGTGTCATGATGAATGGTGGCATCACTGATAGGCATATGGACAAACCAATGCAAGCATGATATGCATTTGTTCGGGGCTGTAAAGACACATGTAAATCTGCCCTTATTAGCTGTACAGAGGAGCATTTGCAAGCCTTGGGGTGGCAGGGACATGTGGGACACAAACATATTGTGTTTATTGTTTCGGCATCTTGGCTATCGAGTGGGTGTGGATGTTAGTGTCAATTGGTTACGGCCTTGGATCTCTTGCAAGATCATGGATAAGTTCGTTTATTGGAAATCGTAGGCATGGCCTTTTGATGTGCTGCTTGGTGGAGAGAGATTGTTCTGAGACTGGCATACTTCATTTCGTTATAAAGGAAAGGTGCTTCTATGGAGGGCTATGGTGGGAGGGCTTGCATTGTGAGCGAGTTTGCGGCCGTCGTCGTCTTTTGTTTGCACTACTTTCAAAGAAGATAATAGACATCGCTTCATTACTTGCCCTCTTGCCAAGAAAATATGGCCCTTTGTATCATACTTTTGGTTTCATGTTGCTGATGAATCTTTTGCTCCACGTGACTGGTTTTTTGGAAAGTGCTCTCGTGTATGTCATCCTCAGCATTTCAACCGCGTTTTGATATGCCTTGATACTGGGGTTTTGGCATAATTGGACCATGCAGAATGCCTTTATTTTTTATGGTGCAAGTGGTGTTCAACAGCATTCATGAGAGGTATTTTGCTTTCGAATGTTTCTTCACTCACCACTGCTGGGGTCATTTCTGTGGCAAGTGCATGAATGTGGAAGGATGGCATCTTGACAGGGGCATTACTTGATCCTCTAGCGTTACTGCTTTGCCATCTTGGTTATGGGATTTTCATGTTCATGTCCAATATTGGACTTCTAGTTGTATGATTGGGCGCTTGAGTAGGTAAAATTACACATTGAGAGAGAGAGAGAGAGAGAGAGAGAGAGAGAGAGAGAGAGAGAGAGAGAGAGACGAATTGTTCATTCCTTTTTGCAGATTGAACCTGCTTTGGGGGCTGCAATGCTTGCTTGGTGTTCATGCTCAGGTTTAACTAATTCATTAAGTGGGTAAACCACAAACACAGCACATAGTTTTTAACACAATTATTCTTTTGCCTCAGTCTGATTCACCTGAGAAACTTCTTCTGTGAACTTCCCACACTTCCATTTGTTAATGATGTATCATCAAATTTTGATGTCAGAATAAAGCAAGATTAGAAAAGTTGAAATCGTCAATCAAAATAACAAATCTCATTACTCTTTTGAATCTCATTACTTTGCAATTTCCATTCAATATGCTGTAAAGTTTATCATGGTACTGAAAGAAGTGACACCATCAGTTTACAAAGTGAAAGAGTGCGAGTGGAATGAGGATTCTGTGAATATGTTTCTCCATCTCCATGATAGAAAATCTTAAGGAGTGCATCTAAAAATTATTGCTTTGATTAAGCATGCTCTAATTTACATTGCGAATGTTGCAACCTTTTTGGAAATCAGAATGTAAGGCGTAGTTCATTAGTAAAGATGAATGCATGCGTGAATTGAACTCCCCTCTGTCCCTCTCATGAAGAAATGGACATGTATCTTTGGCTCTCGTCCTGAGATACTTGAGCTGCTCGATCACCCGAGAAGGATATCCCGATGTGATGCTACAGCACACTTTTCTTGCTCAGCGCGCAGTGGATCCCTTGGGTGCTTCTTGCTGATGGTAGCAGGCCCTTCCCAGCCATGACACATGACAAATTATCTGGTCTTTGTAGGCAAAATTCACATCTAGTGTATCATAATATGCGAAATTGAGTAATGTATCTTCTTGGCATCCAATCATGAATCACTAAGACAGTGGACAAGTGCTTAAGATGGCTTAAATCTATCTATCTCATCCAACACTGCCCAAGTCTCCAGATTGGAAGTTGTGTACTGTTGCAGTAGGACCATCTTAACATGGGCAGCCTAGGAGCATTTTGCCTAAGACGGCCCAGCTGCATCCATGTTGCTGTAATAAACATCAATGTGCCCCTCGGGTTATGTGCTTGGAGTGGCCACAACGCATGTCTTTTTTAGGCTTATGAGTGTTGTAAATGCTTAGAGGTCTCACCTTTTTCAAAAAGTTGTGTGTTGTTTTAAAGAAGCAATGGGAAAAGAAGCATGCTATGTGATAGGTTCACTTTCAGTTGCTTTTGTGTTTTCTCGAATTGTTCAATGTCAAGCATTCACATGATTGACGAAAGGATGAATAGTTTCAACTCTCCACCTTGTTTTAACTCTCCACCTTGCTTTTGTGTTTTCTCGAATTGTTCAATGTCAAAAGCATTCACATGATTGACGAAAGGATGAATAGTTTCAACTCTCCACCTTGTTTTAACTCTCCACCTACTTCAGAATGGTTTGGTTGTTCTATTCTCACCATAATTGTTAATTCAAATTCATATTTTGTGAGAGGAGGTTCTACTCTATGAATGGCTTTGTGAATTCATGGTGCGTAAAAATGTTTCCATCAGAAATTCAATGTCTTTTATTCTTTGATGATGTTATGCATAATTAATGGCACAGCTTTGCTAGGATTTAATCTTTGTGCAAATCATTTGGGTGCGTTTCGACTTAAACAGGCACCAAAATTTAAATTATTTCTCATATGGGTATACCAAATCAAAGTTATCTGCTCACTTTTATATTTCTTTCATTAATAATGACACTGATAACCATACTCTATTGGTTTCAATTGTGAGGTAAGCACTTTTTGATATGGTCAACACAGTGATTGCTATGGCATCAACATGCCAAGTGCTTATTACTTCCAATTGATGTTAGCATTGTTTTTTATTCGATAAAGTTGCATCAAAACTGTTTTTTCCTTCAGACATTGGCACACATTAAGTTATGTGCATACAGGCTTGGAATGTGCTATGATTTACAGTTGGCCAAAAGAACTGGGACTTTTTGCACTTGGATCTTATAAGTATGTAAGCATGCTGTTAGTTCTTACTGTATATAAGTTAAAAACTACTCTGTATGAAGTGTGTAACTATTATGCTCGAAAGAAATTGATGACACCACTTTTGGATAGGATTTTGGTATATTTTCTTATTAGATGGCATTACTCTGCCAAAATTTGACCAATTTCAACAATATCAAACAAAAACTATAAGACAACTTCTGTAAGCACAAGCCTATGTTCAATCTAGCCCTCCTAGTGCTAGTACCTATACACACATAGACATGTATGCACATACTCATATATTTATGATGAACCACTATGATCATAAAAATTCTCATTTCTCATAACCAATGATAGCACCATGGCCGTGTCTCACTCATAGTGATGGATGGAGTACATCATCAACACTTACATCTATTGAAAAGAATGGTCATCACACTAATAATGCCTAAAGTAAATTCTCCGATACCACCACTTGGCACTCAATACATCCTCTCTTATTTCAAGGGCCCATATTTTCATAGGTGACTCCTCAATTTTGATAGGATATCTAGTAAAGAGCACTCGTTGCCTGCATAATTAATGCTGGTCTTAACAATTGGAGCAGTCTCGTTGTTGTTGCAAGGAAAGATGAGTTTAATTTCTTGATAGATTCTGAGTGTTGTCTAGCATCACTTAGCCTTATAGATTGTGAAGAAAGTTCATACCTTGAGTTCTAGTTTTATTCCCTCTCAACTGCTGTCAACAAAGTTTACCTCATCAACCTATTGTTGCTCTTCTCAATTTGGATCTCTTCTATTTTGAGAAACAAATACCCTTGCTTCTCTTGTTGGCTTGACTTTGGTAAATGTTGAAAACATATTTCTGAAACATTCTCCAAAGTAGTACTACGACAATACTTCTCTCTTACCCCCTAGACAAGTTGAATTAGGTGCTATCCAATGAGAGAATAAGCCATGGCAGTTTGAGCTCATAAATCACCATGCCCCATTCATTATTCTGACCTTAGCCCTACTTTGCACCATTCCTAATGAATTGGTGGAACAATGGAAATCTATATCAAAGATATGATTTCAGTGTATCTTCCCTTTGCACTTCAACATAAAAGTTATTAGAAGTAGATAATAATAAATGTGAAAATAAGGCCCTAAGAGCCGGTATCAAAGGATTGTCCTTATAGACAAAGCTAGGGACTTGAAAAATTCTTTCAAAGCTATCGAAACATCTATATCTCTGTGGTTAAATGCCAATGCAAAAATCAAGATACGAACACACTTCTTGGCAACGTGTTAACCATATAGGTTGATCACATGTTACAATATCTTTTCTAAAACCTGCACAATATTTTTCATTTTTTTTGGCTACACAAGTGTATGCTTTCATAGCTTGGGTGACATCGTTTCTATTGGAACTAAGGCATGTAGTGATTACTTATTATTATTTTTATGAGCATATGTTTGAGGTCCTCTTTTGGCTTGGTTGCATATTCATTGGGAACACCCCTCCTCCTTGAATAAATCCCCAATACCCTACTCAAACCAACAAAAGGAAAACATTCCCTAAAGAGAATCACCTATACCCTATTTAGATATGAAGCACAACATATGGTTTGTTTGGTTATTGGCCTCCTTTATCATTGGCACAAGGTAGCTACTCTTAGTAGACATGCAAATGAGCCACAGAGAGTGTTTCCTACATATCATACGATGAACACTATGTCTGACTGCTTTCCTGCTACTATATTCATTACTTGAAGCACTACTTTCTTCTCCTTATTGTGCTATAGTCTTGTTTAAAAGAAGCGTGGACCACCAAGTGCGAGCATTCCCCTTGAAGTAAGAGGCAGCTCTCCGAATCTTGGAGTGCTTTGAGTAGCCTCCTCCCGCGAAAGCGATGTCAAACTGTTGTATAAAAGACAAAGCCTTCGAAGCATCTGAGTATTTTAAAAAAGTATCAAATTTGATCGAGTGTGCACCTTCCTTAAACTCTCGGACTTTCTTGCTTTTATCTTCCAGAAAGTCATACTGGTTGGCTTTATAAAAATTCTTCTTGTTCGCATAAAAGTTTCCATCATGGGAGTTGGTTTGTTCTATTTGAAGGGCTCGACTTCGGAGCATATATTAGGATGTAGTTACAAAACAAAGCTTTGCATGCAAGTTTTGGTCCATGAATTTTTTAGCTAAAGTAGTACATAGAACGTTTTAAACATATGGATAAATCGACATTTTTTACAATAAATGGTTATCTTAAAACCATATGGAGCAATTCTGACAAAATACTTTTGATGTAGAAAAAACCTTGAGATTTTATCTACTTTAATATTTAGGACAATAGCTAGTCTAATAATTTTTAAGTTTGACATGGATAACAACTTATAGGTTCTTTGAAGCCTGCCATACATAGCCAAGTCTAACATATCTATTGTCTTGACTATATGGATGTAGATGAGAATTCTATCTTAACTTAAAAAGGTTTAGCTTGCTGCAATCCGACTTTGAAAACACTTGATGATTTAACTGGGATAGTTCTGGTACCTTTGTATAAACTCATTTGGTGATATCTCATTCTTATTATGCTCTACAATTATGAATCAAAGACTGAGTTGTTTTTGTACAAATCTTTGCCTAGTCATCTAAAGCAGTCGTCTTTTGAACGTCTTGTTCTTTGGTGTGTATCTATTAAAATTAAAATTGATACACACACACACACACACACACACACACACACACACACACACACAGAGAGAGAGAGAGAGAGAGAGAGAGAGAGAGAGAGAGAGAGAGAGAGAGAGAGAGAGAGAGAGAGAGAGAGAGAGAGATCCTTGAAGAACATGCATGAGTGGACCTGAGCCGATCTCTCCTCTATCTCTCTTTGGTGCCAAGCTTTGATGTCTTTCATATCTTTCTATGATAGAGATTTGGTAGCTTAGTGCTCTGTGTTGTGTGCTAGCCCAAAGGTTCTATACTTGCTCAAGAGTGACACCCTATTGTGTGGGTATGTGGAGGGCTAGAAATATAAAAAAAAAAATTTAAATAATAGCTAATGTTGCTCATCAAACTCAAGTAGTAGCTAGTGCATAGATCATGACTCTCCCAAGAGTAATTTATCCTTTCTCTAATAGTAGAGTATGATTTTCATATTTACACACGTAGTGCTCCTTTAATTTCACTTCCTCCTAACTAATCTTCATATCTTCACATCCTTGGAAATTTGAGCTACTCTACCACCTCTCTCCTGAGGTAGTGTGATGATATTATAAGTTGACTTAATGCCACCCTTGCACCATGTCATAGGAATGCCTCTATGTATCTAGTGAGGTGTCTAGGTATGTATACGAATCCATCCTTCAAGATGCTCATGCAATAGTGTTTGGAAGTGGAGAGAGAGAGAGAGAGATGAAGGATGGTTATGGCCTTTATTTTGTAACATGCCCTTTAGTTTAGGATGATGATGCATGTATAGAGGGTTTTTTCTAGTTTCTTTTATTGACATTGATAAGTTTCAAGGTGCATATGGTGCTTCAATACACCAATAGACCTATCAATGCCTTGAAAAAGAGAGAAACTTATAGTAGGAACCCACAAAGAACTCAAGAACCTTTGAGTGCCATTGACTTTCAGTTGAAGACTCAAGGAGTTTCATTGAGTTTTACGTTAATAGGGAGGAGGTAAATAGAACTTTTGCATTCATGTAATAGGTTGGGATTTTGTATTGTCCTCAATTACAAAATTTTCATGTTTCTAAGATCAAGATGGTTTTACCAGTTTGAGAAATTAATCAAGGGGGATAGAGTTAGCACTGTATATTGAAGGGAGTGTAAAGCTTGTCTAGAGTTGTTAGAGACCATTTTGGAAATAATTTTGAGACATCAGGCCTCATGAGTTTTAAGAGTGATGACAAGGTCATTGGAGCCTCTAGTGCCAAACCAAATCAGGGAGATCATTGGGCCTAGGATTGCCCACATAAGGGAGATTGTTTCTAGAATATAGCAAAACACATCTCATTCCTTTGTTTAGAAGCACCTTGATAGAGGAGGAAACACATCAATGAACATGATAGGTACTAATGTGACAAAACACACCTCATTCCTGATTGTCTAAAGCACCTTGATAAAGTAGGAAAGACACCAATGAACACGATAGGCATTCTACCAATTTCAAGTGGTTCAAATTTAGAGTGAATTTCTCCTTTCAATGTGGTAACAAGAGCCAACGAGAAGCCATGAATGAAAAGAGTGACAAAGAGAAAAAACCAAGATAAACCCAATGGAAATAGATATTAAATACATTAGGACTCGACGTAAATCTTGGAAGTCCAAAAAGGAGAAGACGAAACTAGAACAAGAGTGCAAACAAGCCACCATGGCAATAGAGCTCTCTCAAGATCAAGAACAACTTAGACAACACCAAGAAAAAGAATTGTCCATGGTAGAATCAAATAAAACCCCAACAATGAGTTCAAAAGGATCGGTGTTGGTGGTAGACAAAGTCCTAGAGCCGTTAGGTGCCTTATTGCAAGCATATGAGGTTAGACTAAATTCAAACAAAACCTTAGAGAAAAGATGGATGACCGATCCCTAACAAGAAGTTGAGAAACAAAGATGGAAACTGTGTAGAAAACTAACAGAGATTGCATAGGAATTAATGGAGCATGTCCAAACCATTCCATACATTGATGCCAAATGATAGAAAATTGAACTAGAACTACATAAGGAAATGGAATAAAAACTCCAAAAAATTGTCAATGGTTTGACTTGACAAATGAGTGGTTGCAAACACCACAGATGATGGTTGACCATATCCAATGGCATCTATACTAGAGATCAAGGAGCCATGGCCATATGAATTATAGGAAGCCATTAGAACCACAAAGGACAAAAGTGCAACCTACCAGTCCACCCCAATCCCCAAGATAAATTTAGAGCATGCTGACAAGAACCTAAACATTCAATCCCTTCAAAGTGACATTGGATCTGTAGCATCCGAAGAGAAAAAACCATGCACCTTGAGGACCCTACCATCATACACATAGGAGTATGCAAACAAATTGGAAGGGAGACTTGTACCCTCACAATGCAAAATAATGCCTATAATGATTGATTCTAGGAGTTTACAAGAACTGCTATCTACTCCTATCCAATGCACTATAACACTAGCAAAGTTACTAAAGATCAAGCCACATGTGTGGGCCAAATTGGGAGAAAACTTGGAGAAAATGGGAATCAGTTTCCCATTAAAAATCATAGAATCATAGCTAAAAAGAATAAAACATATAGGAAAAAATATCATAGAGCCAGTGTCAAATAATAAGGGGCGATATTACTGTGAAGGAGAAGAAGAAGCCTGGGGGATTCACCATGGAAAACTTATCGAAACACAAGATTTTGTAACTATGTTCCAAGTTATAGTAGCATCCAAATTGAGTGGCTTTATTATCACGGACTGCTTGAAAACTAGAACCTTACCAGAAGGAATGAGAAAAGTGCAAATGCAATCAATTGACGAAGAAGATCATGAATATGAGTTGATTTTGAACTCAAGGTGGTCACCCTAAAAAATGTAAGTATAGCATGGAGTTTAAAATAAGGGTTTTTTTTTCAAAATTAACACAATTACATGTATAGTAAGGTATTTTTATTGCATAATTAAAAAAAAAAAAAACGAAAAAGGGGTTATTTTATTACCTCATGGTATGTAAGCATAGGACTTTTAAATACCCTTTGAACACTCATGATATATGTGATTGCTTATAAATAACCCCCCCCCCCCCCCCCCCTCCCGGATTTCGAATCACCTCTACAAAAGGGGGAGGGACAAACAATTAAGAATGTGCACAACAGAAGGTGAGTAAAAACCCATCTTGAGAAACCACACATAGGTCAAGTAGGAGGTCATTTCTCTATTGACAAAATGGCTAAAGGAGTGTTGGTTGTTGGGGTTTGGTGACCCACATTACTCATCGATGTTGAAGTCTACGTGAAATGATGTAATGAATGCCAACATACCAGCTTCCAAGGTACCTATTAAGAGAGATGAAATGCCTTTAAGACCAATGATGGAGGCAAGAGCCCTTGCCAAGGGGGAATTGACTTTGTAGGTCCCATAGCTCCACCTACCTATAGAAGACACATAAGATACATTATAGTGGCTTATCTTATCAAGTTGGTTGAATCTAAGGAAATACAAAAAATGATGTGAGGATTACATCACAATTCTTGTACAAAAACATCTTTACAAGGTATGTCTTACTGATTGAGATAGTGAGTTATCAAAAAACGCATTTCCTAAAAGAATTACTTGAACATCTCTCGGATGACTTCATGGTAACTTGCCAAAAATCAGCACTGTACCATCCTCAAGCCAACAAACAAGCCAAACGCACTACGAAAATCAAGATCCAATTGGGATCAAAAGCTACATTCAACTTTAGCGGCTTATAGAGTAGCATTCAAAAATTGCATAGGAACAATGCTCTTCAACATGTTGTTTGGACTCAATGCCTTAGTACCCCTAGAATTTCTAATTCTTACCCTATGTGTGGAAAATGAACTTCAATGGATAGGAAATGAGAGATAGGATAGATAAACTAGAATGGCTTGACAAAACTAGAGTGAGAGCGGTTGCAGATATGAACAATGCTCTTCAACATGTTGGTTGGACTCAATGACTGCCTACCCCTAGAATTTCTAATTCTTACCCTATGTGTGGAAAATGAACTTCAATGGATAGGATAGATCAGCTAGAATGGCTTGACAAAACTATAGTGCAAGCGATTGCAGGTATTTATGCACAAAAAAACTACATGAAGGAATTTCATGAGCAATCTGTAAACAACATCCTTGTATACACCCCGAAACAACATGCTAAGAAGATGAAAAAGCAAGGCAATGGTCCCTTTGTTATTCATGCTATGTCTCCAAGTGGTGCCATCAAACTTTCTATTTTGGAGGAAGAAGAAATTCCTAGCTAAATTAGTAGATGTAGGATGGAAAATTATAGCCTTCCTTTTACACCAGAGATTCTTGAAAAAGCTCACAGAAAAAAAGAAAAAACAACAATGCAAGATTTGAGAAGCATAGGAAGAAGCAAAAATTTGCATTCTCAAAGCACAAAGCTTGAATGCAAATACTCAAAGACATATCACAAAAAACCGTGTTGTCAGCAACACTAATCAATGCCATTCAAACATCATGAGGATTACTTGGAGGCACATATGTTAGAGTTAATATTTAGCTATTAGGTGGTGGTTTGGAAAGAGAATTAGTGGATAAATGAGCCAAAGAAAATGTCATGAACTACACAACTTAGTGGAGAGTGACAACATAATTGCTTGCATATCAACAACTAAAGCTCAAAGCTAAAAATAGGGGTATCATGGATAGTTTAGGTTGTGCCAATGCCATCACTATTGAGCAACATCAATGCCTACATCAATTTCATATAATGGCTGACCACAACATCAATGAAGCGATGGTTCAAGGGGTACCATATATGCATACCTACCAAGATACACCCCATTCGCCAATCAAACACACTACAATTTTTAAGCAATGGCCAATCCCATGCGATTCCATTTGCCACAACAAGTTATGAATGACTTCTACTTCAAAGAAACTCTAGAAGCCTCTATGAATCTTAGGATTCCACAGACTTCAAGTATGCATGGAATCAGGCAAGTTTGGCCACCCAAATCATTGCTTCATGATGACTCTATTCCTATTTGGGTTTCCAAATGCAACTTCTAAACTACATCAAGATACAAACCTTTGGCAAAGAAAAATATAGCCATCTGTGTTTTTGAGAAAATCAACCGTTATCAATAACACAACTCTAGCAAGGGAGGCTTACAAACTTTAACCCTTAATAGACAAATACATAATGGACTTGGATTCCAAGGAAGCAAACCCCACCCTCAACAAAACTACTTCCATCGTCAACGAATAGCCATATGGTAGGGAAGGTCAAAAAACTATACCAATCAATAAAAATGACTCTGCTTTACCACAACTAAAACACGTATGAAATCCAAACCCTCGGAGTTACACAGAACCACCCAATAGGCTTTCTATCAAGAATGAGCTTTCAAATTGATTTTTTTTCTCAGCAAGAAGCTTCGCCAATGAATAATCCTGAGCACATTGCTCAAGACCCACTTCTTGCCACATATTGTTCGCACTTGCATTGAATTCATTGGCATAATAGGGACACATAACATGGCCATGCGTAGACAGTACTTGTTGACTCAAGCACCACACTCCACTCTTGAAATCATGTCATCCAAGAGGACTCCGCTTAGGAGGGGGGAGGCACATAGGCAAAGCAAAGCAGATGAGGAGAAAATTGAGTGCTTGATGTATACGTACTAACAAAAGCGTGTTTTAAAATGAGTTGTTGCCACTTTTAACCCTTTTTTGACATAATACTGATCTAAACAAGGCATATCTCGATCACCAAGAGGTCTAATGAGAGTTTGTGAGAGAAAAAAATTGGCTAATGTTGGGGCCAATAATAAACATTTTAAAGTTACTTTTTTAAATTTCTAGCTAATAATAAAAAAATATATTCCAAAATGATGTCAAAATCAAAATTTGAAAAGAAACATTGAATCCTCAAAGAAAGTGCTTCAAGCATATCCAATATGAAAAAACTCAAAAGATGTTAAATTTTGGACTTAGCCAAATCCAACACAAAACATGGAATACCAGCCATCAATTGTCAAAATTATGAGTTGTTTGAGCCACATGTAATATAAACAAGGTAATGAGGTCAATGGAGAAAATAATATAAGTCAGCGTTGGGTAAGTGGGTTTGATATAGGAAAAGAAGACAATTCAAAGCTCATTTACTTTTTGCACAACATTGAGAGAGAGAGAGAGAGAGAGAGAGAGAGAGAGAGAGAGAGAGAGAGAGAGAGAGAGAGAGAGAGAGAGAGAGAGAGAGAGAGAGAGAGAGAGAGACCACTTGCTATTGTAGACATTTCCATGTCATATGAGCTACTAGGGCCATTGCTATTCACCACATTGAACATGTCTGAACCTCTTATGATACTTAAGGCATGTGTATAGTTAATCCTCACATCATGCACTAGTAGTAGGGGGCACACCAATCATAGAATTGTTATATAAAGCCACATGTGCAAATTGATTCATAGAGAGCTTAGGGATGCCCAAATGTAAAATGATTGCGACCACAACTAGCTCTCAACTATGCCTTCAAAGGCATGTAAACGTCAGCTACCGCCACCTAGAGCGAAGGAACCAAAATGTAATTTGCCAAAGCAATGCGAAAGAAAATCCACCAACATGCCAAAAAACACCAAACACAGGGGGTGACCACTGGAAAACGGAATGAGGATAGACCCAACCCCCAAAAAACGGAAAAAACTATCAAGGGATGCTCAACACAACCCAAAGAATACATGGAACAAGTTCTAATGCAAATATTCCAAGAACATGGACAACGACCTATGTACCCTCAAATGTGTAGGTCAATAACTTTCAAATGACCCAGTAGGGTTTAACCAAGCATGAAAGCTAACAATGCTTTAACAATGGCAATGACTCAACAACGGTAGCATGTCATGGCCAAGATTTTTAACATGCTCTTCAGAGAGATGTCCCAGATTTGGCATGTCAGATGCTCTACAAAATAACCAAAATACCGATCATGTCCATCATAATATTCCAGGATGTGTAAGTTACTGACCGCCCATAGACCATATTCACAAAAGGCAACAAAGGGATTTGCTAAGACTTGAAGAAGACGCCAAGATATTGAAGTTACTGACCGCCCATCACATAGTATTCCAAGATGTTGAAGTTACTGATTACCCATAGACCATATTCACAAAAGGCAACAAAGGGATTTGCTAGGACTTGAAGAATACGCCTTCATAGGACATACTCATGGGGTTATATTCCAAGCTCATGTTTTTACCTTCACACTATTTTTAGACATTTGAAGAGAGCTTTAAGACAGGTTTCTTTGAGATTGAATCATCAATCTTCAATCCCCTCACAAAAAATCTTCAAGCCAGATGCATACATACCAAAATGCTACCATGTCAAATCCCCTATAGTACATTGCCTACAGAGTTGAAGCTAAGGCAAGAGCTACCAAATACAACCAAGTGATTCCAGAACTTAACATGCCCATTATCATGATGACTAAATGATGTCAAGGAAGACAATCATCTAGGAGGAGGGAGTGTTTGTGATGCCATGATGGGAACCTCTTCTAGGTGGAATCTCTCTTGTAATTACCAAATTATCTAAAGCTATTGAAGAGTTGTATGATTGAGTTGTAAATCAAATCCTTCTCTCATTGTTGTAATTGTAATTGTACATCTCTTTGGGAACTAGAGCAAGCTTGATGCTAGTTTTTAGAAGCCCTAGGTATAAAGGTCATTTTTAATGAGAGTAGGGTGACTTTTGGATAAGTTGTATCGTGAAAGCTATAAACACACAAAGCTAGTTTGAAATCATCATAATCCAAATTGATTTTCAACAAGTGCATTGTGTTTCTCTCTTCATGATCTTTGTATTGAGTGTAATCATGGTTGGTATGGTTGAAGTTTGTGTCTATGCTGTGTGAACTTAAATTTTAAATTTTAATTGTATTTTCAAGTGGGATAATGCTACCTTTTTAAAGGGAAATTGTTCCCAAGCCTTAGGAGATTCTATTAGACCACTCGTGTTCATGTCTTCATGACCTGAAAAATGATAAGTCGTGATTTGTGTACCTTTCACAAAATGAGGAGTTAGGGCTTAGATAGGTTCTACTAGTCCGTGCCTATAGTCTCCCAGAGTTTCAAAGGCATTTTGAACTCATTTAGCTAAGAAAACATAGAGTAGTTAACACAAATGAGCATTGTGTTCGCGTGGTGATCTACTATTAGTATTGATTTGTGACTGTTTATGAGTGCATCTTCTTGCAGCAATAAGTCCGTTTTTCTCGGAAACCCAGCATGTCTTGGTGCCCCATTCCATCACTTCCTTGAGTATAGATATTAGATTGTGTTAGTGCTGGATAGCTATGCTAGATGTCTGTTGTGGCAATATCTATAGCTATGCTATAAATGTCTGTCGTGGCAATCTGCTAATATCTACTCTTAGTTACTCAAAATTCTATGATCACATTTGATCAAACTCCTCTTTCAAGCATGGGAGACTCAATGATTACATTGACATTTATGGGCTCTCCCCTTTAGGAACCTTATTGACATGGTCAATTTGTACTTGAAGCTTGGAATTAGTCTCAACCCAAGCTAGCTGAAGTGAAGGGCATGTTGTTGTAAATTGGGTGACCATGTGCAATGCAAATATATCTTGATCACAAGAAAGATGTAGAGATGCAAACATGGAAAAGAGAGCAATACAGATGTTGAGATCAACTACATTCCCAATGTTTAAGCCGATGTCATAACAACTTCACTCTTGATCAAAGATTTATTGGTTACATTGGTGGTTATATACCCTTATCTCTTCACAACATGCTAAAGTACCTAGTTGACTTTGTTTTTGTAGGCTACCTTTTGGTATGTACTATTTATGTAAGTAACTTTCTCATAAGAAAGAGTTAGAGATGCATGTAACTACAAGAGAGTATTGGAGATGTTGATGCCAAATGCACTCCCATGGGGAAGCCACTGTTGAGAGAGAGAGAGAGAGAGAGAGAGAGAGAGAGAGAGAGAGAGAGAGAGAGAGAGAGAGAGAGAGAGAGAGAGAAGGAGGGAAAGTATTTAGTAATAATGCCACGATGGCGGACGTGAGTGCAATGATTCATATATCCTCCTTAATTACTCTATTGGTGGTACTCTCTTAAGTAATGTGGAGATAACTTATTGATGCACAATAAAAATATTGTATATGAGTAGGTTGATTGATTGTATAATTTAAATTCCATAGTAGGTTGACAAAAAAGGAATTGGAATTTTCAAGTATGGAGGGGAGGATTGTGTTAAAAGAATGGAGGCCACACTTTTTTGGTCACTGTGATGCGGGGGTTATCCTCATCATTAAATGTGACCCCCATTCTAGGGGAGTTCAAAAGTTTGTGAACATCTACGATTGTCGCCCTTCACTTTCCCAAAAGGACATATAAAATTGGGGGCATGCTAAGGCTTGAACCCACCACCTTGACATTAAGACACAAGCAATCTTCTTGTGCTAGCATGCGCATCTTTGATGTGGTGGATGAGTCTTAATGCACAAAAATGCATCGAGCAACTTTAGTTCACATTTTAACAAATCCTACATAGCACACAAAGTTTACACATAGTTCATAGACAATGTGTTCACATGTAATTTAACCATTGAACAAGGTGTTCTCTGAGAACTTTATTTTAAAGAATCTATCTCTAGACTCCATAATTCTAGAAGTTAGAGCTCCAAGATGTTTTGAGTAGGCATGATAATTTGTTCATTATTGAGGAATTGATCTTCACTGGAAATAATACATTGTATACTTTGATGTGAGCTGCAACTTCAACTAGTAAGCTTAGGTCCCTGTACACTTGATCACTTCATAAGGACCACAATAACGTGGACTAAGATTTTTGTACTTTCCAAGTGATAAGCTTCCTCTCTTTGGATGAATCCAAAGAAAAACCTTGTCACCTTCTTTGAATATTCTTTGGAACTCTTACCATCTGCATATTGCTTTTGACGATCCTGAGCTGCTTGAATATCCTTTTGGATGGCTTTTGTTTGATTTCAAAATTCTTCCAGCATCTTCTTAGACACTTCAAGTTTAATGGTAGGGTAAAAAAAGTTGTCTAGAGAGACACATTCTTGACCATACAAGGCACAAAATGGGCTCATACCAATGCTTTGATGATGAGAAGCATTATAAATTGCTTAGGCTCCTTAATGCAATAAGCTCTAAGAATATCTTTGATGATTGACTCGCTCTATTTGACCATCTGATTGAAGATGGTATGCAATACTAAAGTTTAATTCGGTTCCAATTGCCTTGAAGAGTGAGGTCCAAAAGTTTGAAGTGATCTTCACATGTCGATTGCTTACACTCTATTTAGGCAATCCATGCAATATGAAAATCTCTTTAACAAATAGTCGTGCAACATTGGAGGCGGTACAGGTTGTTTTGACTGGTATGAGATGCACAACCTTCGTGAGTAGATCAACGACCACCATAAGTGAATTATATCCTCCTTGTACCATAGGTAATCCAATGACAAAGTCCATACTTATACACTCCCATTTCATTTGGCGAATGTCAATGGTTTAAGTTTACCTAGAAGTTTAACTTTCTCAGCTTAAACCTTTGGCATGTAAAGCATTGATGAACATAGAATAGCACATTTTTATTTTTCCCAATCCAATAGAAGCTTTTACATACGGCATTGAGAGTCTTTGCATACCCTGGGTGTCCTGAAGAGGGGCTGTCATGGGCCTCAAATGTGATTCCCTGGGTGCCCTGAAGTAGGGCTGTCATGGGCCTTCTTTAAGTTAGGGTCCTTTGGCATACATAACCTATCTTTATAATAGAGACAAGGTCCATCATGTGAGAAGTGTAACATTGAAGGTATATTCTTTTATTCTCTAGATCAAATAAGGTTAAGCTACCTTTGATACTCTAGATTAGATGATGCAACTTCCTTAATCTTTTCAATGACTGGGTTGTTGGGTATAGATATGAGGCTCAAAAAGGGTGATTGAGTGAATTTGCAACCATATTTTCCTTCTTGGGATGATAGATAATGTCAAAGTTAAACCCTCACAAAAGTTCTACACATCTCCTTTATCGCATATTCAAGGTTTCTTGGGTGAAAATCCACTTTAAGCTCTTATGGTTGGTTATAAGTTGAAACTTCCTTCCCAATAAGTAGTGCCTCTAGATCTTCAGAGCGTGAATGACTGCCAATAATTCAAGGTCATGGGTGGGGTAGCTCTTTTCATGGATCTTGAGCTTACGTAAGGTGAAAGCTGGTGAAAGCTATTGTTCTGCCTTCTTGAACTAATACTCCTCCAAATGCTATTCCACTAGCATCAGTAAAACGACTTCAAAGGCTTAATTGAGATCTGGTAGCTTTAGGCACGATGCCGTGGTCACATATTGCTTAAGTTGGTCAAATCTTTCTTGGTGTAGTAGTTCCCAGCTTATCTTCAATCCTTTCTTCAAAAGGTCGATCAAGGGTGAAGCAATCACTGCATAATCCTTTATAAGATTCTATTCCATCCTGTGATTCTCAAGAATCCGCTAAGCTCACTTGCATTTGATGGATGAGGCCATTCAACAATGTCTTGAACTTTAATAGGGGCCACTGAGATTCATTCATGCAAAAAAATAAATCCCAAATACTCAAATCCTTGGAATGAAAAATGAATGCTTGCTCATCTTTGCATATAGATTATGTTCTCGAAGAATATCTAACACCATCCTCAGGTGGCCTTCATGTTCTCCTTCATCCTTTGAGTAGATTAGAATATCATCAAAGAAGACAAGGACAAAATTGTCTAGGTATGGCCTGCAAATATCTTGCATCAATCTATTGAATGTATCCGGAGCATTAGTTAGGCCAAATGACATTACTATAAACTCAAAATGTCCATATCGGTTGTTGAAAGCTGTCTTTGGAATATTTGATTTCTTTATTCTAATTTGATAATAAACAGACCTTAGATCTATCTTTGAGAAGACCTTGGAACCATGTAGCCTATCCAAGAATTCATCCATTCGTGGGATATGATAGTTGTTCTTAATTGTTACTTGGTTTAGTCCTCTATATGCAGAGTCGTAGAGTCCCATCTTTCTTCTTCTAAACGAGTACTGGAGCTCCCCAACTTGATTTACTCGGTCTAATAAATCCTTGTTCTATAAGTTGACAAATCTTCTCCTTCAATTCAATGGCCTCTGGTAGCTCCATTTTATAAGGTCTCTTCGATAGTGGCTCATTTCCTAGGAGAATCTATATCTCATGATCAATCTCTCAATTGGGAGGAAGAGAGGTGATATCTTCAGGAAAGGCATGAATATTCATGAAGCCAAGAGGGTTTGTACAACTTGAATTTGGATCGACCTTGTTTAGCTTGACCACAAATATTTTTTTGTCGAGTTCTCATATCTTTGAGTAGACGGTTTGCTTTAACTGAATGAATTCTTGGAATCCCATTCTTTCCTTGTACTTTGACTTGCCTTGCTTGACTATGTCTAAAGCTCAAACTTCCTTGGCCACAGTGGATGCTAGCCTGATTTTTAGATAACTAATCCATCCCAATAATCCCATCGTACATCCAAACTGGTAGGGCTCTAAAGAAAGCTGAAGTAGTATGTCCTCTTAGTTCAAAGTCAAGGGTTCCCATAGAATGTTGTGATACCATGGTTTTCCCATTAGCCAATTCTACTGTCATGGGTTTAGCTTGTTTTTATTCAGGTTTAAATTTTGCAAGCATTTCGGGGATAGAAAAGAATGAGTATTTCCACAATCAATAAGAAGATCATAAGATTTACCTTGATGGGTGGCTATTGTTTGAATAATAGCAAATTGTCTTTGAGCTCCAGGGTTGTCAATAAATGCATAAATTGTTGCTCTCTCTTCTTCTTCACCAATGCTAGGCTCTCCTATGGCTGATGTGTGTGGGAACTCCTACCTTGACCTCTTCCAAAGGATCTGACTTCCCTTCTTTTCCCTCTACCTTGAGCACCACCTCGTCCACTGTTATGTCCAAAAGGACGAAGTCTTTGATCTGCTTCAATTGTTGTTGCTGTGTTATTAGTCAGATGTGGACATCTATTCAGATAATGTCCCAACTCTCCACATTCGAAGCATTAAACATCCAAGCAAGAATGATTTTGAGCATTAGCAGCATAAGCTCTTTGTGGTTGTCCATTATTATTGGGAAACCTTATTGGTCGTCTAACACCATTAAAACTTTGATTTTGTTCAACTCTCCTTCTAATCCCTTGCTTCTTCATTAAGGGCTTAGCTCACAGTAAAGCATCTTGCACAACAATAGTAGGTTTCATGGATTCTAATCGAGAGATGATTGGTTCTCTTAAACCTTGACAGAAACGGGCTACCTGCTGCTCACGGTCATTGTTGGAGTATAACGCCTAGCCTTACAAACTTTGAGTAGTACTCTTCCAAGGATAAGCTGTATTGCTTCAAGCTAAAGAACTCATTCATCTTCAATGCTTTGTGGGCAAGAGGTAAGTATATTTCCTACACTGCTTTTTTAATGTCCCTCCAACTCTCAGAGTTTTCCAATACCCCCTTGTCATGACAATGTTGTTTCCACCATAGTTTTGCTTCCCCTGAGAGGTGAAACATCCCTAGCATCACTTGGTTTGTAACTGCGGTCTTTGCAGCCAAGAAGTAATCATCCATAGATTCAATCCATACTTTTGCATCCTTCTCAATATCAACACCCTCTCCTTTAAAAGACGGTGGTTACATTGTTTGAGCAACAACTTCTTCTCCCAAATATTCGTATAGATAGCATCATTCTGAGGGTTTTCTATCATAGGAGCGATTTGAGGGTTCTCCTGAGTGTACACATATATTAACGTTAACGTTCATAAGAACTCAAAACACTAAGGTATTTTGTAGACTAAGAATTTTCCAATCTACTAAAAGTTCAACCACATGACTTTACCAATCATGACTTATCCAATCCATTAAAACTTAATCACATGACTTAACCAGTCATGGCTTATATCAATCACATCACTTCACCAGTCACCACCACTGATCTAATCCACTAAAACTCAATCAAATGACTTAACCAATAAAAAAAAAATCTTTTAAAGCAAAACATTACTATTCATAAATTCATCAAAAGTCATATAGGAACCTACAAAAGATCTCTCCTTGAGAATATATAATAGAGGTTTCAACCATAACTGTAATACTCTTCAACTAACATGTTATAAAACTTTGGTGGGTTAGACCATGGGTATAGAAAAGGAAACACAAGAGGAAGCTTGGGGTAGCCAATGAAAACGTTTTCCTTGAAGGTCAATCAAGTGTGGTTGTCGATAACAAGTTGGCACGAGCAACTAATGTCACTTTGTTATAAACCCATCAATTAAAAATTGTGACTCCATCAGAGGCCATGGAGGTCAGTGGTGCTTCATAAAATTGAAAGTATCGAGTCAGCTTCAATTATTCAACCCACTTGATTCAATGTAGGTCAATTTCCAAGTGTTCAACATGATGTTCTCAAATGGCAAAGGTTGATGCAATAACCCAGCGACTTGTATATAACCATGTATTTGGCGGGTTAAAATTTATGTGAGGTGCAAAAATCTTGTCAAGAATGTAGAGCACATTCTCTCAAAATTTGAAGATTGGTGATTGACAAGCAGTGTGATATATTGCTTTAAAGATAGTTAAACAGTTGGTGTCCATAAATTTGTGCTACAAGGTAGCAAGATAACAGTGTTAAGCGAAGTATTCATGCATTCAATCCCAAAAATAGTGCAAAGACCATCATAAAGAGCATATGCATTGTTATTTTCAAGTTTTTATTCTTTCAAATTTGTTTTGCAATTGCAATATGGGGGGGGGGGGGGAGTAAGGGGATAGCTTCACGGAAGTCACGACTATGTTGCTTGAACATAAAACTCCCATTTCTTCCATGGAGATTTCCCATGGATTCGCAAGTGATGCAAAGGAAACAAATGGGAATCTTAAAAAATAGGGTTAACTTGAAACTTATGTTGAGACAAACTTTAACTACCCAAGAGACTCGTTGTTTTCTTAAGGTCTTGCTTTGAGTATACATTAAAAGGAAATATGAACTAAGGGATTACTCAAGGACCTCACTCTAAATTTCAACTAGGATTTAAAAAACTTTACCAAGAACATTTGACGTGGATAGACCTAGCATAACATAGAAGTTTAAGTGTGAAATTTGTCTTACATGTTTGGAAAAAGGCCGACGAGAGGTGTTTATCTATGGGATGCAATGGGAGATGGTTCTTTCTAACTAGGACTGATAACCGTTGGTCTATATTTAGAGCTCAAGTTCATTCAAGGCCATGGAATGGGATTGGATGGAAGTGTGTCCCGGCCCGGGTAGTGAGACCCCTCGAATGCCTTTGGAAATCGGCCTAGTTCGGGTAGACCTGATGCCGACGGGAAAAGAGGAAGGGAAAAGGGATTTCAAGAAGGGACTAGATAAGGGAGGAAGATGTGATTTAATTAAGGAACTCATTTAATTGTTTAGTAAAAATGAACCTTGGAAAGTCTAGGAACCTAAATGGGCTATCCTGCAGTTGTTCTCATCAGTCAAACCTTTGCTCTGCTTTTCGGAATATTTTTTTAAAAGGAACTTAAAGTAGATTAATTTTGTAAGATTTTTCCAAAAAATATAAAGAAAAATAATAATTGGAAGCTGTATAAATGCGCCGTCTCCACACACGTGGTGGAGGAGACATTGGTGATTGAAGGAATGCACAATCTAATGTAGACTTTTCTCATGCCACACTAAGATTTGAAGATATCATTAGTGTAATACGAGTGTTAAAAAGCTCAAAAATAATGTTTCAATTCCAAAAGATCACAAATATAAAATCCACTGCATAAATGGCTTACAAAAACAAACGGACAAATACAACCTCTTTGTGACATTCTGTGAAAGTGACTTGTTGAGATGTCTCATCAACATACTTGTTTGTATCTATCTTGTGCTTGTCAAACATTTTGACGAGCAACTTTCAACATATCCATATGATCTTGGATAAAGTCCTTCACTTGCTGAATTTTCTCAATAGCCAATCCCACTCCAACTGGCGATCTATGTCAAAACTATACGTAAGCACGAAGGGACCAATCCAATGGTAACATTATTTGTACTATTATAAGAAAACTCCAAATTAGGGATATAATACTCCCAAATGGATTCATTTGGAGATTTGGGAGGTCTTTTAGAGGGCCATATTTGAAGAGAGAGAAAAGAAAGCACATACAATGAGAAACAATGCAACGTAACGTAGAAAATGCATGAAATTTATTAGAAAATAAGATAAAACATTTTAAAATGGGAAGAATCTATAATTCTTTGTAAGTAATATCTTCTTTTAACGGCATTGGTAGTATCAATATGTGGACCAACTATTGCTAAGAGACTCTATTATCAAGGTACTAAAAGCTAGTGAATTAAAAGCTATCATACTCCTACTGCTAAAAGTTATCCCTCTAATTAAGAAAGCTTTCAAAACTCATCCTCCCTCCATTACAAGCTATCTTTCTTCTTGCAGTCAGAACTATGGCTTCTTCTTCTTCCCGCTCTAAAAGCTCTAGGGGTTGCTCTACTCTCTCCCAAACTAACCTCACCATGAGTCTACCAAGAAGGCCAATGAGAGGTCCCCAACCCGCCGACACCAAAGTCGAGATGAGGTCCTTGACAGGTCTCTAGGCCTATTAAAAGTCAGAGTCTCTAAGTAAGAAGGGTGCAAGAAATAGACATTTGCCATTGACCATTGCTTGGAGCTAGTCCTATCTCGCAATGGAAACACAACAACATCTTAAAGGTCCAAAACTCTTTCGGCCCTATAACTTCCACAAAATTGGGCTAAGTTATCCTCAACCAACGCTTTTTTCCCCCTTATAGATGTGAGGGCACAGCCGCTGGTGGACTCCTCTTCCCAAAGAATAAGTTTTCTAAACATTTTTAGTGCACAAGGATGGATAGTTACCTGACTAATCAGGTCCACCTATCCATGATCGACAACCTTAGTCGATCCCCACTTACCACCCCACACTCATACATGCTTCTTTGTTATTTACTTACTACCAACTTCTTTCAACATTTAAAATGGTGGTTTTCTTTTCATTTTTCCAACATAGTAATTTATTAAAACAAGTCTTGAAAAATATTGTTAAAAAACAATATTAAAAACAGTCTTTTAGCAAACAAACATCTTTAAAATTAAGACAAGGTATGGTCAACCAAAAACATTACCATACTCTTCTTGTCTCAAGACCACCTAAGGGTGAACCCATTCCTTATTTATAATCTGGGTGGAAATCCATCACCTAAAGTTCGGGACGCCCATATGCCAAACCAGTTGCCCATACAACTGGGACGCTCCCCTAGGATAAGAAATGGTATCCTAACTTATGTAGAAACATCAAGACATGACGGAGTAGAGACTCATCATTCATAGGGGTAACCGACTTATCGGTGGCTAAAAAACTACGATTATTCATAAATTTATATCAAGGAGTCGGAGGTGTCTTGAAACAAGTTGTTTTAAGGATGATCAATCATATATTTCCTAAATCAACCAACCTTACGCCAAAAAAATTCTTTCCTACTTTACAAATAAGTTTACGTTAGTTTCATTGAAGATGCCTTTCCTTTTTCAGGCAATTTCATCTCTCCTAAATCTTGACCCGCTCTTTTATGCATGCAATGTTATTACTTAAAGAAGAATTGAATTATTCAACTTAAATTATAGAGAACACCCACCTGGGACAGGTCGAGCATTTGCTACAGTGTTGGGGACTGAATGCTTTCATCTATAGGCCTACTACTAGACTCGACGTCCTTGTCATATGACGCTCTAGCCCTCTTGGTAACATTGCCCTCCGGCCTCCTTAGACTGAGGGTTTGCTAGGATCCTCTTTGGAGCCATAACTTCTATCCTTATAAAAAGGACGTCTATTTATTAGATAAATTATCAAAATCCCAATTCTTACTATTTTATAACGCATTTCTTTTCTTAGCTTAAATGCTTACATCCTGGAGTAGTTTAGTTGTTTACAAAAAAATCATGGATTTTTTGGTATTGTTTTTGTAGTTCCTTATACCTTAGTAAAGCCTAAGGAACCTTCTGATTAACTTCTGATAACTTTTTGTTTTGGCATTTCCTTTAAAGTGCACTTGAAATTGGTAAACTCTTAGTATTCAATTTGTCTATTTAATCATATAGCTAAGATATTGTTAGCCTAGATTTTTAAAGATATTTTGGATCTCCCTAATTATCTTATAAATTTTTAAATCTTTTTATAAAATTTTCCTTCTTTACTAAACCTACAATCGGCTTATTTTTGACTTAATATTTTTTAGACTCATTATCTCCTAAAGATATAATTTTCACACCTTTTTAACAATGGTTTATACTTTCAGTAATTTTCCTAGATACTTTCTTATTGCAATTTCTATTTATCCTAGTTAAATTTTTGCCTAACACAAGGTTTTTGAGCTATTATAATTACTTAAGCTAGTTAAATAGTTATGGTATGATTATCTTGGCTTGCTAATAATGTCTTCTAGCTTTGATAATTACTATGTATTTATCCAAGCTAACGAACTAATTTTCCCTTTTAAATTATAGTTAAAACTAGATAATCTTCCTTTAATTAAAAAGTGAAACTAGTTTTTTGTTCATGAGCTAATTATCTAAGCTTGCTTATAATTTTCTTCTAACTATGATAATTACCATGTAATATCTAAGTTAATTAACTATATTTTCTCTTTAATTTATAGCTAAAATCAAATAATTTTAGATTTATTAATAAGATAAACAAATTTTTTGTTCATGAGCTAATTATATCGGCTTGGTAATGATGTTTACTAACTTTAATAATTACCATGTACTTATCTAAGTTCAATAATTTTCCTCTTTAATTTATAGCTAAAATAAAAAAGTTTTAGCTTAATTAAATAGATAAACCAATTTTTTCTTCATGAGATAATTATTTCAGCTTTGTAATAATGTTTCTCAACTTTGATAGCTGCCATGTAATTATCTAAATTAAGAAATTAATTTCACTGTTTAATTTACAACTAAAATTAATTAATTTTAGCTTAAGTGAATAACTAAACTAATTTTTGGTTCATGAGATAATTATCTTGGCCTTCTAATGTTTTTTTCTAACTTGAAAAATTATCATGTAGTTATCTAAGCTAATTAACTAATTTCCCTTTTTAATTTACAACTAAACTCAAATACTTTTAGCTCAATTAAATAGCTAAACTGATTTTTGATTCATGAAATAATTATTGGGGCTTGCTAATAACATTTCCTAGCCTTGATAATTACCATTTAATTATCTAAGCTAAATTACTAATTTTCTCCTTTAACTTACAACTAAAATCAGATAATTCTAGCCTAATTAAATAGCTAAACTAAATTTTTGCTCATGAGTTAATTACCTCGTGGTTCTTACAATGTTTTATAGCTTTGATAATCATTAGTTTTATGACTAAAAATAGCTAATTTTTGTCTACTTAACGACAAAAAATAATCAAAAAATTATGACATAACTTTCCTAACTTTTTTGTAGTATAATAAAGTTCTAATAACTACCTTGTAATTATCTAAGTTTAAATGCTAAAATTTTCCTTTATTAAGGCTAAAATTGATTAATTTCAGTCCTAATATGGTTTACTAAATAATTAAATCGATAATCTTAATTCTAATATATTTATAGTAGTACGTTTGCATTCAGAGAGTAATTTATATATTATTTTAAATTAATTAGATTAATAAAGCATAAATTAATATATCTCTATGAATTAACATGATTAATGCTAATAACCTTCAAAAATTAACTAGAATTTGTGCTCTCTAGTGATAGAGTCATTCTATGCAAGAGAGATGTGGCTAGTTCTCTAAGTCTGAGGGAGTTTGTGAAGCATAGTGACCTATTTATAGCTTTTTTTGGCACTTACATGCTCTCACAGGCTAAAACTGACAGTTAATTGCAGTCCAAGAAGCCCCTAGTGAAGTCGCGGAGCGGAGCGTGGGTCGACTCTCTCACACACACCCACAGTGAGCTTACACAGTACAGTACGCAGAGAACTGTTAGAAGGGTTATCTCCCAATTCCTTAGTATTCACAAAGTATAAGTTAGTATATACAAAGAGTTAGAGAAAAGTGAGTTAGGCGGACGGCCAGCCATATCCGTATAAGAGGCCACTTGGGCTTTAATCCCAACAACCTCCCACTTAAAGTCCAATGTGGCACTTTAAGTAACTGTAAATCTATGAACATAAATGTACAAAGATTTACATGGCTGCCATCTATCCAATGCCCAATAACTCACGACAATGCACAAAGCCCTCTGCTGGAAGTCCCTTTGTGAGTAGATCAGCAGGATTGTCCTTGGTGTGGATCTTCAGCAGTTGTATCTGCTTGTCTTCAAGTACTTCCCTAATGAAGTGATATTTGACATCAATATGCTTAGTCTTCGAATGGAACACTGGATTCTTTGCCAATTGTATAGCACTTTGACTATCACAATATAACTCTGGCATATCTACTTTGATTCCCAAGTCTGCAACCAATCTACCAAGCCAAATAGCTTCTTTGCATGCCTCATTTGCTGCAACATACTCAGCTTCTGTAGTAGACTGCGTAACACAATCTTGTAATCGAGATCGCCATGATATGGCACCTCCAGCCAATGTAAAGACATAGCCTGATGTAGATCTCCTCTTATCCAAGTCTCCTGCATAATCTGAGTCAGTGTATCCTCTGACACTCAAATCCTGACTACCATAGCATATGCGCATACTCTTTGTATGTTTTAAGTATCTCATGATACCTTTCACTGCCTCCCAATGTTTCTTGCCGGGATTTGACATATATCTGCTAACCACTCCCACTGCAAATGCAATATCCGGATGTGTAGCAATCATTGCATACATCAAACTACCCACTGCAGACGCATATGGAATCTTATCCATTTCAGCCTTTTCTTCCTCAGACACAGGACAATCTTGTTTGCTAAGTTTCACATATGGTGGCAATGGAACACTCAATGCCTTTCCCTTCTCCATATTGAAAAGTTGCAAAACCTTGTCAATATACTCTGTTTGAGATAACCAAATCAACTTCTTTGATCTGTCTCTCTCAATGCGCATACCAAGTATATGACTTGCCTCGCCCATGTCTTTCATGTCAAACGATTTTGCCATCTTTGACTTTAAAGCTGAAATTTCTTCCAAGTGTTTGCCAGCAATCAACATGTCATCCACATACAAAATAAGGATCAGCCAACTGCCATCCTTAGCCTTCTTTGTATATAGACAGTGATCGAACTCACTACGTTTGTAGCCTTGAGAAAGCATAAACTGGTGGAACTTATGGTACCATGCCCTCGGTGATTGTTTTAAGCCATAAAGACTCTTTAACAACTGGCATACCAAATGTTCCATGCCTTTCTCAACAAACCCTTCTGGCTGCTGCATGTAAATTTCCACATCTAAATCACCATGCAAGAACGCTGTCTTGACATCCATTTGGTGCAACACCAAATCCAATATAGCAACCAATGCAAGAAAGCATCTCAATGTAGTCATCTTGACCACTGGAGAGAAGACTTCATCAAAGTCAATGCCTTGTTCTTGCTTAAAGCCCTTGGAAACAAGCCTTGCTTTGTACTCTGGCTGACTATCATGAGCGGTGATCTTATACCTGTAAACCCATTTACAAGGTAGAGCCTTTTTGCCCTGTGGTAATTTAACCAACTTCCATGTCTGGTTTTTATGCAGAGCTGTCATCTCTGACTGCATGGCCAACTGCCATTTTTTTGAGTCAACCACTTGTAATGCTTCCTTGTAACAAGATGGTTCTCCGCAATCTGTGAGCATGACATAATTTAGAGATGGCGCATAACGATCAGGTGGTTTGGAGACACGCTCAGAACGTCTCACCACAACTGATTCTGCCTCTCTAGCCACTATAGGCTGTTCCTGAGCCTGACCATGCTGTCTTGATGTGCTAGCACTAGGTCCATCTTCCCTGAAGACAACTCTTCTGATCTCCTCTGTCTTCTCTGGCTTAGCGTGAAACTTGGCTTCATTGAAATGCACATCATTGCTACGAATAAGCTTTCTGGACTCAGGATCCCAAAGCCGGTAACCCATCTCGCCCGATTCTCCGTAGCCAAGAAATATACACTTCTTGCTCTTTGGTTCTAACTTATTTCTGAACTCCTTAGGAATATGGCTATAAGCTTCACAACCAAAGACTCTGAGATGCTTATACGAAGGTGCCTTGCCTGTCCATAGCATCTCGGCCACTGCACTCTTATCCAGAACCCTACTAGGAGACCTGTTGATCAAATGGACTGCTGTAGCCACTGCTTCCGCCCAAAATCCATCAGGCAACTCAGCATTTGACAACATGCTTCTGACCTTCTCTTGTATGGTCCTATTCATACGTTCTGCAACCCCATTCTGTGAAGGATTATATGGTGCAGTAAGTTCCCGCTTAATCCCTTTTGCTTCACAAAAGTCTTGAAAAGCTTTGGAAACGTACTCTCCACCATTGTCAGTTCTCAAGCACTTCAGCTTCTGACCACTCTGATTCTCCACCAGCTGCAAGAATGTCTTAAAGACCTTGAGCACCTCATCCTTGTGCTTCAAGAAGTAAACCCATACTTTGCGAGAATAGTCATCTATGAATGTACAAAAGTACGCTGCTCCCCCTAGTGACAAACTAGGCATTGGTCCGCATAGATCACTGTGTACAAGAGCTAACCGTTCGTCCCTACGATTCCTCTTTGATCTGTGCGGTTCCTGTGTTTGCTTACCATAAACACAATGCTCACAAAACTCGAAATCTTGAAATGAAAATCCAGGCAAATAACCATAATGAGAAAGTATTTCCATTCCTCTTTTTGACATATGTCCCAACCTACGATGCCACAGTGACACACTTGGCTGCTCAATCACATTAATTACATGGTTTTTAACCTCTGAAACATGTAAAGTGTACAGAGTTCCTGACTTGCTACCATGTGCTACAGTCATCGAACCTTTGGAGATCTTCCAAGCGCCGTTCCCAAAAACTGTCACATAACCCGCATCATCCAACTTCCCTGTACTAATCAAGCTCTTTCGGATTGCTGGAACATGTCTGACATTCTTAAGCCATAAAGAAGAGCCATTCTGAAACTTCAACTGCACATCTCCCACTCCAAGTATGTCACAAACCTGCTCATTGCCAAGTCTGACATAATCTTTAGTAGCCACATATGATGTAAACCACTCTTTGTGCGGAGAAACATGTAAAGATGCCCCTGAGTCAATAATCCAATCACTCATAGCATGTCCATCCTCTGCAGTCAAGAAAACAGAATCAAGATTGCTTGTAAGGAAGATGTCACCAGCTGCTATACCAGAATCACTGTCTGAACTAGATCCTGTGACATTCACCTCTTCAATCTTCACTGAACTCTTCTTTTCATCTTGCTCAGAACTCTTTGTTTTGCCTTTTTCTTGTTTCCACTTCGTACAGTCTCGCTTCATGTGACCCTTCTTGCCACAATGGTAGCATTCTATGTCATCCTTTGACTTCGAATCACGAGACTTACTTCGGTTTTGTGCCTTCTTACCCTTCTTCTCTTTAAACTGTTGTCTCCCTCGAACGACCAAAGCACTATTGCCTTTGCCTTTGTCAATGTTCTTCTTGTTCACTTCCTCTGTGAGCAAGCTGCCTTCTACATTGGCACTTGTAAGACCTTCTGGCGCGACAGAATTACTTAACGCTATACGAAAAGTATCCCAACTGTCTGGCAAAGTGATTAAGAGAAACATAGCCTTCACTGAATCTGGAAAGACTATCTCCTGTGCTGTTAACTAGCTGAAAATTGAGTGAAATTCATTCAGATGATTTGACATGGTTGTCCCTTCCTTCATCTTCAAATCCACCAATTTCTTGAGCCAGTAAATCTGAGAAGCAGCACTTTGTTTCTCGTACATACCACATAGCTTTTGCCATACGCCATACGCTGTAGTCTCTTCTGCTACGTTGAAGTAAACATTTTCTGCCAGTGTCAGCATGATTGTGGAACAAGCTAACTCGTCAAGCTCTTCCCACTCATCTTCAGCCATACCTTCTGGTCTCTCCCCTTTGAGCTTCAGTGGCTTCACTTGTTTTTTCTGCACCAAAACCTGCCAAATCTGCTTCTTCCAGAATGGAAAGTTTGTGCCATCCAGCTTCTTTATGTTGTAAAGAGTCTCACTTTGAGAAGATGCCATATCTGCCAAACTGTTTACTCCTGAGAAAAATCCGGCAGAGTTTCCCCTGTAAACTGGCCTCTGTACACAGTAAACAAGCTGTAATCAACAAGCTGAACACCTCTCCTCAGGAACTGTCAGTATTTTGAAAATTTTTGACAGAGTCTCCCCTGTAAACTGAGCTCTGGGAACCAAAAGATAGCTCAAAAAACAATCATAAATAGCTGACCAGTGACAAATCCTGTAAGCATACACTGTCTCATCTCTGGGCGATGACAGAACCTGTATCTGTCTCAAGACTGAACCCTGAGCAATGCCTCAACGGCCTGACGCATAAGATGCAATCCAGTGTCTACACAAAGTCATACATCCTAAGGGATAAAAGTCGCCGAAGAGGATGCGTGTAGAGGGGAACTCCAGCAACCTAATCCACCTCACACTGGGTAACCCAGCCCCCAGTGCTTGGCTTCAAAAAACCTCACACACGACCCTCTCAGATGGCTCAGCAAACTGCCCAGAACTAGCATACATCCTATAATAGACCAATCACTGTCCTATGACCGCTGCGGCGGTCTGTCTGCTAGCGTGACTCACAACTAGCAGACCCACAATCACAGTACATCAATCTGCAATACATGCCAGTGGTGTCAAGCCGTCGTATGGCCACACCTCCCCTGGAACCTGGCAAGCACACGAAGTAGCAATGCAGACTGCAATATATATATCTGATGATATATATGTGTACCTGGTCCATAGATGATGCTCTGAAGACGAATAAGTGATGTATGTCGATGTCGATATTGATGTCGACCACCTCCTACTTGCCAATCTACACAAGACGGATTTCTTTGCGGCTGAAATCTATCTTCTGCTGTAGTGCTCAGAATGAAATTCTGAGGGCATAAATGGCTTCGAAAGGGGGGTAAAACCCCAGGTCGCTTGATGAAAACGCTCCCGGAACGCCGAGTGTGAATTTTCGAACTCCGGATCCAGAATCTGCCAGAAAAGTGCACGCGCGCGCGATTGCGCAAATCCGCACTGAACCAAGGCTGTGATACCAATTGAAGTCGCGGAGCGGAGCGTGGGTCGACTCTCTCACACACACACACAGTGAGCTTACACAGTACAGTACGCAGGGAATTGTTAGAAGGGTTATCTCCCAATTCCTTAGTATTCACAAAGTATAAGTTAGTATATACAAAGAGTTAGAGAAAAGTGAGTTAGGCGGACGGCCAGCCATATCCGTATAAGAGGCCACTTGGGCTTTAATCCCAACACCTAGCCTCCATCCAGCACCAACTGCTGCTAAATCAATGCTTGGCAGGTCAGCAATGGCCTTTACCAGCTCCTGCCCATTTTAAAATTCAGAAATGCTAATTTTTAGGCTTACTTTCTTTTTTCTAATAAATATCTGAGAAAATATCTAAGGGTTATAATGAAAGTCTTAAGATTAAATGATTACTAGAAACCATTCAATTATTTTTGCAATTAAAGTGGTAGTAAAACTTCCAGAGGTGATACCCGTGTCAGATTTTATCCGAATTTTGTTCTGAGAGTTCCTAGCTTTGTCGTGCTTAAGATTCTAAAAATACCAATTTTAGCTACTTATGAGATAGTGCTTTACCAGTTTCTATGTTTAGGGTTCTTAAATAAAGCTTAGGGTTCTTTTTTCCACTTCTAGAAAGGTGAAAAATTTACAATCACCCTAACTTAAGAATTTGAGATGTCCTCATGTCAACCTAAGTTAGGGAATTCTTTACATATATATTTTTTGGCATTCAAGTAGCATTTTTAGTGGGTTCATCTTTCCATACAACTAGTTGATCCTTAATTTCTTTTATTTCCAATAACTTTCTTTATCTTTCCGCAAGACTTATTTTGAGATCCCACAATTACTTACTTTAGTATTACTAACTACTTGCTACTCAATTTATCCAAGAAACTCTTGGGGTTGAGCCCATCTTAAAAACCTTTACAAACCAATCATATTATCTCAAAAACTAGTTGGCACTAAGACATCTTTTATGTTTTCCTTTTACAATTCATAACTACCACATAGCTTGCCATATGCATGCAATAATCTTTTTAAGCAGCTGCAACAAAGAGACAAATTTGTTGTTCAAGTACAACAATCACTACGTGCAGACCTAAACCCACAAAAAACTAGTTTCAAAATCTCAATACTCACAACCTTAATTTTGGATGGGTTCCTCAAATTGAGTTGAGAGTCCATACCACTAGCTTGTCAAGCTCAATGCATATGAGGCTCTAGTGATTGTTGCTCTCGTATGGAAAATAGGTGTTGTGACTTAGAGCAAAGGGTAGTGAGAAAACCATCTCTTTAATGTGCCATGATCGATATTATTCATTCAGAGAAGCACAAACATTTGTGGATCCAAAAATTATATTTTGGGCTCACTATGTTGAGTAAGTTGGCTTGGCTTTTTATCAAACTACAAATATTTAATGCAAGTTATTCTCCATTCCAAAGGTAGAAGCTAAGTATGCTGAAGCAAGAGAATGGGACTTACTTTAGGCATATATACACAATAGAATCTGTTATTTGTGCATTTGGATTGTGTAAGACTTTAATATCGATAGAATTGAGTGATAATCTCCTTGCCCATATGCTAGTGGTATGTTTGTTAGCAGTCCATCTTTCATTGAGGATAAGAATTCATTGTTTCTCACATCTATGTCACATGTTACTGTGTCGTCACTTTTCTTCTCTACTTCTATAGCAACTGTGACCTTTTCTTTCTCCCTTAGTTTCTTGGACTCCTTTGCATGGCGGGTTTCCTACTCAACTTTGGCTCTGGTGTTAACTTCATGGGTGACCTTTACTAATTTTCCCTTTGACTATGAGTGTGCTGGAGGTGTGAGAAAAATCTCTCTCATTTTCTTGTCTTTGAATTCATTGGACACTAGGAGTTTATCATACCTCCACCTTACTCGCTTCATTGTTTCATTGTCCTTGTCCATAATGGTCAACCGGTGTGCATGTGTTGCCATAATATTATGTCATTGAAATACTCAAGCCAGAAGTCTTCTACTACCTCTTGAAGTGCCAAAGTGCAACGGCCTTCCACCTCATTATGCCTATGCATGCCTCTTCACAGGTTGATTCGACAAGCCTCTAAAATGGAAACTTGTATACACATAGCTCAATGAATTTCTAAGCGTTTATAATCTCCATAAATAGCCTTAGGCTTCTTTATATCTTTCTCATCCTTGGGGCCTTCATAATTTCCATTAGGTCTCTTCTTCTTGCTAGCCAACCTACCCCCTACTTTGGTAGCTATAGTTGGCCCTTTGCATGCCTTTGTAGTCACCTTGGTTCTTGCCATTCTATTGAAACATTAACCGATACTAACCATTTTGTGTGTGTGTGTGTGTGTGTGGCATTACGGTGCATGGGTGAGGTTCTAGAATGATTGAATATCACTTGCACAATGTAATATCATTCCGTTTATGCACGCTTAATCTCTCTCTTTCTCTCTCTCTCTCTCTCTCATTGCATATGGCACACTGCAGAGCTTTTTGAATAGATGAAAGATTACCTCCATGCCATAATACCATTCTCTCTCTCTCTCTCTCTCTCTCTCTCTCTCTCTCTCTCTCTCTCTCTCTCTCTCTCTCTCCAACTTTGTCCATTGAAACTCTACATATGTGTGATAGAATTGGCCTATTAACTTGAGAGTAGCGAAAATTATAGAGATTGCTTTTGTGAAATTACTTTGTGAGCATAGTGGGTGAACATAATTGATGGTAGCAACATAAAAATAGCATTTAGTTAATTTGGCATGAAGAATACTTTTGCAAGAGAGAGAATTTAGAGAACATGAAAATAGTTGAGGAAACTGGATTTATGTGGAGCCGGTCCCCCCTCCAATAGGAATTTGTATTATGATTTCTCCCATCAAGAGAGACTTGTTGTGGGACGGGTGTCTAACCTCACTCCTATCTTATTGCAAACATAGCAAGAACCACGAATATAGTTGTCAATCCATGGGATGAAGCTGGCTCGACTAGTGCATAGAGGCTACAAGAGGTTGTCAATCTCTTGGAAAACAACAAACAAATCGCATCTAACTCAAGATACACTCAAGTGACAGAAATCACCAAAAGCTAATCGCTCATTGACAAACAAATCACATCCGTTACAGCATCAAACGACATCCAAACATAACGAAACTTCTAGAACATGTTTATAAGAATTAAGCACACATGCTTATGGTCTCAAATCTCACTTTAGGTCAAGTGAAAAAATCACGATTATTAATAGCAAGTGAGTTTTTGACCTAGGCATTTTTGACCCAGAATGCATCTAAATGCTTAGCAATGATGCCCCAATACCCCGCCTACACTTAGTTTTTGATTTTAAAGCTTAAATTTCTACTTATGATGAAATTAGGCTGCGGGTCGGCGATGCCAAAAGCTACGAAATATCGTGAAATGCTTACGTGAATGCGTAGAGCTCTTACCTGCGGTTGCAACGCAATAGACGCGATTGCAATGTGACAACTGGGGAGGGAATAGGAAGCGCGAGAAGGAGAGAAGTGAGCACCATTAGCTCACGCTGTGTTTCTATTATCCAAAACTTCTAAAAAACTGGCATTTATACCTTAGCCAAGGTTTTTGGTGGTCAAAACTAACAATCTGGGAGCTCTAACTAAAGACAGGTTGATACAATCTGGAAGCTTGTAGCCCCGGCTCATCAATTACAAAGTTTATCTGGAAAGTAGGAGTTACAATATTCTCGATTCATCAAAATAATAAATATTTTTTACAATGAAAGCTCCAAAAAATGATATCCGAGTCAGCTTGGTGCTAACATTCCCCCCCTCCTTGTCCCTTGACACAGCTTTATGGGCTGAAGTAGTCTTCGGAGTGACGGTTGGCAAGGCAGTCTTTAAGCGCATGGAGTACTTTCTCATATTTTAGTCTTCTCTCTTTGTCAAGAACCTGCAAGAACTACATGGTGACTGTTTTTAAGCTCAATGGCTGAATAACCAACAAATCTGGAGGTGAGGTTGCTTATCACTAGCCCAAATATCTTCGTTCGCCAAGTGAAGAACCCTGTATAAAATGCTTCTTCAAACGCCAACATATTGCTTGAGGGCAAAAACATGCATCTGGCGTAGCAGCCATAAAGGACTTCTTTGAAAGGCTGGCCACTTAAGTTGTAGCAGAGACCTTATTGCGTTCGAGGAATGACATCCATGGTGCCGCTACTTGCTCTAGCTCGTGAAAGGCCTGAATACATGTGAGCAGCATGGCACATGAGAGGTCAGGAAGACTTTTGAGGAAAGTCATGGCACCCGTTAGGGTTTTCACCATGTACTCCTATGTTGCCGGTCCTGCTCTGGAGCGGGCAATCTTGGGTAGTTCAGCCATGTAGGCCGCTTCTTATTCAGTGCTTCATGTGCTTGCCATGTCCTTACCCATGGTACATGACAAAAGGTTGGGTCTTTTTGAAGGGCTGCAGGTGCTCTTGTGACAAAAGGTTGGGTCTTTTTGAAGGGCTGCAGGTGCTCTTGTGAACAGAATCATATATCTTGGATTCTTGTTCAACCAGCTCTTTCTCCACTTGGGGTGGACATCCTCTGCGCCTTCTTCTTTCATATCTTTATATATTCTTTTTTTTACCTGTAAAAACAGCTCTACCTTGATCAGAGGGTATGGCAATGATTGTTGATGCCATTGTGCATTGATTTGGTTTGGGAGTGGGTTGAGTGACATTGACTGAGTGGAGAACTCTCAACTCCCAATCCATCGTTGCTTTCCATTCTGCATCTGTCTCCTGAGCAACCTGTTCCTTTAGTGCATCTTCTTCAACTTTAGACAGCTGGACCCTGGGCACTTGCTCGACATCTGTGTGAGTGGTACTTGAAAGTCTTCTTCTCCTCCTAGCCCTTCTGTCGGCTGTGTTTCCATCTTAGCAAAAGAGACTGAGGGAATTTCAACATTTGGTTGCTAAGAGGTACCAGATTCTTCTTGTGTCTTTGGTTGGCCCTCTCACAGCAGCTGATTGACTCTCTTTAGCTCGGCTATCTCCTTGAGCAGTTGTTCTTCTCGTTGCACCCGCACTAGCTCGAGATCCCTATTCCTCTTTTCCAAAGCCTTATAGACTTCGTTTGTACCTTTAATCAAGGTGACAACATGATTTTCTTTGATCTGTCTCAAAAAGGCTGCCTGATCATTAATTATTCACTCTGAGTATTGTAGAGAGGCATTTGCTACGTTGAGTTGCACTTGGATCTTCTGTACTGACATAGTTGTGGTTAGGAGATCATTGGTTACCTCTGTCAACTGTTGGTCTTTGGTCTTGTAGGCATCTGATAACTTGGTGAGAAGTTTGCCCAACTCCTCCATTTCTTTTTGTTGATTCTCTTTGGCTAGCTGGTGTTGTTTGGCTTCAGCTTTCAACTCTTGGATTTGTCTTTGTAGATCGGAAATGACATTCATCTTGTCATCCAATTCTCCTTGTAGAGCATGAATGACCATTTCCAGCTCTCTAGCCTTAGCAATGCGACTAATTGTTGATGTTCGTAATTTTTTGTCATTACTTGCATCTACTTGCCATAATCATTTACTTGCAGGATGACTTCATCATTCGTCTCCCATGCTTCATGCTCTTTAGGCTGCCTAGATGTTTCAGCAGTCTATGTGTGTGGCTTCTTGGGTGGTGCTGTGGTTGCGGTAGGGGTTTTTCTTCACCTTGAGGCATTGCGGTTGCCACGACTGCCTTTACTTCTTGAGGCTTCATGGATGCCTCGGCCGTTTCTTGTTGGGTGGTTGTAGATGGTGTGGCCACTATCTTTGTTGCTTTGGGATGCTCAAAACTGGCTGCCTCCTGCTGTTCCAGCTCTTTTTCTTTGGTTCTTGCCCTCAGTGGGTCTAGCTGTTGGTGAAGGTGGAGGGCTTGGGTGGTTTGCCTATTCTGTAGAGGGTGAGGTATGCTTCAAAGACATTTCTTCTTGGACGTGCTATGTCTCACTTTTCTCTTTAGCCTCCGCTTGTCTTTGTTGCTCTGATGCATCTTCTCTTGCTTTTCTCTCAACTTCTTGAGCTTCTTTTAACTTGAGGGCTTCTGCCTCTGCATACATGCGTTCAAGAAAGTCTGTGGTATCCTCTGCTTCGTTCCTTGCAGGGTTTTTGGTTCTCGGACCCTTATTTCTTTTGGAACCCGCTTTTCGGGTCCTCACCTGCAACTTGACGGATTCTTTCATAAGTTTGTTTTTCTCTTTCAAACCTCACCTTCTTCTGCTAAAGTTCCTCTTGGTGTGCAGCTACTGATTTCTTCTTCATCTCTTCAATCCTGTCCCTTCTCTCCTCATTGTCCGAGCTCTCACTGCTATGAGCTTCGTGGGAGCTTTCTGCCGATTCTTCATCAAATTTATAAACTCGCTTTGATGAACGTGTGGTTCTGGGAGAAGGTTGTGTAGACATAATCCATGTGTTCTGATTTGGGGATGGTGGCAAATTGTCGGCCATGCCCAATAGCATGGTATGCTATTCTTGTTAGTACTTCAAGCATGCCCAGATAGGTGATTTTACCTTCTTTCTTGGTGCCCTTCAACGTTGTCAGCACATACTACGCGTGATCAATCGGTTGCTTGGTTGTCGACTTCAACACTTGGGTGAATGTAGTCACAACTGCATGATTAGGGGTGGTGTACCGTGGCGGTCTCTTTGCTAGAAAGTGGAAGCGCTGGTGGTACATACGTGTTGGTTCCTCCACTTGCCTTTGGATGAGGTTGTCAAAAGTTGCAATAGCTATCTCCTTGGTGAAGGTGCCTGCTATCTTTCTGACCCGGGCCCGCATTGTCATTCCTTCAATTGGCAACTTCAGTGCCTCGCTCACAATTTCCTTTGTGATTACCACTTCGACTTTCTGCCTTGTTGGTCAGTAATTTGGGCTGATCCATCCTCTTTAATTGTTGACAGTAAATCATAGGCATTCCGGTAATCTACTTTGCACGGTTCCTAGTCGTAGAATTCCCTGAGGCCGAGCCTTCTATTGGCTTCTTTTGTGTCTGGCTTTGCAACAGCTACATCATAGATCTCTTTTGGTAGCATCTGAAGCTCTACTTGTTGTCCTTCTTCACTCTTAAACCTATCTATGAAAAATGCTTTATTGTTTTTGTCAAGCTGTTCTCTTGACACATATGTTGCCTTGGCCGTCTTTACTGAACTTGGGTCCTGTTGGTAGGGTGGCAGCTCTTGCAACTTTTTTTTTTGGGATACCCTTTTCTTGGCCTTCTCCGTAGCTTGCATTGCTCCTATTAGGGGAATACAGTGCCAAAGTTAGAAAATTTCTGTACATTTCGCTCTGAAATGCCCTTGAGTTTGAATTGCTAACAAATTGAGTCCAATTTGTGTCAAATCAATTTTGGAGCATGCATAGATGCATAAAAACATGTAAAGATCAAAACTATAAAGTTCAAGCAAAAATTTGCAACCAAAGTAAATAATTGCAATTATTTACAGCTGGGGATTTTTCCAACTTTTTGCACTTTTGACATGATAGGCTTGAAATATATAGCAATTAGGTACTCTCAGTGAAGTGTGGGTTCATTTGAGTGCATAGGGTGGAAATGGTGCCAGATTTAGGATTTAAGTCTTTGAAACAGTAGATATAAAGGGATTTTGAGATTTTGAGATCCAAAGTTGCTCAAACTTGGTCAGTGGGCTTGGGACATCATGTGCTTTGGTCTTATAAGGTCCAAGTTGTAATTTTTTTCCCATTTTGGTAGGAAAGTAAATAATCGGATTAATAATTTTTTCATCAAAATGCACAATTTTTATTGCAACTTGGTTCTAGGCATGATGTAGACCCTGTGTATGAGATATGGGGTGATTTGGATCAAAAAATGTGACAGATAACTCAGAAATTGGATTGGAAAGACTTCTTTGCGATTATTGAAAATTTTCCAAGTTTTTCTTGATCATTTTGGCTCATCCTTGAAATGTGGCATGTAATAGGTGTGTACAAGTGATACGTGAAGTGAAGGTACCATTTTCAAGCAAAAAAGTGCAAAAGATAACTTTTTTTGCTAAACTTGACAAATTTTGACCTAAATATATTCAATACACCTAAAACAAGTCCTAAATTGAATTTGGTAAAGTTTTGTCTTGTCGGCATCACTTCATGCTTTGTCGACTCTGAAATCACCAATTTTTGTGACTACATGGCCTGTGGAGTTGGTTAGTCACTTTTGAAGCTATGGACTAGTCTGCTAGATATTCCTGAAGCTCCCCATCCAATTTTGGCCCATTTGGAGTCAATTTGACTTCATATGTCAAATTTGACGCTTTGTAACCTTCGAGCTGTTTTTTGCTTTTCAAGAGCTTGCCTTGATTGTTTTCATGAAACCATCCATGTACATTGTGTATAGACCCAGTTTATAAGCTGTCTGTGGAGTCAAAATCCAATTTTGGCATTTGGCAAAAACCTAGCGTTTTACTTGGGACCCCCCTCGACCTCGGTCGAATGGTCATCTGGTGATATAGAGGTGTTCTATTATATAGGGGCATGATGCAGTTCAAGTCTCGTCCGATTTGGTTGAGCGGGCTGGCCGCTATGGTCAATTTTTGGTTGTAGGACTTCATGCACTGCTTGATTTCTAGGGTTTTTTCCATGGGCTTAGACTAGCTACCGGCCATATAGAGTTGATCATTGATAAGCATAGAACTTACCCCTCATGTCTTGTGTGACACGGCACTATAAACAGGTGACTATGGACTCCGAAAATCGCGCGCGAAGAAGGTCGAGAGCTCTCTTCTCCAAGGGCAACTAGTGGAAATGAGGTGATTTTAGGCTACCTTGGATATCTATACTTGGACTTCCCAAACTATTTTTTCCCAAATTCCTCGGTTACTCCTACTAGGCCATGAAATCTATGCTAGACTCAAAAATTTCCTCAATCGGATCCCTATAGCTCATTTGCAAGAATTTGCGAAAGTAGGCCTTGGCCGCCTAATTTATGCTTCCCGCTTCCATCTGCTGATTTGATTGAAATTTTTTGTACCTGTTTTCCTTGTCCTTCTTCTCATCAACATATCTTCAGTTTTTTCATCTGAGCTCATTTGCTGCTTATTATAAAATTTTGACCTGTTTATTGAAAAAATCAAAGAAAATAACAAAAATGCGCTAAAAAATCAAAGTAAAAAATCAATAATTAAGAAAATCGATTGAAAAACATAGCTTTATTGTTTTTTGTTGGATATTTTCATTTTTAAGTCCCAATGTTAAGAAAATTGATAAAAAAATAACAAAAAAGACCATTTTTGATGATTTTTTGATAATATATACACTATTTACACTCATTGGGGAGATGTTATCAGTTAAGTTCTCCTTGTTGATGACTTGTTAAAAAATTTATTAGGTAAGTTTACAGAATATCACACGTTAACATCAAACTTTTTCCTCCCTCTTCAAACATTGACCTTAATTACCCCTTCTAGATGGCGTACTCCGGGACGACTGTGTGCATGGGTTGAACAATCCTGTCTATGCATAGCCTTGGTTGGCTCTACCATGCTTTGAAGATCAATGTAGTTAAAACCATTATGCTGTGCAAGAGTTGGGTCTTGAGTAATTAACTCAAGGGTTTCTAATATCAAGGTTTCTCTTTTGCTGTCTTCCAAAGAGCAAGTCTTGTAGCTTGTGTGCTCTTTGCTTTATTGTACCATCAGGATGCTTTGGTATGCTGATTTCCTGAGCTGTTGATATCAATAATGATGGTTGTCAAGCTTTTATCCGCCATTGGTATCTTGGTTTGTCTCGGTCAGAATGTTGTGGTTAAGTCTTTTGAGACTTAAATCTCCATTGCTTCATCGGTTTGACAGTTTGCAGAGAAGATAAGTGCTCCTTTTTCTTCCGAATCTATTTTGTTTTAGGTTCCTTGCTTGAAGATGATCCTCTTTGTGTTTTGAACCTTGGAACCATCTTTGGTATAGTAGACGATGTTTTGGGCACCCAAATTTGAATCGGCTTGTCCTTAAGCTGTGCTTTTGGTACCCAAATTTTTTTGACTCCTTGCATGCTACTTGTAGCATTTTCTTGTCGATAGGATGAAGAAGATTGATTTCCTCGTGGTTTTCTCTATTGGTAACCTCCTTTCCATTCCTCTTTGCTTGGTGCAATTGGAACAATGAGTTGTCCGCCTTTAGGTGATAGCTTGAGCTGATTGGTATCCCAATCTGGTACTGCCTTGTACGTGTGCATCCATGAGATTCCAAGAATCATTGTTTCATTCATGTGTTCATCTGGTAAGCATACAAACTGATGAGGGCATGAACATCCATGTACTATCACATTTAAGTTAACTACTCCCAATGTTGGTGTTGGGTTCTTGTTGCATCCTTTAATAGTCACTATTCCTGCTGTCAAAGACTGACTTGTGGCTTTCTTGTACGTGGAATAATTGACTCCATTTACTCGAGCTCCTGTATCAACCAAAGCATCTGTTCAGCTGTACTTTGATGCGAAGGTCCATTCCATCTAACCATTCATCATCCATTGACACTGCATCTTTCTGTAATTCCCATAGTCGTTCATCTAGTTCCAGAGTGTTGATGGGAATGAATATTTGTTGATTTTTGAGAGCAACTTTCCTTTTGAGTACTCAAAGCCGATCTTCCTCTTGGGCTTCATCAATAACCTGTCGTTTCATCTTTCTTTGCTTTGCTGCATGCATCTTTTCTAGCAATTCATTGGTTAGTGGAAAATTGTACTTCTTTAAACGGCATCCACTAATCCAATTAGCCATTGGTTCACCATCTAGAGTGGACAACTTAATTGCTCCACTTAGAGATACCTCTTCTATGATAAACGGTCCATTTTCCTTTTCCTTAAACTTGGAAATGTGTTGCTTAAGCGAATAAATCTTCAAGTCTCTCTGAAAATTCATGCTCGGTCCACTCAAGATCCTTAGCTACCCTTAGTGCCTATGATATGTTGTTTGCATAAAGTGTTGGCCTCCATATGCCTGCCATTAAGATTTCTCTTGCGGTAGTCTCACTCAAAAAGTGACCTCCAGCTAATCCAGCATGTGCTTGTTCTATAATGGGAATATATCTGTCTTCATCTGCACAAAGATGCAAATGTTGATCTTTACCTCTCCAATAAAATTGGTTCCCAATAAGAGAATAGTCTCTTGTTTCTGTTTTGATTGCTCTTTGGCGGCGTTTAATCATATCCTCAGGAAATGTTTGGCTTGATAAGTAACTAGATAGTTACTCCACTTAGGAATAAGTGATATTTGGAACAATGTTACATGAGGTATGGGTGCATGTTTTTGACATTGAGGACAAATTTTCACAAATGAGTGAACATCACTCCTCATAGCTAGCCAAAATACTCCAAGTCTCAAGATCCGTTGCATAGTTTGGTCTTTCGCAAAGTGAAGTCCTACTATGGTAATATGTGCTTGACTTAGGTATTGGGTTTTCTCCTCAGTATTAATGCATAAAAGCATTATTCCATCTTGATTTCTTTTGTACAATCTTCCAGCTAGTAATTGATACATAGCCAATTGCTCAATTAATCCAGTTGTAATAGGAAGTGGTATTTGCAAATCCACTTGAGCTATGGTCATCAATGATACCAAATTTTCTGACCATCGAGGTATCATTTTCATGGAGAACAAATATGCATATGGTAGATCATCGTCTACTCCCTTAGGTGGTTCTCTTGAAACAATCCTTGACAAATGATTTGCTCTTTGATGAGTGGTGCCCTTTTTTACAACTACAGTGAAATCAAATTCCAAAAGAATGATGAACCATCTCACTATTCTTCCTGTCTCGCATGGCTTGTTGACCAAGTACAATAAGGCTTGGTGGTCCACAAAGAACACAAATTTGTTTGCTAATAGGTAATGTCTATAATTTTTTACGGCATAGATCATTCCTAATCCTTCCCTTTCAGTGGTTGTATATTTTTTCTCTGCCATATTCAACTGTCTTCTAGCATAAGAAATAGGAAAATCAATTTTCTCATCTCCTGGTTGAGCTAGTATACACCCAATGACAAAATTGGAAGCATCTACATGTATGTGGAATATTTTATTTCAATCTGGTGCTTTCAATATTAGAGCTAAAGTGAGAGCTTGCTTAAGCTTCATGAAGGATTCTTCACTCTCATCAGTCCATTCAAAGTGTATAATCAAGCTATACATGGGTTTTGTAATTATAGCGTACATGTAAATGAACCGTCTGTAATATCCACAATGTCCCATGAAGGCTTGAAATTCTTTTGTCGGTCTAGGCAAATCAACATTAACAGGAATTGTATCCATATCAGTAGCTATGCCATTTTTAGACTCTATATGTCCAATAATTTTTCCTTGTCTACCCATAAATGTGCACTTTTCAGGATTTAAGCAAATCCTATAAAGTCTACATTTATCAATTACCTTTTTGAGGTGTTCAAAATGATAAGCCCAGATTGATGAATGTATGCATAGATCATCCATATATACTTCCAAGAAATTCCGAAGATATTCTTTAAAAGCATGTCTCATCAATATTTGGAAGGTGACAGGAGCATTAGTTAACCCAAAAGGCATGACCCAATAGGCAAAAATACCCCATTAAGTTGCAAAGGCAGTTTTATTCTGATCTTTGGGGTCAACCAAAAGTTGAGTGTATCCCAAAAAGCCATCTAAAAGCTGTAAGCTTCTTTTCCTACAATTTGTTCTAAAACATGCTCAGTGAGTGGAAGAGGAAAGTTGTCTCTAATGATAGCTGCATTCACTTTCTTGAGATTGACGCACACCCGTAATTTTTCATTTTTCTTGGGTACTACCACAATTGGAGACACCCAATCTGTGTGTTCAATATCATAAATGAATTTGACTTCCTTTAGATTTTCAAACTCTTCTTTGATCTTCTTGGCAAATGTTTCATTATAAGTGTATGGCCTTTGTCTGCTTGGTTTCACATTATCTCTCATAGGTCTGGTATGTTGACAGATTTCTGGATCAACACCCTTGAGATCCTTATGTGACCAAGCAAATATATCTCGATATTCTTTCAGTAGGCTTAACAAAAGCTCTTCTTCTTCTTCCATCAGGTCGTTTGCAATGTAGGCAGGTCTAGGCTCTTCTCCTGGTTTGGCCAGATCTATCTTTTTTGCGTTTTTAGGTCCTTCGTAGGACTCGCCCTATTTTCGTAGTTCCCTGACTGGTTGTTCAATTATGATTTTTTGGTCTTGGAGAGTATATTTCTTGTAATGGGATAGAACACTCATTACATCTTTACCATCCTCCTTAGTGGTTTCCATTTGAGTTGTATATATCTCCTTTAGAGATTTTTTCAGCTCTTGATATTTCTTTCTTTGTTCAAATCGTGTCATGGTTGGATCCTTGTCTTGGTGTTTAGGTTTTGCTTGAGTTCCCTTTCCCATTTTTCTCGATGTTTTTAATATTTCTCGCTTTTCTTTTAAAGGATATCTACCAGTGATTTTATCTTTGACGCAATCTTGTGCATCTATCTGCATCAGAAACTATATTCTACTGGAGACTGATGGCATAGGTCTAGCTTTCAAGTTTCTTGTGTCTCTTTTTCTTCTATACCATTTCTGTCTTCTCGGTTTCTGGTTTAGGAAAGTAAAAAAACTTTTCCTCCCCTCCTTTTATGAGTAGTTTAGCTCTCACATGTTCTTTTTCTGACCCCAAATCATCTCAGGTAGCTGAGTGTTCTTCTAACTCATCTGTTGCATCATAGTAGAGGTCTGAAAAGACTTGTTGAGCTTTTATCAAGTCCTTGGATTCTTGAATTTCATCTTTGATGTGAAGGGTTGAGATCATTTGTATGGAAATTATGCCATAGCCATCCTCATTGAAAATTGAGTAGGCAGAGACATATTTACACATACATCCGTTGTTGCCAAAGTTTGAGTCCACTAAAATGGCTCAAATAAATGCTTTGAAAAATATTCAGGTACATAGGCTTCATCTGTGCAATCTCTTTCTAAGATGCATTCTTCTCGTTTTAAGCTCCCGTTTTCTGAGGCTCCACACATCCAAATAGGTGTGTCTTTGTTCAACCAAGATGGGAGCTTAGTTTTAGCCGAAGAGACTGAGTCAAATTCTTGTATGGGTGTTTTCATGACATCTCTATAAGTGTGATCTTTTAGATTAACCCTTGTTCATTGGAATAGATTGAATCTCTTTGTTATCCAATTCGTGTTTCAATTTTCCCAAATTTTTTGTGATTAGCTGTGTTATTCCTACCTTCTCTAGAGTTTTCTGTAGATCATTCCATAAATATGGTCTGATTTTTAATAGTTCTCCTAAAGTAAGAGTGCATTGAATGGGTGTAGACATGATTGAGTGAATGTTGTCTACTTCTAGGATCTATTCCGCTCTTTTTATCTAAGTGGTTTTACACACTGTGGATTCATCTTTGTTATCTCCCAAGTAAGAGGGTAGTGTTTTCAAAGTCAATGGTTTAGACATTCTTGAAGCTTTAGAGCCACAATCCCCATACAAGGATTGTACATCCATGTCCATATCAGGAGGTAGATTGTCTAACCAAACTTCCTCTATAGGAGTTGACTTTAGAGTTAGGCTCCCATCATTAATGTCTCTAACTTTTTCCCATAAGTGTCTTGGCCAGTCTTCTTCTACAAATGGAATTCCGTCTAAGGCATCTTCGCTGTCAGGCACTATGAGTTATGGTTCTTTAGTTTCAAGGTGGGGTTCTACCACCACTTCGGATTTTTCTTTATATGTTTCTTCCTCAAGCTTCTCAGGTTTTGCCATACTCTCGAGCTTGGGTTTTTGTTTTTCCAACATCTCTTGAGTACTGCTTACCAAATTTTGATAAGCTTCAAGCTTAGGTGCTTGCATGTCTGGAGAAGGATAGTTTTTCCATTTGTTTTCCATATTTTGGCCTACTTTAAGTCGCGCTTGGTAAGCTTTCAAAGGTTGTGTTAATTGGCTCAAAAATTTTGTCTACCAAAATTGCTTCTCCAGATTTCACGGTGGTTTCCTTGATTTTGCTGCTTGTTTCTTTCACTTTTTCCTGGAATAGTTTCTTTGCTTTCTCCTCGATTTAAGCCCTTTGTTTCTGTTTTCTCAGCTCATACCTTTTGCTTCTGCTTCTTTTGGTCTTTTGAGAGGAAATTTTAGTATTCTTCAAATCATCAGAGGAGTTATGTTTCTTTTTCTTAGCATGGGCTTTAGTGATTACCTTGATTGGAACAATGGGTTTCACTCTCGGATGAGCTACTAGGTATCACTTGGACTACGTTCACTAGTGTTTTACCCTTGTTTAAAGGATTTTTTGGACAATCTTCAGGGAAGTGTCCTCCCTTTTTGCAACATTGTATGTAATAAGATTCAACTTGCTTGAGGTTCTTGTCACGCTTTGGACATTCATTTTTCCAATGAGCATCTTCACCACAGTTATGACAGTTTCCAGCTCTTGGCTTAATCATGGGTCTTACCATCGGAGGTCTAACACCTTGATTAGCTACATAGTACATCGCTGCAAGCTCTGGTGTAATATAAGTCACAGGTTCTTCCATTGGAGGTGGATGTGAATTATACCAATCTTCTTCTACCATTACTGTAGATGGACTAGGCTTAGCATAGGGTGTAACAGGCAGTAGTGCTTGTTCATTTATGACTCCCTCTGAATGCATGTACTTTATAGGTACTGCATTATGTCAAGGATATGGAGGTTGTTGACCCAACATAGGTTGAGGTCTTTCCGTACCCATTGGTGGTCTTTGAGCTGAAGCCATATTAAGATGATATTTGTACATGGGTTGTCCTTGTGGCCTCACAAGCACGTATAGAACATTCCCATCATACTTATATCGGTAATAGCACTCATTAGTCTCATGGTTGGTCATTTATCCTCAATTGCACACCATTTCTGCGGCCTAATTGGTTGTCCCTGTTGAGGTATCCCTTGCCCTGGTGCCCTCATAGGTGCTTTTTGCATGTTATTCATCATCTCATTCATCCTTTTGAGCATGTCTTCTATGGATGAAAGCGATGTTGCAGCAGCCGTTCCCACTTGTGCTGGTTTGATGGATGTTGTTTTGTCGCTTTGGTTATCCTTAGGGACATCTTCTTCATTAAAAATATCATAATTGTTTTCTAAGTCAATAGCATCTGACACACACTCTTCTAGGGTCATATGCTTCTTGCTATACAATATAGCATGAAGTTCTTTGTTTAGCAGTCCCTCTAGAGACAATGATACTAGTATTTCTTCTGCAGGTATCTCTAGTTCCGGCCATCTTGCAATGTATTGCTTCATTCTAGTTGCACAATCCCTAAGAGACTCACCTTGTTTTTGTTTAAAGCTATAGGTTTGAGCTACCGTATTGTGTTTGATCCTTGTTTTGGAACAAGCAGCTACAAATCCTTGAGCTAGTGTATTTAAGTCCACGATTGACCTTGGTGGAATGTTTTGGAACCATGTCAATTCTTTTCTTTCTAATGTCATTCTAGATCCCTCGAAATGAGTATGGAAATCAAATATGCGTTCTGCTCTTAGCACTTGTTTAAAGCTTTCTAAATGGTCATATGAATCCCAAGATCCACTGTATTTTTTGACCCATTTTTGAAAATCACCTGGTCTGACACGTCTATTTGGTTCAACTCCCAGTCTCCTGATAGTTGGTCCTGTTCCGAGTCCTTCAAACCAGTTTGTTGGAAATAGTGACTCATGTAGCCTTGGACTACTTTAGTGTCACCCGGTTTTCTTCGTGATGAGGTAGTTTTTGGTTTCTTAACATTGCTCTCAAAAGATCTCTTGTGGAGTTCATCTCTTGAAATAGTTTCTGGTCCTTGGCCCAATATCCAATCCCTTATGGAGTACCCTCGGTATTTGGTTTGTTCCACCTCCTCAGGAGTCATCATGTAAGGTCTCCAAACCCGCCGACACCCAAAAGCGGGATGGAACCGTTGACAGGTCTCTAGGCCTACTAAAGTCGAAGTCCTTAACAAGAAAAATTCCAGGGAATTCCCCCTTACCATTGGCAATGGTTTAGGTTTATAGCCCTAGAAGAGACCTAGTCCTGTCTCGCAATGGAAACGGGACCCAAAACAACATTTCCGGCCCTAAATCTTCATCCTTTAGATTAAAGTCTCCTTAACCAACACTTTTTTCCCTCTAACATATGTGAGGGCACAGCTGTTGGTGGATTCCTCATCCAAGTGAAGTTTCTACACGTTTTAGTGCGCGGGAATGGATAGTTACCTGACTAATCAGGTCCACCCGTTCATGATTGACAACCTGAGTCAATCCCCACTTACCACCCGCACTCACACATGATTTTTTTTTAAAATTTTTTTATTACATTGTTTTAACATTTAAAATAATGGTTTCTTTTAATGTTCCATCACAGTAATTCCTTGAAGACAGCATTGAAAGCATTCTTTCAGAAAACAGACATCTTTATACTTAAGACAAGGTACTGTCATTTTAAGTATCACTGACCAGTACTAACTTGTCTCAAGACCACCTATACAAGGGTGAAAAACGACACCCATTCCTTATTTATATAACCGGGGTGGAAAAAATCTTCACCCAAAGTCCGGGCGCCCATACGCCAAAAACCAGTTGCCCATACAACCGGGCGGTTCCTCTAGGATAAACTTAAAAGTACTATCCATAAACATAAACAAGCACGGGGTAAAAACTCCACACGTGCAGAGGTAACCGACTCCTCCATGATGGTATCTCCATCATTACTCATTACCTGGAGTAAAAATATTTCCAAGGAATCAGAGGTGTCTTGAGACAAGTTGTCTTAAGAATGGTCAAACATTTCTTTCCTATTTCAACCAGTAATAACCCAATCATTCCTTTCCTAATTACACTCATTGATCGTGGGTTTCGTGGAAGTTACCTTCCTTTTTCAGCCAGTGTTTTCCTTCTTAAACCTTCGTATGCAATGCTTAACTTAAATTGAATCCTAAAAGCTTATTAGTAGCATAATTGAAAACCACCTGGGACTGGTCGTCCATCTGCTGAGGGTCAGGTGCCTGTAAACTCTCCTCTGTGGGCCTATGGCTAGGCCTTGCTTCATGGTCGTTATTGGCTTTGTTGCGTTTGTTACTAGTATCTTCATCTTCCGTCAATGGGTTTCCCTTGGTTCTCTTGGGGGCCATCTCGGCGGCCTTATAAAAAGACTTAATTCATTAGAGGATTTATTGAATAACATTTATTTTTCCTTGTTTATCCAAAAATAAGGGTTTTGGACCTTGTTTAATTCTCTGGTGCTTAGATAATTTTATTTCTTCAGTTTTCTTATCCATTATATACAAATTGGTTACTTTTGACCAAAATATGTACCTAAACTATTTATCTAAGGTTAGGATAATTATAATAGATTTTCCAAGGTCTATTCCTTCTCTGATATTGATATCAAAGGTTTTCTATTTACTTTACTATATTTCCCTTTTTTATTTTTCCCAAAATTGGAGTAATTTTACTGGAATATATCATTAAACTAATTTCCTAAAGGTAGCATAATTATCACAGGTTCCTTGAGGTCTAATAAACCTTTGACAAAGTTCTCCATTCGATTGCATTCAATTTACTAATTTCCCCTATTTAAACAGCTCAAAAAGCAGAGTAATTCTGCATAATTAATTAGCTAGATTCATTATCTGAGTTTTTCCTACTTATCACGGGTTCCTTAGCACCCAATTAACCACTGATAAATATATTATAGCAATTGAAATCAATTTACTAATTTCCCCTATTTAAATAGCTCAAAAAACAGAGTAAATCTGCATAATTAATTAGCTAGATTCATTATCTGAGTTTTTCCTAATTATCACGGGTTTCTTAGCACCCAATTAACCACTGATAAATATATTATAGCAATTGAAATCAATTTACTTATTTCCCCTATTTAAATAGCTCAAAAAACAGAGTAATTCTGCATAATTAATTAGCTAGATTCATTATCTGAGTTTTTCCTAATTATCACGGGTTTCTTAGCACCCAATTAACCACTGATAAATATATTATAGAAATTGAAATCAATTTACTAATTTCCCCTATTTAAATAGCTCAAAAAACAGAGTAATTCTGCATAATTAATTAGCTAGATTCATTATATGTGTTTTTTCTAATTATAACGGGTTCCTTAGCACTCAATTAACCACTGATAAATATATTATAGCAATTGAATTCAATTTACTAATTTCCCCTATTTAAACAGCTCAAAAAGCAGAGTAATTCTGCATAATTAATTAGCTAGATTCATTATCTGAGTTTTTTCTACTTATCACGGGTTCCTTAGCACCCAATTAACCACTGATAAATATATTATAGCAATTGAAATCAATTTACTAATTTCCCCTATTTAAATAGCTCAAAAAACAGAGTAATTCTGCATAATTAATTAGCTAGATTCATTATCTGAGTTTTTCCTAATTATCACGGGTTCCTTAGCACCCAATTAACCATTGATAAATATATTATAGCAATTGAAATCAATTTACTCATTTCCCCTATTTAAATAGCTCAAAAAACAGAGTAATTCTGCATAATTAATTAGGAAAATTACTCAGAAAATTATAGGATAATTTTCCTAGCTTAATGACTGTCTAATGCAACTCTGATAATTACCTCATTTTAATCTAAGCTTAATTAATATATTTATCATTAATTCCTGGTTAATTTCGCTAATTTCACCCATAATATGATAGGATAATTAATTAGCTTAATATTACTAAGCTTAATTACAATAATTAGCAGAGATTAACTAATTTAAAGAGGTTTAAGGAGCATACATAGGCCTAATCTTTGATTTATTAACAATTTATCTTAATCTAACCTTGCTAATTAAGAAGGATTAGGTTAATTACCGTTAGGGTTAATCAATTAGAGATTAAACTCTAATGATTTCTGCGTAGTGTTCTCTCTAGATGAGAGAGAGAGTAGCAAGGCTCCGAGTCTGACAAGATATGAAGAGAATGGTCCTATTTATAGGTTTTTCTGAGCATCTGGCAGCTTTTGGCAGCTTCACACTAGTCCAAGCAGCCCCCCAGCTTAAAAATGGCGCATTTTTCAGCCATCACTGCTTCTGGCCAATTTCCACAGCTTCCATACTCACCCCATACCTTCCAGAATTTGCCTGTTTGATTTTTTGCAGATTTTCCATGATGAAATTTGGAATTTCCTATTTAACTCTAGAACCTTAGTGTAAAGAAGTCTTTTGCTAATGATTAAAATGAAACCATTCAATTTTTGTTATTAATTAAATTTTCATGGTAATTTTCCAGGTCCCGTAACTGTTCCTGTTTTTATCGGAATCAGATTCTGAAAATTTCTAGACATAGTAAAGCTCTGCTTATAAATCCAAAAATACCAAAATAATTAGTGTTTGGAGTCCTGCAATAGCATTTTCCATTAAGTTTTTCAAGCTTAATACAATTTTGAAGGTTTCGGAAACTGGAAACCTTACACATCATAACAAAGTTATTGTTATAAAAATCCCTAAACATATAGGTTGGTAAATCGTTGATCCCTTGTCTTTTTGAAGATACACATGATTTTCATGGATGTTAACTGTCCTGATTTGGCACGATATGTCCATAGAAGATCTTTGACATTTCTATCCTCCTAACAAATAGACTCCAATCCTAGGATTATCCGTACTAAGCTGTTTCAAAGGATTCAAATCAACTTGATCATATCCCTTGAATTCTAAAGTCGGCGGTCCTTCTTTTGCCGCCATCTCTAGAATTATTGTATTTACCTCTAACCCCCATTTGTCTATCACGTCAGGGTTTTCAACTTGTAAATACTGAGTTTTGTTTCTATCCATGTACATTTTTCCTTGTTTGTTTGCCCTGATTTCCTCTTCAAACTCTGTGCCATGGTCATCAATGTGAATAGCATACTCTTCATTAGGATCCTGGTAAACCTGAGCTCCATGGCAATTAGTCCTATAAAAAGAGAGTATATGCTTTTATCGCACTGTCGTTCCGGTTTTTGAATGAGTCAAATAGGAAGACATTTCAGATAACTCTGAAAAAGTGTCTGATACTTCTTCAAAGATAGTGAGTGTCCAAGTGCTCTCCTTGATTCACACTCTCTTTGGTGGATACTCTACTAGCGTTCTCTCCAAATATGCCTTGATTTGCTAGTATACGATTAGATCTAAGGTTCATACAGACTCGTGAAGCCCTGGATAGAGTACTTACGGTCGAATTGACTTGTTGTCAACTTCTTCCACTTGACTGGATTGCAAATTCTGTCAAGATTTGAATCCCTTGTTTGCAACCTGATTCCTATATCAGTTTTAATCAAGTTAGCTATTCTTTCACAAAGACTGTACAATTTTTGCTAACTATTCTGATTGGTCTATGTATATCACTCCAATTTGAGCTAAGTGAGTCAGCAGTTGAGACTTTCAGATTCTACTTTTGCAAAAAGCCAAAGGACTAATTTGCAACTTGGAAACTGAGTGAATATGTACTAATTTGGATCCGATTGAACCCAAAATTGCCCGGTGGCCTTGTATTATGTTGGTCTAACACTGTACAAGTTCAAAAGTCACAAAGTTTGTCTCTGTGTATCAGTGGTAAATAATCGCGATTATTTACTTTTCTCAGTCTTTTGCACTTTTTGGCTTGATTTGCCAAGTATGCAACTTGTTAAGGTCTCTGGACAAGTTTCACTGAGTTTGAACAAAGTTTATCCAAGTCATTAACTGCTTCGTGTCCACATACTCAGTTTTGAAGTATCTAGCTTAAGTCTCACGTTTATGATCCAAATTTCACCAAAATTGATTTGTGTGGTCTACTTGATATGCTTGACCTTTTGGTATACTCAAATGTGTAAGGATATCCAATTTTGTAGGAGATTAAATAATCGCGATTATTTACTCCTGCTATTTTTTGCAAGTTTTTGTCACAATCTTGACACAGATCTGTTAAGCATCTCATCTTAAGCTCCCTAGCCAAGTTTCATCAAGTTTGGATAATTTTTGTTCAAATGGTCAACAGTTTTGTGTTTGCAAAATGACTCCACAATTTTCAATCCAATGATCCAAATCTTACCAAATTTGATTTGTGGGCTTAATATAAACATGCTAAAACTAGTGGTATGCTGACTTGGTCAAAAAAGTTGAAATATGGGACAAAAGTAAATAATCGTAATTATTTACTTCTGGAAAATTTGCATCTTTTTGATCAACTGAGCATGTACATTTTTTTATCACATGAGCATAAGCCTATAAGTCAAGTTTCACTTGGTTTGAACAAAATTTTCCTAATTTACACTCAAGTTCTCGAAAGTCAATACAGAATTCAGTTTTTACCAAGTTTTTGGTCAGTTTGGTGATCCAAATTCTATGGGCCTTTACAAAAGTTGTTTGTACGCATGCATAGAGTTTCTCATATCAACCTTGGTCAAGCAATTATTTACTTTAGGCCTAAAATGAACACTTTTTTGAACTTTTTCCTTGGACAGTCTTTTCATGAGCTATTTTAAGCCTCTGAGCCAAGTCAAAACTTAATTTGGCCTAAAATGTCAAGAAAAAGTAAATAATCTGAGTTTTTGCAAACTCTTGAAATTTTTACCTCAATGCATCCTTGAGCTTACCCACTGCTACATACAACTTTTAAAGCATGCTCTCTAGCTGGATTGAGTGGTTGACAATCTTCTTATGCTATTTCTAGACGTAGACCTAAAATTCTATAACTTCACATAAACACTCACAATTGATTCTTTTGCAGAGAGCAATGTTCTGAAATCCACCTCGGATTCTACTTACCCTACTCCTAGATTCTACTGCAATAAGGTTGTGGAAAGTGTCCACAAACACTCGTTTTTCTTGTTTTTCATGGTTTTCTGAGCCTTGATCTTAAGACTTGTCTCGTCTATCAACATTCTCAAAATCCTAATCTGATCCTACAATCACAATCTTAAACGTACATAGCAAGTACAACCTACTTCCAAGCTACCTCTACATAGCAAAAGATGACAATCTTAAGCTATGAGATTTTAAAAAGAAAGTTTTGACTCTGGTGATCCTAGAGGAAGTTAAAGGATAACTTCTTAAGACGCTCGTGTTTTTCCCTAGTCTAGGTCTCTTCGATCTCCAGCAGCAGCACCAAATGTGGGATGGGTGTCTAAGCTCACTCCTATCTTATTGCAGACACATCGAGAACCACGAATATAGTTGTCAATCCATGGGACGAAGCCGACTTGACTACTGCATAGAGGCTACAAGAGGTTGTCAATCTCTTGGAAAACAACAAACAACTCGCATCTAAATCAAGCTACACTCAAGTGACAGAAATCACTAAAAGCTTATCACTCATTGGCAAACAAATCACATCCGTTACAACATCAAATGATATCCAAACGTAACGAAACTTCTAGGACATGTTTATAAGATCTAAGTGCACATGCTTATGGTCTCAAATCTCACTTCAGGTCAAGTGAAAAAATCATGATTATTAACAGCAGTGAGTTTTTGACCTAGTCGTTTTCAATCCAGAATGCATCTAAATGCTTAGCAATGATACCCCAATACCCCGCTTATACTTAGTTTTTGATTTTAAAGGTTACATTCCTACTTATGATGAAATTAGACCGTGGGTTGGCAATGCCAAAAGCTATGAAATATCGTGAAATGATTACGTCAATGCATAGAGCTCTTACCTACGGTTGCAACGCAACAGACGCGACTACAATGTGACAACCGGGGAGGGAGTAGGAAGTGCAGAAGGAGAGAAGTGAGCGCCATTAGCTCACGTTGTGTTTCTATTGTCCAAAACTTCTAAAAAACTTACAAAAATTGGCTTTTATACCTTAGCCAAGGTTTTTGGTGGTCAAAACTAATAATCTAGGAGCTCTAACTAAAGACATGTTGATACAATCTGGAAGCTTGTAGCCTCGGCTCATCAATTACAAAGTTTATGTGGAAAGTAGGAGTTACAATCTTTCCGATTCATCAAAATAATAAATGTTTTTACAATGAAAGCTCCAAAAAATGATATCCGAGTTAGCTTGCTGGTAACACTTGTTACAATACAATTTTTGTGTTCCTTGTGGCCTAGGTGATGCAATGAAGACGGAAATCTTCATGCATCACAAGTATAACATAAACTTTGAGGAAAACATTAACTATCCCAAGCCTCAGTCCCAAGACCTCAAACACCTTCGAAGGTGGAGAGAGCTAGCAAGGAATGAGGGTAGGGAAGAGGAAGAAGAAACATTTCATAGGAGAAAGAACTAGTTCCTCACTTATCATCACTCTTGTTGCTAGAATACATAATAGCATAGTAATGAAGATGGAGAAGATGGCAAGCTTAAGCCTTGAAGCATGGATCTTGGTTGGATTTGGCATTCCATAACCAAGAGTGTTGGTGTAGGCTCAACCTCTACTTGCTTGGAGAAGGAGAGGGAGATCTTGCACTTTGCACTTCACACAATGAGAGTGTGTGTGGGAGAGTATACCCCCTAAGCAGGCCCCCTAGTTGCTTTGGTCGACCCCCCCTTGTAGCTCATTCTTGAAGATCATTGGACCCCTCCAAGCCTAGCCAATCACAAGCAAGAGTCATACCAAGCAACAAGGGTAGCCTTGGGACAAGCGTCCCCCTTTCCCCTTTGAGAGAGAGGGCTTGATAAATGTAAAAAAAAATAATTAAATCTTCTAAATTATCATTGGACCCCTTGGATGGCCAACCAATAGGCTTCAGGCACACCATGAGGGCAACGTAGCTAGGGGCTTCACATGTGTCCTACTTGCCCCTTGGGCAAGGGGTGCCCTTTGGGAGAGAAAGTGGTCAAGCAACCACCCCCCCTTGTTGCGTGGATCGCCCCCTCCTTACAGGGATTCACTTTGAATTTTGTGCCACCTCAAGCCCCTCAACCTTGGGCCTAGTTATAACCACAAGCTTGGCCCTTAAGCCCCTCAAGCTTGGGCTAGGTCCTCAACTTAAGTATAGCCAAGCATGACAAGCACCTCAAGCATCTCAGTCATCAAGCACCTCAAGCATCTTAGTCATCAGGCATGTCAAGCACCTTAAGCTTGGGCCGGGTTCCCACCTCAAGCACAACCCTAGCTTACCTAAGGTCAAAGGACTTTTACAGTAACTATTGGAGTTCTTCAATGAAGCTACCCCTAAGGTCTTTATGCTCCATTGGTTAGCCTTGCTCTTTGATAGACCATCTCTCATTTGGGCCCCTTTACCGTTGGCCCCATGTTGGAATAGATCTATAAGCACATGTCTATATCTTAACCCTTGGTCTGATATATTCTCCCACATTAAATGATCAGTTTAATATGAGAAAATCATTTGGGTTGGTTAGATATTAGATTTTATGACATTACCTCTGTCTTGAAATCATAGTTGTCCTCGACTATGAGGTAGAAGAGATAAAGCCTTAATCATTAGTCAATCTTACTTAGTGGGTAGAGGATCCCTTTTTACCCTACAACATCTTTCCAAGATGGATGACTAATCTGTCTGGTGCTTGGGAGACGTAGCTGCCGCAAGCATGCCTACTCCTTAGTCCATTTCATTCTCCCAAAGTAGAGTGAGAAATTCTACTTGGTTTTTGAGAGACGTCATCATCACAAACATGATTCTAAGCATGCATACTATTTAAATTTGTGCACAATTAAAAAGAGAACTAGTCTTATCAGACAAAAACATGGGTTATTCAAAAGAAATTTGTACATTTGCTTACTCTAATGTAGCATTGTAAGCATTGACAAGGTTCACACTATTCTTAAGCTTTATTCCTTGCATCCATCTAGCATCTTCAAAAGGATAATCTTACCATGTCGTAGTACCATGTAGGATAAACTTACCATGTTGTAGTACCTTGTCTTCATGCCAAAGGATAGCTTTGGGTTGTAGCACCTCTTCTTGGTCTTTAACTTTGGGAGAGTCTTCAATAATTGGTTCGCTTGGTGGCTCTTCTTTGTAGGGCTTGAGTAGGCTCACATGAAAGCATTGTGTATGAGACAATGGTTTGGCAACTTGAGTTGGTAAGCCGTTTCATTAATAGATTTCAAGATTTGGAAAGGACAATAGTATCTTTTTGCTAGCTTAGCATAATACTTTTGATGGCCCGTAGGATTTTTGCCCATCGTTTGCCTCAATCGAGCCTTAGGAAACTTAAGTAAGACCCAATCATTTTATTTGAATGTTAAGGCCCTTTTGTGCTTGTCAGCAACAACTTTTTGCCTTTGTTGAGAGATGGATATAGCCTCCTTAATATCTTGAAAAGATTACTCATCGGCAACGAAGACCTTTCCATGTACTTTGAGTAGCAAGGGACTTTTAGGTCTTCCCTCAATGATCTCAAAATGTGCTTTTCTCGTAGAGGTATGTATAGTATTATTGTAGGCATACTCTACAAGAGGTAAGTAATTTTCCCATTGTGAGCGTTGATCTACTTTGGTAACATAAGCCTTGAGTAGATCAAGTATCGTAAGATTGGCTATCTCACTTTAGCCATCCGTTTGTGGGTGATAGGCTAAAGAGAAATTCAATCTTGTTCCTAGATTTTCAAAGAGACCTTTCCAAAAATTACTGGTCATTCTAGGATCTCTATCTGACACAATGGATGTTGGTAATCCACGGTGTTTGAAAATCTATGATATGAAGAGGGTTGCCATGTGGTGTACCTTAATAGTCTTTTTGACAAGAATAAAGTGTGCTTGCTTGCTAAACCTGTCGACTATTGTCCATATTCCCGTATTCCATGGATAGACTTGGGCAATCCAAAGATGAAATCCATGGATATACTCTCCCATGGTGAATTTGGGATAGGCAGGACTGGAGTAATCCAAGTTGCTTCCCTTTATAATACTTGGTCTTTTGGCATCCTACGCATTTTGAAACATACTCTTGTATGTCCACTTTCATGGTAGGCGAATAGAAATACGTCTCTACTCCTCAAAGAGTAGGTTGAATACCTCTATGCCCCACATAGGGAGGGTCACACATAACTTTCTCACGAAGGGAATGGGTAACACATAGCCTATTGCCATGGAGAAGATAACCATCCTACAAGGTGAACGGTTTCTCTTTCTTTCCCAAAGAAAGGGCTGACATTATGTCTCTAAAGTTAGGATTAGTAGTATACTCATCTATCATAGAGGATAGATCATTGTGAGTAGCTATAGACACCGCATTAACTTTTGGTCGTCGTGAAAGTTCATCGGCCACTTGATTACGAGCAATGTGAGCAATATGGAAATTAAATTGCGAAAGAAAATTTGCCCACCTCATTTGTTTGTTGGAAAGCTTGGTTTGCTTCATGAAATACTTGAGACTTTGGTGGTCGGTTCATAGAATAAATGGATTCCTCAATAAATAGTGCTTCCATGTGTCTTGGGCATGTAGAACAATTAAAAGATCTTTCTCATAAATGCCCAAGACTCGTTCATCGGTATTGAGCCTTTGACTCTCATATGCTAAGACGTGCCCTTCTTCAAGCAAGACTGCTCCAAGGCATTCACCACAAGCATCACATTGGACCTCAAATGGGTTTGAGAGATCCGGAAGCATGAGGACTGGTTGGGAGGTAAGCTTCTCCTTGAGCTTATCAAAAGCATTTTTCTCCTTAGCAGTCCATACATACTTAACGTTCTTCTTAGTTAAGTCATATAGTGGTCCTACTATTTGAGAGAATTTTGCTATGAAGCGTCTATAATATGCACACATACCAATAAAACTTCTTAGCTCATGTAGATTCCTTGGATTCGGCCATGCTTTTTTTACCTCTAACTTTGATGGATCCATACAGTACCATCTTTAGAGATAATATGACCTAGGTATTGAATCACTTGAAGGAAAAATTCACTTTTCTTTTGGTTGAAAAAAAGCTTGTTCTCCCTCAATGTTTGAAAAATCACTTGGAGATGTTGCTTATGTTCCTCCAAAGACTTGGAGTAGATTGATATCATCAAAGAAAACTCTAGTGAATTTGTGGTAAGGTCTAAAATTTTTCTCCATTAGACTATTGAACTTAGCTGGTGCATTAGTCAAGCCAAAAGGCATGAATATATATTCATAAAGATCAAATGTTGTGCGAAATGCGGCCTTTAGGATACCTTCAATACCTAGCCACTTTTAACGTCAATCCTACTGAAGTAGGTAGAGCCTTGTAGCTTATCAAAAACAGATCTTCTACCCAAGGCACGGGAAATCTATTTTTGATAGTGATATGGTTTAGTGCTCGATAGTCCACACACATACGGTATGTACCATCTTTCTTTTGCACTAAATGGAGTGGAGAGCAAAAGGGAGCGGAACTAGGCCTCACCATCCCCTTTTCTACCAATTCCTGTACTTGCCTCATGATCTCCTCTTGTTGAGCTTGTGAGACTCAATAAGGAGGCTTGTTAGGCGGTGAGCTTCCTAGAAGGAGCTCAATACGATGGTCATCATCCCCTCGTTTTGGAGGTAAGTCCATAGGGATATCATCGATGAACACATCATGGGATCCTTTTAGAAAATTAGACAAGCATAACTCTTCTTGATTCCTATCATTTACACTTGATGAAACATTAAGAACTTTTAGAGACTCTTTGACAAAAATCATGTACGCAAAAACTGAGCTCTTCATTGATTTATCAAAAGCAGAAGGATTTACAAGTGGAAATAGTGCGACCACACTCACTAGCATCTATATACATGTTCTTTCCCTTGTAGGTGAAGTAGATTCTCCTTTCAGGGAACTTCATATTGGCATCCATGCGATCAAACCATGGTGCCCCTAGGATAGCATCCTCATGTTGGAGAGGAGAGATGAAAAAGTCCTCTTTGTTGACATAGCTTTGGTAATGAAGCCTCAACTTCCCAATCAAGGGAGTAATAGAGGCTTGTTGTCCCTTGAAAGCTCTGTCAGCTTACAATATCTCAACATGTACTACTACTTGGCAATGAACTCCCAAATGCTAGAGGATAACTACAGACCACGTTGTCACGTGGGAGGTCTGAGAGAATACCTTGTTATGAGAGTTAAAAGGATATTTAGAGAATTAGCTTTGAAACACCCATAATATTATAATGAAATCATAAAAATCAAATTTTGATGAACAAAAGAAGCGTAGATTGAGTTTTGGTTCACATGTTTACTAAGTTTTCTCTCTCTTCTGGTCTTGTTTTAGATGGATCTTCTTAATTGTCTACATGAACTCCCAAGTAACTTATTCAAAGAGTCTTTTTCAATTATGCGGTTGGATTCAGTCTCCATTGGGGAATTAAAGCGGTTCGATTTTCAAAGGGGACTAGAGACTACCTTGTACCGAACACTTACGTAGCATGGGAGTTATATGTTAAAGCTCAGTCTGAACATCGAACACAAGTTCCTGATAGGTTTATGAACAACCCACAACTTTGGGTAAAGAAAAAGATCCAAGAAGGCGATGCTAAAGTGCAAGGATATGTTCTTTACCTTAACCTATGTTCTCTTTTTGGACATACCGAGTCGTGAACTCATACTTAGTAAGAAGTCCCTTATGCTAAACCAAAGATACGGCTTTTGTGAGAAGGCCATAATCAAAGTATAGAAGAAGTCAAATGGCAGAAACCAATTCTATTATGTACCCCATGATTGGTTTAATAGAGTCTATGGACCTATTCTCAAATACAACCTCACAATGTTACTGTTACCTTTGATGGCTATGCGAAACCAAGGTGCATTAGTGAATTTTCCCAAGCACAACCAATGGCAGTGAACTTGAGTAGAAATTTCTACAGAGGTGATGTAAATGAGTGGCATGCTCATGTAAACTGCTTTAATGAATTACCACCCACGGATGTATCACGAGGAGAGGAATGGTACGAAAAGGAAGACGTGCATTTCAATGCACAAGTTGAAGTGCTAAACTTTGATACTCGAGATATGAACAAATATAGGGGTAGGACCTTGGTTGTAGGAACCAAAAATTGGTTCATAGGACCCTTTCATATTTATGTATCTCCCTAGAAACACTATGTATCTTTTTGGTCTTTTGCGGTTATACAAACTTGATTTTGATATAACACATTGTTTTGAGGATATAATATTTGAGTTTGAATCTTGGTTTTATCATTCTAACTAACTCAAGTGATCGGGTGTGTGTGTAGATGTCTGACATCTTACCTCGAGGGATATGGGCGGATATACTCTCCCGCCTTATGGTGGAAGAGAATTTCCAAACTGAAGTGAAAGTGCAAAGGCTTGTCACTACCACGCATAACGGGGAAGAGAAGAAAAGATTGATGTCTATGAATTTCATTGTACCTAATTCCTTCCGATCTTGGTATCATTATGCTGCAAGGAACCCCGAGTTTAGACCACCCAAGCATAAACCCTCGCCTGTTGGGAGTATCGAGTGGATACAATCTAAGTTGGGAACGGAGATTGTAGTCACTAATCAAATATTGTACATAAATGCTTATGAACTTACCCTAAGACGGCCGACAAAGGAAACATGGATGGCCATAAACATACTTCCTTTAGCAATGGCTACAGGATGCTTTGACATTGTTATGTTTAATGTATGGGGCCGGCAATGTAAAAACAACAACTGACATTCCTTTAGCCGGGTACCTTGGAAATTGTTCTTTGACTTGTTTGGAAAGTCACTAATCTACAATCCTTGCAATGTAAAAATTTTATACAATGCCTACACCATACCTCAGTGCCTTGAAGATTGTGCAAATATACACAGCTTAGTTGGATGGGACACACTGGATGTGTTTCCAAAAGAATCTGCTTTCTTCAATGATTACTTTGGGTACAAGAAGGCAATTGTTCACACCAAAATGGGGATACTCGTAACAAACAAACCTCCTACTCAAGAATGGTATGACTCACACGCCAACAAAGAGATATTCCAGCCAAAGATCACAAAGGATTATTAGAACCACCCATCCAATGTACTCAAGGAATGGGACAACTATCATCCATTAGTGGAAGGATGTCACAATTGATATTACCGAGTGTATTATGTCAGAGCCATTAGGATTTAGGAACTTTCACTTTGTAGACTTTTTGGAAACCCAAAGTTTTGTGATATAAAAATTGGATTAATTTATTATTCTTTCTCCTATTTCTCTCTCATCTTATCTTCAACTGTCTATTCTATTGGATTTAAGGACTTCGAGCGGATTAGAATATTTTACTAAGTGTGACCTTGGTTGATATGGTGCAGTAAGTTACCATGCCTCCTAGAGGAAATGCCGCTGCTACTAACACAAATGCGCATATTGTTCCTCGACACACCATCATCGATAGAGACATCAATGCCATGCTTCGCAAGTCTAAACCTTGAAATTTCAGTGAGGAAGGCAAAGATATAGGCAAAGTTCTTGAAGATTGGATTGAGCGCATGGATGACTACTTTGATTTGGCCAATTTGTCTTAGTAGTAAACAAAGCTATAATCACTAAGTTCAAACTAGAGAAAATAGTCAAGTTTTGGTGGAGAGGCCATTGCACAACAAACAATGTTGATCCTAATGCTGCAACTTGGGATTATCTTAAGACCTAGCTCAAGAAGAACGATCAGAACAAAGTTTATCATTCAGACCGTATGAATGAGTTTCATGACTGTACTCAAGGAACTAGAGATTTGAAATTATACTATAATATTTCTTAACCCTTGTTAAGTATGCTCCAATAGGGATAACTCAAGAGGTCAAGGTAGCTCGATTCGTGTCGGGGTTACATAATCCTATGAAGACTAGAATCTAGAGTCTTGTCTTACCAATTTTGCAGACGTCCTTGATACATGCAAACTCATTGAAATAGAGTTATCTACTACCGGAAAGAGAAAACCAGAACCTCTATTCCTGTTTGTGAAATCAAAAGGCCTCATCCCGAGGAGGAACCAAGATCTGGAAATCCACAACAAAGAAGAGAGAACTTAGTACGTATGAAAGTCAGACAGGATCATTTGTTCTACACTTGTCTTGATCCTGGTCATCAATCCAAGGATTGTCCATTTAACAATTCAAGCTTCACAGGTTTGGTAGACAATTATGAACATAGAAACTTCAATCCAAATCGGAACTTTAGAAATTTTAGACCCAAACCATTGGCAATTTAGAGGAACTTCAATCAGCAAAACTTTAACCAAAATCAGAGACAACCTCAAAACTAAGGGGATTTTAGACCAAGTAATCCACCTTTTGTTTGAAATGGACCGCCTGTCAATAATAACAACAACGGGAATGTAATCGTCAACCTTGTCCAGGAGGAGGAGGAAATCAAAGACCTCAAGGAAGACCTCAAGTTAACAGAGCTCAAGGGACTAGAGGTGAAGGAAATCAGGGAAACGCGTATGTTCATGCTACAATTGAACATCAGGGAGTGAATGAACAATTTTCAATAATACAAACCCCAGCAAAGTATCAAGGTAACCATTTACCTTATTGATTGATTCAGGGAGTACACATTCTTTCATTACTCCTAAGTGCATCAGAAACCTCATTTTGCCTGAACACCCTGATACAAACCTTACAATAGAATTAGCTACGGGTAGGAAGGTTAAATCTTCTACTTCAGCGGGTAACTTGAATTTTGTTTTGGATGATCATAATACTTCTGCAAACTTCAGAGTCTTACCCATAGAAATCTACGATGGAATTCTAGGAATGGATTGGCTTAAAACCAATGATGCCCACATACATTGTAAAGACGCTTCATTGACTTTCAAAAATGATCAAAACTCTAGGTTTACAATTACCGGGAAACGGGGGAAGCCTAAGTTTAGACTAGTGAACTTTACCAAAATTATGAAGAGTCATAGGAAAAATGAGAGGATTTACGTGCATCCTTTTTGCATGTCCAAGTCCCTAATAAAATAAATAGGTAGCTGGAGGGAACCTACATACATAGTAAAGCTTAACCCTAAGGAGAAGAAGATAGATTCACCTGAACCCAAATGGATAACAAAATTTGATGATGTATTTTTTGAATAACTTTCACAGTTACCACCAAAGCGGGATGTTGATCATGCAATAGAGCTTACTCAAAGAACTCAACCAGTTGCTCATAGACCTTACAAAATGTCAGTTCATGAATCTGCGGAATTCAAGGAGCAATTAACTCAACTTCTTGAACAAGGCTTCATTCGACCCAGTGTTTCTTCATAGAGTACTCCTGTTCTCTTTAATCAAAAGAAAGATGGTACTCTACGTCTTTGTATTGATTATCGTGGATTGAACCAGGTAACAGTCAAGAATAAGTATGCAATACCAAGAATTGATGAACTACTTGATCGATTACATAGAGCTTCTATCTTCACAAATATTGATCTTAAGTCAGGCTATTACCAAATCCGAATCAAGGAGGAGGACATACCAAAGATAGGATTTAATACTCGTTTTGGACTGACTTACTAATGCTCCTGCAACTTTTAATCGTCTCATGACCGACGTGTTTCAAGAGCATCTTGATGATTTTGTTCTTGTCTTCTTTGATGACATCCTGATTTACTCAAGAAACAAAGAAGAACATGAACAACATGTGCGGCGAGTACTTGAACTTCTCCGTCAAAATCAACTTTATGCCAAACGTAGCAAATGCGCCTTCTTCATTGACAAGGCATAATATTTCGAATTTATTGTATCTAAGAATGGCGTTTCTACTGATCCAAGTAAGATCGAAGCTATTATAGCTTGGCCTACACCAAAATTAGTACGAGAATTACGTGGCTTTCTTAATTTGACAGGATGGTATCGTACAGTTATTGAAGGTTATGCAAAGATTGCATCTTCATTTACTATTACACTTAAGAAGGCTAAAGTGTTTACTTGGAATGAACGTGCTCAAGCTAGTTTTGAGAAACTCAAAGAAGCTTTGGTAAATGCTCCAATACTATAGCTTCTAGTCTTCTCAAAGACTTCTGTCTCAAGAAGGAAAACCACTAGCTTATGAGTCTCATAGGTTACGTATACATGAGTTAAATTATCCTACACATGACTTGGAATTATTGGCCGTTGTGCATGCTCTTAAAGTATGGCGACGTTATCTTCTTGGAAGGAGATTTGAACTACATACTGACCATAAAAGCCTTAAGTGGATCTACACCCAACCTGACCTTAATATGAGGCAACGAAGATGGATGGAGTTGCTATCCGAATATGATTTTGGAATTGAATATAAACCTGGGAAGGAAAATCTTGTGGACGATGCCTTGAGCAGAAAGAGTACTGTAGCGGCTGTCACAATTTCTACTACTTCTTTAATTGACCTTATTCGAGAAGGTATGACTCAGGACCCACATTACATAAAAATCCAATATTTTGATGAACTTAAATAATTGCATAGAGAAGCAAGAGAGGCAAATCAAAGGCTTCCATGTTGAAGGTGATGACCTTTACTTCGGTAACTGTCTTTGTATTCCAAATCAAGGAGGAATCAAACTTCAGATATTACAGGAAGCTCATGATATACCTATAAACAGGACACCCATGATACATTAAGACTTACTCTACTGTAAGAAAGAGTTTCTTTTGGCTAGGACTAAAGCGGGATCTATTGAACTATGTTACAAGATGCTTAACATGTCAACGTATTAAAGTTTAGCGAATTCGATACCCCCGGTATGCTTCAACCTATTGATGCTCCACAAATGAAATGGCAATGCATATCCATGGATTTTAATACAGGATTTTCTACATCTCTGGGATATGACTCTATTTTTGTCGTTGTTGATATGCTTACAAAAATGACCCATTTATTTCTAGTCAAAACAACATTTACGGCTAAGGATACAACTCAAGTCTTCATGAAAGGTGTTTTCATGTACCACGGTTTACCTCGACGGATAATTTCTGATCGTGATGTGAAGTTCACCTCTAATTTTTGAAAAGCCTTAGTCTTAGAAACCCATCTAGCCTTTAGTACTGCTTATCATCCTCAAACTGATGGGCAGGCAAAAAGAACAAATCAAATCATTGAAGACATGTTGAGAGCTTATTATATGCACGAGCATAGTAAATGGACTAGATATTTTTATTTGGTTGAATTTGCGTATAATTTCTCATTCCAACACTCAATTGGGATGTCTCCTTTTCAAGCATTGTACAGACAAGAGTGTCTTACTCCGCTCAAATGGACGGATCCTCTCATACGAGTTCAAACATCCAAAGAAATGTTGGATGAAATGCAGCTACAAACTAATCTTATACGACAGGATATTAAGACTGCTCAAGATAGACAGAAGAGTTATGCTGACCCAAGACGAGCGATCTGCTAGACTTTTTGAAGAGGGCGATATTGTATTTCTGAGAGTCAAACCCAAACCCAGTTCTTTATCAATGGGTAAGTGTAAGAAGCTAAGTGCAAGATATTGTGGACCTTTTGTAATCACAGAGCGGATTAATGATCAAGCTTACAAACTCTTTTTACTACCACACATAAAGGTACATGATGTTTTTCACGTCAGCTTACTCAAGAAATATGTACCTGATCTGCAACATATTCTTGATGATTTTTTATTATCTACCTCTACCAATGGAACTTTTGAAGTATATCCCGAAGTAATACTTAAGAGTAGAACCAAGCCTTTACGTAATCGGACCATTATTGAATACGTTGTTAAATGGTCAACGTATCCTCACGAAGATGAAACTTGGAAACGTGATGATGTAATGAGACTAAATTATCCAGATTTGATGTCGAGGTGAGGACACCTCTAATTTTTCAAGTGTGGGAGGATGTAAGATCCCCAAATTTTGGGTCTCTTCTAAAAATAAGAAAAATAGCTTTCAATATCTATTTTGTCAAATTTTGACTTAAAGATGCTTGATTGACAATATTGGAAGGTTCTAAAGTAAAAAGCAAGGTCGTTTGCATGTTTCAGTAAGCTAGATGGACGTTTGGTTCAGTTTTGAAAAAATCCGTTATTTTTAGCTTTTTCATGCTTTTTATGCTTTTAGGTGCTCTTTTGCAAAAAGCAAGGTCGGATGCTTGATCTACGTGTTCCAGGGAAGCTATGGTTCAATTTTATAAAAATATGCTTATCGAGTGCTTTTCACACTATTTTTAGCTTTCCATGATTTTTAGTGTTTTTTTAGTGAAAAGCGAGTTCGGTTTCTTATTCCGGTGGACAAGGGGAACCCGTGGTTCAATATTAGTTTTTTTTGTTTTTTATGCTATTTTTAGCTTTTCATGCTTTTTGGTGTTTTTGAAAAGCAATGTGCTTTTTATGATGCCTAAACATAAACATACTAATTTTAGTCTCCATCGGATTTAAAAGTGGTCACCCAGAGCAAAAATGGGACCAAACGGAATTTTTACGAGAATTATTTTTATAAAAAGCGATGCTGTAAATACGTCGAGGCAGTACGGGAAAGTCATAATTATATCGGGACGTTATAGTGCGGCATGTCTAGCTACGTTTTCCATTAGTTGGCCAGATATTGTTCAATTGGACAATTTTGCTGTAAAAATTGAATGGTAAGTGGAAAAGTTGACCACCAAAAGAAAAGGCTTGTTTTTAGGAAAGTTCCCAAAAGCAGGAAGCTATTCCTAGCTACAAAACTAGCGCTACCTTCAGCTTGGGTCACACTCCGGGCAATTGGACAACCTATAAATTGACATAGAGTACTCAATTTTCAATGCCGTCTATTGCGTCTACTACGGCAAGGCTATACGTATCTATTATACGGAGTGGTGCAAGCTCTTCATCATTATCTCCATAAGATCTTCTCTCTCTCTCTCTCTCTCTCTCTCTCTGTCTCTCTCTACTTGCTTACTATCTTCTCTCTCGTTTCACGGTGTGCGCGCTCTCCGGAAGCTTTCATGGTGAATACCTCTACGTCGCTCTCATCATTGCTCTCTTGCGGCAAAGCAAGAAGCTTTTAGACAGTCCCTAATCGATTCTAAAGCATGGTGAGAAGCTCTAAACTCCATAGCCATCATCTCTCTCTCTCTCTCTCTCTCTCTCTCTCTCTCTCTCTCTCTCTCGTTTTTCTAGAGTAGTCACCCTCTCGGTGATTGTTTTTTTGTATATGAGTGCATGTATGGATTAACTGAGTACGTAGGAAGTTGCCTCATGCTTATTTCATCATGTTTAACACATTGATTTATGCAGATGATGCGCTTATGATCACATGCATGCATAAAAAGCGCTTTTCATTTCACGTCATAGAGGCGTAGGAACACTGTTTTTGTTATAAATCACAAACCGTTATGAATCAGCCCAAACCCTATATACCAGAGATAAAAAACATCATTTAAAATATTTTCTCTCTTTGGTGTCATAGGAAAACCTCGCACGAGCTAAGATATATGGTCAAAAACCACCTTGCTGTCCACAGCACAACCAATTTTTTTGACTCCAGGCTCCTTAGAGAACCATTATATAGATTCACCGGATGGACAAACCCACTTAACCAATTGGAAATCTTGATGATAAATGTATTTAGGTCTCCATTATCACCTCGAGAATGCGAGTTATTAATCGTTTCATAACCGGTTTTACCTACATGTGTAGGGACTCTACCAAGGGAAGGTACCATATGACGTCGTGAATTAACTGAGCTGTTTATGTATGATTTATGGATCGTTTTGGTGAGTTGATTTCAGTTATTAGACGCCCATAAACTTATGTGAAGGTATATGGTTAGACATCCCGAACTGCCAAGGTAGATATGATTAAAGTTGCTTTCTTTTTGGGTAATTGTTTTTTGTATAAGTACCATATGGGTGAAGTGATGTGATAGAGTGATAGTATATATTATGGAGCTGAGCTTGATGCATTGGTTTGAAGAAAAATAATTTCATTTGCATGTTTTGCATGCTCCCGAAAATGCCAAAAAGTTGTTTTTTGCATATGTGTGAAGTTATGGTTTATGGTTGACCTAAAGGTCGAAGCTCTTTTGAATCATGTTTATGGTGATGTAATGTTATCATATGATGTATGGGAACTTATGGATTGACGTGGATGCCTCATATGCATGGTTATGATTGCTTTCCACCTTTCTAGGTCAAAACTAACTCTATGTGCTAGGGAGGTGAAGTGCAAATGTGATGCATCAACTTTGTATGGCTAGATGTTGTCAAAATTGGATTTTTATATCATGATTAGTTGCTGGTAGGACTCTTTTTATGCATGAAAGAATCATGTCTTAAGAGTCACGTGCGTGTGGACTCCGATTGATTGCAGGGTTTATGTCAAACTTCAAGTGTGAGAGTTGGTTTAGCGTGGTTATGATTTATGGTTAAGGGCTGAGATTCCCTCATAAATTATGGCTATGATTTTATGGTGGAAGCCAGTGTGGCTCATGGTTTTTTTTATGGATATGATTATGCTACCAAAGTTTTTGCAGCCATGTTATGTTCTAAAGTGGTTATCCAGGATTGGTCGTGTCTCATCCAAGTTGGGTGGAGTGATCATCCGTGTGATGTGATTGGATTATGGTTTATGGTTTTGGGAATGGATCATGAAGTGATCTACATGGTTGATGGTAGACGTGTAAGGGTAGAGACCTTGTACAATCTAACTGCTTGGAAAAGATTTTTTGTGCATATGGAAAGTTCTATTGTGTGGATTCATATGTTATGTTTCTCATGGCAGCGTCGCTACTACAAGACTAGGATCACCTACAACACTTAGCCTTAGACTAAAGGGTCGTTGACCTGGGGCTTTGCTGGTTTGAGGGTGTTGCCTAGGTCTTCTTCTTTTGTTAGTTTCATCTACATAGTTAGTGTGTCGGGGGTTGAATGACCTACATGGATAACGTGTCGGGGATTTTTTCTTGGCTTTGCCTAAACACCTGATGTTGGGCATCGAAGAGGCGTGGCGCGTAAATTGGTATGGTTGGTGTTGATACCCTATTACCTACTGGTATTTGGGATCCTTTCAGAGTTCGGGTTCATGGAGGGAGGCGAACCGGCCTCAGCTTATGTTTGGCTCAGGTAGGTTGGAGGTGTTGTGGCTCGCTCTCGACGAAGTGAAATTATCTCTGTCCCTAGTAGAGCGGATGTGGATGGGTGGACCGGTCGATCCCTCACAGCTGATGCTTTGCTAGTTATTTTGTCATAAAATTTTTGATGTTATGGTATACCCAGATTTTGTCATTGCATTAATACATGGTTGCCTGTTTCATTTAGACGGGACATTTAAAGATTCTTTGTTGTCATTTTCTCATGTCTCTGTGTACTCTATTTCACCCTCCACTGTATTCTCTCTCTCTCTCTCTCTCTCTCTCTCTCTCTCTTCCCACAACGTGGTGTACACATATATTCGGCCTCCACAATGTTGTATTTTTTCTTGAGTACGCTTTCATTCATAACACCCATTCAGGGGTAGTAGGTACTTCTGGATGTAGTCTGGCTCATGGCCTAAACTCCATGCTTGGTCGGGCATTGAGAACTCCTCCCCTATGCGAATGCTTTTGCAACTCTGATGTATATTAAAAATTGTATAAAAGTGTAAATTGTATATTTTGTGCATAGACCCTGGGGGAGGAGTATCTCTCAAGATATGACTAACAAGGATAACTCAATTATAAATTTGTGGTTGCAAGTCCATTTAGCTGTAATGGAAACAAGAGACTGCTTGCCTTGAGGCTCTCTTAGAAGAGTCATGTTATCACATGAACTATTTAACATGCGCAACACAATGAGTGCATACACGTACAACTCAAAGAATGTCCTTGACATTAAATGACAATGTAAATGAGATGCACTATTATATAAAAGGAGCAAAATAGGCAATTACAGCTTTAGTTGGATGGCATGCACCTTGTGCATAGAGCCAATTTAATATATAGTACTCATCGATGCAACTTTAGGGTATTTGGATACCTCCTTCATTTGAATCTACCTCGCCGATTATCAACCAAATAACCAATCGTTAGTTGGATGATGATGTCCTTGATATAGTATCATGTATATTGTGGAAGTGTAAAAACTATTTGGGTGGAATTAAGTCCACCTTATTGGTATGCCTTGCATGCAACTCATAAAAAATAGATTGATGATCCCTTGGCCACAATGATAGCCTTTTTAGTTGATACTCTTTAAGTGATTTGCATTATCTAGAAGTGGCGTTGATTTATTCAAGTACAATTGGACCTTGCTGTATGTAAAATGTGAACTTGTATGTCAAGAATGCCAATTCTCCAACCCTTAGTGCCTTTTATTAGATCTTAACTCAAGGGCATTGACATGGGGTAGAAGTCTTGCTTCTTATTATGACCTTCAAAGAAACTTGCTTTGCATGCTATGATTCTTTTCAAATTAACAGCTAAAAATACATAAAAAGCAATAAAAACTTCAAATGTTCCAACCTTGTCGCCTGTCCTATGCTAGAGTCTGTGAGCTAATTGTCCGGCTTCTACCTGTGGCTTCTGAAGTATCTTACTTTGAATTTGGCTCATTGCCGTAGTTTCCAATAAACCTTCAACTCATCATATGTACCTTGTAACCCTTGCTTTGGTTCATACTGGCATCCATTGAATTGCCGTTCATATATACTTGCGATTCCCCCCAAGGTCCATATCAGTGATAGCCTATCTCAAACTTTGGAACCTACCATTCTATATTCATAAAATTGAAGCTTTGATTCAAATAATGAAAAGCTTGTCGAGATTCTGTGCTTGAATTCTTTTGAGTCGTCTCATCAAACATTCACATGATAAAAAACCTCAAGGGACAAGCCTTGATAGCCATACTACGTATGCAAACTTTTCGTGCATTCTTTACTAACCCAAGGGACGGACTTTTGTAGGCTTGAAGTTTTTTGTGCAAACAAACTCTAGAGCGAGTCAAAAAAATGAAAAACTTATAACCCCGAACCTTGTAGCCCAACTTTGGGTGCTACCGCCGTTGCTAGATGTTGCTTTGATGACCGTTGTCAGACATAAGGCCTTGCTCGCTCTTAGACCGAGGCACCATGTCCAAAGTAAAGACAAAATTACTCTATGAGTAGTGATTGCATCAAAAGTAATTTTCAAAAACCTCTTCATGAGTTCCTATAACATAAACTCATATATAGAGCAAGAAAAACCACGTAAATCATGAAATCTCATACCTTACGATGATTCTCAATTCACATGTCTTGTTTGATGCCGTGCATATGTAGACGCCATGCTTGTTGTGCATGTTGCTTTGGCTTTGCATGGCTCTCTTGCCTCCATATGCCCAAGATTTCCCACCTAACCAATGGGTTGCAACATCGTGCAAGATTTTTGCATTATTTATTCAGCTTTCTTGGCTTGAAGGCCTTGCCTTCAAAATGATGTCAGGTCATGTTTTCAAAAACCTTGCCTGTCCTCTCCTTCTATTGATCGGAGCGAGGCTAATGTTTCTCTCCAATCTTTGAAAGTCTTGTATACATCGGTCACCTTGGATGTCATCCACACCTCCCAATCGTTGTCCATCCTTGCTCAGAATGTAAGAAAAGCTGAAATTTAATTCCAACCTTTGTGTGCTTATCACATCACTCATCTCCTATTGAGGTTGTTGAAGTCTTTGGATGTGGGAATGAACCCTTCGGAGGGAAACATTGGCCAAAAAGCTTTGTGAACATGAACCCGTAAAGGTGTGCTGAGTGTGAAAGGCCTTCACATAAAAACTATGGCATGTATGCCATATATGACAGCGGAGGAGGGAGTAGCAAGCTTGCAATGGTCACCCTGTTGCCCGGATGTAAGCATGCAAGGAACGAAAAATGGTGCAGAGAGTCGGGCGACCCTATTTGGAGCCACTCCCATGGGTTTTTATGCAGGCAACTTTGCCCACTTCCTCCATGAAAGCGCATGTTCCCAAACAGCTCCATCCTCTGTTGGACTTGCCATGGGAAGCTTCATGAGAGCAAGAGGGAGAGCGTGCATGCCATGCAATTCTCATGCCAACCTGCTCCTCGCTTCCTCCCTGCCTCCTTTCCCCCTGAGCTCTAATACCATTGGAAGACCATAGATAACTAGGGCATGCTCATCTCCACCCAACCTTATTTTCTTATAAGCTCGTAGCCCATCTTTAGGAGCCCCCAAACTTGCATGTCTAGCCAGCCTTACCTAGGGTTCATGCCTCCCAATGGTCTTACCCTTGTCCTGACACTAGTTCTACCAGTCGCTTACCCTTGGTGCCAATACTAGCTATGAGGCCCATAATTGCGCCTTTTGTTGCAACCTCATCCCTCATCATTCACCACCACAGGCCTTGCTCAAAACCCGCATGAGGGCAAGCATATACAAGCGAGCATGGTGCGAGAGGAGAGAGACAAGACACAATATGTGTGTGTGAGAGAGAGAGAGAGAGAGAGAGAGAGAGAGAGAGAGAGAGAGAGAATCTCCCCAGATTCCTGTAAAAGTAAGAGTAGTATTGAACTGGCACCCCCTACTCCCCCTCTAACATGAGGGGGACTTGGGTGGCTCTGACTTTGAGAGTGAATATGAAAGTGGCTTTCTCGAATCTCAATACACTACACATAATTCACCTCAAAAAAGGCTATGTCCTCAATAAGGGTACTAACAATTGTGTTATGAGGAGCACAATTCCCTTTATTTCACCTCCCTCCTGCCTTCCTGCTGACCGGCCTTGCAGCCTTGAAAGGATGAAAAGGAGAAAGGGAGTTAAAGTTGCTAAACTTTGGAGGTGCTAAAGTGTTGAAAGGGTGGAAGGGTGATGATTGCGAATGAGATGGAAATGGCAAGTACCAAGGGAAGGACCTGGACTCTGGAGGGGGAGAGAGTAGGCTAGTAGATACCAGGCAGTTTGTTTGCTCGGATGGGAGAGCAAATCCATCATCTACATTCTACACATCCACCAACACGGAGTGTGTTGGGATATAATGAGAGGAGCGAATTGACATGACTTTCCAACACTAATATTATATTGCTGGTAAAGCGTAGGCATCCAATGTGTTAAATCGGAGTCCTTTTGATTATAGGCTCCCATGTGGACAGATTCTCAATTGGGAAGTGACTGGGCCGGGTACTCGATCTAGCCCTACTACTAGTCTCTCTCCTCCACCCACGGGCCACGTTGACAAGCTTTTGGGTGGCCACAATGGGCCTTTTGCCCATGCCCTCCCTCGAACCTTCCGCTAAAATAAAGCACTTTTTCTTTCTTGCAAACTCACTCCCAGATAGATAGCCTTTCATATTTCCTGTTGCCCAAAAGCTTCTTAGGGCTTCTCTTTACACGCTGAGCAGCATGGCGCTTTTTTTTTTTTTTTGGTGAGGGTTGGTGCCTTTAAATGGTTAGTGCTGGCCCTTGTTCACGCTTGGTAAAAGAGAAACCAAGTTCGATAACAGTGGAATTACCTCTTTTTTTTTTTTTTTTCAAAGTGTTTAAGACCACTTCAAAAACCATGAATACCATCTTAGTTACAACTACTATTTCACATCAGAATGCTTTTTTTTTTCCCCCCCCCTTGGTGTGGCCACACCATCTCGCCACTAGAGGCCAGAAAAGAAAAGCGCCATTTTAGTGTGCGTGTAAACAGGCCCTTATTTACATGGATAATAGGATATGGGATTCTGCGTTGTCACGTCGCTTCCAAGGGTTGCAAGCCATCAAATCCCCTTTTACAATTTCCCCATCTCCAAGGTCTTCTGGGTTTTGCATTCGACTTCCAATTGGGGTTCCCAAGTTGCCCAATCCAGCGCAAAAAGGCTTTTCACTCACCTCGTATCTCAACGATCATAATTGGAATTCGTACCTTTGCGACATCTCGACACTAGTAACCAGTTTACAAAGCCCGGATTGTCCAAATCAAGGCGCTGGTGTGTTGAAAAGTTGAGGGAGGGTCGTGGCTGACGCTCCTCCACCCTTTGGGAATCTCTGGAAGACTATAATGCTTGTCATTTGTTGCAATTATTAGGGGCCATATGGTCAATATGTGCAGCCCAACCGGCCTCTTCATCAACTGTTGATGATTGAACTAATGTATTGATTGATGCAATGCTAATAATTCTACTCAACTTTGAAGGGATTGATCTGATGGTCTATAATCAATGCATCCACCGCTTATAAACACGTAAAGGATGTTATGGCACCCATTTTGGTCCTGCTCTAGGAAGAAGCATTGGCTTATGGTGCCCTACCTGTCCATATCAACACGGGAGTCATCAAGCTACTGCATAAAAAAGGCTCCAAAGAAGACATCTCCAAGTGAAGGAAGGCCACTAACTATGCTCAACGTGGCTTATAAAGTCTTCGCTAAAGCAATTGCAATCAGGATAACTCCAGCTCTTGCTGAATGGATCTCATCCGAACAAAAGGGTTTCATCAAAGGCAGAAGAATCATGGATGGTCCTTCCTCATTGAATGCTTAGAAATGATGGGCTTTGGTCCAAAAGTGATCATGTTTGTCCTTACTCTTCTTGGTAATGCTAAGGCTAGAGTCTCTCTCAATAACTCCCTTTCCGAAACCCTTCCCCCTCAGTCGATCTGTAAGACAAGGCTGCCCACTGGCCCCCCTCCTATTTGCTATTGCAACAGACTCTCTTAACTGATTAATTAAAAACAAAGTAGCTGAAGGCCGCATCAAGGGCATCTCCCTCCCCAAAGGGAAGCAACAGGTGCAATTTGCAGACGACACTAATGGCTTTCTCCACAATGATGATCAATCACTTCGGGAGTTTTGGGAATGCTTACACATCTTCTGCACAGCCTCGGGCTCCAAAATCAACCACTCCAAAACGGGCATCAGAGCCTCACGCTCCCCCCTCCCTAGGTGGATCCTCGAGAAAGGCTGCTCGGTCCTACGGGATGGAGTGATTTTTCGACTCCTAGGGATACCGTTCGGGTTCAAACTCACCATGAAGCAAAGGTGGGACGGGGTCCTGGAGAAATTTGCTGCTAAAATGAATCGCTGGTTAGGATTCCAAGCAAACCTAGCCGGAAGGGCTTTGGTGATCAAGCACTACAACAACAACTACGTACTATACTTCCTCTCCTGTTGGAGACCCCCCGATGATCAGTTAAAAGGAATTAACAAGATCTGGAGAAACTTTCTCTGGACAGGCGACCCTCTCAAGAAAGGGATTGCCAAAGTCAAATGGGAGGTGTGCTGCCTCCCCAAGGAGCAAGGAGGGCTAGGGCTAACCAACGTCATCGACTGGGCGGATAAACTAGCTGTAAAACTTGTACTTAGAGCTCTCAATCAGCCAGATGAGGAATGTGCCTCTCTGCTGTTCCGACACTTAGACAGGTTCCAACTTAAAGGAATCAAAGGTGTCACCAACTTCCCATGGTGCACCCTTTTTTTTGGCCCGATCGATGTCATAGCTAAAGGATCTGACCTTCTCAAATCGATTTGGAAGGCCTGGAACAGGTACAAACCAAGCCTGAAAGTCAAATGGGATTCAAAGTAAGGCCTCGACATCAGGTCCCATGAATCAGTATTGTGGTCGATTCCCCCAATCCCCCCCCCCTCACCCAAGCCCAGACTAGATCGGCAAGACGAATTCACAACAAAGGGATAACTTCCTGGAAAGACTTTTGGCACACAAAGGAATCAAGATGGCTAACCCACTCTGAACTCCTAAGAACCTATCAACTGCAACCGTGGGAGCTAACGCTGCTGGACTCAAGAAAAGCGCTCTTCGCAAAAGGTATGGAGTGATCCCTCTCGCCTGCATACGAACCCTCTCCAAAGGCCTTAATTGGGGCAATGGAAGTGCTCTCCAACACCCCCCTAATCTTCCCCCTTGTCTGTAGGCCCCTGTGCACACTACCCTCAATGAAAAATGGAAGGTAAGTCTATCATAGAAACAATTGAAGTTCAAGTTTCAGAACATCTGGAGCAAGGAAATCCTGGCCAAACACTCTGTTCTACTTTGGTTAATACTACACAAGGCAGTATGGACGAGAAGTAGACTCAGGGCTGCTGGGATGGGCCTAGGGACCTGTAGAAGATGTGCACAAACCGAGGAGGATATCCCACACCTCTTTCTAAACTGTCCTATCAACACGAATATTCTGTATTCCTTATGTACGGCTCTGGGCTCCACCCCCAATTGGAAACAACTTCTGCTTGGGGATTCAGTCACACTATTTTCTGTCATCTGGAATAGGATAAGAGGAGCTTTTTTTCTTGTTAATTTGGCTTGAAAGGAATGACAACATATTTAACAATGCTTACCAGACTAGAAGTCTGAGGGCACGATTTTCTCACTTCTCCTTGCAAGCTAATCAGCTCAAACTGGACCAGTGCAGAATCTACGAAGCTAATCGGAAGGCGTTGAATGATTGCATGGGATTCTACAATAGCGCGAACATCAACAAACAGCAGGAGGTCTTGCTCGACGGCTCCTACACGCATCTGCAAAGGATGATAGATTAATGCAAGGCCGAAGAAGAAAAGCTAAGGCGGAAGCATTTCAATGGACTAAGGCTCATAGCTCACCTCCGGGAAGTTCTTAGTTCATTGCCCAATGGAAACAACTGGTGAATGTTTGTAGCAAGCCTATGTAGTTTTGATCGATCGAGTATTACCCCTCGGATACCTCACTGGTTTTGTAATCTCCCCCTGAATTTTGTAACAGCGTTTCTTATCTAATACATTCCCAAAGCTTTTCATGGAAAAAAAAAGGGACAATGGTGTACAATGTAAACTCCATTGTTTCGTGGGCCACTCTGGGCTCCTCACCGACAGCAGCGCCAAGCCCAAAAATTGCAACCCTTCCCACCCTTCCTTTCTCTCTCGCCCTACACATGCATGGTGATTTTTTGGCAGCCCTTCCCAACGATGGGCAAGTTGAGTGAATAGACCTTCCCAAGTGAATGGTGATCTTTTACAAAGCTTTCACGAAAAAGAGGAACCTGCAAAGAAATTCTTAGGCATTTTCAAGAAATTTTAATCACGGCTCTATCCCTACTTTCTATGAAGTGCCTAGGCCCACTCAAGCATTTGATAGGCCACTATTGTTTGAAGTATCTACGCTTTTGGCTCTAGCTTTTCATGTGCCACACATATAATAAACCTCTATTGTGTTGATATTTATGTCCAAAAAATAACCTCCTATGTCCCACCAGAACAAGGATGATCAAAAACCCCAAGTCAAGTTTTGGACATACTTATGTGATAAACATTGTTTTTAGGGACTTGGGAAGAACTCTAAAAAACTTCCCATCATCGTCCTTCAACCTTAAAAAAAAACAATTGAAAGGGTCGTGGTGGCTTTCTAAAACAATAAGAAAGATATAAAATCATTAGGTTGAGTTCAACTGAAAATATCGTGTTAGAGAAAGGATTGCCTCAGCATAGCCTTGAGCTAGTTGAAATTCGAGACTAGCCGGTTGCAAACCATGGGAAAGGGAAGAAAAACCAGTGAAATTATGAGAAAATAGTTCAACAATCATACAAATTTTGAACTTTTGCTAATATTTTTGGTTTACTTCTTTGTGAAGAGGAAACTCGGCCAACAGTGGGTTCATAAAAGGGACTTTTCCAAATATTGATTAGAATTAAGTTATAGAATACAAGAAAAGTCATACCATGTGAGGATGTGAAACAAAATGTGAAATAAAAAAAACTCATCAATATGTGTGTTTGTGTGTGAATATAAATATATGTTTGTGTATGTATCTATAACATTCTAAAACAATAGAATGCAAAAAAAAAAAAGTCAAGACATGTCTTATGTGAAATGTATGTGAAATGAAAGTACAAAGATCCATTTACTATTTTAAATCTGAAATAACATTTAAGGTAAGTGTCATTCATAGTTAGTTGAAAACATTGAAAGTATGCCTAACCCAACTCCTCTCTAAAGCTTCTTTTAGAAAGCCAAAAACACGAGGAGGAATCTACATGGTGTTCTTAAGGGATGCATTTCCCCTATTCAAAGCACACTCCGTGTATGGTTTCTTTGTTATTAGGATTGCTTGCACAATTTGACCATGCTCAAGTTGAAGGGTAACAAATTTTTGACCTTGCCTTTTGAAGGGCAAAGTGCATCCTAGCCTTTTCTATGGAACGGGCAACTTTAAAGACACCCTTCCTCAAGAACAGATAGGAACCTTTAAAAACACCCTTTCTCAAGAACATTGAGGGTACCCTGTAATTTTTAGGCCTGCTCAGTGCTCTTTGCTACTCAAAATTTTTGAAGTTTTTGGCATGCTTAGCAGGGAAAGCCTTAGGACTAGATTGCATGCGCAACCTCTTCCTTGTCCAATAAGCTTCACTGGGAAGCGTCCTGTCAAATTACCTTTATAGAGCTTGCTCTTGCCAATGAGTTCCCTCAGTGGGGAAAGTGATCTTGTTTTCTCTCACCATAGCAATCCCCTATTGATTGAGCTACCACTTGTTTCATTTGACCTATTATTGACCTCCGTATATACTTCATCATTGCAAGAGGTTGCAGTGGTCTCTTGCCTAGTCGCCGCTCGATTACTTGCCCACTATGGGGGAGGGGCCACGCAAGGAAGGGTAATTGTTTTGAGTTGACCCTTCCTCGAGGCTGGTGGAGATGTCTCTATAGAGTGCATGGCTAGACTTCTTCTCTTCAAGATTTCTAAGCGGTTCAACGCCTTCATCCCCCTTGCTCTCCCTTCTCTCTGTCCAAACCCCAATAACTTCAGCTCTACATCTCCCAGAAAGTTCTTGGCCCTTACCACTTCTTCATAAGAATTATCCAGGATGACTACGAGGCAAAGTCACGATTACAAGTATAGGTGTTACTTTTTCTTAATCATACTGGTCCATCGGCATAAGAAATTGGATTAAGAAAGCAAGTGAGGGCTTTCGTTTGCATCCCTTGCATCCTGTGAGGTGCATGTGAGCGGGGATACTCCTGGTGGTCAGTGCGGCAGGGCAGGGTGGGTGTCATGCGACAACAGACCTACGTGCATGACGGGGAAATGGCGAGGCTAGAGGGGTTGGGTGTGCCCCAGGAGGGGGGACCCCTATAGTTCCACCCGTTTGGGTCGCATGTCTTCAACCCCTCCTGGATTTTTGCACTCTCTGGAGAGGACGCCTTCTTGCTCCTTTGCTGTGGGAAAATAAGGTGTCCAGTTTCTTTGCCCCTAGTTTGGGGTTGGGTGTGCCCCAGGAGGGGCGACTCTTATAGTCCCACCTGTTTGGGTTGCATGTCTTCAATCTCCCCTGTATTTTTGCACTCTCTGGAGAGGACGCCCTCCTGCTCCTCTGCTGGGGGAAAATAAGGTGTCCAATTTCTTTGCCCCTAGTTTGGCGAGGTGGGCGACTTCGACGGTAACGTAGTGGCTTCCTGGTGGCATCGTCGATCTGGGAGGTAGGGGCGAGGCTTCCCTCAAAATACCGTAGTTCATGTTGGGTGCCGAGCTTCTACTATTTTGGTGAAGGCTCCTTTGCAACCGATGATGGAGTGTTCGGACTCCCTCCAGTTTGTGACATGCTTGTCGACGTGGTCTCTTCCTTCTTTGGTTTGGATTGGGAGGGGCTCTCTTGGTGGCAGCGAGATTGCTACATGTGGCACTCAGGCAGGTCTTTTCGGATGCCCTAATTTTATCCTTTCTGTAAGCTTATGCATCTTTCAATTCGACTAATCAATAGATGAAGGGTTTGGTGGTTCTTCTTAGGTGGCTCCCATGTTAAGCCTTATGAAACTGATGTATTCCTTTTTGGTTGGTTGTTGCCCTGACTCAGTGTGAGTAGGGCCTTGTATGCCATTATTTCTAGTATTAATATTCAATCACTCATAGTGTGTGAGTTTTGCAAAAAAAGAAAGCAAGTACAGCAAAAGAAAAGACATACTTTCATTAACAAGAGATTAAGTAGGGTAAAGGGGCCATAAGGGACCGGTTAAAACATAGGGGCAATAGAGGGACATTCAATTTGAATGATCTGAATTATTTTATAGGATTAACAGTTTTCAATGAAATTGATATGAAAAGGTAGGTCATATCAAACTCTTGCCATTCCCAATGCCATCCTAATCATGATTCCCATAAATATTGGTAGTATTTTCCATTTACTTTTAAGGTGGCCTTGTTTTGGAGGCCGGTCCCTTATTGGCCCCTTTACCCTATGGATAATAAGTAGATGTTTTGGCTAGAATTTTTTCCAACAAGAATTATGAAACTTAAAACCAATGACGACATGTTAGGTTTTCCAAATTGTTTTAGTACAAAGTAGGCTTATCCTTTTTGGATTTCTAAAAGAATCCTTAGAGGAGGGCTGAAGTTAGGCATTTCAATGTTTTCAAAGTGATGATTGAGATTTACCTTAAATGTTATTTTTGTTTTAAAATATTAAATGGATCTTTTTATTTCACCTTGCGTTTCACATCCTCACATGGATCGACTTCTCTTCCATTCTATTCTTTTAAAATGCTAAAGTGTAGCTTCAAAGACCTTGCATGATTCTAGTAAATTCTATACATATACATACAGACCCACACACATATATATATTTATCCCTCTCTCTCTCTCTCTCTCTCTCTCTCTCTCACACACACACACACACACACACACACACACACACACACACACACACACACCCACACCAGGTAAAGGGAAGAAAAACCGATAAAATATGTGAGAACTTAATTCAAAAATTCAAAAATTTTAATATTTTTGCTAGTATTTCCGGTTCGCTTCTTTGCAAGAAGAAACTCGGTCGCTTAATAAAAGAGACATTCTTGAACAATGCTCCACCTTATATAATTCTTGTTGAACTCAATGTAATGATTTTATCACTTTCTTATTGTTTTAGAAAGCCACCGTGACCCTTTCACTTGTTTTCTCCACGGACAAATACTACCTCCTTGGCCTTGGACTTTGTTGTACGAAGGAGACTTGCAAGAAATGAATCCTTGTTACGGGTTGAGCAAGTTATTTTGATAACGAGATGTACAAATTTCTAAGATTTGGAGCATTTAATGAAAATAAGAAGTTTATGATAATTACAAAATATAATATAGAGCCTACTATGTACTTTTTTTTGCCTGGGTTTTTGTTTCAATTCTCTCTCTCTCTCTCTCTCTCTATCGTCCCCCATACTTAATTGTCTGTTTGTTCTATCTTGTTAAGTATGGAGCCTGTTTTACCCTTGTATTTTTAATTCTACAAACGTGCATTTTGAAGGTTCCCATTATGAAGAGAAACCATCTTGAGTGAGAAAAATCACTTATCAAAAAAACAAAATTACCTTGGCCAGTCGACAGTCGACAAGTGACCAAAAAATGATCAATCGATGGTCAGTGGTCAATGGCCGGTGGTCGGTGGCTAGTGGCCAATTTATAATTGGACTCGTCTATCCACGGGCGGCTACACATGGGCATGTCTACACATGGATGGCTACCTCCATAGAGGCTCATTTTGGCCTATAAAAGGAGGCATGTTCTACACACAAAGAGGTGGTGAAAGAGAGTGAAGCAAGGTAAAGAGAGAATTAGACAGGAGGACCATTAAAGGTTTTCAATCCCTTTGTAACTTACTTCAAGTTTGAAGTGCAAAGCCATTGAGTGAATGCTTTTCCATGGATGTAGCCTACACTTGGGTGAACCACATATATTGTGTACTCTCTCTCTCTCTCTATTATCTTCTCTCTTGTGTGTGAATTATCTCTCCATTAAGTACACCACTCTAATCTATTTAGCTGCTCATTAATTTCTAACATATCTATCAATTGGACAAGCTACTAGATCATTGCTCTCTACTGTAGTCTGAGTGCTCTGTTACTATATATCTTCTCTATTGTACTCAATGTTGGGATGGATTTTAGCTTATGAATCTACCCTTATGAGATTAGATGAGATAGCTTGATATGAAATAAGAGACCTTCATATGAGTTCACATGACCGCAGGATGCATTACATATTAGCCCAAAATCAACCCCTATCTTCTAGGCTTGACCCCTCTTTGTAGGAGACTCTTTTGGAGATTCATTCACATTTTAGAGTTGCATTGTACACTTCAATTGCCCATGAGATTCTTAGGCCAAGGCTATAAAGAGATCCCTTTTGCACCCTCTTCATCTAGTTCACTTATAAAAGCTAGTTTTCATTTCCATAAACTTGTATGTGTAACTATGCTCCTTTACTTATGAATGATACTGTTACAACAGAGTAATGCTTCTTTGGGCATGCTACCCTAGAGGGTATGGTCAATAAGCTCACCACTTAGCTATGATAGAATAAGGGTCTCTCATCTCTGGACACTTATTTTTAGTGTGTCCTGCTTGTCCACATTGGTCGGACCGCCCGGGCACTATGACATGGTAATCTCCCCCGTTGATTCCCACTTTTGTGACTCAACAACTGGAAAGTGGTCAACTTGGCTGTAACAATTACATGCTACGTGACATACCCCCCCCCGAAAGAGTTTTCATCCTAAAACACAACATGGGGAAATCTCTTGGCAATTGCACTATAACACTCTCAAGTGGTTACTTCCTCGTTTAAGTCTGTCCACTTAACTAGTTTCTCTTGTTACACTTTATGATAATTTGTCTATCTCAATACCCAAAAATACTTTTCAATTCATGCAGTACCTTTGGTGGTTCTAGCAACTCAACCAAAATCTAGGAAGAAACTACGTTCTCCAAACCGTGAACTAATTTCTTTAGCTTATTAATGTGGAAGACGGGGTGAACTTAAGAACTCTCTAGTAACTCAAGTTTATAAGCTACATTCCCAATCTTTTTAAGAAATTTAAAGGGACCATAGTATCCACGAGAAATTTTGTCACATTTTCTTGTTTTCATGGTGTCTGACTTTGCACGAAGGTAACTTTCCTTTGTCCTTTATCAACATATGTCTTAGCATAATCCTATGCAGTACGAATGATGTCTTTTGATACCTTCAACATGTCATTCATATCTTCAAGGAAATCCTTAACAGATTGAATCGTATCCTTCTCTAGGCCTACAATTGTTGAGTGCGCAACATAAGCTTACTTCCTCTCGGATAGACATGGCTATGGAGTATGTAGACAAGAGAAGATAAGATACACTCAAACTGTAGAAGTAAAAAGAGAGTTATTATTAAATTTTCTTAGGCCTTCATAGGCTTTCCAATATGCTCACACACTCTTGACTGTCCAAGTTTTGGTCGACCCCCTTCAACCAAACTTGGCACAATCATCATCATCATCATCCTATGCCCCCTCAAGCTAATTTTGTCACTCTCATGACACAATGAGTTTTCGGTATACTTGCAAATTGTGATTTTAAGGTTTTCTCGCAACCTGTTGCTACTATCAAGCTACCATCATGCGGGGTTTTTGGTTTACGCCCAAACCCTAGAGTTTTTGGTATACTCTAGTTAACCTTGGGTTTAGGTTTACACGTTAACCTCATGAGAGTTGATTACAAGATGAGTTTGGGCTTTGGTCAAAGCTCATAGGGAAGATCTTACCGCAAGTGTCGTGCTCATTGTCGTGGAAGTGTCTACTCCCTTCACAAGAAAAATTTAATCACAATGGGGCTTAAGGGTTTGTGTTAAAAAAATATTCATCATCTCATTGTCAACATTCTTTTCTAAATGGATTTGGTATACATTCCTTGTGTGAATGCCTTCTAGGCTTAAAATAAAATCCATTAAAATTTTGATGAAAACCAAAGAAAAATTAATTGGAGTGTCTTCTAAATCTGTCATGGATAACGTAAAATGGTGTGTGTGTGGTGCCAAGTACTGTCTATTGCCAACCCATTGAAACTCCAACGCTATCCCATAGCCGATGGAGTTTGCCCTTATCTGCACATATGCCTCTAGCTCTAGCATCGCCATTTTGCCTACCCTGCGCTCCTCTTTGGGAAGCTTTTCAAGGAGTTGAAGGGCATCACAAAGCTTGTGAGAGCCATGGTCTTGGAGGTCACCCACTTGCATGACGGTGGTGTCGCCACTTATCCAATAGTCAAAATTGTTGATGACGCCTCCTATTTTGAGAAGTGGGAGCCTCTTTTGCCTTGTGTATATCCCACTTCCAACTCACTATACTACAGCCAATTCAGAGATTTTGAATCTCACCTTAGCTAAATACCTCCAAGACCTTGCCCCCAAGCTCTTGTGTATTTGCTTGATTTGGTGCTTCTCAATTTCTACTTGCCTTTGAGCTTACGACATCCTGACTTTGCTCTTGATTCTAATGCCTAACTCGGTGTTTTCTTGATTCTCAACACTCTTGATGAACTCTTAAGATTACACTTTCGTGAGCTATAGATCCCACCTAAGATCAATTTGCAAAGCTTTTCTATGTTGCCTGATTGAACACATTCTGCATCTCTACCTCAAGAATCTAGACCTTAACATGGAATTTTGATTTTTGCACACCTACTTCAATTTACTCTCTAGATCTACCTGAAGATGCCATTCCTTTGCTTGCCATCACTACAACAATCTCCCTTGCAATGGTTCCTTGCTTGAAACTAAAAACGCTAATCGGTTTTGCTTTGTAAGGATTTTGATTTCCTGCTTCTCTGCACCTTAGACTTGAGCCTTATCCAAGCTTGAAATTGTTGCACATGCAAGGAAGAAAGGGGATATCACCAAAGCTTTGATACCAATTGTTGAGTGCGCAATGGAATCTTACTGCCTCTTGAATAGACATGGCTATGGAGTATGCAGAGAAAAGAGAGGAGAAGAGAAGATAAGATACACACAATTTGAAAAAGTCAAAAGAGAGTTATTATTAAATTTTCTTAGGCCTTCACAGGCTTTACAATATGCTTAGATGCTCTTGACCGTCCAAGTTTTGGCCGGCCCTAACAACAACCGTAGGAGATCTCAATTGAAAACCATACATCAACATGAGTGGTGTGAATCTAGTTGCTTCATGATTGGAATTGTTATAAATAAATTCCAAAATGGGTAAGTACTCTTCCCAATTAGATTACTTCTTACTTACATAAGAACACAACATGTCCTCTAGGATCTGTGTTCTTACTTACATAAGAGCACAACATGTCCTCTAGGATTTTCTTAACCCTTTTGGTTTGACCATCAAATTGCACAGGATGATCTCTGGTACTCATGCTCAGAGTAATATTCAACTATCTGAAGACTTCCCTCAAAAGACCAATTGAACTTTCTATTTCTATTTGACACTATATCTATGGGTAGGCCATAGAGCTTGTAGAGATGTTCAATAAAGACTTTTTCCAACTCTGGCCTTCTAATCGTTTTTTCATGGAAATAAACTTTTCCATTTTGGTTAACCTATCCACTACCACCCACAGTGAGTCATTCCCTCTACTAGTCTTGGGTAAACCAAAAATGAAGTCCATGAAATTGATTTCCCACTTCCTTGAGGAATCTCCAAAGGATGGAGTAACCTTGAGATGTTCATATTTATTGACGTGACACTTATTGCATTTCAACACATAAGTTTGGATGTCCTTACACAAACAAGGGCAATAGAATTGCTTTTAACTAGTGCATAGGTCTTTGAATCTCAGGATGACCTGCACGTGGACTATCATGACTTTCTTTAAGAATGTGGGCTCAAAAGTCACCAATATCTGGTAGGCATACTCTACCCTTGTAGAGTAAGTACGTGTCATCAGCGAGTAGCTAGCATACTTATCACCCTGAGGAAGTTTATTACCCCCCTTTGAAGTCAAAGCTATCAAAGGTGATGAAGGATCTTTGTCAGGGCTCTCCCCTCCCAAACTATATTCAAAAGTCTTAGTTAGTCTCTCCGTACTAGTTCTTACATCTGTAATGGAAATGGCCTATGAACTTTGACAGTAGCGAAATTAGGAAATTAGATAAAGCACTTTTGTGAGATTACTTTTTGAGCATAGCGGGTGAACTTGATTGATGGTAGCAACATAAACATGGTAATTAGTTAACTTGGCATGAACAATACTTTGGCAAGAGAGAGAGTTTAGAGAACATGACAACAATTGAGGACCGGATTCATACCGAGCCGGTCCCCCCTCCAATAAGCATTTGTATTATAGTTTCTCCCATCAAGAGAGACTTGGTACAATACAATCTTTGTATTCCTTGTGACCTTGGTGATGCAATGAAGATGGAAAGCTTCATGCATCACAAGCATAACATAAAATTTTTAGAAAGCATTAACTATCCCAAGCCTCAGTCCCAAGGCCTCAAACACCTTTGAAGGTGGAGAGAGCTAGCAGGGAATGAGGATAGGGAAGAGGAAGAAGAAACATTCCATAGGAGAAAGAAATAGTTCCTCACTCTTATTTTGCTAGCATACATAATAGCATAGTAATGAAGATGGAGAAGATGGCAAGCTTAAGCATTGAAGCATGGCTCTTGGTTGGATTTGCATTCCATAGCCAAGAGTGTTGGTGTAGGCTTTTACTTCTCACAAGCTTGGAGAAGGAGGTGGAGTTCCTCAACTTTCACCAAGTGAGAATGAATCCACAAAATGAGTGAGTGTGTGTGGAGTATATCCCCCTAGCACCCCCCTTGCTTGCTTGGGGTGAGTTGTAACTTTTCCACATGCTGCAAGCTCATTGGACCCCTCTTCCTCTAGCCAATTACATCTGCATGCATTCAAGTACATGGGTAGTCTTTTGACAAGTGTCCTCCTTACCCCTTAGAGAGAGAGAGAGCTTGAAAATATCTAGATATTTTTTGGATGGAACTAGAAGCTCATTGGACCCCTCTTTAGTCCAACCAATAGCATTCAAGTACACCATGTGGTTAAGCATAGGGAGTGTCTGACATGTGTCCCATGTGCCCTTTGAAAAAGGGGTGCCCTTTGGGTGAGTGGAAAGTTAAGTCAAACATTTCCCTAACTTTGGGACTTCCATGCATAGGAAGATTCTCAAGTACCTTCCTCATTAAGTTTGTAGGGTCTCTTTTTGACTCAAGCACCTTACCCCCCATATATGGGAAGCTTCTCAACCACCTTCCTCATTAAGTTTATAGGGTCTCTATTTGACTCAAGCACCTTACCCCCCATTCAGTATGACAAGCACCTCAAGTACCTACGTCATCACGCATGACAAGCACCTCAAGAATCTTAGTCATCAAGCATGACAAGAACCTCAAGCTTAGGTCGGGTTCTCACCTCAAGCTCAGCCCTAGCTTGCCTAAGGTCAAAGGACTTCTAACACTAACCATTGGATGTCTTTAATGAAGCTAACCCTAAGGTCCTTTAAGCTCCATTAGATGCACATTACTCTTTGATAGACTACCTCCTTTTGGACCCTTATTGAGTTGTAACCATCTCTCCTCTTGATCCCTTGCTGAGGTAAGTCTAGAAGCACTTATTGCACATTTCTCTTTGATAGACCATCTCCTTTTGGACCCCTATTGAGATGCAACCATCTCTCCTTTTGGTCCCGTGTTGAGATAGGTCTAGAAGCACATGTCTCTATTCTAACTCTTGTTCCCGTTTATTCTCCCACATTAAATGATCCGTTTAATATGAGAAAATCATTTGATATTTTATGACATTACCTCTCTCTTGAAGTCATTTCATCCTTGACTATGAGGTAGAGAAGATAAAGCCTAGTCATTAGTCCATGTTACTTAGCGGGTAGAGGATCCCTTTTTACCCTTCAACATCATTTCAAGATGGATGACTAATCCATTTGGTGCTTGGGAGACATAGTTGCCGCAAGCATGTCTGCTCTTTAGTTCATATCATACTCCCAAAGTAGAGTGACAAGTTCTACTTGGTGTTTGGGAGACGTCGTCACCGCTAACATGATTGTAAGCATGCATACTACCTAAATTTGTGTACAATAAAAAGAGAACTAGTCTTAAAAATACTTTTCATTTAAAATGCATTTTCATATGCTTACTGTAGTGCAACATTGTAAGCATTGACAAGGTTCATAGTATCCTTAAGCTAGGTTCCTTACATTCATTTAGCATCTTTAAAAGGATAATTCTTTAACTTAATAAGATATCATCAGATAATCTTACCGTATCTTAATACCTTGTCTTCATGTCATAGGATGGACTCAGATTGAAGTACTTGATCTCCGATTTTTGGAGGGTCTGCAACTATTGCTTCTTTTGATGGCGCTCCTTTGTAAGGCTTACATAGGCTCTCATGGAAAACATGGTGCATGAGCCAATGGTCACGGCAACTTTAATTGATAAGCCATCTCATTGATTGGCTTAAGAATTTAAAAAGGAACATAGTATCTTTTTGCTAGATTAGCATAATACTCTTGGTGGCCCGTAGGATTCTTGCCCATAGTATGCCTTGGACGAGCCTTGAGAAACTTTAACAAGACCCAATCATGTTTCTTAAAGGCTAAGGATCTTCTATGATTATTAGCAGTAGCCCTTTTTGCCTTTTCTTTGAGATGGATATAACCTCTTTAATCTTTGGAAAAGATTCTTGTGATTCTCAGCTATATTCATTAGCAGTGAAGATCTTCCCATGTACTTTAAGTAGTAAGGGACCTTTGGATCTTCCTCTTTAACCTCAAAAGGTACTTTCCCCATAGAAGTATGTACAATATCCTTGTACGCATACTCTATAAGAGGTAGATACTTCTATCATTGAGAACATTGATCTACTTCCATGACATAGGCTTTTAGTATATCAAGAATCGTTAGATTAGTTATTTCATTTTGGTCATCTGTTTGTGGATGATAGGCTGGAAGAGAAATTTAATCTACTTCTTAGATTCTCAAAAAGACCCTTCTAGAAATTACTGGTCATTCTAGGATCTTTGTCTGACACTATGGATGTTGGAAATCCACGATGCTTGAAAATTCAAGATCTAGAGAGGGTTACCATTTGATGCGCCTTAATAGTCTTTTTGACAGGCATAGAGTGTGTTTTCTTGTTAAATCTGTTGACTGAAACAATCCAAGTTTCTTCCCTTGCAACTTTTGGTATACCACGCACATTAGGAGAAATATGAACCTTGCATGGGCCTTGTAAGGAATCCTAATTTTTAGGGATTAAGGCTAATGTTGTGTAGGGTTAAGGGGACAAGGGCATTCAAGAAGCTAGTTTTGAGTAGACTTTTCTAGCTTTTTTTTAAACACATGTAGGATGTGGACCTAAGAGGTCACTTTCTCTCTCTAGCTTTTGAAAAGTGAAGGGAGTAAAGGGGTGTGGCCACATCAGCAAAAACGTGGGTCACTAAGAGCCAAAATTTGACTTTTTTTCAAAAAAGTTATTTTTACTTATTTTTGACTTAAAATTCCCTCCCAACATATATACAAATCAAAAAATAATTTTTTGACATTTTTTTAAACCTACAAACACTAAAAGTCCACTTTTTCAAAAAAAAAAATCCCCCCCCAAAAAAAAAACCTTTGTTCTCTCCTCCTCCTTCCTCCTCTCTCCCTCTCCTCTCCCTCCCTACCCCCTTCTCTCCTCCTCCTCCCCTCTCTCTCCCTCTCCCCCCTCTGCCCCCTTCTCTCCTCCCATGTTCCTCTCCTCTCCCTCCCTACCCCCTTCTCTCCTCCTCCTCCCCTCTCTCTCCCTCTCCCCCTCTGCCCCCTTCTCTCCTCCCATGTTCCTCCCTCTCCCTCCCCCCTCTTTCTTTTCATTCTTTGCTTCCTCACGCAACAACTGCCATGGTGCTCACGGACATCACAAATCGTATCCCTCCACCACCATGTACTCCACACAACAAAAGTGTACATATTGCTTGTCCGCGGTGTTTGCACCGAAGGCCGCACGTGAGGGTGAGCAGAGGTCATCCCAAGATCGTCATACTGTCGGTGAGACGAATGTGTATGGTTCTTCAATATCTTGGGAGGGGAGAAGTAGGCTTGTTAGGCTATTGCAATTGGTTGTGTATGGGTGCAGGTGCTTCTTTGCATTCGTGGATGCACGAATGTCAAGCTCTTCAGCTCAAAACAGTGGCATTACAAGAAACAGTGGATGCAGGTTAGAGAGGTCAAGTGTCACCACTTTTCCTCTAAAACATCCTTCTTTGTTACATCTTGCAGGTAGGTGCTTCAAATCCATCCTTATTAGAGGTGGGTAATCTCATCCTAATGCAAGAATGGCTCAAGGAACTAGCATGACATGAAGCTTTTACGGTGGCACAAAGCTCTCCTCAAGCAATGTGGCTCCCACTACACCAAAAATCACTATGCTAACATGGAGAGATCCCTAGTAGGACAATACAACAACTTTTCATCAGCAGCACACCCTTTCCTAACATGAGGGCACCCCCACCAGAGATATTTTTATATGATAGGTCACCCCATGAGCATACCATGTCATGGAATGGATGTAAGAACTATGACTGCACTACCCCTTGGAAGTTGTTCACGAATGTATGTTTATCAAAGTTAATGAGAAGAAGTTTGGACTTTTTTGTTTGTTGATGTGTAAGAGCACTCTTGGTCTACCATATTTTAGATTGTTTGATAAGTTAAATAATATTTGTAGTCATTTAAAGTATCATTTTTTTTTTGTAAGATTGTACATGAGAAGACATGATAAAGTACAAGAGATCTTGACGGAATAAACCTCGATGAGATTCCCACCATGCACTTGTGACACCATACCTCTCCTTGAACCCTTTGACTTCTATCGTTGTGGGGAATCCAATGGGGGGCTATTTTCAAATTTTTAGCATAACTTTTTTTTGAAGGAAATTTTGGTTATTCTAAAGTTTATACACAGTCTAGGAGTTCATTCTGATTGTTTTTCTTCAGTTTCAAATTTTGATCGAGTACACTCCTTGGAAGCCACTTTTGAAGGTGTTAGGGCGAGATTTTGGGAATGTTTTGTATGTAGGAAATACAGTCCTTAACACAATAAAAAACAATGGTTCTTTGAGTATTTTCAGATTCCATGGTTTTAATGCTCGTTAGAGCTCGTAGATTAAGAAAAAAGTAAAAAATGTATGTTTTACATCATTTTTAAATAAATTGTCAACTTGCACATTGATTTTTGGAGAATGCGAGCAAGATATGATTTTTTCTCATCACATGATGGTCGAAGAACGCGATGAGATGAACAAATTCATGTGAGACAAGCCCAGACAGATTCGGAGCCGATTGAAATCTAGAAGCTGTTGAAAACAACCGAAAAGTTCAACACTTAAAAAATAAAAATAAAAAATCTAACACTTGAATCATGGCCATGCATCAAAAATATGCTCACACGGTGAAGGAGGTGCTTCAAAGCTATGGAAATCAGTATAAAATGCAAGCAATAGCGTTGGAGGCTATTCAAGAAGTTGTAGAGGCTCACATCATTTCAGATGACTTTGCAATGACAAAATGATTAAGAGTTGTGTCTACTGTCTCCATAGTGATTTGGCTTTTCGATTTATCCATGTGTTTTAAGTTAAGTGGTTTTGGCCATGAAGAGTTAAATTTAAATCAAATATTAACATTTTTGCCATCCTAAGGGGCAAACAAAGCTAGAAAATGCAAAAAAAAGGGTGGCCACAAGGGCGCGCAGATGGCCCATCCAGCAGTTTTGGATGGCTCATCTGCGCACCCTTGTGGCCACCCTTTTTTTTGCATTTTCTAGCTTTGTTTGCCCCTTAGGATAGCAAAAATGTTAATAGCTAATGAAACCAGATGTTTATGTAGCATGAGACTAGATTTTTATATTGTCCATTGTGATTTGACCTTTTGGTGCAGGGAACTAGTAAGTTGAGTTGAAGGAAGGCATAATGTGCTTGAAAAGTTAAATTTTACATTCATCTCACCTTTTCCAAGGTCCTGGAGTGCAACAATAGCCTAATTATGCAAAAAAAAGGGTGGCCACAAGGGCGCGCAGATGGCCCATCCAACAGTTTTGGATGGCTCACCTGCGCGCCCTTGTGGCCACCCTTTTTTTGCATTATATGGCCTTGTCTGCCCCTTATAATAGCAAGAATGTTAATATTTGATGAAACCAGATGTTTATGCAGCATGAGACTAGATTTTTGTTGGAATTAGGGTTGCAGAGAAACACACACAGCTTGGAGAAGACGAAGGAAGCTCAAGGCACACAATAGAGAGTGTGTTACTTAGTGTGCAATGGAAAGATAGATAGCCCTAGAGTGATGGGCGTATATACAATGCACGGGGGAAAAAACCTCCTAAAGAGGGAAAAAATGCCCCGACGGTCCTAGTGTGTTCACACACATCACTACCACATGTATATGGTAACAAATCCCCCCTGGAGTGATGCAGTGAACGAGAGCTGGCACATGAGTAAAGGGAAGTGCCATGCCCTGAGGACAGGATCAGTCCACAAAGGGGAGTAAGCCCAAAGCTTTGCGGAAAGCTTCAAGCTTCTCACGAGACAATGCCTTTGTGAAAAGATCTGCAAGGTTGTCCTGTGTTGGCACATAAGCCAAGCTGATCTCTCCTGCTGAGAGCCTCTCCCTGACATAGTGGTAATGCACCTCAATGTGCTTTGTGCGAGCATGAAAAACTAGGTTCCTCGCAACTGCCAATGCGCTCTGACTGTCAGTGTAGATAGTGTTGGCAGTGTCCTGTCCAACACCCAAGTCAGCCATAAGGCGTCTGAGCCATACACACTCAACCGTAGCTGTGAAGACTGCCCTGTACTCAGCCTCACAACTCGAAGTGGCCACAGTAGGTTGCTTCTTGCTCAACCATGATATACATGAACTGCCAAGCATGAAACAAAAACCACTTGTGGACACTCGCGTGTCAAAACAACCAGCCCAATCTGAGTCCGAAAAAGCATGTAAGTCTGGCGGCAATGATCCCCCTTGGGATAAAACAAGCCAAGATGTAAAGTGTCACTAAGGTAGCGGAAAATCCTCTTGACAGCCTGCCAATGCTTAGACCCTGGGCTATGCATAAATCTGCTGACCTGCGAGACTGCAAACTGAATATCTGGCCTCGTGTTGCATACATAAATGAGGCAGCCAACAGCAGTTTGGTAAAGAGTGACATCAGCAGGATCGCCAGCATCATGTAGACTCAACTTCAAACCTGTTTCCATGGGAGTGGCAATAGGTTTGCAATCCTCAAGTCCAAACTTACATAGCAATGTCTCTATGTAACTTTTCTGACACAAGGCAATACCACCATCACACTGCTTAAACTGTATACCCAAGTAATGATGCAATAGCCCCAAATCTTTCATCTTGAAAGTAGCATTCAAATCAGCCTTAAATTCAGCAATATGTCTCTCATTTGGTCCAGTGATCAGCAAATCATCAACATAAAGAACCACAATGAGAAATACATCATCCTCACGCTTTACATACAATGTGCTTTCTGTTGGACTGTTACGAAAGCCTCGTTTAACCAAATGAGTGTCAGCTTTCTCATACCAAGCACGAGGAGATTTCTTCAACCCATACAAAGCCTTCTTACATTTGCACACTTTGTCCTCTTGTCCTTTTATGACAAAACCGCGAGGCTGCGTTACATAAACTTCCTCAAATATGTCACCATTCAAGAAAGCAGTAACAATGTCTGATTGATGTACATCCCAACCAAAATGAGCTGCCAATGCACATAGAAAACGCACAGTAGTCATACGACAAGTGGGAGCAAAAGTCTCTTCATAATCTATGCCTTTTTGTTGTGCATAACCCTTTGCAACAAGTCGAGCCTTATGGCGATCGATCTCACCATCCGGCTTGCGTTTCAACTTGTAAACCCACTTCGTACCAATGGCCTTTTTGCCAGGAGGCAAATCACATAAAGTCCATGTGTCATTCTCTATAAGTGCATCATATTCTGATTTCATGGCAGCAATCCAATTTTCTGAATTCTGTGCTTCATCAAAAGACAGAGGCTCCTCAACATCATGTAAACTAGACACAGCCAAAGCATAACAATCTGATGCATAAGATGCATGGCGAGAGCCTGAACGAGTACGACTAGATAAAGATGCATCCAATTTACTGTCATGCAAAGTGTGCACCAGCCATTTTGGCATACCTCTAGCCTGCTCATTTTCAGCCCTTTCCTCATCAAGTACATCATGTACATCTGCATCAGTAATAGGCTGTTCTAAAACATTTTCAGAAACCCCCATAGGCTGTACATTTGCCTCATTGGAACTTACATTCGTATTTCCACCACTGAAAAGAGGCAACAAAGTGTCATAAATGTCCTGTGAGCTTACATTACTGTCTCTAGTACATGACAGCAAGGGTTGAACAGAATCTTCCACAAACACTACATCCCGTGAAACCAAAATACGTTTTGTTTGCGGATGATACAACCTGTAACCTTTGCTTTCAGCACTATAACCAACAAAAATACATTTGACAGCCTTATCATCCAATTTTCTGCGCTGCACTTGTGGCACCAAAGCATATGCCAAACAACCAAAAACACGCATGTGCTCAATAGAAGGTTTTCTATCATGCCATGCTTCATATGGAGTAATAGACTGCAAAGCTTTCGTAGGACACCTGTTAAGTACATAAGTGGCACACATGATGGCCTCAAGCCAAAAAGAATGCGGCAAAGCTTGACTTTTGACCATACATCGTGCCATTTCCGTTAGTGACCTGTTTTTCCTCTCAGCAACACCATTTTGCTGAGGTGTATAAGGCACTGTACATTGGTGTTTTATCCCACGACTAGCCAGAAATGCATTAAATTCATGAGACATATACTCCCCCCCTCGATCGGAACGGAGGGTGCCCATAGTACATTTTGAGACATTTTCAGCCATAGCCAAAAATTGTTTGAAGCACATAAAAACTTCGGACTTTGCTTTAAGCGGAAATACCCATGCATGCCTGGAGTAATCATCAATGAAAGTCACGAAGTACAGGTAATTGCCCAAGGACGGAGTTTGCATGGGCCCACAAACATCACTATGCACAAGCTGCAACCTGCATGTGGCCCTAACTGAACCATCCTTTGGAAACTTAGAACGCTGCATTTTACCCAGAATACAGCCTTCACAAACATGTTTGATAGGTGCTTCAAGAGGCGGCAAAGAAGCAACCATATCAGATTTCTGCAAACGCAGCATCCTTAACATCCCAACGAGCTTGTTCTGCTGTAGGCAAAACAACTCTAACAGCTGCAATCCTTGCAGCAAGACCTGCAACATCCTCAATATCGCCTACATCTTCAGAACCAGGACGTACATCAATGCCCTGCACAATGTTCCAGACACCTTTTGACACAAGAACGTGTTGCATCATATAAGCCCACATAGGGTAGTTGTCCCCATCCAACCTGTCCTCAGCAGCAAACATCTTGAACACATCTGTGTTGTTGTTGTCAGCCATGGTAAATGCTGCACCTGATGTGAAAACTGCCCGAAAATAGGAGAAATGGAGCGGGAACAACTTGTGCTATATAGCACAAACCGTAGAAGACTATAAGGCACTTGTTATGCAGAAAACGGCACTGACAAAAAATCTGCACAAAATGACGAAATAACCTGTGCAGTACTGCCCGTAGTGGAAACGGAGGCCGAAATGAGCCCAAATCAAAATTCTGAGCAGACCAAGCTCTTCGAGCTTTCCCAAAATATTTGTCGACCTGCGAACGCTTGCCAAAGCTCACTGAAATCGGAGAAAGTGAGCAGGCGTGTGCTGGAGCAGCTGGCGACTAAGCCCGGGAGGACGTGACCTGCTCTGATACCAATTGTTGGAATTAGGGTTGCAGAGAAACACACACAGCTTGGAGAAGACGAAGGAAGCTCAAGGCACACAATAGAGAGTGTGTTACTTTGTGTGCAATGGAAAGATAGATAGCCCTAGAGTGATGGGCGTATATACAATGCACGGGGGAAAAAACCTCCTAAAGAGGGAAAAAATGCCCCGGCGGTCCTAGTGTGTTCACACACATCACTACCACATGTATATGGTAACAATTTTTATACTGTCCAATGTGATTTTCCCTTTTGGTGCAAGGAACTAGTAAGTTGAGTTGAAGGAAGGCATAATGTGCTTGAAAAGTTCAATTTTAGGTTCATCTCATCTTTTCCAGGGTTTTGGAGTGCAACAATAGCCTAATTATGCAAAAAAAGGGTGGCCACAAGGGCCCACATATGGCCCATCCAGCAGTTTTGGATGGCTCACTACGCGCGCTTGTGGCCACCCCTTTTTATGCATTATATGGCCTTGTCTGCACCCCAGGATACCAATTTTTTTTTAGATTAAGTGAAAGCAAATCTTTATGCAACATGACAGTACAAATTCCACTTCTTTTCACTCAGATGTAATTAGAGCTCCCCCCCCTCCCCCCCCTTTTCTTTGTGTTCAAAGGTCCGGAGCATTCACTATGTAAATTTTTCCTATATCACGTGCGTTCACTAGAATGGATTAAAAGTACCCCTTATAGGCCTTATCTACACATGTTTCTGCAACTTTACAAGAATATAAAATCCCTTCTGTTGAACACATGTGCTATGTTACATATACTTTAGTGAACTCCCCATGTCAACGGCCTCATAAATCCTGTGCACTAAACATTAAACACTAGAAATCGACCAAACAAGGAGCCAATTTTTACTTCCTTGTGTCCACCTAGTGTTCTTGTGAAACATTGCTAATGATATATATTCAACATCCCCAAATGAGGACATCTTGACAAAGTTTATGATCCACTTTAATAAGAATAACCATTAATGATTAAACTGAAATCAAAATATTGCTTGAATTTCTTCAAGGTGGAGTGATTAAGACTTGCGACTTGAATCATCGTACAAGCAAATCAAAATATCCATAAAAGTAAACAATATTTCTCAGATTTGTATGAAACTTCAGTAATCTAAATTAAATACTCTCACTCAATGCGACACCATTTAACAAAAAAACATATTTATATTGCATTTATAGAGGAATCCAGCCTCATGAAAAATAATTACAAATGGAGACAATGTTGTTACTGTTAGGCTTATCTTACAAGTATTTGTCTTCCTTATTTAGAGATTCATATACACTTGAGTATTTGTGTGTCTATGACACTAGGGAAGATAGTAGTACTATATGGATGGCTTCTATGAGAGCTCCTAGAGAGTCCCTATTGGTTCAAGATTCTAAAAAACACCTACTATTCTTATCAAAATCTTTTAACATGGTAGTGAAAGGTTCCTTAAGGAACAAAAATAGAGTGATTTCCATCTCTGCACATGGTTGCTTGCTCATGTCCTCTTAAAACAAGTTGAATCTGTAAGTAAACAAAAGATTATGTGAGCACAAAGTTATAAAGTACAAAATGATATCATTCCAATTATCTAATGACAATTATACGAAGAATAAATTACAAGAAAAATCTTTGACGACTCTCCATAGATAACACAACTTACTTACATTGTGAGACTCAAATCACATGCTACACAACTATGGATGGCGCACCAAAGTCATCAACAAAATAGCACCACCCAGTGTTTTTAGGTGTGAAGCCTAAACACTGAAATCCATAAAGAGGTTAATTCTCTCCAGCATGATAAACTTAAAGATGGAGATGATGTTAAGCTCTGAATGTAAGCTACAAGGGTAGTTTTCTTACCATTCTATCTTTATGTTGGAGATGAACCCTTGCAATGCCCACACGATATTCACACCTCCTATTGTTGTGGTATGCAACTCATGTGAGCTCATACTTTTGCCACCTTCGGGAGTAGAGGTTTCCATGTAGTGTGAGTGAATGAAAGTAGAAGGAGTAAAATCTTGTTTCATGTTGTAATGGAGATGAGAGAAGGGAGAGGAGCTAACTTGGTGTGAAACTATGTGGTGGGTAAGGGGAAGAGATGGAGGAGGAGCTTGCTTGGTGCTACAATGGAGGTGGGAGAAAGCTAGCAGAGAGATAATGATGGACTATAGGGAGTGCATGTGGTTGTTGCAGCAATGGAGAGCTCGGAAAAAGGTTTGTAGAGAGAGAAAAACACTTTTTAGCTATAGAATAGGTTTGGAAAGACTTTGGAGGGTGAAAATGATGTTTTGATTTGTTTTTTTAGAAAAATCAATTTTTTGGATTTTTTAGTGCACGTTTTTAACTTTTGAAGGTCAAAAATACTTTTTTGACCATGAAATAGGTTTGGGGACCTTTTAAGGAGGGAAAACTTGAAATTTGAAATTTTTTGAAAAGTTGAAATTTTTAGTGTATTTTTAAATCCGGGCCAAAAAGTGGGGGAAAAGAGGTCAAAGTGGTCCCCCCCCCCTCTTTCCCCTAGCCACCTCCCTTACCTTCTCACTAGGTAAGAGACAATTAAGAGGTGTAAGGCTACCTTGTCCCCCTACTTTTTTGAGGGTATAGAGTGTGTCCACCACCCTCTTCCTATTGGCTGACCTCTAATTAACCTTAATCCCAAAGGGCCCCTAGAGGGTTCATATTTTTCCTAATGATTTTGAAACATACTTTTGTATGTTTACTTTTCATGGTAGACCAACATAAATACATTTCTACTCCTTGAAGAGTAGATTATGGATTCCCTTTTTGCTCCGCATAAGGAGAAGTATGGGATTCATACATGACTTTCTTATTGTATGGGTGAGTAACACATAATCCATTGCCGTTTGGAAGATAACCATCCTTCAAGGTGAATGGTTTTTTTTCTCTTCCCTAATGCAAAGGCTGTAATTACATACTTAATGTTTTGGTCAATAGCATACTCATCTATCATAAAAGATAGATCATTGTGAGTTGCTATAGACACCACATTTACCCTTGGTCATTGTGAAAGTGCATCAACCACTTGATTGTGCTTGCTAACAATGTGAGCAATATGAAATTTAAATTGCAAAAGAAAAATTTCCCACCTCATTTGTTTGTCCGAGAGCTTGGTTTGCTTCACGAAGTTCTTGAGGCTTTGTGATCCATTCGTAGGATGAATGGAGTCCCCAAGAGATACTGTTTCCACATGTTTAGGGCATATAGAATAGCTAGTAGCTCTTTTTCATATTTTCCCAATACTCACTTATCGAAGTCGAGTTTGACTCTCATATGCTATGGCATGCCCTTCTTGAAGCAAAATAGCTCGAAGGCAATCACCACAAGCATCACATTGGACCTCAAATGTTGTTGAGAGATCTAATAGTGTGAGCACATGTTGAGAGATAAGCTTCTCCTTAAGCTTCTCAAAAGCTTCTTGCACTTTTTGCAGTCCATGAATACTTCGCATTCTTTTTTTGTTAAGTTATGTAGTAGACTTGCTAATAGCGATAAGTTTTTTTTAATGAAGCATCTATAGTATGCACACAAACCAATAAAGCTTCGTACCTCCTGTAGATTCCTTGTATTAGGCCATCCTCTTATTATCTGTAACTTTGTTAATTCCATACGGATGCCATCCTTAGAGATAATGTGACCTAACTATTGAATCTCTTGTAGGAAAAATTCACTTTTCTTTTGATTAATTAAAAGCTTATTCTCTCTCACAACTTGAAAGATTACCTGGAGGTGTCGCTTGTACTCCTCAAGAGAATTTGAGTGGCCTGAAGATTTTTGTCCATCATGAGTTTGAATGCGTCTGGACATTTGTCAGGCCAAAACTTTGTAAATTATCAAATAGATCTTCTACGCGCGGCACGGGAAATCTATTTTTGATAGTAATATTATTTAGTGCTCTATAGTCGACACACATGTGATATGTGTTGTCTTTCTTTTACACTAAAAGCAATGGTGAACAAAATGGAGAGATGCTAGACCTCACCATCCCTTTTTGCACCAATTCATGCACTCCTCATGACCTCCTCTTGTTGAGCTTGTGAATATTAGATAAATAGAATCAATAAAGACTGAATTTAAGCATAAGAACAACTCTTTGCAAGTGTTGTAACTGATAAAAAGACACTCAAATACAAAACGTAATGTCCCTAGATATAGGGATCTCAAAAAGGGGGTAAATCCTATATCTAGGGAGTGATTGTAGAGATATAGAAAAGGGTCCAATAAGAGAGAGAGAGAGGCTGGAAGACTACGCTAAACTTAGAGTGATTTAAGGAGAGAATTGAGAGTGCTAAAGGTAAAAAGGCCCTGGAGATCAAAAGACCCTTTAGCCTTATTGTGAAGATTTAAACTAGGACTAAGGTACTCCTAGGCTAGCGCATTAGGCTTGATCTCCAACAAACCCTCCTTCAAGTTGATGACCTAGCACAACAAAAAAAGCTTTGTGATACACCTACTCAAGGTTCATTCTAGGGATACAACACACTTATAATTGTGTGGTTCTCTTAGATGGATACAATAAGAGAGTTCATCCAGCTTAGGAAGATACTAGGTAGACTAAAAGAAGGTGTTTTGAGACACAAAAAGACTTTTGCCTAGCTTGTATAGACCCTTGGAAGGCCCATTCTTCATCTATATGCACAAGGTTGGCCTCATCTGAGGCAGTCTTTTCTTCATCTGCATCTTTTAAATCTGACTCTTTGATGTACATTCCTTTTATCCTTTGTTTAAGAAAACATGATTCCTCTGTGCGATTGCCTTTGCCACAAAATGTGCATATAGTGCCCTTTTTGGAGTCTTTAAATGATGTGTTCCTTTGAGGTTCCCTTGAGCTGTTTCCTTTGTAGAATGGTCATTGACTTCTGTTGCCCTCCTTACTTTGAGTAAGGTATGCTCCTTGTATTTCAAAGTGTTCATGCTTCTTATGGATTCTTCTTTCTTCTTCTAAGAGAGATGCCTCCACCTCAGCTAAGATAGGTGTGGGGAGATTTGTTAGGGTGGTAACAAGGCTAGAATACTCATCAAGAGTTGAAATGCTTTTGATAAGAACAAATTTCCGATTCATCAAAATAATAAATGTTTTTACAATGAAAGCTCCAAAAAATTATATCCGAGTTAGCTTGCTGGTAACACTTGTTACAATACAATTTTTGTGTTCCTTGTGACCTAGGTGATGCAATGAAGACGGAAATCTTCATGCATCACAAGTATAACATAAACTTTGAGGAAAACATTAACTATCCCAAGCCTCAGTCCCAAGACCTCAAACACCTTCGAAGGTGGAGAGAGCTAGCAGGGAATGAGGGTAGGGAAGAGGCAGAAGAAACATTTCATAGGAGAAAGAACTAGTTCCTCACTTATAATCACTCTTCTTGCTAGCATACATAATAGCATAGTAATGAAGATGGAGAAGATGGCAAGCTTAAGAATTGAAGCATGGAAGCATGGCTCTTGATTGGATTTTGATTCCATAGCCAAGAGTGTTGGTGTAGGCTCTTACTTCTCACAAGCTTGGAGAAGGAGGTGGAGTTCCTCAACTTTCACCAAGTGAGAATGAATCCGCAAAATGAGTGTGTGTGTGTGTGTGTGTGTGTGTGTGTGTGTGTGTGTGTGTGTGTGGTGTATATCCCCCTAGCACCCCCCTTGCTTGCTTGGGGCGACTTGTAACTTTTCCACATGCTGCAAGCTCATTGGAACCCTCTCCTTCTAGCCAATCACATGCTGTATGCATTCAAGTACATGGGTAGTCTTTTGACAAGTGTCCTCCTTACCCCTGAGAGAGAGAGAGAGAGAGAGAGAGAGAGAGAGAGAGAGCTTGAAAATATCTAGATATTTGTTGCTGGATGGAACTAGAAGCTCATTGGACCCCTCTTTAGCCCAACCAATAGCATTCAAGTACACCATATGGTTAAGCATAGGGAGAGTCTGACATGTGTCTTATGTGCCCTTTGAAAACGGGGTGCCCTTTGGGTGAGTGGAGTTAAGTCAAAGATTCCTCTAACTTTGGGACTTTCATGCATAGGAAGCTTTTCAAGCACCTTCCTCATTAAGTTTGTAGGGTCTCTTTTTTACTCAAGCACCTTACCCCCCATGTATGGGAAGCTTCTCAAGCACCTTCCTTATTAAGTTTGTAGGGTCTCTTTTTGACTCAAGCACCTTACCCCCCATGTATGGGAAGCTTCTCAAAACCCTTCTCATTAGGTTTGTAGGGTCTGTTTTTGACTCAAGCACCTTACTCCCCATTAAGTATGACAAGTACCTCAAGTACCTAAGTCATTATGCATGATAAGCACCTCAAGGACCTTAGTCATCAAGCAGGCACCTTAGTCATCAAGCACGACAAGCACCTCAAGCTTAGGTCGGGTTCCCACCTCAAGCTCAGCCCTAGCCTGCCTAAGGTCAAAGGACTTTTAAGACTAACCATTGGAGGTCTTTAATGAAGCTAACCCTAAGGTCTTTTAAGCTCCATTGGATGCACATTGCTCTTTGATAGACTACCTCCTTTTGGACCCTTATTGAGATGTAACCATCTCTCCTCTTGTTCCCCTGCTGAGGTAAGTTTAGAATCACTTATTGCACATTTCTCTTTGATAGACCATCTCCTTTTGGAGCCCTATTGAGATGCACCCATCTCTCCTTTTGGTCCTGTGTTGAGATAGGTCTAGAAGCACATGTCTCTATTCTAACTCTTGTTCCCGTTTATTCTCCCACATTTGATTAGTTTAATATGAGAAAATCAATTGATTTTATGAGATTACCTCTCTCTTGAAATCATAGTTGTCCTCGACTATGAGGTAGAGAAGATAAAGCCCAGTCATTAGTCCATGTTACTTAGCGGGTAGAGGATCCCTTTTTACCCTTCAACATCATTCCAAGATGGATGACTAATCCATTTGGTGCTTGGGAGACATAGTTTCCGCAAGCATGTTTGCTCTTTAGTCCATATCATACTTCCAAAGTAGAGTGACAAGTTCTACTTGGTGTTTGGGAGACGTCGTCACCACAAACATGATTCTAAGCATGCATACTAGTTAAATTTGTGCACAATAAAAAGAGAACTAGTCGTATAAGACACAAATATTTTTCATTTAAAATGCATTTTGATATGCTTACTGTAGTGCAACATTGTAAGCATTGACAAGGTTCATAGTATCCTTAAGCTAGGTTCCTTGCATCCATTCAGCATCTTTAAAAGGATGATTCTTTAACTTAATAAGATACCGTCAGATAATCTTACTTTTTCTTAATACCTTGTCTTCATGTCATAGGATGGACTCAGATTGAAGTACTTGATCTCCGATTTTTGGAGGGTCTGCAACTATTGCTTCTTTTGATGGCGCTCCTTTGTAAGGCTTACATAGGCTCTTATGGAAAACATGGTGTATGAGCCAATGGTTGGGGCAACTTTAATTGATAAGCCATCTCCTTGATTGGCTTAATAATTTAAAAAGAAACATACTATCGTTTTGCTAGATTAGCATAATACTCTTGGTGGCCCATAGGATTCTTGCTTGTAGTATGCCCCCGGGGTAGTCACTTATCAAAAGAACCCTATATCATGTGCGTTCAAGAGGTAATTAATAATACCCCAATATACATACTATACTTATACCGTGAGCTTATTTAAACAACCCCCACCCCCCTCTGTATGTATACATTTTTATACATTTTAGTCTTTTAATAATCCTCTCCGGTTAACTCACGTGATATCATACACATTCTAAAAAGTGACCGCCTCGGGAGTATGCCTTGGACGAGCCTTGAGAAACTTCAACAAGACCCAATCATGTTTCTTAAAGGCTAAGGCTCTTCTATGCTTATTAGCAGAAGCCCTTTTTGCCTTTTCTTTGAGATGGATATAACCTCTTTACATTTGGAAAATATTCTTGTGATTCTCGGTTATATTCATCAGCAGTGAAGATCTTTCCCCATAGAAGTATGTACAATATCATTGTACGCATACTCTATAAGAGGTAGGTACTTCTATCATTGAGAACATTGATCTACTTCCATGACATAGGTTTTTAATATATCAAGAATCATTAGATTAGTTATTTCACTTTGGGCATCCATTTGTGGATGATAGGCCGAAAGAGAAATTTAATCTACTTCTTAGATTCTCAAAGAGAACCTTCTAGAAATTACTGGTCATTCTAGGATCTTTGTCCGACACTATGGGTGTTGGAAATTCACGATGCTTGAAAATTCAAGATCTAGAGAGGGTTTCCATTTGATGTGCCTTAATAGTCTTTTTGACAGGCATAGAGTGTGTTTTCTTGTTAATTTTGTGAGACTGAAAAAAATCCAAGTTGCTTCCCTCGCAACTTTCGGTATACCGCGCATTTTGAAACATAATCTTGTATGTTTACTTTTCATGGTAGACCAACATAAATATATTTCTACTCCTTGAAGGGTAGATTATGGATTACCTTTTTGCCCCGCATAAGGAGAAGCATGGGATTCATACATGACTTTCTTATTGTATGGGTGAGTAACACATAGTCTATTGCCATTTGAAGGATAACCATCCTTCAAGGTGAATGGTTTTTTTCTCTTCCCTAATACAAAGGCTGTAATTATATATTTAACATTTTGGTCAGTAGCATACTCATCTATCATAAAAGATAGATCATTTTGGGTTGCTATAGACACCACATTTACCCTTGGTCGTTGTGAAAGTGCATCAACCACTTGATTGTGCTTGTCAACAATGTGAGCAATATGAAATTTAAATTGCAAAAGAAAAATTTCCCACCTCATTTGTTTGTTGGAGAGCTTGGTTTGCGTCATGAAGTTCTTGAGGCTTTGTGATCCATTCGTAGGATGAATGGAGTCCCCAAGAGATAGTGTTTCCACATGTTTAGGGCATATAGAATAGCTAGTAGCTCTTTTTCATATTTGCGCAATACTCACTTATCGAAGTCAAGTCTTTGAATTTCATATGCTATGGCATGCCCTTCTTGAAGCAAAATAGCTCGAAGGCAATCACCACAAGCATCACATTGGACTTCAAATGTCGTTGAGTGATCTAATAGTGTGAGGGTAGTGTGAGTACATGTTGAAACTTCTCAAAGCTTCTCCTTAATCTTCTCAAAAGCTTCTTGCACTTTTTGCAGTCCATGAATACTTCATCTTCTTTTTTTGTTAAGTCATGTAATAGATTTTTTATAGCGATAAGTTTTTTTTAATGAAGCATCTATAGTATGCACACATGCCTATAGAGTTTCGTACCTCCTGTAGATTCCTTGGATTAGGCCATCCTCTTATTATCTCTAACTTTGTTAATTCCATACGGATGCCATCCTTAAGATAATGTGACCTAACTATTGAATCTCTTGTAGGAAAAATTCACTTTTCTTTTGATTAATTAAAAGCTTATTCTCTCTCACAACTTGAAAGATTACCTGGAGGTGTCGCTTGTACTCCTCAAGAGAATTTGAGTGGCCTGAAGATTTTTGTGCATCATGAGTTTGAATGCGTCTGGAAATTTGTCAGGCCAAAACTTTGTAAATTATCAAATACATCTTCTACGCGCGGCATGGGAAATCTATTTTTGATAATAATCTTATTTAGTGCTCTATAGTCGACACACATGTGATATGTGTCGTCTTTCTTTTTCACTAAAAGCAATGGTGAACAAAATGGAGAGGAGCTAGACCTCACCATCCCTTTTTCTACCAATTCATGCACTTGCCTCATGATCTCCTCTTGTTGAGCTTGTGAAACTCGATAAGGAGGCTTGTTAGACAGTGAGCTTCCTGGTAGGAGCTCAATTGCATGGTCATTATCCCTCATTTTAGAGGTAGCTCACTAGGGATGTCATCAATGAAAACATCTTAGGATACATTTAGAAAAATAGACAACTCTAATTCCTCTTGATTCCGTTTATTGCAAGGATATGGTGTTCCCCAACTCATTAGCATCTATGTACATGCTCTTTTCCCTGTAGGTGAAGTACATTCTCCTTTCAAGGAGATTCATGTTGGAAGCCATGCAGTTATACCATGCTGCCCCAACGATTAACATTCTCATGTTTGAGAGGGGAGATGAAGAAATCCTTTTTGTCCACATAGATTTGGACATGAAGCCTCAATTTTGTAATTAAGGGAGTAATTGAGAGGTCTTGTCCCTTGATAGCGCCATCAGATTTCAATGTATCTCCCATCTTGTGGGCTTGTATGCCTAGCTTGGTGGTCAACTCCATGGATATGAAGTTGTGATTTGAAACACGGTCAAACAAAAAAAAAGGCATCATGCTCTTGCATCTTCCCCAAGCATAGGAAAGGAGAAATCCTTGGCAATGAGAATCCTCTTTTGGAGCTTCAAACATAGAGGCTCTAGGAGTCTCATTGCGGGCAATTCTCTTGGGGCAAGGACGATAACCATGGCCTTGCTCCCCACACTTGAAACATTTGTGGTCCTTATGAAAAGATTCTAGCTCTTAGGAGAGAGTTTATATTTACCTTTGTAAACTCCCTTCTCCTTGGACCGATTGTTGTTGTTATTGGAATAGCCCTGGTAAGATTTTTGGGCATTTGTTTTCCCCTTGGTATCACTTTTTTCTTATGTTCCATGGGATTGACATTATGTCTAGCCCTTGTTGGAAATTGATGCACAACTTGCAACCATGGTGTGGTGGATTACTTTGGTGATAGAACCAGGCCGTTGAGAGTTGACATACTCAGCCATCTCTTTGGGTAATCCAGCACAGAATTGTTGCTTTTTGCTTGGCAAAGTCTATCTTTTGAAAGATAGTAGCCTTGAGATGTAAATCCCAAAGCTTGTCCACATATTTATGGATAGACTCATGAGAGAGAGAAGCTTTAAACTTCACCATTTGGTAAGCACTTTGTCCTTTGCATCACTTGCAAGGAATTGCTTCATGATGGAAACTCGTAGAGTTTTCCATGTGTTTGGGGCTTTGCCGTTGCCAGGAAGGCTAGCCCTTGACAAGCCAATTTTTGGAAGTGCATAGCTACATGGCATAGCTTGGAGGACTCCGTGAAGCCCTCGTCTCCAAAGGCCACATCAAATTGTTGGATGAAGGCCAATACTTTGTAGGTAGCACCAAAGGTGCCATCATAGGTGAGAAAATCGATACTCTTTCCTCCCTCTTTAAACGTCTTTAGCTTTTGTGACATTTTCCATGCAGGGTAAGATTTGCGATGTCCTCCCCTCTTGTATGCTCTAGGAGAATAACTATTGCTTTTTTCAGAAGAGGAGGAAGGTGAAGAAGAAGGAGAAGATGGTGACCTCTATCTTGCCCTTTTCTTCCTTTGTTTCCTCTCTTCATTTTTGGAGTGACGAAGAGAAAGTCTATGGGCTAACCATTTCCTCTTGGGAGGAGTTGGCGATCGTTTAGTCCGCATTCTTTGTGGAGCCACATCTTCGGAGGAATTTAGGGATTCAATACTTCTTGATCTTTGGATTCCTCCTCTCATATAAGAGAGAGTCTTCTTTTGGGGGGTCTCATCAAGAGGCCTCTTAAGCTCTTTCTCCTCTTGGAAAGGAAAGGAAATCCCATAAGCATGAAGTTGTTGAGTAACTTTGGATTGCAAAGCGGGGTTGGCCATAGCTTGTTGCAACCTAGTGACAAGGTAATTGACAAACATGGGGGCATCATCATTAGCACCTTCATGTGCAAAATCAAAGTTATCAATGTTCAGTCTACTCTCTTGGTTATTGTTAGACATGTTAATTAAACTTATTTGTTTACTTAGTTAATGCTTTGGCAATTCAAAACCTTAGTTGCTACTCCTCTTAGCCTTTGAAAATAGGCACTTAAGTATCTACACCCACGGATCGAATTGGTTAATTATAGAGAGCAGTGGAGTGAGTTTAACATAGCGAAGTTGCCGAGAGATAGCTCCTTTTGGACTTCTTATGGCTTAATAATGGTAAAGCCGTAGGCAAGTTTAAAAAGACTCCATTTTTAAGACCAAAGCTCCTCAGGTGTGCACCATATCCCACATAGTGGGCTCAACAAAACCGATAATAGATCCCAGTCCCACTTACCCTAATATGAATAACAAAAACAACCATTAAAAGGCTACTTAAGGACCTCTCTTCTTAAGCAAGAAAAGAGAAACCAAATGCTCTCATACCAATGTAATGGAAATACGAATTAGGATATTGGATAAAGCACTTTTGTGAGATTACTTTTGTGAGCATAGCGGGTGAACTTAATTGATGGTAGGAACATAAACATGGCTCCTAGGTAACTTGGCATGAACAATACTTTTGCAAGAGAGAGAGTTTAGAGAACATGACAACAATTGAGGACCAGATTCATACGGAGCCGGTCCCCCCTCCAATAGGCATTTGTATTATAGTTTCTCCCATCAAGAGAGACTTGGTACAATACAATCTTTGTGTTCCTTGTTGTGACCTTGGTGATGCAATGAAGATGGAAATCTTCATGCGTCACAAGCATAACATAAATTTTGTAGAAAGAATTATCCCAAGCCTCAGTCCCAAGGCCTCAAACACCTTGGAAGGTGGAGAGAGCTAGCAGGGAATGAGGATAGGGAAGAGGAAGAAGAAACATTCCATAGAAGAAAGAAATAGTTCCTCACTTATCATCACTCTTCTTGCTAGCATACATAATAGCATAGTAATGAAGATGGAGAAGATGGCAATCTTAATAATTGAAGCATGGATCTTGGTTGGATTTGCATTCCATAGCCAAGAGTGTTGGTACAGACTCTTACTTCTCACAAGCTTGGAGAAGGAGGTGGAGTTACTCAACTTTCACCAAGTGTGAATGAATCCACAAAATGAGTGTGTGTGTGTGATGTATATCCCCCTATCACCCCCCTTGCTTGCTTGGGGCGACTTGTAACTTTTCCACATGCTACAAACTCATTGGACCCCTCTCCCTCTAGCCAATCACATGCTGCATGCATTCAAGTACATGGGTAGTCTTTTGACAAGTGTCCTCCTTACCCCGTAGAGAGAGAGAGAGAGAGAGAGAGAGAGCTTGAAAATATCTAGATATTTGTTGCTGGATGGAACTAGAAGCTCATTGGACCCCTCTTTAGCCCAACCAATAGCATTCAAGTACACCATGTGGTTAAGCATAGGGAGAGTCTGACATGTGTCCCATGTGCCCTTTGAAAAAGGGGTGCCCTTTGGGTGAGTGGAAAGTTAAGTCAAAGATTCCCTTGAGTTTGGGACTTTCATACATAGGAAGCTTCTCAAGCACCTTCCTCATTAAGTTTGTAGGGTCTCTTTTTGACTCAAGCACCTTACCCCCCATGTATGGGAAGCTTCTCAAGAACCTTCCTCATTAAGTTTGTAGGGTCTCTTTTTTACTCAAGCACCTCACCTCCCGTGTATGGGAAGCTTCTTAAGCACCTTCCTCATTAAGTTTGTAGGGTCTCTTTTTGACTCAAGCACCTTACCCCCCATTATGTATCAAGCACCTCAAGTACCTAAGTCATCACGCATGACAAGCACCTCAAGCACCTTAGTCATCAAGCACGACAAGCACCTCAAGTTTAGGTCGGGCCCACATCAAGCTCAGCCCTAGCTTGCCTAAGGTCAAAGGACTTTTAACACTAACCATTGGAGGTCTTTAATGAAGCTAACCCTAAGGTCTTTTAAGCTCCATTAGATGCACATTGCTCTTTGATAGACTACCTCCTCTTGGACCCTTATTGAGATGTAACCATCCCTCCTCTTGCTCTCCTACTGAGGTAAGTCTAGAAGCACTTATTGCACATTTCTCTTTGATAGACCATCGCCTTTTGGATCCCTATTGAGATGCAACCATCTCTCCTTTTGGTCCCTTGTTGAGATATGTCTAGAAGCACATGTCTCTATTCTAACTCTTGTTCCCGTTTATTCTCCCACATTAAATGATTAGTTTAATATGAGAAAATCGTTCGGTAAAGTTAGATATTATATTTTATGACACATCCCTTCTCGTTGCACCTACGGCTTGTGTCTCCAAAGTAGCACTGCTTCCTGATGAGGGAAGTAGTCACGTATGTGAAGTAGTGCAATCACGTATGCAATGGAAATGGATTATGAACTTTGAGAATAGCATAATTAAGAGAATTAGAGTGAGCATTTTCATGAGACTACTTTGAGAACATAGAGGTAAACTTAATTAGCGGTAGCAACATAACCATTATACTTTAGTAACTTGGCATGAACAATTCTTTTGCAAGAGGGAGAGTTAGAGAACTTGACAACGGTTGATGATTGGATTTATGTGGAGCCACGGTCCCCTCTCCAAAAGGCTTTTGTATTATATTTTCTCCCATCAAGAGATACTTGGTACAATACAATCTTTGTGTTCCTAGTGACCTAGGGGATTGAATGAAGATGGAAAGCTTCATGCATCATGGGCATAACATAAACTTGTAAAAGCATTAACCATCCCTCGCCTTAGTCCCAAGGCCTCAAACACCTTCAAAGGTGGAGAGAGCTAGCGGAGAATGAGGGTAGAGAAGAGGAAGAAGAAATAACATCATTCGTGAAAGAGACAATTCCTCACTTATCATCACTCTTCTTGCATAGCATAGCATAATAACATAATAATGATGATGAAGAAGATGGAAAGCTTAAGCATTGAAGCATGGATCTTGGTTTGATTTTCATTCCATAGCCAAGAGTGTTGGTGTAGTCTCTCAACTTCTCAACAAGCTTGGAGAAGGAGATAGAGCTCTTACACTTTGCCAAGCAAGAATGAGCATGTGAGTGTGTGTGTGTGTGAGAGAGAGTATACCCCCCAAGAACATTCCCATCTTGCTTTGATTGACCTCCCCCTTGTAGCTCATGCGGAAATTTGATTGGACCCCTACAAGCCTAGCCAATCACATGCATAGTGTATATCAAGAAACTATGCTAGCCTTGGGACAAGTGTTCCCCTTTCCCCTTTGAGAGAGAGGACTTGATAAATGCGGCCTCTTGAGAGGCCAACCAATAGGCTTTAGGCACCTTATGAGGGAAACATGGGAGGAACTTGACATCTCCCTTGTTGCTTCTTTAGACAAGGTTTGATTTGTGTGAGGGTGTGTGTTTTCTCTCTCATACTCCTACAATAAGGGCTCGCCCCCCCATGAGTAGGGATTGTGGTTGACTTTGGGAACACCTTAAGCCTCTCAAGCAAGTTAGTCATGGAGAACCCCCGGGGGACTCACTCTATATACAAATAGGATGCCACCTACGAGCGGATAACTTTGATAAAATCCCTATATATGACTCATATTAGGGAATATGACCCCCTTTTCTACTCTTATACGATAATCAATGTAGAAAACTATCATACCCCTATCTTACATATAAAATTTAGGTCTCACATGATCTAACTGAGTAAAATTAGTCAAAGAGCATGCAATATAGTGATTGTACACGTACTAAAGAACCATTTCTAATGATAACTAGATGTACCCTCAATGTGTCTTAATTTGACTTTCAAACTATGTGCCCCTTTAGCATGCACTCTAGCTACTCGTCCAATTTTGACCCATCTAACAAGTTTATTGACTAACAAGTTCAAGGGAAAACTCTTTTGGGAATCATTTTGAAACACAAAAACTTTCTCTCATTTTTCCTTTTTCTCACCCCCCCCCCCCCCCCCAAAAATAAATATGATACCCCCTCTCTTATTTTTAATCTTGGGAGATAAATTATTGGGGACCTACCCCTAAATTATACGCTTATATAACTTGTAAAAGAACCCCCCTCCCCTACACTTACGTGGTGCGGTAAGTTTTCCATGGTGAATCCCTCGAGGGAGAACCTTTGTACCTTAGTCATTAAGCGCCTCAAGCACCTTAGTCAGCAAGCACGACAAGCACCTCAAGCTTGGGCTAGGCTCCCACCTCAAGCACATTCCTAGCTTGCCTAATGTCTAAAGACTTTTAACACTAACCTTGGGATTTATTTAATGAAGCTAACCCTAAGGTCTTTAAGCTCCAATAGCTAACCTTGCTCTTTGACATACCATCTCTCATTTGGACCCCTTTAACCTTGGCCTCGTGTTGAGATATATCCATAAGCACATGTCTATATTCTAACCCTTGGTCCCATTTATTCTCTCACATTAAATGATCAGTTTAATATGAGAAAATCATTTTGGTTGGTGAGATATTATATTTTTTGACATTACCCCTCTCTTGAAATCATAGTCATCCTCGACTATGAGGTAGAAGAGAAAGCCTTAGTCATTGGTCGCTGTTTCTTAGCGGGTAGAGGATCCCTTTTTACTGTACAAAATCATTTCAAGATGGATGACTAATCCATTTATGGCTTGGTAGACATAGCTTCCGCAAGCATGTCTACTCTTGAGCAGGGATTTCATTAACGTGATCACGAATACGTGATCACGTTAATAACGTTGAGTGATCACATTTCAAAATATGTGAACACGTTAAATATTCACGTGACTTCCCTTTAACTTATAAAAATTGTCCAATTCAATCTTGGTGGGCTTGGTTTAGCGCTCTTATAGTTTCCCAATGAGCCAGTCAAGAAAAAAACATACCCCGACATGGTTTTGATGGATTTCCACGTCACCGTTTATCGGATTTTTTGTGATCACATTAATTATGATTATGTGAATGTGATAATAAACATTGTGATCACAAGAAATTTCACGTGATCACGTAAGTATTAAATCCCTGCTCTTGAGTCCATTTCATTCTTCCAAAGTAGAGTGACAAATTCTACTTGGTGTTTGAGAGACGTCTTCATCACAAACATGATTCTAAGCATGCATACTACTTAAATTTTCACACAATAAAAAGAGAATTTTTATTATAAGACAAAGACATTGATCATTACATGACAAAGAAATTGATCATTTAAAAGAAACATGTACATTTGCCTACTCTAATGTAGCATTGTAAGCATTGACAAGGTTCATACTATCCTTAAGCTGTATTCCTTGCATCCATCTAGAATCTTCAAAAGGATAATTTTTGAACTTAATAAGACACCATCGGATAATCTTACCATGTCGTAGTACGTTGTCCTCATGCCCAAGGATAGATTCGGGTTGTAGCACCTCTTCTTGGTCTTCGATTTTTGGGGGGTCTTCAATAATTGGTTCACTTGGTGGCTCTCCTTTGTAGGGCTTAAGTAGGCTCCCATGAAAAGCATTGTGTATGAGCCAATGTTGGGAAACTTGAGTTGGTAAGCCATGTCATTGATTGGATTCAAGATTTGAAAAGGACCATAGTATCTTTTTGCTAGTTTAGCATAATATTTTTGATGACCCGTAGGATTTTTGCCCGTTTTTTTCCTTAATTGAGCCTTGGGAAACTTGAGTAAAACCCAATCATTTTATTTGAATGTTAAGGCATTTTTGTGCTTATCAACAACAGCCTTTTGCCTTTGTTGAGACATGGATATAGCCTCCTTAATCTTTTGGAAAGATTCTTGTAGGTCACGACTATGGCAGTGAAGATCTTCCCATGTACTTCAAGTAGAAAGGGACTTTTATGTCTTCCCACTATGATCTCAAAAGGTGCCTTTCTCATAGTAGTATGGATAGTATTATTGTATGCATACTCTACAAGGGGTAAGTACTTCTCCCATTGTGAGCGTTGATCTATTTCTGTAACATAAATCTTTATAGATCGAGAATCATAAGATTGGCTATCTCACTTTGGCCATCCATTTTGTGGGTGATAGGCCGAAGAGAAATTCAATCTTGTACCTAGATTTTCAAAGAGACCTTTCCAAAAATTACTAGTCATTCTAGGATCTCTATTTGACATAATGGATGCTGGAAATCCATGGTGTTTGAAAATCTAGGATATGAAGAGAGTTGCCATTTGGTGTGCCTTAATAGTCTTTTAGACAAGAATAAAGTGTGCTTGCTTGCTAAACCTGTCTACCATTGTCCATATTCATTTATTCCCATGGATAGGCTTGGGTAATCCAAAGATAAAATCCATGGATATAATCTCCCATGGTGAATTAGGGATTGGTAATGACTGGAGTAACCCAGGTTGCTTCCCTCTATCATACATGGTCTTTTGGCATACCACACATTTCGAAACATACTCTTGTATGTCCACTTTCATGGTAGGCCAATAGAAGTAAAGATTAGGTTGAATGCCTCTAAGCCCCACATAGGGAGGAGCATGGGATTCATACATGACTTTTTGATGAAGGGAGTGTGTAACACATAGCCTATTGCCATGGAGAAGTTAACCATCCTACAAGGTGAATGGTTCTTCTTTCTTCCTCAATGCAAGGGTTGGCATTATGTCTTTGAAGTCAAGGTCAGTAGCATACTCATCTACCATAGTAGATAGATCATTGTGAGTTGCTATAGACACCGCATTGACTCTTGGTCATCGTGAAAGTGCATCAGCCACTTGATTGTGCTTACCAGCAATGTGAGAAATATGAAAATAAAATTGGGAAATAAAATTTTCCCACCTCAATTGTTTGTCAAAAAGCCTGGTTTGCATCATGAAGTACTTGAGACTTTGGTGGTCCATTCACAAAATAAAGGGAGTCCCCAGATAGTGCTTCCATGTGTCTAGGATATGTAGAACAACTAAAAGCTCTTTGTTGTATATTCCCAAGACTCGTTCATCGGCATTGAGCCTTCGGCTCTCATATGCTATGACATGCCCTTCTTGAAGCAAGAATGCTCCATGGCAATCACCACAAGCATCACATTGGACCTCAAATGGTTTTGAGAGTTCCGGAAGATAAGGACTGGTTGGGAGGTAGGCTTCTCTTTGAGATTTTCAAAAGCATTTTCTCTTTAGCAATCCATGAGTTCCCCCTCAAAGCTTGAAAGATCACCTAGAGATGTTTCTTGTGCTCCTCCGAGGACTTGGAGTAGATGATGATATCATCAAAGAACACTCCAGTGAATTTGCGGTAAGGTCTAAATATTTTCTCCATTAAATGATTGTGTGTGGCCAGTGCATTAGTCAAGCCAAAAGTCATGACTAGATATTTGTAAAGACCAAACGTTGTACAGAACGTTGTCTTTATGATATCTTCATTCACTATCCTTATTTGATGATAGCCACTTTTAAGGTTAATCCTACTGAAATAGGTCAAACCTTGTAGCTTATCAAAGATATCTTCTACTTGTGATACGTGAAATCTGTTTTTGATAGTGATATGGTTTAGCGCTTGGTAGTCCACACACATGCGGCATGTACCATCTTTCTTTTGCACTAAAAAGTCTGGAGAAAAAAAGGAAGAGGAGCTAGGCATCACCATCCCTTTGTCTACCAATTCTTGTACTTGCCTCATGATCTCGTCTTGTTGAGCTTGGGAAATTCGATAAGGAGGCTTGTTAGGTGGTGAGCTTCCTCGTAGGAGCTCAGTTTGATGGCCATCATCCCTTCATTTTGGACGTAACTCCATAGGGATATCATCAATAAACACATCTTGGAATCCATTTAGAAAGTTAGACAAGTCTAATTCTTCTAGATTCGTAACACCTTGCTTTGTTAAAAATTTAGCATCATTTAGAGACTCTTTGACAAAACTCCTGCATGCAATAACTAATATTTTCATTGACTTATCAAAAGCAGGAGAATTTACAAGTGGTATAGTACAACCGGACTCATTAGCATCTATATATATGCTCTTTTCCTTGTAGATGAAGTAGATTCTCCTTTCAGGGAACTTCATGTTGGCAGGCATGCAGTTGAACCATGGTGTCCCTAGGATAACATCCTCATGTTGGAGAGGAGAGATGAAAAAGTTTTATTGTCGACGTAGCTTTGGACATGAAGCCTCAACTTCCCAATCAAGGGAGTAATGGAGGCTTGCTGTCCCTTGAAAGCTCCATCTGCAGTTACAATATCTCCCATCTCAAAATCTTGAATGCCAAACTTAGTGGACAACTCCGTTGATATGAAGATGTGAGTAGATCCAGGGTCAAGCAAGATGAAGGCATCGTGCTCCCTTACCTTTACCCAAGCATAGGAGAGAGGTGATGCTTTGCAATGAGCATCCTCTTTTGGAGCCTCGATTGTGGAAGCTCTAGGAGTCTCATTGCAAGCATTTCTTTTGGGGAAAGAACGGTAGTCATGTCCTTGCTCCCCACTCTTTAAGAATTTGTGGTCCTTACAAAAAGCTTCTAGATCTTCAAGAGAGATTTTATTTTTACATTTGTAAAATTTGTTCTCCTTGGACCGATTTTTGTTGTTGTTATTATTGAAATTGCATTGGGAAGAGTTTTGGGAATTGTTCTTCTCCTTTGCATCATTTCAATCTTTGTTTTCCATGGGCTTGGCACTCCTTTTAGCCCCTTGTTGGAAATTTATGCGCGAAGCAACCATAGTGTGGTGGATTACTTTGGTGATAGAACCAAGCTGTTGGGAGTTCACATACTCGGCCATTTCTTCAGATAATCCCACACAAAACTGTTGCTTTTGCCTGGCAAAATCTATCTTTTGAAAGGCAGTAGCCTTGAGATGTAAATCCCAAAACTTCTCCACTTATTTGTGGATAGAATCGTTGGAAAGCAGCTTCAAACTCCGCCATTCGGTAAGTGTTAGGAAATAAGACGTAGCTAAATAGATAATTGAGTAGATTACTTAATGGAGAGAGACAGATTTACATACACGAGATTATAGAGTAGAGAGAGAGAGAGAGAGAGAGAGAGAGAGAGAGAGAGAGAGAGAGAGAGAGAGAGAGAGAGAGAGGACACACGATATACGTGGTTCACCCAATGTGGGCTACGTCCACGGGAAGCAGCCACTCAATGGCTTTAGTACTTCAAAACAAGAAGTAATTTACAAAGGGATTATACCCTTAATGGAGCTTCCGCCTTGCTTCACTCTCACCACCTCACACTCACCTTGTTGCATCAACTTCACACTATGAAATGTGTGTAGAAATGGCCTCCTTTTATAGGCCAAAAGGGCTGCCCTCTCTTATGAGAGACAGCCATGTGTAGCCGCCCTTGTGCGAATAAGTCCAAATCGGACCCTCCAATCCACCCATGTGTGGCCGCCCTTGAGAAGACAAGTCCGCTTTTGAATTCGGCCATCGGCCGTTGAATTCGACCACCGGCCACCGGCCATTGACTTCCGACCACCGGCCATTGACTACCGGCCATCGGCCAACCGACCGGTTGTTTTCCGACCACTTTCCGGCCGTCGTCCGGCCATAATATTCCGGCGAAAAAGAATATTCCGACGAAAAAAAAAGTCTCGGGGGCCTCCGCCCCCGAGGCCTTTAAAGTTGCCCCTGATTCTTGTCCGTGAAAATTTTGGTTTCCGGTGAGTGATTTTCCTTCACGCACGATGGCTTCTCCTCATAATGGGGACCTTACAAATGTGCGCTTTTACCACATAAAATTACAAGGGTAAATCAGGCTCCATACTTAACAATCTCCCACTTGGAGATTGATCTCCAAACCAAACCTGTGATTGCTTTCCATTCTAGCTTCTTATCCTTGAATGCCGATTGAAGATGAGAAAAAGCTCAACTTCTCCTTGTTGACCACCTTTGTAAACATGTCTGCAGGATTTTCACTTGTATGCACCTTTCCTAGCTTTAGTTGTCCCTCTTCCAAAAGAGTGCGTATGAAGTGATATCTCACCTCAATGTGCTTTGTCCTTGAATGAAAGGCTGAGTTCTTCGCAAGATGGATAGCGCTTTGGCTATCACTGTACAAAGACACAATTGTCTTGTTTGAATCCAAGCTCTTCTAAGAATCTGTGAAGCCACAGAATTTCTTTGCTTGCCTCCGTCATTGCTACATACTCTGCTTCCGTGGTAGAAAGTGAAACCACTTTCTGCAGCTTTGAAGCCCAGCTTACTGCTGTGCTTCCAACCGTGAACACATAGCCAGTAGTGCTCCTTCGAGTATCTTTGTCACCTGCCATATCTGCATCAGCATACCCTTCTAGAAAAATATCAGTTCCTCCAAAATACAAAGCATTTGTTGTTGTCCCTTTTAGATACCTAAGTATCCACTTCACAGCTTGCCAATGCTCTTTACCTGGGTTGTCCATGAACCTACTCACAACTCCCACTGCATGTGCAATGTCTGGCCTTGTCCAGACCATAGCATACATTAGAGAACCTACCGCTGCAGCATATGGAACTTTAGACATATAGGCTATCTCATCTTGTGTCTTTGGACACATATCCTTCGTTAGTTTAAAATGACCAGCCAAAGGTGTAGAAACTGGTTTTGCATTTTGCATTGCAAACCTTTCTAGTACCTTCTTGATGTAATCTTCTTGAGATAGCTTTATTGTCTTCTTCGTCCTGTCCCTTGATATTTTCATACCAAGTATCCTCTGTGCAGCACCTAAATCTTTCATTGAAAAAGATTTGGACAGCTCCTCTTTTAGGTCTTTGATGTCCTGCATGTTAGCACTTGCAATCAACATGTCATCAACATACAACATTAGGATGATGAATTTCCCATCTCCCAAATTCTTCGTGTAGACGCAGTGATCCGAGTTGCATCTTGTGAATCCATGATCCAACATCCATCGATCAAACTTCAAGTACCATTGTCTTGATGCTTGCTTTAAACCATACAAGCTCTTCTTTAATCTGCAAACCATTTTCTCCTTACCTTTTACTTCATACCCCTTTGGTTGAAGCATGTAGATTTCCTCCTCTAAGTCACCGTGAGGGAATGCCGTATTTACATCCATTTGCTTGAGATTTAGATCATGAGCAGCCACAAGGCTTAAGACAAGCCTAATTGAGTTCATTTTTACAACAGGAGAAAATATTTCATTGAAGTCAATACCTTTCTTTTGAGAAAAACCTTTTACCACAAGCCTAGACTTGTACCTTTTCTTCCCACCTTCTTCTTCCTTTATCTTGTACACCCATTTGTTTTGAAGTGCCCGCTTACCTTTAGGCAACTCAACCAACTCCCATGTTTGGTTGTGATATAGTGAGTCCATCTCCACTTGCATGCTCTTCGTCCATTCTTCTTTGGATTCATGTTGCATAGCTTCTTCATATGATTCTGGCTCTCCAGAATCTGAGATCAAGAGATGGTTGAAGGAAGGAACAAACCTTTCTGGAGGTCTACTTGCTCTTGTAGATCTTCGGGGAATAGGTTGAGGCTCCTCATTTGGTTGATGTTGTTGCACATTGTCACCGTTTGCAGTCCTTGAGTCTTCACCATCCTCAAGCTCCATGTACTCATCACCTGTTTCTTTTGTTTGTTTTCTTTCCAAGTAATCTTTGTACATATTTTGTTCGTTAAAAATTACATCCCTACTCCTTAAGATTTTACCATCTTCAGGATTCCATAGGCGATACCCAAAGTCTCCTTCTCCATAGCCAATGAAGAAACACTTTTTGGACTTTGCATCTAACTTTGATCTTAGGCTTCTATCTATGTGCATGAAAGCCTCACACCCAAACACTTTGAGAAATGCATAATTCACCGGTTTACCTGTCCATGCCTCTTCTGGAACTCCCCCATCCAATGCCGTTGAGGGTGACCGATTGATTAAGTACAGAGACGTACTTACAGCTTCTGCCCAAAGCTCAAGCGGTAGGCCTGCATGTAGCCGCATGCTTCATGCTCGTTCCATGATTGTCCTGTTCATCCTTTCCGAAATCCCATTTTGTTGAGGTGTCCTTGGAGTTGTCCTTTGCCTCCAAATGCCATTGCTAGCACAAAAGCTTTCAAAAGCTTGGCTGCAATATTCGCCTCCATTGTCGGATCTGAGGCATTTAACCTTGGTACCTGTTTCATTCTCCACAAAGGCTTTCCACCTTTGAAATATGGAAAATACATCGGATTTATTCTTCATGACATAAACCCATGTTTTTCTAGTCGCATCGTCTATGAATGTTACATAGTACAATGAGCCACCAAGTGATGGTGTACTTGCAGGACCCCAAACATCAGAATGAACCAACTCAAGTTTTTTATTTTTTCTTTCATTTCCTGATTTTTGAAATTTTACCCTCTTTTGTTTACCATAAACACACACAATCTTCACAGAACTCTAAGTCCACTTCTTTCAAACCTGGTAGAAGCTTCTTTGTTTGAAGGATTTGCATTCCTTTGGCACTCATATGCACAAGTCGGTAGTGCCACACCGCACTGTCAACTTCTATAGTTGCTGCACAAGCTGAAGGTTGCGTGCTAACAGCACACAAGTAAAGTGTACCGACTTTTTCACCCTTGGCAACCACCAAAGATCCCTTTGAGATCTTCCACCGTTTGTTTCCGAATGCAATGTTGTGACCTTCATCGTCCAATTGTCCTGTAGAGATCAAATTTTTGCGAAGAGAAGGAACATGCCTAACATCTTTAAGCTTCCATTCATTTCCGTTAGCAGTTTTGACAGAAACTGTACCTTTGCCGACAATCTCACAAGCTTCATCATCTCCCAAGTATACATACCCAAAATTACCTTTAGTGTAGTCTTGGAAATGTTGCTTGTGTGGTGTCGCATGGAATGAAGCCCCGGAATCTACTATCCAGGAATTAGACACATTATCTAATGAGAGAATTAGAGCATCTTGCTCTACTTTACCTGCCACATTGGCCTCCGATGTTGGCTTGTTGTCTTGAGACTCTGTCTCCTTCTTCTTCTTGGACCAGCAATCCTTCTTGACGTGGCCTTTCTTGGCGCAATTCCAACATTCAAGAACTGACTTTGTGCGTGACTTGCTCCGCCTGGAGCGATCACGACCCTTTTGGTTTTTGAACCTCTCCTTAGGCCTTCCTCTTGTTTCCACTGATAGTGCAGCACTTGATGATTCTCCTGTGCTTCTCCTTCGCATTTCCTCGCGTAGGAGAACACCCACAACATCATCAAACTTAAGAGTATTTGTGCCAGAGATAGAATTACTTACAGCCATCACAAGGCTGTCCCAACTATCCGGTAGAGATGATAGTATAAGGAGAGCTCGTACTTCGTCATCGAAATTGATTTTCACTGATCTAAGTTGACTTATGTTTGTGTTAAAGTCATTTAGGTGTTCTGCAACTGAACCATTCTCTGCCATCTTTAGATTGAACAAGCGCTTCATAAGAAATACCTTATTGGATGCCGATGGTTTCTCGTAGAAGTCGTCAAGTGACTTCATCAAGTCCTCCGTGGTCTTCATCTCCGAAACATTGAAGGCCACCGTTGACGCCAAGCTTAACCGGATTGTTCCCAGTGCCTTTCGATCAAGGACAATCCATGCTTCATCTGCCATTGTTGCGGGCTTCTTCGCAAGACCGCCTAGTGGCAAATAGAGGTCCTTCTGGTAGAGATAGTCTTCAATCTGCATCTTCCAATGTTGGTAGTTTTTGCCGTTGAACTTCTCAATCTTGAGCTTCCCTTCCTCCGCCATAACTCCCACTTAATTCAAGGAATCCTTTCCTTGAGATAATTTAGCTACGAGCAAACCTTGCTCTGATACCAATTGTTAGGAAATAAGACGTAGCTAAATAGATAATTGAGTAGATTACTTAATGGAGAGAGACATATTTACATACACGAGATTATAGAGAGAGAGAGAGAGAGAGAGAGAGAGAGAGAGAGAGTACACACGATATACGTGGTTCACCCAATGTGGGCTACGTCCACGGGAAAGCAGCCACTCAATGGCTTTAGTACTTCAAAACAAGAAGTAATTTACAAAGGGATTATACCCTTAATGGAGCTTCCGCCTTGCTTCACTCTCACCACCTCACACTCACCTTGTTGTATCAACTTCACACTATGAAATGTGTGTAGAAATGGCCTCCTTTTATAGGCCAAAAGGGCTGCCCTCTCTTATGAGAGACAGCCATGTGTAGCCGCCCTTGTGCGAATAAGTCCAAATCGGACCCTCCAATCCGCCCATGTGTGGCCGCCCTTGAGAAGACAAGTCCGCTTTTGAATTCGGCCACCGGCCATTGAATTCGGCCACCGGCCACCGGCCATTGACTTCCGACCACCGGCCACCGACCATTGACTTTCGACCACCGGCCATTGACTACCGGCCATCGGCCAACCGACCGGTTGTTTTCCGACCACTTTCCGGCCGTCGTCCGGCCATAATATTCCGGCGAAAAAGAATATTCCGACGAAAAAAAAAGTCTCGGGGGCCTCCGCCCCCGAGGCCTTTAAAGTTGCCCCTGATTCTTGTCCGTGAAAATTTTGGTTTCCGGTGAGTGATTTTCCTTCACGCACGATGGCTTCTCCTCATAATGGGGGCCTTACAAATGTGCGCTTTTACCACATAAAATTACAAGGGTAAATCAGGCTCCATACTTAACAATAAGCACTTTGTCCTTTGCATCGCTTGTTGCAAGGAATTGCTTCATGATGAAAACTCATAGACTTTTCCATGTCTTTGGGGCTTTGCCATTTCCATGAAGGCTAGCCCACCATTGATGAGAACATTTTTGGAAGTGCATAGCTACATGGTGTAGCTTGGAGGACTCTGTGAAGCCCTCGTCTCCAAAGGCCGCATCAACGTGCTGGATGAAGGCCAATACTTTGTTGGTAAGGTTCCATCATAGGTGAGAAAAGAGATACTCTTTCCTCCCTCTTTGAATTTATTAAGATTTTGAGACCTTGGACATGCAGGGTAAGATTTGAGATGTCCTCTCCTCTTGTATCCTCTAGGAGAATAAATGTTTCTTTTGCTGAAAGAGGAGGAGGGTGAAGAAGAAGGAGACGAGGGTGACCTCTTTCATGCCTTTTTCTTCATTTTTCTCTCTCTTCCATTTCGGACTAACATGGAGAAGGACTATGGGTTGACCATTTCCTCTTGGGAGGAGTTGGAAACCGTCTAGACCGCCGTCTTTGTGGAGACACATCTTTAGAGGAACTTAGGGATTCACTTCTTTCTCATTCTTTGGATTCCTCCTCTCTTATTGGAGAGAATCTTCTTTTGAGAGTCTCATCAAGAGGCCTCCTAAGCTCTCTCTCCTCTTGGAGAGGAAGGGAAATCTCATAAGCACGAAGTTATTGAGTAACTTCGGCTTGCAAAGTAGGGTTGCCTATAGTTTGTTGCAACCTAGTAAGAAGTTAATTAATTAACATGGGAGTATCATCATTAGCACCTTCATGTGCAAAATCAAAGTTGTCAATATTTATTCTACTCTCTTGGTTATTGTCATCCATGCTAATTAAACTTATGTATAAATTACTTTGTGCTTTGGTACCCTCAAAAACCTTAGTTGCTACTCTTCTTTACTTTAAAAGTTAGTTCTCAAGTAGCCACACCCATGGTTTAGAGACTATTGATTGCAAAGACTAGTGGAGAGAGTCTAACATTGCTCAATTGATTATGGTTCATGTTGAGATTGCTAGTAGCTCAATAATGGTTAAGCCAAAGGCAAGCACCAAGAGACTCCATTATTAAGACTATAGTTCCCAACGGTGTACCTCAAACAAAGACCTTTTCAACCAAGATAATAGATCCTTGTCCCACTTACCCTATTGCAATGAGCAAGTCCAACCTTTCATGGATAACTTAAGGACCTCTCTTCTTAAGCAAGAAAAGGAAAACCAACAGCTCCGATACCAATGTAATGGAAATAGCCTATGAACTTTGAGCATAGAAAAATTACGAGAATTAGAGTGAGCATTTTCATGAGACTAATTTGAGAACATATAGGGTGAACTTAACTAGCGGTAGCAACATAGACATTATACTTAATTAACTTGGCATGAACAATAATTTTGCAAGAGAGAGAGTTAGAGAAATTTACAACAGTTGATGACCGGATTTATGTGGAACTGGTCCCCCTCCAAAAGGCTTTTGTATTATAGAATCTCCCATCAAGAGAGACTTTGTACAATACAATATTTGTGTTCCTTGTGACCTAGGTGATGCAATGAAGATGGAAATATTCATGCATCACAAGCATAACATAAACTTGTAAAAGCATTAACCATCCCCAGCCTCAGTCCCAAGGCCTCAAACACCTTTGAAGGTGGAGAGAGCTAGCGGGGAATGAGGGTAGGGAAGAGGAAGAAGAAATAACATTTTGAGAAAGAGATAGTTCCTCACTTTAGCATAATATTGATGAAGAAGAAGATGGCAAGCTTAAGCATTGAAGCTTGGCTCTTGGTTGGATTTGCATTCCATAGCCAAGAGTGTTGGTGTAGACTCTCAACTTCTCAACAAGCTTGGAGAAGGAGATGTATCTATTGCACTTTGCCAAGCAAGAATGAGCATGTAAGAGTGTGTGTGTGTGTGTGTGTGTGTGTGTGTGTGTGTGTGTGTGTGAGAGAGAGAGAGAGAGAGAGAGAGAGAGAGAGAGAGAGAGAGAGAGTATACCCCCCAAGCACACCCACATCTTGATTTGGACGATCGCCACTTGTAGCTCATGCTGAAAGTTGATTGGACCCTACAAGTCTAGTCAATCACATGCATAGTGTATATCAAGCAACCATGCTAGCCTTGGGACAAGTGTCCCCCGTTCCCCTTTGAGAGAGAGGACTTGATAAATGCATAAATAGTTAATAATTAATTAAATTAGCTAAACTATCATTGGAACCCTTGAGAGGCCAACCAATAGTCTTAAGGCACTTTATGAGGGCAACATGGAGAGGAACTTGACATCTGTCCTTGTTGCTTCTTTAGGCAAGGCCTGATTTGTGTGAGTGTGTGTGTGTTCTCTCTCATGCCCCTACAATAAGAGCTAGCCCCCCCATGAGTAGGGTTTGTGGGTGACTTTGGTAACACCTTAAGCCTCTCAAGCACCTTAGCCATGGAGCACCTTAGCACCTTAGTCATTAAGCACCTCAAGCACCTTATTCAACAAGCACAACAAGCACCTCAAGCACCTCAGTCATCAAGCATGACAAGCACTTCAAGCTTGGGCCGGGTTCCCACCTCAAGCACAGCCCTAGCTTGCCTAAGGTCTAAGGTCTAAGGACTTTTAACACTAACCTTTGCAGGTCTTTAATGAAGCTAACCCTAAGGTCTTTAAGCTTCATTAACTAACCTTGCTCTTTCACAGACCATCTCTCATTTGGACCCCTTTAACCTTCGGCCCGTGTTGAGATAGATCCATAAGCACATGTTTATATTCTAACCCTTGTTCTCGTTTATTTTCGCACATTAAATGATCAATTTAATATGAGAAAATCATTTGGGTTGGTCAGATATTAGATTTTATGACAATGTACATTACGTCAAACCTCTATAAAAAATGGATCGTGCTCACATAAGCCACGTGATGACTCCAAGAACTCATTATTGAAGACTATGCAGCTTAATTTATTGATTTGCGACATGCGATTAAGTGCAACCGCCACTACGTCATATTTATTTCTATGGTTATGTATTTGAAGGTCAATCTCTGCCCACCAAGCCTTTCTACCCTTCAATTCATTTTGACTCGAAAGCCATTTCAAAAATTTCATGTTTTGTTTGGACCTCAAAAGTGGCATTATATAATAGTGTCTCCACTTTTTAAGTGCATGTACGATAGCTAGTAACTCTCATTTGTAGGCCAAATAGTCAAGCTAGGATCGATATAGCTTTTTTCTTTGAAATTCAATTGGGTGTCCCCTTTGCATAACAACTGCTCCAACAGAATCATTATTTACATTTGTATCCAAGACAAATCGCTCATTTGGATCCACTATAGTCAATATAGGTGCAACTATTATAGCCACGTTAAGCTTTTCAAAGATTTTCAATTGGGTTCCCTCCCAACTTATATTCTCACTTTTTGACCTCAATTGGTCTATCCATGGGACTCCAACCTTTGTGTAGTCCTTTGTGTCATGTCGGTAAAAGCCTAACATACCACAAAAATTATGTATTTTTTTGAGCTTTTTTGGTGCTGACCACTTGAGACTAGATTCCACTTTCTTAGGTTCCGTCTGCATCCCCTCTATGAATAGAATGTGACCTAAATTATGAATCTTGATCTCAAAAAAATCACATTTTACTTTCTTCGCAAATAATTTACATTTTTTCAATAGCTTGAACACTAGATGTAAGTTCTAAATGTTCTTTTTGAGATTTACTATAGACTCCTATATCATCTAGGAAATCTATTGCAAAATTTCCTAAGGATGGATGTAATATGTTGTCCATCAGTGTTATAAATCTTGATGGTACAATGGTTAACCCAAATGGAATAACCAAGAACTCAAAATGCCCAAAGCGATTCTTCCTAAATTCTATCTTTGCAACATCTTCTAGTCTAATTTTGAGGTCAATTTTGGAAAAATACTTTGATCTAAAGAGTTAATCAAACAAGCCATCCATACGTGGCATCAGGCATTTATTCTTAATCATTATCTGATCAAGAGCCCTTTAAACTACGCATATTGGCATAGATTTGTCCTTCTTCTTTACCAAAAGAATAGGTGATGCCTATAGACTAGAACTGACTAATAAAGCCTTTGTTCAAGTATTTCATTAACTACTTCTCCACCTATTATTATTTGGAGTGGCTTCATCTATAAGCAAGTTTGTTTATAGGTTTTGACCTTGGCATAACATTGATGCCGTAGTCTACTTCAAGAGATGGTGGCAAGCCATGCGGTAAATCACCTAGAAATACATACTAAAACCCCTCTAACAAATTCATTAAAGCATCTACACACTTTTCCTTAAGGGTTTCTTTTGCCTTGGAGTTTTTTTGTTTTAGAATTGCATGCATGCCAAACAGGGTTCTCAAACAGTGGGTCTCATCCAAGGCCATGTTTTTTAGTGTGTTTGTCTACACAAGCATTACTTACAGTTTCAACTATCGAACTCTTTTATTAATTTCATTTAAAACAACAAAATTTAAAAGAGGGCAACAAGAAATATATCTCTACTATCTGACCTCTGCGGGGTACTTTGTGTAGCTCCATGGAAGAGATGAGAGGGCCAGAGGGGACACTATGGTCACCCTATAGGGTGATGACCTTACCTCCATGCTCAAACCATAGCTTGTTGTGCAAATAACTTCTCACTAGCCTAGGACCTAGGTTGTACAACCCCTCCCCTACCTAGGTATACGCATGCTCTATTGAAAATAGGGTTGTCATAAAATATAATATCTAGCTTTACCAAATGATTTTCTCATATTAAACTGATCATTTAATATGGGAAGATAAAAGGGGAACAAGAGTTAGGATGTAGATATGTGCTTCTAGACCTATCTATCTCAATAGGGGTCTAAAAGAAGACAGTCTACCAAAGAGCAATGTGCAATAAGTGCTTCTAGATTTACCTCAGCAAAGGGCCAAAAGGAGAGATGGTTATATCTCAATAGGGGTCCAAAAGGAGGTAGTCTATCAAAGAGCAACATGCATCTAATGGAGCTCAAAATACCTTAGGGTTAGCTTCATTAAAGACCTCCAAAAGTTAGTGTTAAAAAGTCCTTTGACCTTAGGCAAGCTAGGGCTGTGACTTTGAGGTGGGAATCCTATCTAAGCATAAGGTGCTTGTTGGCTTGCTAGCTAAAGTGCTTAAAGCGTTTGTGGGAACCTTGCCCAAGCTTGAGGTGATTCTCATGCTTAAATGACTAAGGTTCTTGAAGTGTTCAATTCAAAGATAAACTCTCAAGAGGCATAAAGGTTTCCATGCGTAATTGACTAAGTGATTGAAGTGTTCAATTCAAACCAAATGACCTAAGAAGCATAAAAGACACATGTCAAAATTCTCCACATGTGACCCTCATGATGTGCTTGAATCCTATTGGATATGATTTAAAGGGGTCCAATGAGAATTTAGATGCATAAAAATAAATAAATAATTTATTTCTCTCAAAGAGGAAAAAGAGAGAGAGAGAGAGAGAGAGAGAGAGAGAGAGAGAGAGAGAGAGGTGGACCAAGCTTGAGAGCGGGGGGGGGGGGGGGGGATATACTCTCCCACACACACACTCTCATTGTGTGGAGTGCAAAGTGCAAGAGCTCCATCTCCTTCTCCAAGCTTGTTGTGAGAAGTGGATAGCCTACACTAACACTCTTGGCTATGGAATGCAAATCCAACCAAGAGCCATGCTTCAATGCTTAAGCTTTCTATCTTCTTCATCTTCATTACTATGCTATTATGCTATGCTAAGCAAGAAGAGTGATGATAAGTGAGGAACTATTTGATTCTTCTTCCTCTTCCCTATCCTCATTCCCCGCTAGCTCTCTCCACCTTCGAAGGTGTTTGAGGCCTTGGGACTGAGGCTTATTGGATAGTTCATGCTTTTTGCAAAGTTTATGTTAAGCTCGTGATGCATGAAGCTTTCCATCTTCATAGCATCACCAAGGTCACAAGGAGCACAAAGATTGTATTGTACCAAGTCTCTCTTGATGGGAGAATCTATAATACAAACGCCTTTTGGATGGGGGACCCCGGATCCAAGTGAATCCGGTCCTCCACTATTGTCATGTTCTCTAATACTCTCTCTCTTGAAAAAGTATTGTTCATGCCAAGTTCATGAAGTACTATGTTTATGTTGCTACCATCAATTAAGTTCACCCTTTGTTGACAACATACAAACCATAATTATATGACATTGAACAAGAAAAATATATTTTTGAACTATGTGGTGATGTACCAAGCGCTTGAATCAAAACCATTGGAAAGGTTGGATGATTCTTCACTTATTCTCTTTCTTGATAAGCTTTGATTTTGAAGTCGCCGCATTTTTTGCTCTTCTTTTCCTGACCTTGATTTTACACATCTGCTCATCTTAGCATGTTTATACAAGCTATGATGTGCACATTCAACAATTATGGCATTCCAAGTTGCAATATCCCTATGAAAGAAATAATTGAATTCTTTAAGAGACACTTCAAAACACTCGTACTTCATAGCAACAATGCCAACATGAAAACCCTTTTGAATTCTTTAAGCTCCACAAACCCACCCAATTGTTCTCTCAAAAAAACTCCTTAAAGAGCATCTGCACATTTTAGATGCTCTGTCGTTATCAAACCTTGACTTGCTTTGTTGATAGACCCTTTTGATTTATTACTACAGAGTTTTGATATGTTGTTCAATGGCTAGGCTTGCCCTCTATAATTGATGGCAGCATTGCATTGGGCATTGTTTTGAGAGGCGTTTTGGAAGCATGCAAAAATACTGCGAACAAACTCACCCTACGATGAGTGCTTGCTGACTATGCCCACCGCAGACAACGTTTTGGAACGCTTGGGACCACCACTGTACCGCTACTTTTTGAAATGTAGTGCAAAACTACTTGCAAAGAAGTCCCACCCCTACAACACATTTTAGAATGCATTTTGTCTACCAAACCACTTCTCTACGCCATTGTAATATTTTAGAATGCTTCTTGGCTTTCCTTCTTGTCTATGCCACAAAAACAGCCTATGTTTCTATATGCCGCCTGTAGATGCCTAGGAAATTTGCCATGCAATCTCCATATATAGACTGCATATGTAACTGTGTGCCCTATTCTATGTTCCCTTGGGTGACCAGACTAGTGACTAGGGCTTGGAAACCCAACATGAAGTTGGCCTTTGGTTGACTGGTTTCCAAATCTTTGTATATCCTGTGTAGAACCTTTGTTAAGATTCTTGAATTCCACGTATGATATGTTTCTTCTTGCGAGTTGTGGTAGACTGTAGCAGCATTTAGTGTTTTCCTTTCATGTTGTCTCCTCTTAGTTATCCTAGGGTTTTGTCGAGGGTTATACCTAGTTGGCTTTCTTCCTTGGGAGGTTCTCGGTTGCACTTCATATGCTCTGATCAATGGTTTTGGTACCCATAGCTATTTGCTACCTTTGTAGTACTCTTGTTCTTTCAAACTACACTGTGATGTTATCTATCCCATGTGTTTGTCTTTTTGTGCGGATCTTCGGTCTTCAATTCACACTTGATCACTCACTTTTACTAAAATGCTCAAAACAAACACTTGCTTCATTTTTTCCTGCTTTAATGAGTACTTGGGTTGATATACCTTTTCTTTTCTTGGTGGCTCCCTAGAGGTTTTTTTTGGGTTAGCAAATGACTGGGAATTTGTAAAGATTGACTTGCTTGATGAAGCTCATCCATGAGGGTTCTTTGATGTCAAGGCATATGTTGTTACATCTTGATCTTCGATCTCTCGCAGGTCCTCCATTATTGGTTCTTTTGGTGGCTCTCCTTTGTAAGGCTTGAGTAGGCTCACATGGTTAGCATTGTGAATGAACCAATGTTTGGGCAACTTTAACTAGTAAGCCATCTCATTGATTGGCTTAAGAATTTTAAAATAAATAACCATAGTATCTTTTTGCATAATACTCTTGGTGGATCGTAGGATTCTTACCCGTAGTATGCCTTAGACGAGCCTTAAGAAACTTTAGCAAGACCCAATCATTTTCCTTAAAGGCTAAGTCTCTTCTGTGCTTATTAACAGTGGCCCTTTTTGCCTTTGCTTTGAGATGGATATAACCTCTTTAATCTTTGGATTAGATTCTTGTGAGTCTTGGCTATATTCATCAACACGAAGATCTTCCCATGTTCTTTAAGTAGTAAGGGAATTTTGAATCTTCGCTCTTTAACCTCAAAAGGTGCTTTCCCCATAGAAGTATGTACAATGTCATTGTACGCATACTCTATAAAAGGTAGGTACTTGTCTCATTGAGAACGTTGATCTACTTTTGTGACATAGGCTTTTAGTAGATTCAAGAATTGTCAGATTAGTCATTTCACTTTGGTCATCCATTTGTGGATGATAGGAAGAAAGCAAAATTTAATCTACTTCCTAAATTCTTAAAGAGACCCTTCTAGAAATTATTGGTCATTCTAGGATCTTTGTCCGACACTATGGATGGGCAAGCCATGATACTTGAAAATTTGAGATCTAAAGAGGGTTGCCTTTTGATGTGCCTTAATAGTCTTTTTGACAGGCATAGAGTGTGTTTTCTTACTAAGCATGTTGACTAAAACAATCCAAGTTTCTCCCCTCAATCAAATTTTAATTTTTGGTATACCACGCATTTTGAAACATACTCTTGTATATTTACTTTTCATGGTATACCAACATAAATGCATTTCTACTCATCGAAGAGTAGATTATGGAATCCTCTTTGCCTCATATAATGAGAAACATGGGATTCATACATGACTTTCTTATTGTATGGGTGAGTAACACATAGCCTATTGCCGTTTGGAAGATAACCATTAGTCAAGGTGAATGGTTCTTTTTTCTTCCCTAATGCAAAGGCTATAATTATCTACTTAAAGTCTTGGACAGTAGCACACTCATCTATCATAAAAGATAGATCATTGTGAGTTGCTATAGACACCACATTTACCCTTGACCATCGTGAAAGTGCATCGACCACTTGATTGTGCTTGCCAGCAATGTGAGCAATATGAAATTTAAATTGCAAATGAAAATTTGACCACCTCATTTGTTTGTCGGAAATCTTGGTTTGTGTCATGAAGTTCTTGAGGCTTTGTGATTCACTCTAGGATGAACGGAGCCCCCAAGAGATAGTTCTTCCATGTGTCTAGGGCATGTAGAACAAATAAAAGCTCTTTTTCGTATATGCCCAAGACCCGTTCATTAGCATTGAGCCTTTAAATCTCATATGCTATGGCATGCCCTTCTTGAAGCAAAACTGCTCCAAGGCAATCACCACAAGCATCATTGGACCTCAAATGGCTTTGAGAGATCCAAAAGCATAAGGACTGGTTGGGAGGTAATCTTCTCTTTGAGCTTGTCAAAAGCATTTTGTCCTTTAGCAGCCTATGAGTACTTAACGTTCTTCTTTGTTAAGTGATGCAATGGTCCTGCTATTTGAGATAATTTTTCTATGAAGCGTCTATAGTATGCACACATACCAATAAAGCTTCTTAGCTCATGTAGAGTCCTTGGATTAGGCCATGCTTTTGTTTCCAACTTTGATGTATCCATACGGATACCTGCTTAAGAGATAATGTACCTAAATATTGAATCTCTTGTAGGAAAAATTCACTTTTCTTTTGATTAATGAAAAGCTTATTCTCTCTCACAACTTGAAAGATTGCCTGGAGGTGTCACTTGTACTCCTCAAGAGAATTTGAGTGGCTTGAAGATTTTTGTACATCGTGAGTTTGAATACGGCTAGAGCATTTGTCATGCCAAAACTTGTAGCTTATCAAATATCTTCTACCCACGACACGGGAAATCTTTTTTTTTTAATAGTGTTCCTATTTAGTGCTCTTATAGTCGACACACATGTGATATGTGCCATCTTTCTTTTGCACTAAAGGTACTGGGAATAGAATGGAGAGGAGCTAGGCCTCACCACCCCTTTTTCCACCAATTCATGCACTTGCCTCATGATCTCCTCTTGTTGAGCTTGTGAAACTCAATGAGGAGGTTTATTAGGTGGTGAGCTTCCTAGTAGAATCTCTATTGCATGGTCATCATCCCCTCGTTTTGGAGGTAGCTCACTAGGGATGTCATCAATGAGAACATCTTGGAATCCATTTAGGGAATTAGACAACTCTAATTCCTCTTGATTCCCTTTATTGTTACTTGTGAAAAAATTAGAATCATTTACACATTCTCTAACAAAAATTGTATACACAAAAATAGAGCTTTTCCTTGACTTATCAAAACCAAGCGTCTTTACTAGGGATATGGTGTTCCCCGACTCATTAGCATCTATGTACATGCTCTTTTCCCTGTAGAGGTGAAGTAGGTTCTCCTTTCAAGGAACTTCATGTTGGCAACCATGCGGTTGAACCATGGTGCCCCTAGGATAACATCCTGATGTTGGAAAGGAGAGATGAAAAATTCTTCTTTGTCAAAATAGATTTAGACATGAAGCCTCAACTTCCTAATCAAGGGAGTAACGGAGGCTTGTTGTCCCTTGAAAGTTGTGTCATCAGTTACAGTATCTCCCATCTCAAAAGCTTGAATGCCTAACTTGGTGGCCAACTCCGTTGATATGAAGTTTTGAGTAGAGCCAGGGTCAAACAAGATGAAGGCATCATGTTCCCTTACCTTTCCCCAAGCATAAGAGAGGAATGAGCCCTTGCAATGAGTATCCTCTTTTGGAGCTTCAACCATGGAAGCTCTAGGAGTGTCATTGCGTACATATTATTTTGGGGCAAGAATGATAACCATGTCCTTGCTCCCCACAGGCTTAAAGCATTTACGGTCTTTATGAAAGACCTCTAATGGGAGAGAGATTATTTTCACCTTTGTAAGCTCCTTTTTCCTTGGACTTATTATTGTTGGAGTTGGTGTTGCCTTGGGAAGAGTTGTAAGCATTTCCCTTTAGCTTCATTTTGATCCTTGTTTTCCATGGGCTTGAAATTTCTTCTCACCCCTTGTTGGAAATTAATCCTTGAAGCAACCATAGTGTGGTGGATGACTAAAATAGTGCTCGACCGTTGTGATATGATATACTCAGCCATTTCTTCAGGTAATACCACACAAAATTGTTGCTTTTGTTTGGTGAAGTCTATCCTTTGAAAGGCTGTAGCTTTGAGATGTAAATCCCAAAACTTGTCTACATATTTGTGGATAGACTCATTGAAGAGTAACTTCAAAATTTGTCATTCGGTGAGCACTTTGTCCTTGGCATTGCTTGCAAGCAATTGCTTCATTATGGAAACTTGTAGACTTTCCATGTCTTTGGGGCTTCACTATGATTGCCATGAAGGATAGCCCACCATTGACGAGTAGGTTTCTAAAAGTGCATAGCTACATGGTGTAGCTTGGAGGACTCCGTGAATCCCTCGTCTCCAAAGGCCGCATTAAATTGTTGGATGAAGGCCAATACTTTGTCGATGGCACCAAAGGTGCCATCATAGGTGAGAAAAGAGATACTCTTTTCTCCCTCTTTGAACTTCTTGAGCTTTTGTGATCTTTGCCATGTAGTATATGATTTGCGATGTCCTCCCCTCTTGTATTCTCTAGGAGAATAACTATTTCTTTCATTGGAAGAGGAGGAAGGTGAAGAAGAGGGTGACCTATTTCTTGCCTTTTTCTTACTTTATTTCCTCTCTTCCCTTTTGTAATGACAAGTAAAAGGACTATGGGTTGACCGTTTCCTCTTGGGAAGAGTTGGCGATAGTCTAGACCACCGTTTTCGTAGAGCCACATCTTCAGAGGAACTTAGGCATTTGCTTCTTTCTCGTTCTTTGGATTCCTCCTCTCTTATGGGAGAGAGTCTTCTTTCTGGAGTCTCATTAAGAGACCTCCTAATCTCTCTCTCTCTCTCCTCTTAGAGAGGAAGGGAAATCCCATAAGCACGAAGTTGTTGAGTAACTTTGGCTTGCAAAGTAGGGTTGCCCATAGCTTGATGCAACCTAGTAAAACAAGATAATTGATAAACATGGGGGCATCATCATTAGCACATTCATGTGTAAAATCAAAGTTATCAATGTTCATTCTACTCTCTTGGTTATTGTCATCCATGTTAATTAAACTTATGTGCTTACTTAGTGTATTCTTTGGCAATTCAAAACCTTAGTTGCTACTCCTCTTAGCCTTTGGAAATAAGAACTTAAGTATCTACACCCATGGCTCAAATTGGTTAATTATAGAGAGTAGTGGGGTGGTTCTAACATAGCAAAATTGTTGAGGGATATCTCCTTTTGGACTTCTTGTGGCTCAACAATGATAAAGCTGTAGGAAAGTCTAAAAAGACCCCATTATTAAGACCAAATCTCCCGAAGTGTGCATCGTATTCCACATAGTGGGCTCAACAAAACCAATGATAGATCCCAGTTCCACTTACCCTAATATAACTAACAAAATCAACCATCAATAGGCTACTTAAGGACCTCTCTTCTTAAGCAAGAAAAGAGAAACCAAATGCTCTGATACCAATGTAATGGAAATGACCTATGAACTTTGAGAATAGAGGAATTAAGAGAACTAGAGTGAGCATTTTTGTGAGATCACTTTGAGAACATAGCTCATCTGTTGTCAGTCATTTTCATGCCAAAATTCTCATTTTTATTTGGTCGAGTTCTTGTTCTCTCATTCTAATTGTTGTCTGAGGGAAGTGCACGCACACTAGCCTATGTTGTTGTTGGGGGGGTGTAGGGCTTGGCTATGGAGGGTGCCACTGAGGGCAGGCCATAGCGGATTAAGGAGACGTGCAGGGAGAGAGGGAATAAGAAAAGAGAGAGAGAGAGAGAGAGAGAGAGAGAGAGAGAGAGAGAGAGAGAGAGAGAGAGAGAGAGATTTGACAAGCTCCAAAAGATAGTTAAAAGTAACACTATGATACTATTCCTTGATTATATATATATATATATATATATATATGGTGCTTGCTTTGCCATGCAAACTTAACCTCAATTAACTAGTTGTCTGCATTCCATAAGGTTTTTTCCCATGGTCCCATGGGTTGACACGACTTTTCTAGACCGGCAGACTTGGGCTTGGAACCCAGCAACACCCCCCCTCAAGCCCAAACCACTGAGAATGGACTTGATGTAGACCATGGAAGAGTTCAATCACTTGAAATAACAAGTAGAAGCCCCACCCTTGACAAGAACATAGGTGTTTGTGTTGGCGGATACGCCGCGATGGACGTCAGCACATCGAGAACTCACCTAATAAGATTTGTCAGCTAAGGACGAAGCTTGACCCGTAGGCGCGTGGAAGCAAGCATAGGGTGTCAATCTACACTCGACCGACTCTCGACTAATTCCTACGCAGGTCTCTACCCAATGTCTAAGCTTCAGCCTTCAGGAGTGCATAAGAAGAGATTTCCTACAATGCTTTCAAGAGCCAAATACCCATCAAACGTTCTCGAAACGCCACAGAACTTGAAGGAGACCCTACTAACACCAATAGGTCACTCTCCCTAAGGTCCATGAACCAAAATCCTAACCCTAACCACCTGGTGCAAAATCACATAGGATGTCTGGTCGAAATTTACAGGTCGTCGTTTCCAAAAACTAAAGTGCCTAATGTGTAGCTCTACTCAATGCGATCGCGAGGATATGCTGAAATGAGAAAACAGAAAACGTATGCTCACCGAATCGCTAGATGTATCTCGTGGATCGAGTTCATAAAACTAGACCTACACCCGCAATGTAGGTGTTGACATGTAGCTCTCGTCGGGGGCAACACGCTGCAATTCTCCGCACTCGATTCCGACCACCGGTGCGCGCATAGCGTCAAGATGAAACTCTCACTCTCTCTCTAGTACACAGTACACTCACTCACATACATAACTTTTTTTTAAAATGACAAAGGTCCTCTTCATTAAGGTCAAAAGTGGTATAAATACCTTACAATCTCAAACCCTAATGTTCCAATTTAACCATCTACTCAATTTAAATGTCAAAAATGGGATACAATCTGGAAGCTTCTGCAAGCCCCACCATTTACAAAGGTGAAATGTCGGGTTTTCTCAATTAAAGAATAAGTACAAAAAATAATATTCCGCCGAGCAATCTTTCTCCGTAGGGTGTGTCCAGTTGCTAACACTCCCTCCCTCCTAGTTCATGTCCCCCCCTCCTAGGGTGTGTCCAGTTGCTAACACTCCCCCCCTCCTAGTTCATGTCGTCCCTGACATGGCATTTGAGCTGCTTCTTTAATGTAGGCTTTTACGCATCTTTAGAAGGGACTCATAGCGCGCATACTGAGCGAGTAACGTCGGGCCGAATATGTCTATGTTGATGATGAAGAAGCCAATGTCGAAGGCTTCTTCAAAGGCCTGGAGGTGATAAGAAGGCAAAAACATAATCCTCTGATATAGTGCATGTATCACCTCGTGAGAAGTCTGAGAAGACAGATCGTATGCACATCTGTATGTATCTTGAAAGAAAAAGATACTGTCTGTCGCCTAGCCTGGTTTGAAGGTTTCGAAGACTGCCAAAAGGGTCTTACATATTTTTCTCAGCGTGATGCAAGATAGGTCAGGCGAGCCAGTGAACAATTTGATGGCGCCCGTTAGGGTTTTCACTATGCATTGCTCACTCATTCTCTCGCCTGCCTTCAAGCCTGGAAGCTTCGGGTAATTGAGCCAAGTGGGTTGGCTTCTCTGCAACAGTTCTTGGGCCTTCCATGTCCGCATCCTTGGTAGAGGGCAGAAACTTAGGTTGTCTCTAATCACTTTAGGTGCCTCTACCAAATGGATTAAATATTGCGGATATTTTGTGAGCCATGCCTTTCTCCACCTGGGTTGAGAATCCACTATCAGCTTGACTCCTTTAGGTTTGGAGATATCTGCTTTGTATAATGCCACTGTTGGCTCCTCTTTTATCCGTTTATTGATAGTAGCAGCTTCGTAATTTAGCAGAGTATATGGGAGAGAAGGATGTAGCCATTCACGCCGAAGGATACTGGCATCTATCTTCTGAATGGTCATTGATTTAAACACCCTATGCTCCCACTCCAATGCTTCTCTGGCTGTGTCTTTTACTGCCGTTTCTATGGCCTTCTATAGTTTTTCTTCTTCTTCTTGTGTCAGATCCTGGGGCTCTTGTTAGGGTCCCACCAGGATATCCTCTTGCATGGTGGTTTCCACTGGATCTGACACATTCTCTATGTCGATTCCTTTCGTTGCTGCTGGCCCGGTGCTAAACTGTTGCTCTTCAGTTTGCGGCTGACCTCTCGGCTCATCTATCTGATGTTGAAATGCCCTCTTTGCTTCTTCCGCATGATCTCTTATGTTCACTAGGAGGTCGTTCATATCGGCATTGATTTTCTCCGCCTCCTCAAGCTTCCTCTTGATGGCTTCGTTTTTTGTTTGCCATCTTTGAAATTCCTCGTCCATCTTTCTCTTCACGGCTTCTAGCTTATTCTTCATGGCCTGGTTCTCTTCTTCCGAGCGGTTTTGCATTACCAGAGACCCCTCGGCCAGCATCAGCCTTTGCCTCTTCTCCAGTGTTAACTCCTTTTGGAGTTCCTTCATTTGTTCTTCATACAACTCATTTTCTGAAGCAGTGCCAGTCAAGCTAGCAGCTCTGACTCTGGCCGGAGATGACCTTAGCCTTTGGATGGTTTGATCTTTTACTTTCATCTGATCTTTCAGCTCGATCACTTCATCCTAGCTTGCCTCATGCTCTATCTCTGCCTTTTCCTTGGCATTCCTTAGTGTTTCCACCTCTTTGGACTCTTCAGCAAGTTGTAGAGTCAGGTTGTCCCTTTCTCTCTCTACATCTATCAATGACTTGCTGATTTTCTTGTATTCTTCCTCTGCTCTTTGGAGTTTGTGTTCGGCTGCATGATTTTGTCGTTCCATTTCCTGACATCTTTGTAATGCCGCATCCAGACTAGTTTGCAGCTCTGTTTGTTTCTCTATATGCTCTTGGCCTTGTTTTTGTAGTCAGTCGACTTCAGCCTTGATCTGAACTTCATTGGTTTTGAGATTATCAATCTCACTCTCCATGGCCATTGATCTTGCTTTGAGCCCGGTTAGCTTTTGCATCACCACATCCCAATCATTGGTTGGTGGCTGTAGGTCCACTGTATCGGTGGCCATCTCTTTCAATTCCACTAAGCGAAGGCTCTGCATCCGTTCCTTGGGCCTTGTGCTTGCCAACTCAAAGGCTACAGTAGCTACCTCTTCTCGAGAGTAACCCACAGCTAGTAGATCAAGAAATATTCTGAAATTCTTTTCTTCTGGATCCAGCTTCTCCTCTTTTGGTTCAGCTTCTTCTTTCTGCTCTTCCTCTTGGCTCTTCTTTTGCTTGGACTCTTCCTGTTCATCAATTCTATTCAGCTCCTCCTTTTGTTGGGTTTGTGGAGGGCTAAGAGGAGGTGGTGATGGGGGTGGGCTGGTCTCCCGGCTTGACGGTGGAGTTGCTGGCTTCTTCTTGAAATCTCTGTCTGCCTTGGTTTTTCTCTCTCTTTCTTGGCCTTCCTGCTCTTCTCTAGCAGCTGCTGTCTCACTTCGTCCACTTCTTCTTCTGTAAAAGGGACATTCGGGATATTTTCTGTTGTAGCATCTAGGATCTCAAAGTAGTCTTCGAACCTATCCCGGTGAACCCTTCGAGATGATCTTGACATGGCTTCCAGGGATGGATTCCACAACTCGCTTAGATATCCCTTGAGTGCTCTTTCGGCTTTGAAGCTTTCCATTATTCTTTCTAGCCGTGCCGCTTTTTGTGACTTGGTTTCTTTGATCGCCACTTGTAGACTTTCTTTCTTTCCTTTCTTCGACTCTAGCGGCTCTTCTAGCACGGTCTCTAACCGGCGCTTCAAACGTGTGGCTACTCTGGGTGCCGTAGGAGGTTCTTCTTCTTTATCTTCTTTCAGCTTTAGCCAATCATTCTATGAGGGAGGTTCATGCCAGTTTCCCTTGGCATGCAATGCTCCATAGACCACTTTTGTTATTAGCTCACCAGGTACAATGTAGGTGGGATTTATGTTCCCCATCTTTACCAGGTTGTCATGGATGTAAGTAGCATAATTTATCACTTTTGGATTGCTCTTCTGCATTGCCCAGGTGAAGGTGGTAGCAATGGCTCTAGGTGGCATTCTGTATTTTTGTGGCCGCTTTGTACACATGTGGAAGTATTGGTTGTAGAGTTTGGCTCATGATAGCCACTTTTGGGTTTGCAATATCTTCAAATGTGTAGTTGTCCTTCTTTTTCGAGTACACCTTGACTTCATCTTGCCTCTTTGTCACACTATCTCCTTTGTTTGAGATGTCAAGTGCGGCTGCCACCACCCTCTCTGTGATGACAATCATGGTATCTGGCTTCCCTTACAGATCAGTGACTCGGGCCACTCCATCTTCTTTGATAGTGGTTACAAATTCCCACACTCTTTTGATGTCAATCCCCGCTGGCAAAGCTTCAAAGTAGTTATGTAGATCCAGATTCTCCAGGTAACCCCCCATCTTGCTTCTGAAAAATTCATTGAGCTCTCGTGGTATCATGGGTAGCTCTACTGCATTTCCTTCAGGATCTTTGAATACGCCTTGGTAGATTTTCAAATCATTGGACTCGAGCAGATAATCTTGAATCCATGTGCTTGTGGGCTTCAGGGTTCCTTCTGGGATCACAAATGGCTCCACTTCTTCCAAGTAGTCTTTTATAGTCACCCTCTTCTTCTTTGCAGGTGATTTTGTGGCTGCCATGGATCCTGTTGCACTCAGTAGTCCAAAGTTAGCGTTTTTTCCATAATAGCTGATAAACTGAGTTCTAACTACCCAAATGACTTGAAAATTGAAAATAAAACATTAAAAGGAACTAGGGAAACTCTGCATTTTCCCACAGTAGCTTTCTGGCCAAAAATTATCATTTAGATATCCTACACGTAGGATGTCTACCTTGCCTATTTTTGGTAAAACTTGGCAGGTTGGTGGCCCTTGACCTGTGCAACATGGCTATGTGATTGGAATTGGGTTTGGACATAAAAAAGTGCAATTCTGGGCAGATTCAGGCTTTTGGCTCACAAATTGGGTAGGATTTCCTCAACAGGGGGGAAATGATATTCAAATGGGTTGAAATTTGATATACATGCTTCTTGCACCATGTTAATGGATCCCATGAGGCCAGATCCTGCACAGTAGGTCAAAATCACATTGGAGACATCCTACGCATAGGATGTCTTTTTCATCAAAATGACTTGAAGTTGGTTCTTGGGTTAGCTCTTGGCATGTGGAACATGGCCCTGCTCTTGGATTTTGATTTGGACAAGAATTGGTGTTGGTAAGAGCATGTGTAGTGTTTTTAGGCTCAAAAAGTGCATCTTGGAGGTGTTGGGGGCCAAATGTGATGAGAATGGCTTGAAACTTGATATATGAGCCTATGAAGGTGTTATAAAGAGATCTGGAACTCAAAAATGCCAGCTGGGGGCCAAATTGGTCATTTAGACATCCTACGTGTAGGATGTCTATTTCAACATTTTTCACATATGACCCCACGGACAGCTTGGCAATGAGCTAGCATATTGTGCAAGTTTCATGTGATTTGGACTAGTTTTGGTAGGTCTATGCCCCATTATTGCCTCTATGCTCTGACTTTGCATTTTTTGGTGCACATGAGGTCAATTTTTGTCCAAATGTGATAAAACTTGGTGGCTAGCATGTACAGGCTATTCAGAAACTGTGTGTAATAAGAGATGTTGAGTTTGGTGCCCAGATTTGGCCTTGAGACATCCTACGCATAGGATGTCTCCTAATGAAATTTATATTGGAGGTGCTACTGGTGCTTGCCCTGAGCCCCCCTGAGTCCCTTTTAAGCATTATTCATTAGGAAAATTTTGAACTCATTTTTGGGCCTTTTAACAGTGCCACATCATCAAAGTTGTACAAAAGAAAGCAACCTAGTAGACCCCTCTAAATATTGCTTAGAACCCCATGATATGACCTATCATTGGAAAGTTCTTGAAAAATGGATTCTAAAGAGCCAAGGTCCGAAAAGTTTGGATGACTTCTATGAAAGTTATGCCATTTTTTTTCAATCAGCTAGGTTTTGTTACCGTTACGGTAATCTAAAATCACCTTTTTCTAGATCTACGTGAAGGCAATGTCCAATACATGCATGTTATATATCAATAGATAGCATTTGAAGAGTAGATTCTAAATATCCAACCTCCAACAAGTTTGGATCTTATTTGCAAAAAAATTTACCGATCCCCACTTTTTGAAAGCTATGCCACATCAACAATTCTTACAAGACCCATTTTTGAGTCCAAACTTTTCCTAATGTCAACAAAAAAGTCAAATAGATAGAAAGAAACTCCCTGTGTGGATTTCAGAGCCTCTGAGCCGTTTTCTGACTTTTGGAATGCTTTTCGGCGATGAAATTTCTTGATGTTGGTCTCCATAGCTTCACAGTCCCTTGGGGATCCTTGCCATATGGTTTTTGTTGACTTTGGCTTCACCGGGGCTCCGTTTGGCAATTTGTCGCTCTGAAAGCGCCCTTGGTTGTGCTTACATGTCGTAGATGACTTGTGGTGGTCTACCACCATAGGACTTGGCTGTTGATGGTCTAGGAAAGCCGCTTGTGAAGTTTGGTGGCAAACAGACATGCGGTTTGGCCGTGAGAGCTATTTGACGCTTTGTGTGTCCGATGTCGTTTCTGAAGCTTAGCGCCGCTTCGGGTCACCATATGGCCATGTGCACTATATAGACTTGTTCAGCATGTCGAGATGCTCCTACCCATGAGTTTTGGTAGCATTTGGGCACCTTTCCACCGATTTACCATTTGGTGGCCTCTTGCAGGGCTCTAGAAGTTAGGGTTTTTCTCGATGGTTTTCTACCTCCTTTGGGCATTCAAAAGTGGTCTCCTATGCTACGGTAAGCCGCTGATGAAGCTTCATTTCTTTTGGGTTAGCCGTTAGGTGGTCACTTCTACCTGTAGGTCTCTACTGCTCGCTTCCCGTGTGAACCCTACGCTAGTTTTCGCGACAAAACATCAAACATACGCGAAAAGCCCAAGGTGGTGAGCCTACCTCTCATGTCTGGAGTTTGTCGGGTGGTCGTGCGCGTCGTAGAAGCCGTTGGAATTCCCGTTCGCTCTAGGTGGCAAGAGCTCTCTCTTAAAAGGAAATAGTAGAAATGAGCTTAAAATGAAGTGAAAAAATCTTATAATGGGGGTCCCCGAACCACTTTCCATGAAATTTGACATGTACTCCCAACTTCTTGCGAGATGCGGTTTAGGCTTAAAAATTTCTTGATTTGGACTCCATTTGCCCAGTTTCCGAGAAATTTGACGTTTCGGTCAAAATTCGGCCAAAACACGCTTTCTGCTCCATTCACATAATTGCACCCCTAGTGTACCATAGGTTGTCCTATAGTCACTAAATATCCCCATATTTTTTGTTTTTCATTACGATCGTTTTTCACCTGTTTTTTGTATTTTTGAAGTTTTTCTGCCGATAATTAGTAAAATTAAAAAGAAAATAGCAAATTAACCCAAAAAATCTCCAAAAATCATAATAACGCAAAAACATCACCGCATAATACTATATACACTTACATGCAATTTTTATGGCCGGATTTCTCCGTTTTACCAATATTTTGCCCGAAAAATGGCTATTTTTACGTATATACACACACCTAGGGGCTTGACTTGGCGTTTGGCCCCATATACTTGTAGATTCATGCTGTATAAGGGCATATATACTTAGGTTAGTCCAAAAAATTTCGCAATCAAATGACAACCCTCTAAAATAGTCGAAAAACATGCCCTTTTTTGCTCTTTTTACCATTGGGTTCGCATTTGAGAATGCCTCTCCCCTCCTAGCCGGAGTCCTCCCGGATGACAAGGTATCACCTCGGTGTATGTGCCGTGCATGGGTTAAAAATTGTGCTAATGCTTGGCCCTGTAATGTGGCCCTATAGGATGCATACTCGATCAATGCATGGAAAAATTAATGTTGTGCAAGAGAAGGGTATAAGCAAGATACTTATTGGCATTCGACGTCGAGGTTTCCTGTTTGTTGTTGATTTGGTCGGCAGATTTTCTTTGCAAGTAAAAGTTGTAACTCTACCGCTCTCTGTTTGATCGTCTTTCTTGCAAAAGTCGCTTGGTTTGCCACTATTGTCGAAATGGCCGTGGTTGTCTCCTTGGAGAGAATTGTCGTGTCGGAATTCGCCATAGACTTTGTCTCTTTTGCTTTCCATTTGTAGCTTTGCTTTGCAGGTTTTTGTAGATTTATTGCTACTTCCATGGTTGTCATTGTTGTGCTGCTGATTGGCACCCACATTGATCGGTTTGCCGATTTCCTATGTAGTGTATGTCTGCATGCCGATGTTGCTTGTACTGAAGGGAGTTCCTGTTGCTTTGGTTTCGGGATCCAAATGCGTGTCGCATTTAAGTTGTTACTGAGCATTCTCTTTGGGATCCATATCTGTTTTATTCCCTTGGTTTTTGGTTGAACTGTGTGCCTCTGTTGACTTCTTCTGTTGTATTGTGGTTTGTTTGCCATGTCACCTCTATCCTTATGCACCCATACTTGTTTGTCGCGTGTTGCTAACCTTGATCTTGGAACTGCGGTCTGTATTGATTTATGTTTGTAGTGAACATGGTAGGCAGTTCCCTGTTTTTTCGCCATGTGTATCGTGTTGTTCTTGAGTGGCACACATCCCTTTGGTTCCTTATCCAGTGATTGCTTCCAAGGTTGCTGAACAAAGGCTACCACCTGTTGTTCTTGTGCGTGGTGAATTTGGACTGCATCCACCTTCCAATCTATGTGCACATTATACTCTTTATGCCAAGGTTGTCCCAACAACATGGGGTGTTGTGTTCATCCTCAACGACATAAAACTTGTGTGGGTAAATATATTGATGTACTTGTACATGCAATATAATCTAGCCCAATGTTTTCAACGAATATGATGTACTACTTTCCAGCACTTGTGGAGTAGGATGTAGTTGACCTTTGGGCTTGAGCTGTTTGTATAATCTGTAAGAGATTAGATTTGCTTGGGCTCCAGAATCAAGCAATGCCGTCGATTCAACTTGATTGCTACCCACTTTGACTGCAATTATTGGCTCCACTGTCTTCATCAAAATTCGTTAATCGAATAGCATTTATTCGCAATAGTGATCCACATTGTTGTTGTTGTCGCAGAAGCCGTCTTTTTGCAATGCGTTCTTTTGCTTCTGCTTGTGCTTCCTCTCGTACCCTCTGTTTCTCCTTCACCCGTTGTTTTTCTTGATGGATTTGTTGAAGCATATCCTGTGTTAGTGGCAAATGATATTTTTTTAATCGACACCCACTAATCCAATTTGGCATTTCTTCCCCTGCTAATGTAGCAAGCTTGACAGCTCCACTTTGTGATAAGTCATGAATCACAAAGGGTCCCATCCCTCGCTTTAAGTTTCTTAGCATGTTGCTTCAAGGTATAAACAAGTACATAATCACCTGTTTTGAACTCTTTCGTGCGCACATGCTTATCAAAAAACTCTTTTTGCCTTCTCTTTTTAGCATAGATCATCTTTTTAGCATAGATCAAAGCTACAGCTCTCAAGCGAAGTTCATCTAGCTTTTCAAGATCATCCACTCTTGAAGAGAGCTTATGCCCTGTCCATTCTAAGCTTTTCACTACGCGTAGAGTTGGAATTAAGAACTCTATAGGTAATATTGCGTTTAGACCAAACACCATGTTGTACGGTGTTGTTCCTATTGATGTTTTGTAAGCTACCCTGTATGCCCATAGTGTTGAGTGTAACTGTTGATCCCAGTCTTTTCTTGACTCTGATACAATTTTTTAGTCAGAACAGTGCACAGTGTTTTATTTGTGGCTTCAGCTTGTCCATTTGCCTGTGGATGATATGGAGTAGATTTTCTATGTATGACCATGAATTTCTCTAGTAGATATTCAATGACTTCATTAAGAAAATGTGTTCCTCGATCACTGAAAATTTGTATTGGTAATCTGTATCGTACAAAGACATTCTCACACAAAAATTGTGCAGTGGTTCTTGCGTCTGCTTTTTGTGTTGCCTTGTCTTCCACCCATTTTGTGAGATAGTCTGTAGCCACAATGATATATTGGGTATGGGTGCGATATGCAGGGGGTGAAATAGGTTCCACAAAATCAATGCCCCATTTTGAAAATGACCTTGCTCCCATCATTGGCCGTAGTGGCATCTCATCTCTCTTTATCGTCACCTTCGTGCGCTGACATGCGTCACAACGCTTTACAAACTCCTCAGCATCCATATGCAATGTAGGACACCATATTCCTGCGGTTAAGACAATTTTTGCCGTCTTATCGCCTGAAAAATGGCCTCCACTTATTCCTCCATGTGCGTGTTCTAGAATTAGCAGGTATTCGCTTTCACTTGCACAGATTCTAAGTTGATTGTCCTTTCCTCGCTTATAGAGTTGATTCCCAATTAAATTAAAGTCGCGAGCCTCCAGCTCTATACCCCTTTTCCATGGTTTTGTTATGTTTTCACGAAATGTCCTTGTTGTTAAGAAATCAATGATATATTGACTCCATGCAGGTGCAATGTTTACCTGAAACAATGTCGCATGATCCATTGGTCATTTGGCACTACATATAGTACAATTATTAACATAAGCATGTGTGTCAGCATACATAGTTGTCCAATAAACCCCTAATTGTTTCAGTCTCTGGTGTGTTTTCATTGTTGAACAATGAAATGCACAATCTTGGACGTGTGCTTCTTCAAGATAACAGTCTAATTCCTCTGGATTTATACATAATCGTAGAATTTGATCCGAGCCTAGATGATACAGTCGTCCTGCAGTCAACTAGAAGTTTTTTGTTTGTCGAATTGTTTGTTGTTTAGATCTGTCTTCCTTGTTATCAAATCTACCTCCAGAGGAAATAATGCTAACAATTTCTTGAGACCATTTGGGTATCATTTCAATATTGAAAAGATAAGCATCAGGTATGGTCATCATCTACTCCTTCAGGAGCTTCCCCGTTTTGCAGCCTTGAAAGGTGATTAGTTTTACCCTTTTTGACTACCATTGTGAAGTCAAACTCTAGAAATATAATAAACCAGCATATAATTCTTCCAGTACTGCATGGTTTATTTACCAGATACAAAAGAGCTTCATGATCTGTGAAGAACACAAATTTGTTTGCGAGCAAATAATGCCGAAATTTCTTTACATCATAGATCATTCCTAACCCCTCTCTTTCAGTGGTTGTGTAGTTCTTTTCTGCACTATTTAACTGTCGGCTTGCATAACAAACTGGGAAATCCATTGTTCCGTCTCCAGGTTGAGCGAGAATACTCCCAATTGCATATGCAGATGCATCAATGTGAACATGGAATATCTTTTCCCAATCTGGTGCTTTAAGTATAGGTGCTAATTTCCTTAAGCTTTTGGAATGAAGTTTCACACTCCTCAATCCAGTCGAAGCTGACTAATAAGCGATACAGAGGTTGTGCAATGACTACATACATATATATGAATCTTCGATAATATCCGCAGTGTCCCATGAAGGATTGTACTTGTTTGGCATTAGTAGGCCTGGTAAGTCTTCTATGACTTTGATTTTGTCTAGGTCAGTGGTTATGCCATTTCTTGAGACAATATGTCCTAAGATGCGGCCTTGCCTAACCATAAAAATGCACTTTTCCGAGTTAAGACAAATTCGATATGTTCTGCACTTCTCAAATACCTTTTGTAAATGGTCAATATGTTCCTCTTGTAGAAGAGAGTGTACACAAAGATCATCCATATATATTTCTAAGAATATTGTCAGGTATTCTTTGAACGCATGAGTCATTAACCTTTGAAAGGTAGCCGGGGCATTGGTCAAGCCAAAAGGCATAACTCTATACGCATATATTCCCCATTCTGTGGCAAATGCTGTTTTGTGTTGATCCTCGATTGCAAATGCCAATTGGTTATACCCTGAAAACCCATCTAAAAAGGAATAAGCCCGTTTCCCAGCCACTCTCTCAGGTACATGTTCTGTGATCGGCAAGGGATAATTATCCCTTATGGTGGCTGCATTTACCTTTTTGAGGTTCATACACACACAGCTTTTCGTTCTTTTTGGGGACAACCACAATGGGTGACACCCAATCTATATGTTTGATTTCATAGATGAATTCAGCATCCATCAGCTTGTCAATCTCCTCTTTGATTCGTTTAGCAAATGTGTCATTATATGTGTAAGGACGCTGTTTGCTAGGTTTGGCATCTGATTTCAATGGAATTGTATGTTGGCATATCGATGGATCAACTCCTTTGAGGTCTTTGTAAGACCATGCAAACACATCTTTATACTTCTTGAGAAGTTGTGTTAGCAGTTCTTCTTCTTCAGGCTCTAAATCAGTTGCTATATAGACCGGCTGAGGCTTTTCTTCTAGCTCCACGAGGTCTATTCGTTTTGCATTTTTCGGCCCATCGTAAGATTCCTGGTTTATTCTTTCCCTGACTGGTGGTGTCATTATGATTTTTCTGTCCTGGATGGTGAATTTTCGATAGTGGGATGGTACATTCACTTTTTTTGACTCCTCCTTACCATCACTTTCTCCCTCAGTCATCCATACCTCTCGTAATGACCGTTTTAGTTCTTGGTATTTCTTTTTACGCTCCAATTTGGTCCACTCTGGGTCTTTTGTTTTTTCCTGTTTTGATTTTTGAGATTTTTTTGATTTTTTTTCTGTTTTAGTCTTCCGTACTTGTTTTATTTCCTCTTGTGTTCCTTCCCTTCGAACTTTTGAGAATCTGCTTGATATTTGGTCTTTTACACAATCCTTTACTTTGACAAGCATTAGATAGTGAGTTTTATCTTTTATCCTGGGCATCAGGTTCTCTCTCATTTTGTTTTCTACTCGTTTTTTTCTATAGCGTTCCTGGCGTCTAGGGTACTGATTAGCAAAATCATAAAACTTGATATTCGATGTTTTCTCCCCACGCTCCCTTGAGCTGTCCGAAAACTCGTTATCTGCATCGTTATTTACCTCCAGATGCTCAGAGGAGTTATAAAACTCTTCTTGTTTTGGTGGTTCTACAATCTCATCTCCTCCTGGTATAAGGCTTACCATGTAATAGGGTAGCACATCATAGCCATTCTTATCACAAAATTTTGTTGTTGGGCTATCTGTAATGGTATATACATCCAATGTTGCTAGTATATGTTCCCATTCCAGAGGTTCTAAGGCATCTTCGGGAAAAGGTTCCAAAATATAATCCTTGTCCTCAATAGCTCTTTCTAAGACGCATTCCTCTCTTTTTAAGCTCCCACAATGTGAAGCTTCGCACATCCATAGCTCTTTTTTTTGCCCTAACTATGCTGGGAGTTCGGACCCTGCCAATGTAGCTGAATCAAACTCTTCCACGGGTGTCTGGTTAACATCTTTGTAACTATGGTCTTTTAGGTGTATTTTGGTTGAAGTCTCGCCATGTCTGAGGTATATGTGGTCGTAACCCCAATCTTGGACCATCTTTAATTGTCTCATGAATGGTCTTCCCAAGATGATCTCGTAATTGTTCTTTTGTCGAAATCGACTATTGCAAATGTATGATCATACTCAATTCCGCACGAGGTGACAATTACTTTTTCTAAAAGTCCTAGAGGCTTTTCCATGAACCCATCTACAAGTTGCAATTTCATTCTGGTAGCTCTCAAATCTGTTTTTCCCCATTTTTTCCAGATTTCCTTGGTTGCGATAGCGACTCCTGCTCCACTGTCAAGAATAGCTTTGGAAACTACTCCTTGGAATTCTACTGGTAGTGTGGTGTTTCCATCTTTTCCCTCGCAATACTCTCCAACCTTGTTTAAAGGTACTGGCCTAGTGTTTAGTTGAGGCTTGTCCAATTCTCTGATCCCTTCTTGAAGCTTTGAGGTAGGGTCGTTTACTCCAAATTTTTCTAAGCATTTGCCTACGGTGGTCCACATGTTTGGTCGTAACCTCAGGAGTTCGGCTAATGTGATTGTGCATGCCAGAGGGGTGGGTAATAACTCAATCAACCCTTGTGAATCCATCACTCTGTTAGAAGAAAGTCTTTGAGATGGGATTGCTTTCACCTCAAACTTGGCTTCATACTCCCCTAGGTAAGAGGGTAGATTTTTTAGCGAGTCTGGTTGGCTGTGCCCCGAACTAATTGATCCCTGGTCTCCCCCTTGTGAATGTATATCAAAGTTCATTTGTGATCTTGCCTCAAATTCTTCAATAAGAGGTAAGATCTCATTTTTCTCTTTTCTCGTGCTATGCATTTGGTAACTCACCCTGTTGGCTTCGTTGGCATCACGGATTTGCTTCCACAGGTCATCTAGACCGTTACAATCCTTACCCTTTTCTACCACTGTTTTAGGCTGGAACCCATCACTTGTCTCATCTGTTGTATTTGGCACTATGATAGGTTCTCTCCTAAACTCAAAGGAAGTTGTGAGTCCCTCCTTCGTGTCTACTTGTTTCTCTAAAGTTGGTTTGATAGGGGTTGGAGCTGGTACTTCATGCCAACTTGCAGGTTTACCAAGCGGGTTTTCTATCAAGGATTGGGCTGTTTCAATCATCTTTCAACACATTTCCAACCTCTGTTTTTCTATTTTTGCATATGGATAAGTCACCCATCTTTGCTCTTGGGTTTGGTTGTTTTTTATTATGGCTTCGTAAGCTTTTAAAAATGCGTTTAACTGCTCATTTATCTTTTCTGCCAACACTGATCTTCCTGATCCTGCACTTTTGGGTTCTGCTATTTCCTTGGGTGCTATGGTTGCCGTAGTATGTGAGCTTACACTAGCTAGATTCTCTAACCGTTCTAATCTATCCTTTGTGTGTTTTAACTCCTCGGATAGAGACATTTGCTCTCATCCTCTCTTGGCTTTCATACGCGCCTTTCTAGCTTTCCAAGTGCTTCTCATTTCTGAACTTGGGGCATCGGTTTTTGGCTCTTCAATTATGGGTTCATTCATCATTCTTTGAGCTTGGGCTCGTGTCACTGCCTGAATAGGTATTATTGTCTTGTTTTCTGACCCTCCACTGGAAGGCATTGCTTCCGGCATGCTCAAGGTAGTTTTTTCTCCTTTGCTCGAGTTCTTAGGGCAATCAGGAATCAAATGAGTAATTCCACACTCGGTGCAATATGCATTGACTCTAATGATTTCATCATGAGGACAGTCTCTTAGCCAATGGTCTCCACCACACTTGTAGCAGGGTCCCTTAGGTTGTTGAGGTGCTCCTTGAGCTCCTCTTTGTTGGTATGCATGTCTCTGCCCGCCCATGCCTCGTTGGCTATGAACAATAGTGTTCGTTCATCCAAGCTATATCTTCCTTCTCCTGCTGCCTGTGCAGCTGTTGGTGGTCCTACACTTCCCATCATGCTCCATGGTTCTGGCGTTGGGGGTTCTTCCGGTGGATAATAGACACGATTTGCAACATATCCATTGGGATCTTCGTAATATGCATGCATAGGAACCAAATCCTTCTCTTCTGGTTCGGTTACTGTTAGTGTGTATCTTATGCCGACTGGTCGTAATCCTGGTAGGGGTGCTTGTTGCCCCAACACTGGTTGTGGTCTTTCTACGCCTATAGGTCCTGTAGGTTTCCTGCTTGATACCTAGGCATCGGTGGAAGTTGAGGAGATGCTACCTGAGCCTGGGGAGCATAAGGTCGTTCTCTCATATATCCCTTGTTATAATAACATTCCTCCGTCACATGGTTTGTCCATTTTTGTTCAATCGCACACCATTTTGGCTGTTTAGCCCGAGGTTTGGCATACAGGTTAATCCTTTTTAGCACTTCCTCTACAAGCTGCTCCTGGCTTACAGCTACTTCTCCTTTCGGTGTTGTCTTAGCGGACTTGCTTCCACTTTGTTGTGAGGATGAATCATTGTCAAGATCCTTGAATTCACCCAGACCGCACAATTGTCTACAAGGTAAAGAGCCTCCTTAGTTAACTCATTAAACGTTGTGCTCCTCTTCATAAGTCCTTCTGTAGATCTGCATTCCTCAGTCCTTGAATAAATATAAACATAAGTCTGGACTGAGTTGGCAGTTCTTCCACAGGGCAGAACTTAACATATATTTTTAGTCTTAGGGCCGCCTTTCGCACAGATTCCCCTTATTTTTGTTTGAATTTGTGGATTTGTGAGACAGTATTATGAGCTATCCCCCTTTGTGAGAATTCATCAATAAACTCGTCAAACAACTCCTTCATAGACTCAAAGTCTCTACTCTCCACAGAGTCAAACCAAGTAGCAGCATCCTCCTCTAGGGTCAATTCAAACCCTACAAATTGAGTAGGGAAGTCTAACACCTCTTCAACTCTAATTACACGCACAAAGGCTGCTACATGATCTCTAGGATCTCTGTTTCCCGTGTATTTCTTGTTTACCCATTTTTGCACTTGAGAAGGTCTAATTCTACGATGGTCTACAAATCTCATCATTGGATCTCCTTGTCCTAATCGATATACCTCCTCTGGCCTTCGGTAGTGGGCGGGTTCGTCTCCCAGTGGTGCTCCTAAGCCGTAATTTCTGGCGGTTTTTGCAAGAGATGGTTCATCTCGTCAAACTTGTTCTATGGGTGGTCTTCCAGGCTCTGTTGACCCTTGGGTCATTTTTGGCTTACTCTCACCTTGATACCATGAATAGAGGGGTGGTTCTTGTAAATCCCTTAGCCCTTGTGCGGCTGGATAACCATCTTGATTTCGGTCTTGTTCTAATGTTGCACTTTGTCGAAGCCATGCCTGCAATGATGGCTGAGTTGCTGGTTGGTTTTGGTAGTTGAACGTCTATTGTCGGGTAGAATGTGAGGTTGCATTGTACTCTTCTGAAAATGGATTTGTCAACTTGCTAGGGGTGTAGGTGACCCTTGGCACTTCTTCGGGGGCATATGTTGATGTTTTTGGAACTGTTTCTTTTTCTACCTCCTCTGGGAGAATACGTTTGTATTCTCGCCCGTACCTATCAACAAAAACAATATCCTTCCCCATAGCAATTTCATAAGAGAATAAGTAAAGAACCTTGTCTTTGCTTAATTCGTTTGGGTAGGGTTCTTTGCAACGAAAGTAAGAGACTATTCCCTTGCTCTCATGCTTGTAAATCCCCACATTCTCATTATAGGTTGAGACCCTGGTTGTTTTCTTATCATACATAAAAAGCGCTCCAGGTTGATCAATGTTTGGAGGCGGTTCTTAAGTTTCTAAAACCATTTTTCCTTTTGCCACGTTATCTCCATATCTGTTGTAATCCTCAGAGTTAGTAACTATCAGATAGTGGTTCCCCTTTTCGTCTCGGAATCTATCTCCATCATCATAGACTCGAATTATTTCTGGTCTCTGAGCAGGTCTTTCTTCAATACAAATACACTTGCGTCCTCAATAGTCAGAATAAACTAGGGCTCCCCTCGAGTTTGTTCCTTCTAAGAAGATTATAGTGAACTTGGAATCGTTCAAAGGATTTTGGGAGGTGCTTCCTCCTAGCATTGGTCCTTCATCGGAGAAACCTCCTGGCTGTTGACTACTCATCATGAAGAAGAACTTATGTGATGAAGTGCCAGTATCACTACCCTCCCCAATGATCGGTGCTAGTGGATCTAGCCTTGCCTGAGTTACACTCTCCTCGGTGGACACTAAGCTACCTTGGTCACCTGTCACCTTTTGTCTTCCTGATCTTAAATTCATCAAACTTAGCAATGCAACTTAACACAAATCCAACCACTCACCTGGCAAAGGATCAGTTTCCGCACAACTTCTTGCTTTGCCGCTGAATATACCTGTACACAATCGTTTAATTTCGGCAATTGAATCAAAGCATTTAACCGCTAGAGGTGGTCTTAGTAATGATTGGTATAACTAGAGGGTTAAACTCAACCACTACTGTATTTTATAAACTTCTGATGTTCTGGATTAGGTCTGCTAATTTGGAACTGTACTTCCCTCGGATGTTGGTCAATTTACATGGAAAGTCTTAATTCCGTCTTTGCTTCGTCAAAAGGTCAAACAAGGTCCAATTTCACTTCTGAAAGAAGTTCTGGAACTCTTAAGTCAATTGAAACATCACTCTATGTCCTCAGTCGGCTTTTCACTTCACTAAGCCCTAGTAGACATCCTACGCGTAGGATGACTCCTGCTCTGTTTTGCCTGGTTTTTGCACTATAGATTCCCCTTGATGTGCTGAGTCCACAACTGTTTTTACTTTTTGATTTGGACACCTACAAGCTGGTCAATTGATCAGAAATCTGTTCTAGCAGCCTGATGCTGGTATGACCAGTCAAATCAACTCCAATTCGGACCAAAATTGACTAGGAGGCTTGCCTCAGGCTATACAACACCCTGCTAGGCCTACAGTCAGTTTCTGGCTTCAATTTCATGCAGTAGACATTCTACGCATAGCATGTCTAACTGCTCAAAATAACTTCAAATGCAAAGCATAGACTCCCCTTAAGGTGCTGATCACTTTGGTATGCTCAAAGCTGGGTTTGGAGTGCTAATCACACAGAACACATCCTACACGTAGGATGTCTATATGGCCAGTTTGACCCCAAACTTGAGCCCCAACTTCCCTTTGATGTCAGCAACCCAGTGCTAAGCTTAGATTTTGGTTTGGATTTCAAAAGACCCCAATTTTAGCTATTCTAGCCCTTTTCAGTAAAAAAATGCTAAAGTCTGCTTAAAACCCAATTTTCTCACCCTATTGAGATGAAACCTTTCTCAGGCACTCAATAAATCATGCAGATCATGCTCATACAGCCATCCTATGGTTTTGGTCTTAAAATAATGCCTTGGCGCAATTTGGGTAGGATGTCTGGCAATTTCTGTCTATCTGGCCTTATCCTGTCAAGATATGGTCAACTTCCACTTTCCAGGTGAAAATAGGGTAAAACCTACCTTCTAAACACACTGGTCAACTTCAGAATTTCAAAATTCCCACCAAATCAATTTGTAGACATCGTACGCGTAGGATGTCTCCTGGCTTAAAATGTAATTTTTTCCTAACAGAAATGCTCCTGATGCTCTGCAGCTCTCTCAAAAACACTCATAGAAACTTTTGAACTTCACTTCAGCTTTCAAACACTCTTTTGCTTCTTTTACAACCTTGTGATGAGCCTAACAACAAGTATAACATGCATGAAGTGCTCCAGACCATAAATCATGATGTCCTACTTACCCTACTCCTACTCATCATGTGAAATGGTGATATTGGTGTCTCGGTTGCTTCCTGGCCTCTCCGGGCTCTCAAGCTCTCCTTTGACCGCTTCTACCACTCCAACTCCTACTCTCTACACCACAACTCAACTAATACCTAAAACTATCTAAATCTACCTAAGACTACCTAAGTCGAAGGATCTAGGCCAGACACTCGCTCCCTAGACTCCCTCTAAGACCTAGAGAGTCCTCCACCCTCTAATCCTATCTAAATGTAAAACGAGACTCCGGAAAGCCAGAGAATCCCTATCCTCAAGGATTAGTCTCGGTCATCTACCTAGGGTTTTAGTCCCAGGCAGCGGTGCCAATGTTGGCGGATACGCCGCGACGGACGTCAACACAGCGAGAACTCACCTAACAAGATTTGTCAGCTAAGGACAAAGCTCGACCCGCACGCACGTGGAAGCAAGCAAAGGGTGTCAATCTACACTCGATCGACTCTCGACTAATTCCTACAGAGGTCTCTACCTAATCTCTAAGCTTCAGCCTTCAGGAGTGCATAAGAAGAGATTTCCTACAACGCTTTTAAGAGCCAAATACCCATTAAGCGTTCTCGAAATGCCACAGAACTTGAAGGAGACCCTACTAACACCAATAGGTCACTCTCCCTAAGGTCCATGAACCAAAATTCCAACCCTAAACACCTGGTGCAAAATCACGTAGGATGTCTGGTTGAAATTTACAAGTCGTCGTTTCCGAAAACTAAAGTGCCTAACGTGTAGCTCTACTCAATGCGAACGCGTGGATATGCTAAAATGCAAAAACAGACAACGTATGCTCACTGAAACGCCAGATGTAGCTCGTGGGTCGAATTCGTAAAACCAGACCATACATCCGCAATGTAGGTGTTGACGTGTAGCTCTCGTCGGGGCAACATGCTACACTTCTCTGACTCGATTCCGACCACCGGTGTACGCGTAGCGTCAAGATGAAACTCTCACTCTCTCTCATACACAATACGCTCGCTTCAGACATAACTTTTTTTTAAAATGACAAAGGTCCTCTTCATTAAGGTCAAAAGTGGTATAAATACCTTACAATCTCAAACCCTAATGTTCCAATTTAACCATCTACTCAATCTAAATGTCAAAAATGGGATACAATCTGGAAGCTTCTGTAAGCCCCACTATTTACAAAGGTGAAAGAATAAAAAGTGCTCAACTTAATAAGTAGGTGTGAAAAAAGAAATGAGCTCTATAATGGTAGCAGTGCAAATTGACAACAGTGTTGATGCCAAGAGCGCTCATAGCAGGAAGTAGAAGCAAAACCAAGTGCACTTACTGTGTTGAAAATTGGTTCCCAAGCCAGGGCAACCGTGCTCGTGCAAGTTTTGATGGTCGAGCACAAGCCTTTGAGTAGGCTTTGATACCATGTGTACAACTTGTCTATGGAGGGTGCCACCAAGGGTAGACCATGGCGGATTGGGAAGACGTGCAAAGAAAGAGGAAAGAGAGAGAGAGAGAGAGAGAGAGAGAGAGAGAGAGAGAGAGAGATTCGACAAGCTCCACAAGGAAGTTAAAAATAACGCTATGATACTATTTCTTGATTTAAAAAATACATATACAGTGCTTGCTTTGCCATGCAAACTTAACCTCAGTTAACTAGTTGCCTGCATGCCATAACGTTTGTTCCCACGGGTTGAGAGGACTTTGCTGGACCGGACTTGGACTTGGAACCCAACAACCCCACCTTCAAGCCCAAACCACTGACAATGGACTTGGTGTAGACCATGGCAGAGTTCAATTACCTGAAATAACAAGTAGAAGCATCCCCCCCCTCCCCCCCCTTGACAATAACATAGGTGTGTGTGTACTTCCCTCAAAAAACCATCTATGTGAGACTATGGAAACTCATAACCAAACATAAATGGGCGGTCTTACCACTAATGTGTGGTGGCAGTGTCTATAAATCGTACAAAAAGTTTGGCATGACAATAATCGAGAACAGACAAAATCATAACAGGCCTATGACAAGATAAAGAAAATGACAAAATAGGATTGTTGGCTAGGACAATTAGACTGAAAAGCAGTTGAAGAATACTTCCAAAAAACCCAAAACGAGTTAAAAGAGACTAATCCAAACAGCTTGTTTTCCTTGAAGTGTATCGATCTAGATTTGGATCCATTGAACTTGTCAAATTTGGATGCCATATTTGAATTTTGACAAAGCATGACGACGAGTACCATTATTGACTATTATTCCTTTGGAGAATCTTGCTAAACTTATAGAGTTGCAGTACAAAAAACAAGTAGCAATTCTCTTGCAGACCAAGTGAGCACCTTTTTTCGAGTACAATTACCGTTGCCAAGCTGATGGAAGCATCTCAAGATGTTCTTGAACCAGCTGACAGTTCGCCACACCTTTGCCAAGTGACTCCTCCTATGACAAGTGCTTGCGGATTAGCACTGCAGAGGATGTGAGTAAGCTTGAGGGATCGAGGGTGTGAATAGGTTGTTAATGAAATCTGAAGGGGGTAGAGGAGAGGCCAAGGGTACCAATTAAAAGTGTCCAACACAATGAGTAGTGTGAAAAAAAAATGAGCTCTGTAATGGCATCATCACAAATTGACGACAACGTTGATGGCAAGAGCGCTCACAACGGGCTGTAGAAGCAAAACCAAGAGCACCTATTGTGTCAAAAACTGGTCAGGATAGGGCAACCGTGCTTGTGCAAGTTTTTCTCAAATCTACGCAAGTTGATCACCTTGTTCTCTCCTTTGTAAGTGGTTGCTCTTGCGTAGCTGGTCAAGTGCAAGCCTTTGAGTAGGCTCTGATACCACATGTAGGACTCGGCTATGGAGGGTGCCACCGAGGGCAGGCCATGGCGAATTGGGGAGACGTGCAAAGAAAAAGGGAAGAAGAAAGAGAGAGAGAGAGAGAGAGAGAGAGAGAGAGAGAGAGAGAGAGAGAGAGAGAGAGAGAGAGATTTGACAAGCTCTAAAAACAAGTTAAAAATAACACTATGATATTATTTCTTGATTAAAAAGATACATATATAGTGCTTGCTTTGCCATGCAAACTTAACCTCAATTAACTAGTTGCCTGCATGCCATAAGGTTTGTTCCCACCGGTTGACACGACTTTACTGGACCGGCGGACTTGGGCTTGGAACCCAAAAACCCCCCCTTGAAGCCCAAACCATTGACAATGGACTTGGTGTAGACCATGGCAGAGTTCAATCACCTGAAATAACAAGTAGAAGTCCCCTCCTCCCCCCCCCCTTGACAACAACATAGGTGTGTGCGTATTTCCCTCAAACAACCATCAGTCTGAGACTACAAGAACTCAGAACCAAACATAAATGGAAGGCCTTACCACTAATGTGTGGCAGTGTCTATAACCCGTACAAAAAGTTTGGCATGACAATAGCGAAGAACAGGCAAAATCATAGCAGACGGATGACAACATAAATAAAATGACAAAATAGGATTTTTGGCTAGGACAATTAGGCTAAAAAGCAGCTGAAGAATAGTGCCAATATACCCAAAACGAGTTGAAAGAGACTAATCCAAACTTGCTTTCCTTGAAGTGTATTGATCTAGATTCGGATCCATTGAACTGGTCAAATTTGGATGCCATATTTGAATTTTGACAAAGCATGATGACGAGTACCATTGTTGACTATTATTCCTTTGGAGAAGTGCACCCTTCATGCTCATCTACAAATTTATGACAAGTTGCTTATGATCTATATTAAATATTCTTGGAATATGGAGCCTTCAAAAAGAAGCGAAGAGTATATAAGAGAACTCAAATCTATCCTATCAAGTGTTGGTCTACATGGGGGTGCAGTTGAGCTATCAAAGGATAAGAAGGCATCTGGAAGTACAAAGGATCGTCCTAATAAAATATGTATGGGTGGTAGTAAAGCTAGGCATTTTCTTTCAGTCTAATGTGACTCCCAAGTCCCACTAAGTTTCAGTTGTGGAAAAAGGTGTGGTAGTAAAGCTAGGCATTTTCTTTCAGTCTAATCTGACTCCCAAAGTCCCACTAAGTTTCAGTTGTGGAAAAAGGTGTGTGACATTACCACCTACAAATTAAACAAAGCAGCCCTAGGAATAAGTGTGCTCATGTGTGGCAGTCTATAGATGATATTTTTTGTCTGCTTGAAAAGACAAAGATAACCTATACAGAGATATCCACCTTAAATTTTGTAATCAATAGTTTCACAGTGCAAATGGTGGATGCCTCGGGGGAAACTCACATAACACATTACATGATGGGTTGAACACTTCGTCTTTGTAGTAAAAAAATATATGTGTTTGAAATAAAGTTTAATTGTTTTTTAAGCACGTTCTTTTTGCACATAGTTCATTTTTTCTCGACACATACAGTTTATAGGGCATCTGGAGTAGCCAAGGAATGAAGTGCTCACACTATTAAGCAGTGTATTTCAAAAATACACGGCATAGAGGTGAAAGGAAAAAGAGCAATGCCCCACATGAGATGTTCAATTGGTTCTACAGAGTTTTAGGGGTAAAGAGAGGAAGAAGACTAGAGTGCAAAGAAGTTTGAAATGCAAAATAGAGAAAGTGGTTAGCGTGAGGTGATCACAGTCATATCGTGCTTCAAGAGCAAAAGATCAATTCCAAAGATGGTTGAAGACAAGACGGTGAAATGGCAGGCGTTGGATGGAAAACTAATAAATTCATGACACTAACCACTTCTATTGTAAACTTACATTGTTATGCCAAGTGATTTGTTGACGCCCCAATCAGTGGTCCCATGGGTCAAGTTTCCTCTGTTTTGGAGTTATTTTTATTTTTATTAGTATTATTGATTTTTTATGTTTTTTTTAAAATTATAACTACTATATTAGTCAAAACTCACAACTTAAAGTTCATTTCTTGTTTGCACATTCTAGAGGATCCTCTCAAGCACAAACAAACATGCACTCATATCTTGCACCACATGACAATTCACACAAGTAGACCACTATGCACATCGATGCCACCACAACCACTCACACCATTGAAAATCCGCAGAGCCAGCACCTCATGCAGAATCTACGACTTCAAATCCACATCCTCAACCACATGTGGATAACCCACCACCGCAACCCACTCCAAACTCCCCCAACAGCCTTCCCAACCATCGAATCCAGATGATCAAACCACCATGCGATGGATTTTTGGTGATCTCGCACCACTAAACCATGCCAACCACACACCTTCGCTAGATCCCCCACCAATTTCATATCTACATAGACCCACACAAGAAAAAAGAGCAACCAAAAAGGAATACGAGGTCCGCTGCAAACTTCGGAGCCCTTGCATGCTATCACAACACCTAGCGCTCAAGCAATTGTGAAACTACGTTGCAAAAGTTTGGACCGCGATACAAACAAAGGGTAATCAAAGTAATACCGCACGAGCAGAGATAGAGAGCCTAAAGTGGTAGAGGATAGATCTCAGGCCGCCCAACAAGCAAAGGTTGGGAGCTCAAGGCCTTCTAAAATTCCTCAAAGATTCAAACAATGTGCAAAGAGGAAGAAGGACAAGGTTACGCCCAAAGAGCAACGGGCCTAGGAAAAGAGGAGGAAAATGTACAAGAATGATCCTCCTCAATGGGCCAGGCAGGCGGCTTCTCCGAACAACACCAAAGAAATGGTGATGTAGATCCGAAAGTATCAAAAGAGCACTGAGCCAATGATACCCAAAGTGGCCTTCTCTTGGGTGGTAAGAGAGATAATGGATGAATATAGTGATTCTATTACATGCATACAACATGAAGCTTACTAGCCTACAAGATGCCGTTGAGGACATTTTGGTGTAGTTGTTTCAGGATGGTGTTTCCTATATGGTGCATGCTAAGTGCATAACCCTAAAAAATATGGATTTAGCTCTAGCAATCAACTTGTGAAATGAAGGGTGCCTTCATAAGAATTAGTTTATCCCATGTATTCTCTCTTGATGAGATTTATAGTCTTTTCATATAATATCAAAGAGTTGAATTTCTACCATTCCGTGCAATTATAATACTTGATTGTGTACATTGTGTTTTTTAAGTATTCAAATTATTCAAGTTGTTAAATTTAAACTCTCCTCAACCATGCAAGCACTCGCTAGTCGGGAAACATCACTTGGTGATTTTTTAACAAAACCGGGTGGCTTGTTGTTGGGAGACCTTAGTCTTCAAAGTCAATTTGAAATTTGACTATTTCTTCCTTTCCACTGGGATCCTTCATGCTTGCATAGATACCAACCATTGAAAGAGACTCATATTCTCTGAGTCCTAGTGTTTTGGCAATGTCTTCAAGGAACAAAAAGTGACGATCATCCACCACCACTGCATGCAAAGTGAGAATTTGGAGGTTAGGGACTTCCTCCAGTATCTCATCTCGCTCTACGATCTTCCTCCTCAATGGCGCTGGGCTCTTGCAAAAGGACGAGTGTCATAAATGCTTCAGTCTGCTCATCAACCTCTTTGATAAATTCATTTGATTTCTCCACAATGGTCATAGTCAGTTTTTGATTGGCCTCTTCCTTTGATTTTCCCTTATACATACCCTCAAGCACAAGTAAGGCCAGAACCATGTCCCAAGAGATGAATTGGGTGTCTATGCACCCCATGCCCAAGTCTATGAGATCATCCTTATCCTCTATCATGTAGTCCTGTTTAGTGAGCCCTTTAATAAACCTCAACAAGCGAAAGAAAAAGTTTTTGTTGGGCGCATAGAGGAAATCCACTCACAACCATGGTCTGTCGGATCCCTCAGAGTATGGCATATTCTTCCATGTGTTGCGTCATGTAGTCAAGAAAGATTTCAAATGTCTCTACATGAAGGTTGGCAGTGGCATGCATGTCAATTGTCCCCTCCAACACACTAACTAGTTCATGTACTTGATCTACAAGTCCTACCTTTTCTAGTTGTGTGAGAAGTGCATCGAAAGACATTGCCATGGGTTCATTCACGAAGAAGATGCAAAGAGAGCTTAGAGCTAGAGTTTTGTGAATGTGAGAAATGAAGTTTAAAACTTAGAAATTCATTTATATACCCAAGGTCACTTTTTAGAAACCACTTAAAATCTTAACATCAAAATAACTTAAAACTTTAATTTTAAACAAAATCTCGTGACAAAGCATTGAAAGAAACCAACATTGAAAACATTTGAGCTCAAAATCACAGAAATTGCACATTGCGAACGAAAACTTGAACAAGTATGCACAGAGACAAGATTTAAAACCTTGCGTATCAATGGGAGAGAAATCTGTGTTAGTTACAAGATTTTCCAAAAATACATCTTGGAAACGGAATGTTCACTCACAAAAAGCTCTTCTCTTTTTTGGAGCAAACAACCTTTTCATTGATTACAAAGAGAAATTTCTTGGGAAAGGTATATTTAAGATTAAGATACTCGCAAAGGTGAGTGAGGTGCCAATGGTTATTCATTGCAATGGGAGAGAAATCCGTGTTAGTTACAAGATTTTCCAAAAATACATCTTGGAAACGGAATGTTCACTCACAAAAAGCTCTTCTCTTTTCTGGAGCACTACATCATCGTGAGGCATATTTGCAGGTCAACTGATTCTCTTGCAACAACATCAGAGTCTAGTGCCTCTCGTTCTCTCATCGTCAGCTTCCATCTTCTATATGGAAAGACCATTGACAAGGTTTGCTTCCAGCACATTCTCAGCAACTATAGAGCACTTCATTCTATCTCTTGGTGGTTGACCACCTTAGTCTCCCATCCAACTACAAGGAATCTATTGATTGCACTTCCCCCTTTGCAAGTCCACATTGTTGGTGTCCTGTGAACACTTCGCAGTCCAAAGATAAACACAAGCACATGAAGAGACATAAACCATGTTGTCGTGGCTTTGTGGGAACCATAGGTGCACTTCATTAATGCTTGCACATCTGCCTTGATTCTTCTTTTTGTTGTTGTGATCAATGCACTATCTGGCTTGGGCCATTCCAAACTCTGCAAGGTTGGCGAGTAAACCAGAGAAATATTACCATACCCATTTTTCCTAAGCGTGACATAAGTATAATTATTAAAAAAATTAACTGTGAGGCAAGCTTAGAGTATGGATATCCAGAATAGAGCAACCAACAGAGAGAAACTTGCCAAGGTCCATGTGGATGGCCTCAAAAGTTCCTATGAAGGACTCTATTGGCTCCCACTCCACAAGATTGGATGGAAAAACATCTGCAAATATGAATAATCAATGGAAATCGTAGAGTCATCAAAAGCAACATACACGATAGAAATACAAAATAGACAGTCTAGAAACTTGACAGGGGAGTAAAATTACAGTTTGCATGAAGCCTCGATGGAGCCACTATTGTCTCTAGCTTCAATTGTGAAGCAACATAGACATGATGCACCTTTGCAAGCCGCTTTCCGTCTTGTGTTTTCTTGAACTCCATGATAAATCCCTTCCAATGGTGTGCTCGAGAAGCCATGTGTCTCCTTGAGACCCTCTATGAACCTCTTGAACTAGGTGGCATTGTCACCCACATCAATCGTTTGAACGCCATCGTCACCCAACATCCACTGTCGTCTTGTACATTGCTGCATGAAATGGAGTCAATAACACTCCTAGGTCATCAAGTACATGATGATGCCATGGAGAATAGTTGCACAACCTGCAGACAAACACTTATGATTAATCATTGCACATCCATGTTCTCAGCTGTATAAAGAGCAAGATGCTTGATGGTTCAGAAGACGGTCGATTCCACTTACTGCTATATTGCTCCACCTGCTTGTTGGCTTAATGGAGAAGATAATGTTGCAAATCTTGAGAGGGAAGTAGATCCTCTCTAGAGGGTGGATGCATGAATAGGTGGCCCGGTTTTAATCGTTTGAAAGTTGCTTTTGGAGGCTTAAAATTTAGGGGGTATGAAACTGGTGTTATGGGCAAGAATTGTTTGAATTAAATAATTGTGTGGAAGATACAAAATCTTAGAAATCGTGTGGAGGATTCAAAAACACGTGTGGAGCCCACGTCAGAACGAATGTTCAGTCGAATGTTTTCATGATTGTGACTTCTCCATATCTCTGTGCCTTTCTCCTTTTGCGCCTTTCTCAACTCACTCTGCAGCCCCCTGTGCACGCTACTTATCCTTCGCTATGGATAGCAACCTAAGAAAGATCCCAAGGAATGCATCCCGACAGGTCTCCCCCACAAAGACCCGACATTTTCCCATGAAGGTATGTCACCTCTCTCTGTCTCTCTCTGTGTTGTGTACAGCGGACCTGCATGTGTAGTAGAGTATTGAGGTGTGGATACATTGAGTAATGAATATGGATTTATTCCTTTCAGAGACAGAAGTTACAGCCTCCTCCCAAAATCAGCCGCTTTGTTCACCCCAAGGATGTGGAGGTGCCATTAAAGGCATTCTGCACGACAAAGGAGGATTTTCATAGGGAATATGGGTTAAGTCTTGAGGGGAAAGATGTTAGGAAGTTGACAGATGTAGATGTACCCATATCCGACTGGATGAATGTTTTCACGTGAGATCCAGTGAAGGAGAAAAAAATGCCGATAAAAATAGCAAGGCCGGATCACTACAAGGTACTCTACTAGCTCTACAAGCAGGTGTACCAATCCAAACCACCAAACTATCTGTTGGGAGTCAAGTTTACACGCGGATATGTTTATTTCGTATGCACAGGTCCGGTAAAGTGGGCTAAGTTTGCGTCTGAGGTGGTGAAGAATGTGACCAATGAAGGTCACTTAGATAGGAAAAGAGAACAATGGAAGTTAGAGACTTCCCAAGTATCAAGTCCCGGAGCTATTTCTGCAAAAGACCAATCCCTTCTAAAGAAGAAGCCAGTTGAACCATGCCCAAAAACAGGTGAGAAAATTGTTTCAATGGGTAATCAGGTGGTTGATTTTTGTCTTCTCTGATGTTTTTTCAGAGTCAAGCTGCTTTAGAACTACTGTCGGTAAAGACACAGGGAATGATGCAGTGATGCCTGCATACAAGACACCTGTGGAGGTTTTGCTTGATGAAAATGTCCCTGGTAATGCTGAGAAACCTGTTTCGGAAACAATAGAAGAAGAACAAAACTTTGAGGTAAAGGAGCAGAGTACGACTGGTGCTGAAGGGAAAACCTAGAATGAGGAAGACGATGTGTTTCTAGACACTGGAGTGCAGGTGACAAGATCAAAGACCCCGAGAGAATGAGGCCAACGTGGCAAGAGTAAGTTTTTTCATTGATTATGGCTCTAATAAGTGATCTTTTGTTGCACAGCTTTCTAAAGCTGATGGTCGTGTAGATGTTAAGCTGGAGGGAAGTCCCGAGGAGACCCTTGCTCAGCATATAAGAAAGTCAAAAAGAAAAAAAATCAAGAAGACTAGAGATGAGAATCCTGAAATGGAGCAAAAAAGCAAGGAAGAGGAAGAGACCCAGGGGCAGCCAGAAGAGGAGATGGACATAGAAGACACTAAGGAGATGCAAAATACCAGCACAAGTTCTGACCCTAAACCCAAAGCCTACAAAAGATTATAGTTTGCCCCCTATGTTTCTTTTTATGTAACCACTTCTGAAATTAATATAACTTTCTTTCCCATTTCACGTCTCTTTTATCTTGTGCCTAATTTTTGAACATTGTGTATTTTTATTGTATGATTTCAATCTATAGATATGTCCTAATTGCATATTTAAATTTGAGTCTTGTGTAATTTTGCATCTGCAGATATGTTCAGTTGAAGAATGGCGCCTTGCAGATAGGTTCAGGGCTGACAAGTAGAATGGTAGGGCTGACATTCGTGCAATATGGAATTGCGTGTTGTCTCCTGCAGTGCTCGTGTTTCCTCTATGGTATAGACTAATTAAAAGAATCCCAATGATATGGCCAAGGCCACCACCTCCGTTGAGCGTCCAGCGTAGGGTTCTCATTTTGGACCTTAATGGATTACTACTCAAGAAATTTGATGGAAAATATGGTGAAGAATTGCCCTACTGGCCAGAAATGCGGTATGTTGTTGAAGGGGATACACAGTTTTGGGTAAGGCCTGATGCAGAAGTGTTTCTGAATTTTTGTTTCAAATGGTTCAAAGTGTGGATATGGAGCTGCTGTGAGTTTTGAGAAGCTCAAATGCACGCTAGCGACAGTGTTCCCTGACCACCACAAAAGATTCAATAGAGTGGTAAGTCAGGCGCAGTGCACAAGGGCCCCTTTTAAATTGGGCGCGACAGATAAACCGGTGTTCCACAAGAATCTCAAAAATTTTCCTGACCTACCACTTAACACACTTATCTTTGATGATTCTGGATATAAGCTAATGTTTAATCCATTGGGGTCATTTCTTGTTTTTCCCAAGCTAGAAAATCAGTCTAAAGAAGTGCGCGCCTGTTTTCTGTCAACCACTGTCATAAACTGGCTGGCACACTGGTTGTACTCTAAGGAGAGAATTGAGTATACAAAGAGGACTGTAATTTGTGCAGAGGGACAACCTGACGACACCTATGTGCATCGTTTTTATTGGAAATGGCGGATTGACTTTTTCAAGAAGAAAGGAACATATTTTTTTTATAAAAGAAAAGCTTCATAAAGTCTGTGAAGTGGGCGACTTTTGTCGATGTATTTTTTTGTCGATGGATGTAAATGGAGAATTACTCAGCCTTCTTGTCAATTAATGTAACAGAATTCATGTATAATACATTTACAAGCAAGTTGCACGGAAATACGTTGTATTCTATATTTGAAGTATCTTGAAAATAAAAGGAGAGAGAGAGAGAGAGAGAGAGAGAGAGAGAGAGTCTGATACCGGTATGATACTGAGAAGTGTGTGTGTGTGTGTGTGAGAGAGAGAGAGAGAGAGTCCAATACTGAGAAGTGACTTGTATGATACCGGTATGATACTGAGAAGTGAGAGAGAGAGAGAGAGAGAGAGAGAGAGAGAGAGAGAGAGAGAGAGAGAGAGAGAGAGAGAGAGTCCAATACTGAGAAGTGACTTGTATGATACCGGTACGATTCTTTGAAGTGACTGGCATGATACCGGTATGATACTGGGCAGTAACTGGTATGATACTGAGAAGTGAGAGAGAGAGAGAGAGAGAGAGAGAGAGAGAGAGAGAGAGAGAGAGAGAGAGAGAGAGAGAGAGAGAGTCCAATACTGAGAAGTGACTTGTATGATACCGGTATGATTCTTTGAAGTGACTGGCATGATACCGGTATGATACTGGGCAGTAACTGGTATGATACTGAGAAGTGAGAGAGAGAGAGAGAGAGAGAGAGAGAGAGAGAGAGAGAGAGAGAGAGAGAGAGAGAGAGAGAGAGAGAGAGAGTCCAATACTGAGAAGTGACTTGTATGATACCGGTATGATTCTTTGAAGTGACTGGCATGATACCGGTATGATACTGGGCAGTAACTGGTATGATACTGAGAAGTGTGTGTGTGTGTGTGTGTGTGTGTGTGTGTGTGTGTGTGTGTGTGTGTGAGAGAGAGAGAGAGAGAGAGAGAGAGAGAGAGAGAGAGAGAGAGAGAGAGAGAGAGAGAGAGAGAGAGAGAGAGTCCAATACTGAGAAGTGACTTGTATGATACCGGTATGATTCTTTGAAGTGACTGGCATGATACCTGTATGATACTGAGAAGTGACCGGTATGATACTGAGAAGTCACACACACACACACACACACACACACACACACACAGAGTCTTATACTGAGAAGTGATTGGTATGATACCGGTATGATACTGAGAAGTGACATAGAGAGAGAGAGAGAGAGAGAGAGAGAGAGAGAGAGAGAGGGAGAGGGACTTGTATGATACCGGTATGATACTGAGGAGTGATTGGTATGATACCGATATGATACTGAGAAGTGACAAAGACAAAGAGAGACCTGTTTGTAGCAAGAAAACACTTCAATGGTTGTAGCCATGGCCCTATCTAGGTGGGGTGTTGTGTAAGTTGTCTCTGTTTGCAAAGAGAGAGAGAGAGAGAGAGAGAGAGAGAGAGAGAGAGAGAGAGGGACTTGTATGATACCGATATCATACTGAGGAGTGACTAGTATGATACCGGTATGATACTGAGAAGTGACAGAGAGAGAGAGAGAGAGAGAGAGAGAGAGAGAGAGGGACTTGTATAATACCGGTATCATACTAAGGAGTGACTGGTATGATACAGGTATGATAATGAGAAGTGACTGGTATGATATTGAGAAGTGTGTGTGTGTGTGTGTGTGTGTGTGTGTGTGTGTGTGTGTGTGTGTGTGTGTGTGAGAGAGAGAGAGAGAGAGAGAGAGAGAGAGAGAGAGAGGGAATGTATGATATTGGTATGATACTGGGAAATGACTGGTATGATACCGGTATCATACCGGTATGATACTGAGAAGTGACTGGTATGATACTGAGAAGTGAGAGTGAGAGAGAGAGAGAGAGAGAGAGAGAGAGAGAGAGAGAGAGAGAGAGAGAGAGAGAGAGAGAGAGAGAGAGAGAGAGAGAGAGAATGAGAGAGAGAGAGAGAGAGAGGAAGAGGCAGACAGTTCAGTTTACAGTTAAAGGCAGATATACACAAAATTATGCATTATGCATTTCGTAAGATGGTTACAGCTCAAAAGGCATACTATTGTAGATAGACTCACTGACATCAAGTGATATTGTATATAGTTTTGAGTTGCTGGGATGGCGTATCATGGGGATTTTGATTGCCCGAACAAGATGTGAATATATGAACACCTCTGGCTTTTTGTCCAAAAGCTCGTAGGTCTGCTCATTTATCATACGATAGTAAAACCCTTTGATAGCATAGGATCCTCGCCCAATGATATTGCCCCAGTCATCTTCAGCGTTTGAATGAAACTCTTGAATAGCTGCAGTGCATTTCACTATATAGAAATCCACTTTTTCTTCATTGTCATTTGGTGTGGGAACAACAAAATTATCACCAACAATAAGAGCTTGACTGAGGGTGTCATAGTGTCCTTCTTATGCTGCATCCTCATTTATTTCTTCATTGTCATTTGGTGCGGGAACAACAAAATTATCACCAACAATAAGAGCTTGACTGAGGGTGTCATAGTGTCCTTCATATGCTGCATCCTCATTTATTTCATTGTCATCGTCTTCCCCTTCTTCTGTAGGCTCCAAAATAAGGTATGTTCAGAAAGGAACGTGTGACTTGCTCACACATCTCCTGCACTTTTCCTGTTTACATGCACTACAGAAACAAGACAGTGATTGTGTTCTCAAAGCAGTTGTATCATGCTCTGAATATGCAAAAACAGAGTGCATTGAGCGGGTATTTTTTACAGCCTTCACATCCCAATTTTTTCCCCTTTCACATCCCCCAATTCAATCACCCAAAAAATCCTACTTACATAACGGGCCTGGGATGCATAGGTGGCTGTAGCACCATCTGACAAGGTCCGTCTCAATAATGCCACAACATCTGCAGCATAGTCTATCTTTGGGCAGTTTGGTTGCAATTGGTATTGAGTTAAAGCCCTTTTTATCATTGCTCTCGCACCTTCGTATTCTCCCTTACCATGGCCGGATCCAAAAAAGTTCCAAGACATTTTCCATCCCGTAAAAACACTGTATTCGGATTTTATTCAATGGATAGAAGAAGATTAATATACTCTTGGCACGATAAAATTACCAAAAAAAACACGTATTATAATATTACTGATGTTAGACAAGCATTTTATTACAACTTTAATGCCAATATTATAGGTCTCTATATTAAAACCACCTTCAAATAATGTTTGTTAGAACATGGTATACCTGGCAAGGAAATAGAATGGTTTTCTTGCGTTGAATTGTGAATCTACTCCATCAGACCATACCCAATGACTCCTTATGTTTAGACCAAATTGCTTTAGCCATTCCGCATGTTTCAAAAAACAGTGTTGAACAAAATGTGTGTCATGTTGCTTGTCATCTGAAATGAAGAAGTGAATTGTCTTGTGGATGTCACCTGCATAATATAAAAATAAAAAATTATTGAAGGCTTAATACAAAAGAAATAATATTGATCTAGGGTGATGTCGTTACCTGCAATTCGGAAATATGTTATGTGCACAAAAATAGTTACTTGATTTGAATACCAGTGCATGGACTGAATCTGATTTTGTTCTTTGAAACTATAATTTTCAGCAAAGTCAACAACTGACACAACAACATCTTCTGGAAAGCTTTGTATACATTCCTTATATTGTTCTGCTGCCATCTATACACAAAATTATGGATTATGTATTTCTTAAGATGGTCTTTGAACATGACTGAGAGATACTGGCATGATATTTCCTTATGCGACAAGACTTTCCTTTTCTTCTTCTGACCGTCATGCGCAGTTCCTACTTCTAGGTCCTCAAAAATCTTCACCACAATCTTTTTAGCAATAAATGCAGCCTCTGCAGCACAAAAATCTAACTTATCCGGGCCACACCTTTTAAATTGACCACTCAAGCAGGCAAGGGCATGGAAGGTGGACGTATCTGATTTTGGACACAGTATAGAGTCCAATAAGGTTGTTACACTCTTGATAGGGTTTTTTGGTGCCTTGCATCCACCATTGTCTTTGCATATGTTGCATTGACATTGGAAAGCTTTTCCATACAGACCGAATACAGAACTTCGCATGTGATTTATGGCATCCTTTAGGAAGGACATTTGAACATGTGAAATGCAGCAGCAAGTATATCAGTCTCTCAATTTCCGCACAAAATATGGCTTCATGTACTCAAACGCCCGCTGCCTTATTACAATTTCAGAGTATTGTTCTTTGAAGTTGAGAAAGAGCTACACCTACAATGAAAGACATATATGGTTAAAGAACATTGAAGAAAACTGCAGGTTTTTATTATCTTTGAAGAAAACTGTTACATTACTATAAACCAGTATTTTTATTTCAAACCAGTATGTTTTTTCACTTAATTGGTTAGGCAAACCAGTACATATGAACACATGTCCTTGGTACATACCAGTGGTATATAAGTGTTCAAATGTTCAACTAGTTCAAATGTTCTTACTGTTGATGTAAACCAGACTTTTCATTTAAAACCGGTATGTTATTTACCTAACTAGTACATGTGAGCACTTAACCACGATGTATACTAGTGAGAAATAAGCGTTTAAAAAATGAACACATGCCCTTGGTACGTACCAGTGGTATATAAGTGTCAACCAGTTCAAATGTTCTTACTACTAATGTAAACCAGTCTTTTCATTTAAAACCGGTATGTTATTTACCTAACCAGTACATGTGAGCACTTAACCATGATGTATACCAATGAAAAATAAGTGTTAAAAAATGAACACATGTCCTTGGTACGTACCAGTGGTATATAAGTGTCAACCAATTCAAATGTTCTGACTGCTGATGTGAACCAGTCTTTTCATTTAAAACCGGTATGTTATTTACCTAACCAGTACATGTGAGCACTTAACCACGATGTATACCACTGAGAAATAAGTGTTTAAAAAAATGAACACATTTCCTTGGTATGTACCAATGGTATATAAGTGTCAACCACTTCAAATGTTCTTACTGCTGATGTAAACCAGTCTTTTCATTTAAAGCCGGTATGTTATTTACCTAACTAGTACATGTGAGCACTTAACGACGATGTATACCAGTGAGAAATAAGTGTTAAAAAAAATGAACACATGTCCTTGGTACGTACCAGTGGTATATAAGTGTCAACCAGTTCAAATGTTCTGACTGCTGATGTAAACCAGTCTTTTCACTTAAAACCGGTATGTTATTTACCTAACCAGTACATGTGGGCACTTAATCACGATGTATACCAGTGAGAAATAAGTGTTAAAAAAAATTTACTGGATATGTAAACCAGTATTTTCCTTTCAAACAGATATGTTTTTTACCTATCTGACATGACAAACAGTACATGTGAACACTTGACCAGTACATGTGAACACTTAACCACGATGTATACAAGTGAGAAATAAGTGTTAAAAGATTTTTACTGGTTATGTAAACCAGTTTTTTACCTAACCAGTTTATACATATCATACGTGTGTGAAAGTATGTGTCTGCAAACGTATGTTTCAGCAAACATACACATATGATAAAAACTATGTTTCCATTTATATTCTCCTTCACATCCAATATTTATCCACTCTTATTCTAGGACCAAATATAGATTCCCCTTATTTCCATTTATAACTTTCTGCATATCCGATTTCATATCTACTCTTATCAATCCAATTATAGTGAATATAGGTCATGAATGCAAATATTAGAAAACAAAAATGGATATAGTGAATCAAGTTATTACCTGAGATTGTTCAAGAAGATGCATAGGATGTTTGACATATGAATTTCTTCCAATACACTTTCTGCACACATCCTTCTTATTGGGTGAAACACGAGTGTTAGACATCCAAAAAGAGAAGATCAACTCTTTCTCATCAGGTGTTATGAAACCACGATCCATGGCCTGTCGAGCACACAAAGAGATTGGCAAATTGCCATCACCTGCTGCCCTCAACCAATTCTTTGCAGCTATGAAGTTCCTCTTGTGCAAATTTAGCAACTTAGATGCAGCTGAAACATTCATTTTTGAGGTAGATGTACACTCAACATTCATAAGCATTGTGGTACCTTTTAAGAAAGAGCTCTTGTCTGCTCTTGGGTAATTTGATTGCATCTATTGTGTTGCGTATGGCTTCAACGAAGGTTCTTTGTGCCCTGGGCATTTCAAGGTCTCCAAGAGAAGGATGATTGACAAACTTGCACAAAATATCTGAGCATGATGCAACATCGAGGGCCTTTATACGCCAATTGAAGAGCATACCGAGGTCATTGCAAAGTCTTTGACGCTTTGCATCATCAGCACCATTTTGATCATTATCTTCCTCACGTGCTACCTGCTCAAGCTTGTTCTTAGCATGCTGCTCCCTCTTTCTCCTAGCATGATATTCCTTGACCGCATCAATAGCATACCTAGCACACAGTTCACAGTGAGGCTGAGAGCAGTCACATACAGTGTGAGATTCTTGCTCCATGCTAGAGAGGGAGAGATTGAGCAAGGTGATAGGCCTACAGAGAGCAAGAGCAGTATATGAAAGCAATAGATGTGTGATAGGAATACAAAGTAAAATAGCAATCTGTGCTCCTACACAGAGAGTTAGAGAGAGACAGGAAAATGAGAGAGCGGGAAGACAAAGAGCTGGCTGACGTGCATAGTTAAGAGCTACAGAGCCGTCTTCTATAGTTGAAAAAGAGATGTGGAAATAGTAATGGTGTAAAGAGCTGGCTGGCGTGCATAGTTCAGAGGTACAGAGTCGTCTTCTATATTTAACAAAAAGCTGTGGAAATTCTATATTTAATTAAAAATCTCTTCAAAAGAATATATCAAATTGAACTAATATAGATGGTTTTATGTATCGGTTATAAAACCTCTATCCGGGACAAGGTTTTTGGTCCACCTATTCATGCATCCACCCAGAGAGCTTAATAGAGAAGGAGTAGGAGACTAGTTGCGGAAAGAAAGAGGGAAGATCTAGCAGAAGGATATGATGCATATCTTCAGCTTTAGGTAGAGGTGTTTAGTGAGTCTCATGGAGAAATGGAGAACTTCAACTTGAGGAGAATGCAATAAGCTTGAGGAGGGAAAGGAGGTTCAAACTTCTATTGTAGAGCTTTTGGGAGGGAGAAGTGAAAGGAACAAAAGAGGAGAAACTTGCAAGGTGAAGTGAAAATAAGTGAGAGATGGTACAGTAGAGAGAGAGGGAGGGAATAATCGTCATGTTTTTGGAGGAAACACCCTTTTAAGAGAGAGGGGGGGAGAAACTAGCAGCCACTAGAGAGAGAAAGGATTGGCTTTTATCCACCTATTTAGAGAAAAGTTTAGTTTTTTTAATTTATAAGAGATTTTTGCTTTATATATTATAAAAGAGTACAAGTTTTACTACTTACTTTTAGGCCCTGCCTTACCCACTATTTCAGCTCACATGGAATTCACCCAGTTTTCCCTTCCATAATCTCCTTTATAGTCCCATGGAAAATAAAGAGGCCCCCTTAGACCCCATTCCCTTCCTATTGTATCTTTCAAGCAATCACATATACTTCTCTAGACATATCTCTATCCTCGTTCCAATACTCGGGTATCTTGTCTCCTCCGCCACGTGTGGAGGCGGTGCCTTTACACAGGTTCCAATTCTTTTTTTTCTTTATGTTATTTGGGAAAGACTTAAAATTAATCTACCTTAAGTTCCTTTTTAATCAATATTATGAGAAGCAGAGCAAAGGTCTGACTGATGAGGATAATTGTGGGATAGCCCACTTAGGTTCCTAACCTTTCCAAGGTTCATTTTTACCAAACAATTAAAAGATTTCCTTAATTAATCATGTCCTCCTCCCTCATCCAATCCCTTCTTGTAATCCATTTTTCCTTCCTCTTGTTTGTGTCAGCATCAAGCCTACCTGGATTAAGCTGATTTTCAGACTCTTCCGTGGGTCTCACCACCAGCTGAGACACACTCCCATCCAATCCCAATTCTAGGTCCTGAATGAACCCGAGATCAAAATATAGACCAATGGTTATTAGTTCTAGCCAAAAAAGACCATCCCCTATTGCATCCCATAGGTAAACACCTCCATCAGCTTTTTTATAAATATGTAAGACAAGTTTCACACATAAAATTTATATGTTATCCACGTCAAATCTTACAAGACCTTAAGAAATACAACGAGTCACTTAGGGATTTAAGATTTTGTCTCGACGGCAAATCCCATTTGTTTTTCTTGCATCATTTTCCATCCATGGGGCATCTTTATAAAAGCAAAGGGAGTTTTATGTTCAAGAAACACAGTCGTAACTTTCATGAGGCTATCCCCTTACTCCCCCTTCTTCGTAATGGAAAACAAATTTGAAAGTGGACAAACTTGAAATGAACAATGCATATGCTCTCTACAATGATCTTTGCTTTAGAGTGAACTACGAGTTATAAATACAAAACTTTAGAATGCACCAACTTGTAATATTAGGGTAAATATCCTCGAAACTTTCTCTTCTTTAACTGATTATGCAAGAGTTGAATAATTGATTATTCAAGAATATAACCCTTCAATGAATGCCAAGTGCAAGAGTATAAATGTGACATTCCTAAGAGTGGACATGTTAGTGTAGTGAGAAATGTGCATGCAATGAAGTATGAATTATTAAAAAGTTCATCTCTGAGATGGGATTTAGGCATACCTCGCTACTGTGGAGAGGATTGTTTTTGTAGCTAAGAGTGGTTTAAGTATTTGGGGTTTTCCAATTGACAAGAGGGGAGGGAGGATAACCCTACTCCTTTGGTTATGATAAAACTACCTTCAAAACTCAACTCCTTCTTGAGAGAATTAAATATTAACTTAAGTAGGTGACTAAAACTTTCACACACAAAATTCATGCAAATCAAGAAATATTTGTGGACTTTTTATGAGAGTATTATAATTCCTCTTTTGGAAAATAAGGTTAGTTCCAAAAACAATTCCATTACTTAGCTGCCTTTGATTTATGGCATTTACCTTTATAAGAGTAATTTAGGTAAGAGAATAAAAACAAGTCAATAAAAATGTTTTTACAAAAGATTAATGAAAGATATTATTCACCATTCATCATGCATCATATCTAGGTAAATATGATCTCCAGTCACCTATGGTTAAAGAGAGTGCTTTCTATTCTCTATATGCCATATTAGTCTAGTAATCTACACCTTATCATTATCTTCTCTTTCTTTTTCCTTTTGCTAATTTCCTCGAGAGAAAAATGTAATTTTTTATGCATTGGTTATGCCCCTATCCCATGGCATAAGACGGAAGTGACTTGTGGGTAAACTTTGGAGCTTGAATTTAGCTCGAATTTATTTGAATATTATTATTATTATTATCATCTTTTTCTTTTTCTTCTTTTGAGTCGGTGGCTTAGATGTGTTGGCCATGCATAAGGGCTAGGAGGAGTCCCTTACACATAAGAAGATGGGATAAGTCAAAAGATGGATTTTGAGAGCCCTCAAATTAGATTTCTTAAAAGAAAATTTGAATTTTGTAGGCTCAGAAGCGAAGCCGATGGCAATCGATCACTTTGGAATAATCTTGGATTACATCAAGATTTTTGAATTTGAAATCAAATTTACAACCTTTTGCACTAAAAGCAAGGATTATATCATTTGAATAAGTGTCTAATCAGCTACACTAATTGGACAAGAGATATCGTGGGGGTCACCACTTGCATGCATGGAAGCATCACAATCAACCACCATCAAACTTTGCAGAAGTGGTAGCAACAAGGGTGTCCTAGCTTGAAGAACACTCTGTCCTTCTTGCTCGCACACTCAAAACAACCTCCACAGATTCTTTTTACAAAACTCCTTGTGTCACCTTTAAAATCTTGCACATTGCCATGCTTCTTTTCACATACTTTCAGCCAAAAGGTGGGGTTTAAATTAAAACCTTTGCCTCCGACCACAACCATTAAAAAAATTTGGGCACCCAACCTTTGTCGACCCACTCTCTATCCCCTTTGGACGTCCATTATCAAGTACAACTTGAACCCTTTTTTGGCCTTCCACCAAGCCAATTTCAACTTATTTTTCCGCTCAATTTCCATTGCTCAAAGTTAAAACTCTATGGCCAGATAACCCCAAATTTATTCGGCCACAATTTCAAAAGAAAAATATTCTATAGCTACATTCCTGCCACAGTGAAAGTCCCAAAAAGTAATTAAAAACCACGGAGGTGCTAGCCATCACCAAAATACCTTACTTGAAGGCTTTAACAATGCTGGTGATCATCTACTATCGAGACAAGGGAGTTAGAATGCCAAGAAATTCAAATTTCTTGCACGCAGACCTGCTCCATTGATTGCTAGATTTCAACTTCGCCTATAGGTACCGCACTTGTAGATTGGATGTCATCACCAAATGTAGAGTTAAGTAAAATATTCTGCACACTGACACACGCACACACACACACACACACAAATATATTTTTAAAAAAAGAAAAAAAGAGAAAAGAAAAAGGAAAAAAAGAAAATCATGTCACCATGGCTCACCTTCCACAACCACCCTCTATTACTGAGAAGATGAAAAATTTACTACAATCAATTGCATATGAGTGCATAGGAAGACATGAATCAAAAGATAGACTATTGCACACTATACATGTCAAAGATGCACGTGCTCCAAAGAAAAACAAAATTAACAAAAAGGCTTTCATTTTCAAAGATGTTGACGGTACTAAAGATGGAAGCACTAGTTTGACATGAGTTAATAAATTAGATGACTAATTTCATGGATGAAAATTTCCAAATCACCTCACCAGTAGCGCTACACTATGGTGGAATGCCACTAAACAACACGATAGAAGACCACACACTTGGCATGCGTTTAAAAATTTGTTCATATCCCAATTCTTACCCATATAGTTAAAATCTAAAACCTATCGCCAGTGGGATTTGACTTGTTAAGTTATAAATGAAGGTGTACAAGCTTACATTGATTGTTTTTGGACTTGTCTCATTCAAATTCAAGCCATTGAACATGTCAGTTGTTGTAAGAAACTACAATGTAAGTATATATTTGGGTTAGCACTGCAAATTGGTGTTGAGGTAGACATGTTTAATCCAAATTTATTTTCAAAATCTATTAGCTTGGCTCTTAATGTGGAGAAGAATAAATATGTACATGAACTCCACATTGATAAACCTACTAACATTAACCGTAATAACAAGAGAGTTCCTTGCTCTCCTAACTTTATCAAGAACATGAATAAAAACCATACCTTTTTCAAGAGATGTAGATTTGACAATTCTGCTAATCCTTCTCAACCCCAAGGAAACAACAACAATCACATGTACCTTCCAACTATCAGTGCCCTACTCAACCTTCCAATGGTAATGAAAAGGTGAAATTGTTTTAAATATTTTCAATTTTTTCACAATGTAGATAAAGTTCCCAAAGAATGATGCTAAGAGAAATGGTCCTTCCAATGGCCAACCAAATGGTGTAACATTAGATCCCAAATGGTGTAACATTAGATCCCAACCAAAGACCATCCAACAACAACCGCCCAAATGGTGCACAATTAACCTCATCGAAGATGCTATTACTGACAACAATGCAGTTGAGGTCAATTGCAGTGAAGGCTATGATCCTAAGTATGATGCCAATGAAAATCCTTCTCCAAGTATTCTTATATCCCTACACACTTTACTCAAAGTAAAAGTCACAATTAAGGGTTAAGATATCAGAGTTCTCTTTGATGATGGCGGTAGCCATGATTTCATCTCTGCATGATTGACACAACTTTCTCTCTCTCAATTCTCTTCACCTCACAATGTAAAGATTATCTTTAACAAATGAACGTTTCACTATAAAACTAAAGTCATTGTGGAAGTTTCCATTGGTGAACTTATATACATGTACATTTCTAGTTGCGCCATTGCATGGTATTGATATGACTTTGGGGATGCCTTTTTGACATGAATTTAACCCACCAATCAATTACAAAACAAAAACTTTGACTCTCACCCATGAAAACAAAATCTACTCCATCCAACTAATCCTAGAACATCAAAAATCTCCACTACTTTCTCACACTCAAGCCAAATGAGAAATTTGAAAGCAAGGGAAAGCATACCTAGTGCTTGTAAACCATCGGAGATGCTGAGGAGTGACCCGAACACTGCGTCGGTGTCACCTAGAGGCCTGGATGATGAGCATTCATCGCACATGGTTGCTATAGTTCACAGGAGGGACATGCCAAAGTGATCTGCCTACTCAACAATCGTATGTCCGATGAGACCATTATGACCCCTAAGAAGAAGCATGTGATGGGCCGCATACAACAGTTGTGTAAACTGGTTTTTTGACACACTGTAGTCTGTCATAGTCTCTTGGAGGGATCATGATAAATCCTCTAAGGATTATCTTATTGCGACGCTGCATCGGGAGTTTCCAGTTCCCTCTATGGAGAATACATTTGACGATGCTTGGATGACGAGAAGCATGCACGACTACATGAAGCATCGGAGGTCAGATGCACAGATCAGAGACCTGACTGGCGTGAAAGAGAGGAGTAGAGAAGTATCAGGGAGGAGAAGACGACCAATCCAGACAGGTGGTGGCAGCAAAGTGACGCAGCAAGATTTTGCATCAAGACGGGATTATCCCATCACCTGGGGAGTGGCGGCTAGGCCAGCTTCGAGGAGGATTTTGTCCCATCACCTGGGTTATGGATCGACGGGGTGGAGAGGTGAGAGTATTAAACTCTTGCATTGAATTATTTGTATATGTGAGGCCCATTCACATCTACACAGCTAGTAGCCCCATTGGTATGTCTTTTACCCTTCAATGGAGCGAATCACCACATGTTCAATTAGGTTAGATTTAAGATAAGATTTTGGATTGAGTTTTTATATTAGAGTCTACCTTCGAGATTACGGTTAAAAAATTAGAGTTAGACGAACGGTAAAAAGATGTACTGTGAAAAGATTTTAAGATGCTGTGAAATGCTACAGCTAGAGAAGAGGCAAAGGGGTTTTGTCCACTACATGCACTATCATGTAGACATGGGTGTGTAGATTTCTTGTACCCACAAATATAGGCATTAACCAATAAAGACGAGATTATAACCCGATGGTTCTGATCTCTGTGCACCTCTAGACCGAGGTGTGCGGGGATTGGACATGACTAGAGAATGTGAGGTAGATTACAGTGTGAACAAAGAAAGAGAGAGAGAGAGAGAGAGAGAGAGAGAGAGAGAGAGAGAGAGAGAGAGAGAGAGACAAAGAGAGAGAGAGAGAGAAGATGAAGAATGTCAATAGAAGATTGAATTTGTTGTCCAGGTTATAATATTTTTACCCTCATTATGAATAGTGACGAGGATGTGGGGCTGTCCAACCGAAACACCTATCTCCCAACGAGGATCTTATGCCCATGTAATCAATGCCAGCATGATGCGCGACGGACAAGACGCGTTTCGTTGCAGCACGTTCGCGAATTTCGCGAGTTCGATCCATCTATTATAGATCGAGTTGTTGCCAATTATAACTCGTCGGACTCTGACGCTAGCCAACAGGCAGCAATCTTGCAACCCAATAGACGTGTTCACAGGTGCTTTGGTCAAGCAGCATATGTGAGGCCACAAGATGTAGCCTCTGACAGCTCGGGGGATGATCATGCAGACCACATTCCTAATGAGGCAATGTTTGAGCCCGAGATTGATGAAATGATCGAGACGATTATGGATTCAGAAAGTCTTATCTATGATGATATGAAAAGTGAAGCCGATACGCCATTGTATAATGGAGCATGTGTGTCTAGATTGAAAGCGCTTCTAGTTCTTCTCAACATGTAGGCAAAGTTTGGATGGAGTGACACTAGTGTCAGAGCGCTTTTCAGGTGATGTATTACAATTAGTTTACTTTAATAAAACTCTAAATGTATAATGATCTGATAGATTTTTACACAATTGTACCGTATTTTTATGTTGTGTAGATTGCTCAAAGAGCACATACTACCAGCTAATAATGTGATGCAAGATTCCCGAGAGAAAGCAAGAAAGATTTTGCGAAACTTGGGGATGGATTACAATTTGATCCACGCTTGTCCTAATGACTGCATTCTTTTCAGAGGGGAATACATAGACATGGAGAAGTCTCCGAAATGTGATTCCGAGAGATATCGAGTAGATCTCCACGGAACAAAGATTCCACAAAGGTTTTACGACATTTTTCTCTGCTTCCTCGCATCAAGCATTTCTTTGAATGTAAGTCCATGGCCGCCCTAGCATCATGGCATGAGGAGAATAAATCTTCGGATGGTGTGCTACGGATTCCTACAGATTGCGCAGCCTGGAAACATATAGATGGAACATGGTCGGATTTTGCCAGGGAAGCTGGAAATTTGCAAACATATAGATGGAACATGGTCGGATTTTGCCAGGGAAGCTGGAAATTTGCGCTTAGGCTTGGCTATGGATAGCGTAAATCCATTTGGTCAAAGATCAACATCTTACAGTGTATGGCCCATTGTCATCGTCACCTACAACATTCCCCCGTGGTTGACTACGAAGAAGGGGCACCTATGGCTAAGCTTGATTGTGTTGGGGCGATATAAAGTGAGGAATATGGATGTGTATCTTCGTCCACTATTGGAAGAGCTACAACAATTGTGGATTGGCATAGAAGTGGTGGATATGCGCCGACACACAGGTCGACGAAATGCTTTGATCAGAGGCATTCTAATGTGGACAATGCATGACTATCCCGGACTAACATAATGCTCAGGTGATTTACACTCCTCACTCAGAAACTGTAAATCTTGGTTTTTCTCATGCTGATCTATTATCATGTGTATACATGCAGGGCTTCAAACAAGCGAATACAGAGCATGTGTCACATGTGGACCTAGACTGAATGCACGTAGGGCGCCCTCATTGAAGAAGCAAACCTACAAAGCACGTAAGGTTGGGATTCCTGTACGATTCTCCGTTTTGAACAATTTTGCTCCATTTTATAATATTTATTGTGTTCACGTGGCTTTTTGTCCATTTCTATTTATATGCATCATTGCGTCATTGTATTTAATGGTCTTTGCGTCCACTCTAGGTACGTATGCTCTAGGTATGTTCTCACAAGAAGGGAAGTATGCTCTAGGTATGTTCTCATAAGCAGGGACGACGAGCACCGCGCTCTGGGTGCAATGGAGACTGAAGATGCAATCGCGAAGGGAGTGATATGTCTCTGCTCATAGATGCAGCTCGTCTCACCGCTAGATCTAATTGATCGGGTGAAAGAGACGCTAAGAAGCACTACTACTGCTTACTTAGCATCTCTTTTATCCGATCAACTAGATTTAGTGGTGAAAGAGACGCTAAGAAGCACTACTGTTGCTTCTTAGCGTATCTTTCATCCGATCAACTAGATTTAGTGATGGGGCAAGCAACATCTATGAGCAGATACGGAGTTCCTTCGCGATTGCAGCTTCAGTCTCCATCGCACCCGGAGCGCAGTGCTTTTACAAATTCACCCTCATTCAACGAAAAATCTCTACACAAGAATCCCTCCTCTCTCTCTCTCTCTCTCTCTCTCTCTCTCTCTCTCTCTCTCTCTCTCTCTCTCTCTCTCTCTATCTATCTACTTGTCCATGTTTACTCCATTCATTCAATATCAAGTTTAAATGTTCGTGTGTTTAATGCAGGTATGGATGATGAGGATTTTTTTTCTTCTTTGTCACCGCAGCAGAGACAGTGGTACGTGGAGCGTCATCGCTCTGGCGCACCATCATGCATTCCTACTCCAGCCGCATCTCCCTCTGTTTCGGACCATTCAACACGCTCCGAAGCTTCGGTGTTGATGAGACGATCTTCACACTCGTCTAGGCACCGGCGCTCTAGTGGTGGCAGAGGCGGTTGTTGTGGGGATGCCGCCGCCGATGCTTCGACACTGCCTGATGCTCGACAAGGCTCTTTACCCTCCCCTTCTATACCCGCCCCGACACCAGTCACGGGATCGCCATCGACACCAGGCTTTGCGCGGCTGACTGCCGTTCCTAGCGGCTACACACCACCAGCTACTCCTCTAGGAGTCACTCCAGTGGACACTCCTCGCTTCGGGGCTCTGACTCCACTGGATACACCTGACGTCCGTACCCCCATCGCCATGCCGCTAGAGACCCCTATCGGGACACCCAGGTTCACGCGTTAGCGGCGAGAGGGCTTGCCTTACTCCGTCGACTTCAGCGTCGGCATCATCTTGGATGATGAAGGGAAGAAGGTGATTTCGCGCATGCGCGGTCTTTGCTCTCAGGTGTTTAGCCACTACATACCAAACACCTGGAGTGAAGTACCAAATGATTTAAAAGACAAAGTCATTAGCATGCTTCATGACAAGTTTCCCGTTCCAACACGGGATGAGCGCTTCAATGAAGACCCGATGAAGGTTTGAATGTGCGAATACTGAAATCACAAGCGTTCCGAAGTGCAAAAAGCAATCAAGCATGGGTGGAACAGACCAGATTGGCTGGCCAAAGAAGATTGGAAGAATACGAAGAAAGAAGCGCGTGAGAATCTCGACAAGTGGAAGCAACAAAAGGAGTCAGTCAGAGCGCGAGTAGAGGCAGGGAGCTCGCACCACTTGAGGAGCGGCGGGTGGGCATCATTTGAGGCCGATTTTGTAAGTGTTTTTGCCTTGCTCTTTATGTTTGATAGTTTAGGGTTTATGGGTTTTTAAATTCTAACATAATGGATTCTTTGTATGTTTTGACAGTGGTCGATGACAGGACGTGATCCCACACCGTACGAGTGCGAGTATGCAGGCAGGAAGAGCTTAAACGCCCTGATGGACATTCTGAGTTCTCGCGGCGGCATGATTAGTATTAGGGTTTACTCTTTTCTATTTGTTGTATTGTTTTATAAACGTCGCTATATATTTATACTTTCAAAAAGGTGTCTTATTGTTTTTTTTTGCAGAATCCGACAGATACGCCGCTTGGACGCGATGAGACGTCTGATTAGATGACGTCAGTCTAGCCGTAGCTAGATAGCATTAGTTTCTTTTTTTCATAGCTTATGTATTGTGAGACGACTTTTATACGTCTTTTTTTTTTAAAACCATGTATATTTTTTCAATAATGACAATGGTGTTGTAACTATTACATTTGCAAACTTTAACAATCAAGTGATTTTGCCTATGATGTGTACAATTGTCATTGATTTACTTTCATCAATTCAAGCTTGTCAGTTTTGTATCTTTTATTTTGCAAACAATACGTACTATGGATGATGGAGTTAATGGTTGTCTTGTGGGTGGTGACTGTTTTGGGTCTATATCTACCTTTGCACTTTTTTTCAAAGGTGAATCAATTAATGAAACATTCAATATGGTTGATGGGTGAATGTCCTACCAGGAAAAAATTTTCCTCTCGGGCGTCGCTATGTAAGGCTCTGCAGCGTCGCTATAAACATCGCTATAGATGGCCTTCAAACATTTCTATAATCGTTGCTATAGGCGTCGCTATATACACTACAAGAGGTACTTAATATTAGCGATGCTCGCAATGCGACACTCAAATGTGAAAACACACGGCTTCGCTATGCACGTCGCTAAATTATAAGTAACTTACCGACGCTCATAGCGACGCCGTCAAGGGTAAAAAAATAACCGAGAGCGTCCGAAATCTCAGATCTGAGTTTTCGGTGCGCGCTCAAGCAAGCGAAGGTAACGCACGCTCTCCTCTCGCTCTCTCTTTCTTCTCCACACACACACGAGGAGAGTAAGGAGAGCCAGGTATGCTCCTTCCCTCTCCTCACTCTCATGTTCCCTTCCCCTCTTTCTCTCTCCCTCTCTCTCTCTCTCTCTCTCTCTCTCTCTCTCACACACACACACACACACACACACACATTGTGTTTTTGAAAGAGAGAGAGAGAGAGAGAGAGAGAGAGAGAGAGAGAGAGAGAGAGAGAACATGTTTAAACAAAAAATGCACACACATGCATAAACCAAAAACGCACACACACATGCATAAACAAAGAATGCACACACACATTGAGAGAGGAAAAGAGAGACAGAGAAAGAGAAAGATATAAAACAAAGAGAGAGAGAGAGAGAGAGAGAGAGAGAGAGAGAGAGAGAGAGGAAGAAGAAGAACAAGAGAGTCTTAACATCGTAGGAAACTATCCCAAGAGACCTTAAAGATCTAGTCGATGAGGAGTTGAACTCAAGACCTGTTATTCATGAGGGAAATGGCATAACCAATTATCACACTTGGGTGATAGAAAAGTTATACCATTTTTCTCCTTTTATTGGCGTGCACATACACCCACACACACACACATCCGAGAAGAAGAGAGTTTAATTTAACGTCGTAGGAAACTAATTCAAGAGACCTTAAAGATCTAGCCGACGAGGAGTTGAACTCAAGACCTGTTATTCAAGAGGGAAATGGCATAACCAATCTACCACACTTGGGTGATAGAAAGGTTATACCATTTTTCTCTTTTTATTGGCACACACACACACACGAGAAGAAGAGAGTTTTAATATCGTAGGAAACTATCCCAAAAGTCGTTAAAGATTAGGTTAGATGTAGACTTACGTTAGATTAGATTTAGGTTTATTTTTAGTTAGATTTACGTTTGATTAGATTTAGGTTCACGTTATATTAGATTAGATTTATGTTTATTTAGGTTTATTTACGTTAGATTTAGGTTTACGTTATATTAAATTAGATTTACGTTATTTAGGTTTATTTATGTTATATTAGATTAGATTTAGGTTTATTTATGTTATTTACCTGTTATGGAAGAGGGAAATGGCATAACCAATCTACCACATTTGGGTGATAGAAAGGTTATACCATTTTTCTCTTTTTATCGTTTAAGATAAAGGTAGATTTAGATTTACGTTAGATTAGATTTAGGTTTATTTAAGTTAGATTATATTAAATTTAGGTTTATTTTGAGTACACCGAAGGATTATACTGCCTTCGTGTTTGAGAGTGGTGTCCCAGCCTCTGCGTCGGAGATGCTTAGGAGTGACCCAAACACTGCGTCGGGGTCACCTAGAGGCCTGGATGATGAGCATTCATTGGACAGGGTTGCTATAGTTCACGGGAGGGACATGCCAAAGTGATACGCCTACCTCATCAATCGTATGTCCAATGAGACCATTATCACCCTGAGGGGAAGCAAGTGATCGGCCGCATACAACAGTTGTGTAAACAGCGTTTTTGACACACTGTAGTCTGTCATGGTCTCTTGGATGGATCAGGATAAAGCCTCTAAGGATTATCTTATTGTGACACTGCATCGGGGATAATCCCGTCTTGATGCAAACTCTTGTTGCGTCACTTTGTTTCCACCACCTGTCTGGATTGGTCATCCTCTCCTCCCTAATACATCTGACGATGCTTGGATGAGGAGACGCTTGGATCAGGAGATTCTTGGATCAGGGAGGAGAGGACGACCAATCCAGATAGGTGGTGGCAGCAAAGTGACGCAGCAAGAGTTTGCATCAAGACGGGATTATCCCATCACCTCGGGAGTGGCGGAGGCTGGGCCAGCTTCGAGGAGGATTTTGTCCCATCACCTGGGTCATGGATCAACAGGGTGGAGAGGTGAGAGTATTAAAATCTTGCATTGAATTATTTGTATATGTGAGGCCCATTCACATCTACACAGCTAGTAGCCCCATTGGTATGTCTTTTACCCTTCAATGGAGCGAATCACCACATGTTCAATTAGGTTAGATTTAAGATAAGATTTTGGATTGAGTTTTTATATTAGAGTCTACCTTTGAGATTACGGTTTAAAAATTTGAGTTAGACGAACGATGAAAAGATCTACTATGAAAAGATGTTAAGATGCTGTGAAATGCTACAGCTAGAGAAGAGGCAAAGGGGTTTTTTCCACTACATGCACTATCATGTAGATGTGGGTGTGTAGATTTCTTGTACCCACAAATATAGGCACTGACCAATAAAGACGAGATTATAACCCGGTAGTTCTGATCTCCGTGCACCTCTTGACCGAGGTGTGCAGGGATTGGACATGACTAGAGAATGTGAGGTAGTTTACAGTGTGAACAAAGAGAGAGAGAGAGAGAGAGAGAGAGAGAGAGAGAGAGAGAGAGAGAGACTGAGAAAAGACGAAGAATGTCAATAGAAGATTAAATTTATTGTCCAGGTCATAAGATTTTTACCCTTATTATGAGTAGTGAGACGAGGATGTGGGGCCGTCCAACCGAAACACCTATCTCTCAACGAGGATCTTATGTCCATGTAATCAATGCAAGCATGTTGTGCGACGGACAAGACGTGTTTCTTTGCAGCACGTTTGCGAATTTGGCGAGTTTGATCCATCTATTATAGATCGAGTTGTTGCCAATTATAACTCGTCGGACTCTGACGTTGGCCAACAGGCAGCAATCTTGCAAGCCAATAGACGTGTTCACAAGCGCTTTGGTCAAGCAGCATATGTGAGGCCACAAGATGTAGCCTCTGACAGCTCAGGGCATGATCATGCAGACCCCATTCCCAACGAGGCAATGTTTGAGCCCGAGATTGATGAAATGATCGAGACGATCATGGATTCAGAAAGGCTTATCTATGATGATATGAAAAGTGAAGCCGATACACCATTGTATAATGGAGCACGTGTGTTTAGATTGAAAGCGCTCCTGGTTCTTCTCAACATGCAGGCAAAGTTTGGATGGAGTGACACTAGTGTCACAGCGTTTTTCAGGTGATCTATTACAATTAGTTTACTTTAATAAATCTCTAAATGTATATTGATTTGATAGATTTTTACACAATTGTACCGTATTTTTATGTTGTGTAGTTTGCTCAAAGAGCACATACTACCAGATGCCAGATTCCCGAGAGGAATCAAGAAAGATTTTGCGAAACTTGGAGATGGATTACAATTCGATCCACGCTTGTCCTAATGACTGCATTCTGTTCAGAGGGGAATACATAGACATGGAGAAGTGTCCGAAATGTGATTCCGAGAGATATCGAGTAGATCTCCACGGAACAAAAATTCCGCAAAAGGTTTTGTGACATTTTCCTCTACTTCCTCGCATCAAGCATTTCTTCGAATGTAAGTCTATGGCCGCCCTAGCATCATGGCATGAGGAGAATAAAATCTTCGGATGGTGTGCTACGGATTCCTACAGATTGCGCAGCCTGGAAACATATAGATGGAACATGGTCCGATTTTGCCAGGGAAGCTCGAAATTTGCGCTTAGGCTTGGCTATGGATGGCGTAAATCCATTTGGTCAAAGATCAACATCTTACAGTGTATGGCCCGTTGTCATCGTCAACTACAACATTCCCCAGTGGTTGACTACAAAGAAGGGGCACCTATGGCTAAGGTCGATTGTGCCGGGGCGATATAAAGTGAAAAATATGGATGTGTATCTTCGTCCACTATTGGAAGAGCTACAACAATTGTGGATTGGCATAGAAGTGGTGGATATGAGCCGACACACAAGTCGACGGAATGCTTTGATCAAAGGCATTCTAATGTGGACCATGCATGACTATCCCAGACTAACAGAATTCTCAGGTGGTTTACACTCCTCACTCAAACACTGTAACTCTTGGTTTTTCTCAAGCTGATCTATTATCATGTGTATACATGCAGGGCTTCAAACAAGCGGATATAGAGCATGTGTCACATGTGGACCTAGACTGAATGCACATAGGGCGCCCTCATTGAAGAAGCAAATCTACGAAGGTCATGAAGCGTATCTTCCAAAGAATCATGTGTTACGCGATGGCTTTTTGGAAAGAGAGCTACCGAGGATGTCTGCACAAGCATGGTTAGAGCAGAAGGAGATGTGTGATGACGGATTACCCCCAGGGATGAAAAGACTATCTCTATGGTACGAGTTACCATACTGGACCCGACTCATGATCAATCACTTGCTCGATCCAATGCACATATTCAAGAATGTGGGCAATCTACTATGGGACCATCTGACCGGCAAGAAAGATACTTTGGGAGCGAGGGTTGACCTTAGAAATGTGGATAGTATGGAGCAATATTGGCCGCAAACAGTGTCCGATGGATCGAAACAACTCCCTAAAGCACCATGGATTTTCACAGGAGCCCAAGAACGCAAAGTAACACTATGGGAGAATTTTGTTGTTACCGCACAGCATTACCGCATAAGAGGAGAGAGAGAGAGAGAGAGAGAGAGAGAGAGAGCTTCAAGAAAGAGAGATATTGTATGTTGCAGCCTCGCCGGTGCGTTTTTTGATTTTTCCGCGAGTATTACCGCACTTATTACCGCATATATAGCCGCCCAGATTACCGCAATAGGAAAAGAATCCATGCGGCCCATTCCTCTCCCACTTTTCCCTTTCTATAAATCCTATTCTATTTTGTTACTTTTCAGAAATTGGTACCCCCTTTTTGCATGGAGTGTAAGAAATCCCATTCTCATTGGGATTTTTAGTACCTCTCTTCTCTTTGCTTGCCTCATCTATTGGTATGATTCTCCTACTCTATTCATTTGTACTCCATGAGATTCTATATCAAAAAATATTTTGTTTCCACCTCAAAATCTTATGTCAACTATGCATTCATATGGAAATGGCAAGCGAAAGATGATCAAAATTGTATTGTCACCCCCTTTTTGCACGGAGTGTAAGAAATCCCATTCTCATTGGGAATTTTAGTACCTCCCTTCTCTTTGCTTGCCTCATCTATTGGTATGATTCTCCTACTCTACTCATTTGTACTCCATGAGATTCTATAAACAAAAATATTTTGTTTCCACCTCAAAATCTTATGTCAACTATGCATTCATATGGAAATGGCAAGCGAACGATGATCAAAATTGTATTGTCTTGCGTTCATAAACAAATAGCCCTTTTGTACAGCATAAGTAGAGAAAGAAGACAAAATTTAAAAGATATTTATTAATTTTCATCCTCCAAGAGATCTCACAAGTGCTTACATCCATGTCCAAACCCATGGTAGCTAAATCAACAAATAAATCTATTGATTCATCCTCTACAGCCTCTCCTTTTGAATCATCATCATCCTCTCCATCCTCGTCCTCCTCCTCACTATGGTTGGTTATTGGGAATGGTTGGTTCTCCTCGACCTCAACTGCATCATCGTCATTGGCGTCTTCTTGAGATGGTATGGTGGGATCTACTAAAGTCTCTATGTTCGTATCTGCAAAGATAGATCTGCTCCGTGGTGTAACTGGAATAACATACCAAATTCGTCTTCGATACATACAAGGCACATAAAACACCTGTAGGTCATAGAGCAAACAACAACATGAATGTAGTTTTGTATGTATCATATAATGTTTTAGTGAGTTGCACATGGACTTTACCTGCTCACAACTACTAGGTTGCACCAAGTTGTCGGTCTTCCCGCGATGAAATTGCCCGGAGTCTACCATATAGAGCCCATTCTCATGTCTCTTAACCTCACCCGCAAACCATCGGCAGTCAAAGAGATATTTGTGAAATGTTCTGAAATCCACTTTGATTATCCTCTCTATTGTTCCACATTCCCTCACCTCTTGTGTTTTCGTGTCAAAGTTGCCCATAACTCCACTATCGTGAGTGGTTTGACGCTCATCTATCTTGCGGGTTCAAAAATGACGTCCTTCGGACCACATAGAGTTGAATGTGAAGGCCTGCAAAAACCAATCAAGATAGATGAGAGAGAGAGAGAGAGATGACACACATACACACACACACACACACAACACACACACACACACTCGCACACACGCATTAAACACATTGAGTATATATTACCCTTGGTAGACATCCTCGCGCGTACTCCCATTGTTTAGGGCTTATTTGTTCTCCTTGTTCCTTGGCCTTGGTCATGGCATTGTGTATCCACCCAACTGGAATTAGATCAGGGTATTTGGAAATCTCTTTAGGAAAGGGAGGTGCTCGCCTACCGCCATGCGACCTCTTCCATGCTTCCCTCTCCCTTTCTAGTTGTACGCACCTCAACATACATATCCACCCATTTTCCCATGATGGGAGCATTGAGTAGACAATGGTTGTTGACTATGGCTTGAAATTCCCTATCCAAAATCAAGAGATAACCTTTCCCACTTAGAACGTTTGAGTGTTTTTTTGGATCCTCTTCCACCATCTTTAAACGAGGCAATGATGGGTCTATTGTGAAAAGATATTGAGAGACATACACAAAAGCCTCTTGTACAATCCAACACATGTACATGAAACCATTAGTGATTAAATTAACCAATAAAAACCGTTGTGAATAAAATCCAATCCTAATAAGGTTTAAGGCTTAAGATCGATGAATACCTCTGGTTGTGATCGTAAACTTATACAGTCTTTCAAGGTCTTTAGGAACCTCTCAAGACAGAACATCCACCTGGAGTGAACCACACCACAAATGGCTATCTCCTCAACAAGATGGAGCAATAGGTGAACTTGGCTAACAAGGATAGAACATGGGAATGCATCCTCAATAGCACAAGTTGCTTCAATCGCTAGAAGTCGAGCTATTGGAATGGCTGAAACTTCGATTTCTTTGGAACTCACAAACCTGTAACCAAAAAACCCTTCATAATCTTCATAGTAAGGTTAGTCTTCAATGTAAAGTTTAGGAGGGAGGATCAAATGTTCTATACTTGACAACTTCTCCCACCTTGAATATTGCAGTCTTTACCTTCATGTCCGCAAATCCACTAATGCTAATTGGAAGCACAAACTATTGCACAAACAAAAGACTTATTAGTATCCAGAACCCTAAACCACATACACACACACTCACATATACACACACATACACCACACACACACACACATTACCTGAAGAATCTTGTGCCAATCATGGGATTTGAGCCCATACAGTTGTGTGGATCCTCCTTTCTTAGTTTTAGTGAAGGCACCCTTGAGCGAACGCATATAACCTGTTGGAGTACGGATGGATGCAATGACTTGTTTCATCCGCTCTTGATCCATCCTTGATAGAATCCAAGGTGCCTTTGGAAGAACCATCTTCCCCCGAGGCCCCATGCAAGGTGTGGCCGAAGGGGGGAGCCTCCATATGGCCCTCATGTCCTCTCTAGCCCCCAATGAATCTTTCTTGCCTACTATGTGATCCCATATAGCTTGCCCAACATTTTTGAACACATGCATTGGATCCAATAGGTGTTGGATTTTTAATGAAGCCCAATAGGGTAGTGATAAGAAAATAGAGTACCTAGACATACCCCTATGTGGATCATTGGGAGGAGGCAATGTGTTGTGATGCTCGTTCCAATGTCTTGCCCAATCGGCCATGGTCCAATGGAGTGGCTCCATCCCATTGCACGGTGGAGCATAAGATTGATGTGTGGGCGGAAAGAAGCGATGGTTATTGGGGTAGATCACCTTATCAAGTAGAGCGGGTCTCTATGTCACGAGTGAGGGTCCACAAGTTGGGCATGCCCTATGTCCAGATGTCGATAGTCCTACAAAAACAAAAGACATAACCGCATATAAGTGACTAATGGAAAGACATTAAAGAGCGTCACAAAGTATAAGCTTACCAGAAATCTCTCCAAGCCCGGGGTAATCATGCATGGTCCACATGAGAATGCACTTGATCATTGTGTGCCGATCACGAAGTGGTCTTGATACATCAAAAACATCTATGCCATTCCATAGCTCTTGAATCTCTTCAATCAAAGGTGCTAAATATACATCCATGTTCTTCACCTTGTGTTTTCCTGGGACTAGAAGAGAGAGCAAAATGTTCCCCTTCTTGGTTGACTCCCATGGTGGAATGTTGTAGTTCACAACAACCACTGGCCAATTACTCCATGAGGTAGACCGATGCCCAAATGGGTTTACCCCATCACTAGCCAGACCAAGCCTCAAGTGATGAGGCTCTTCTCTAAACTCCGGCCATGTCTGCTCAATGTGTTGCCATGCCGGCGAGTCAGCCGGAACTCTCATAACCCCATCGGTGGAGCGATTTGTCATATGCCATGTAAGAAGCTCGCTTGTTCCTTTGGTGCTGAACATGTGCTTGATGCGGGGAATGAGGGGGAAATGACGAAGAACCTTGCGAGGTATTGTGGTTCCTTGCATTCCATATTTGTACCTTGATTCTCCACACTCGGGGCAAGCATCAAGCCCTGCATGTTCATTGTGGAATAGCACGCAATCATTGACACATGCATGTATGCGATCATAGTCCATCCCAAGCCCTGTCACCACCTGTCGTGCCTTCCTTCGATTTTCTGGAAGATGATTGCCTTTAGGCATCATCTTGCCTAATAGCCTATGACATAATTAAAGAACACTCGTTATTGCATATAACCACACAAAAAACTCACAACTAACACTTATTACACTTAAACGTACCTCAATAGTGCATCGACCCCTACATTGCTCCATCCAAAAATTGCTTGAATATTCAAGATCTCAAGAGATGCTCGTAATATGGAGTAGGAGCATCCCTCATAAAGAGCGGTGTGTGTTGCCTCTAGCAATGAATCTTTGGTTTTTTGGGCGGCTTCTTCACATGCACACTCAGGCTCACACTCATTCGCCGCCTCACGTGCAAGAAGATCCTCAACCATATTGTGCAAATGATCTTCCTCCACCTCCATGTGGGGCGGGGTGGTGGGGAGATCCCCATATGTGGTGGATGTAGAATGCGCATGCGCTCGTGTGGACCCACCCACATCGGACGGCGGGTGTGACCCCCCTCCCATGACTACTTCCTGGCGCAATCGCTCTTCCGTCTTCCTCCCGCCTCCGCCCCCGATCACACTCCAATGGGGAGAGACATCAATGGATGACAAAACCCTCGGATCGCTAGTTTCCATTCGAGCGTGTTTTCTCGGATCGTCCCATAGTCCATAATCATCCACGTGAGCCAAGCATATACGCCGAAACTATGAAATCGCACACTTACATCGCGTACATGGACATGGTAATTGCTCGCTCAACCATCGAGTTCGTTCCGCGCCAACCAGCGGACCCACGTCATCCCAATCGTCCTGCACACACGACCACACACTAAATAAGAAAAAATTAAATAAGAAAAAGAAGAATCAAGAATGTTGATACTGACATGACTGACACTCATTAAAGATAGAGGGGAGGTGGGTACAAGAGGTCATACAGTCGGCGTAACCTTAATGTCTCATCAGAGATTTTCGCGGTAATACAGGCGATAATACAAGCGAGAACATGCGCGGTAATATACTCGGTAAAATCTCAAGGAAATTTTATTATATAAAGGGGGCACCTGCGTGCCCCCGTGAAATTGAATGCCAAAAATTCAAAAACGAGCTCCTCTTCTGCGCGGGCCTGTTTCCCTCTCCATCTCCAATCTCTATTACTCTCTTCATCTCCATCCCCATCATATCCAAGCGATCAAGGTCACGAATGTAAGTGCTCAAACTCTCTCTCTTTCTTCTCGTTCTTTTACACACACACACAAACACATACACACACACATGCACACACACACACAATGCATACACATTGCACACACACACACACAATGCATACACACACATGCACACACACATTGTACACACATGCACACACACACACACACACACACACACAATTTTGTGCACAATCACACACTAATGCTTGCATTAGTGTGTGCATGCATTATACACACACTAATGTCCGCATTAGTGCGTGCATGTGTTACAAGCACACACTAATGCTTGCATTAGGGTGTGCTTGTGCATGAATTAGTGTGTAAACACACTAATGCATGCACAAGCACACACTAATTTGTGCACAATCACACACTAATGCCCGTATTAGTGTGTGCATGCATTATACACACACGCATTAGTTAGTTTCTACACACTAATTTGTGTCCAAGCACACACTAATGCTTGCATTAGTGTGTGATTGTGCACAAATTAGTGTGTTTTCACACACTATTTTGTGCACAAGGCATGCATTATACACACACTAATGCTTGCATTAGTGTGTGATTGTGCACAAATTAGTGTGTTTTCACACACCATTTTGTGCACAATGCATGCATTATACACACACACACACTAATGCTTGCATTAGTGTGTGATTGTGCACAAATTAGTGTGTTTTCACACAGTATTTTGTGCACAATGCATGCATTAGTGTGTTTCCACACACTAATTTGTGCCCAAGCACACACTAATGCAAGCATTAGTGTGTGCATACCTCTCTCGCGCTCATACACACATACCTCTCTCGCGCTCATACACACATGCATTAGTTAGTTTCTACACACTAATTTGTGTCCAAGCACACACTAATGCAAGCATTAGTGTGTGCATGCATTATACACACACTAATTCTTGCATTAGTGTGTGATTGTGCACAAATTAGTGTGTGATTGTGCACAAATTAGTGTGTTTTCACACACTATTTTGTGCACAATGCATGCATTATACACACACACACACACACACACTAATGCAAGCATTAGTGTGTGCATGCATTAGTGTGTTTCCACACACTAATTTGTGCCCAAGCACACACTAATGCAAGTGTTAGTGTGTGCATACCTCTCTAGCACACACTAATGCTTGCATTAGTGTGTGCTTGTGCACTAATTAGTGTGTTTTCACACACTATTTTGTGCACAATGCATGCATTATACACACACACACACACTAATGCTTGCATTAGTGTGTGATTGTGCACGCATTAGTGTGTTTTCACACACTATTTTGTGCACAATGCATGCATTATACACACACACACTAATGCAATCATTAGTGTGTGCATACTTCTCTAGCACACACTAATGCTTGCATTAGTGTGTGCTTGTGCACAAATTAGTGTGTCTACACACTAATGCATGCACAAGCACACACTATTGTGAGCATTGGTGTGTGAAAAAATTGCACACACTAATGCTTGTGCACTAATTAGTGTGTGAAAACACACCAATGCATGCACACACACACTAATGCGAGCATTAGTGTGTGTGTGTACTGCATTGGTGTGTTTTCACACACTAATTTGTGCATAAGCACACACTAATGCAAGCATTATTGTGTGCATGTGTTACAAGCACACACTAAGGCTTGCATTAGTGTGTGCTTGGGCATGCATTAGTATACCAAAACATACCTCCATTAGCATTAGCATACCAAAACATACCTCCATGTGGGTGTGCGATGAAGTTGATTGAGACCCCAATGGTCACCGAGAAGCCCAACGGTAGATTAAGGTCCAACACACACACACTAGATTAATTTCTTTGCCACACACTAACGCACACACACACACACACACACTCTAAATGGATGCAAAAAAATAAGCACACAAACCATTTCTTAAATAGGAGATAAAAGGAATCCTATGCAGGGAGGAATCCTATGCAAGGAGGAATCCTATGCAATAAAGAATTTCGATTTGACTAGAATCCAATGTTAATTAAGGTCCCTTTTTTTTAATGAAATTGTAGGATATGGAATCCTTTTCCACGCCCGGCTATCGATCCATAGAGGACTTTCTCGCCGAGGGCCTCTCTTACGAGGACGCTTGTGATGCTTACTACTCGCAGTCTTCCTCCCACCAGTCACAATCGATCCACCTTGGCTTTCAATGGTTCCGAGATGCAGTACACGACCCCGACCTCGAGAGGGCATACCGCACCCAGGCAGAGTGGCTATCCTCGCAGCAGCAGCAGAGTCTTCGAGGGTAGTACACACCAGCACAGTTGGCTGCCTATGGGCTCTCACCGCTTGCGACACTGGGCGCCGGCACTCCGATCATGCAGAGTGTGCCTCCTAGTGGGCCTCCCTCCACCTTACCCTCGACTTTCCCGTCATCCGCAGCTCCCTCCACCTTGCATTCGCAACGATCCACGCCCGCACCGTCAAGTTATCCGTCGCCTACACCACCCAGCGGTTCGGGCTCGGGCCAACCCTCTTCGGGTGGCCAGCGCTCTTCCCGTAGTGGTGGCTCACGCTCTCGTCGAGGTGGTGGCTCGTGCTACTTTGGTGGTGGAGGGGGCAGTGCTACAGATTCACCTCCTCTTACACCCCGACCTCCTCGCTCACCCCTTGGAAGCTATGCTCATCTATGCGAGGATGAGAGAGAGATCTCTTAAAGCCATAAATATTGTATTTGAACAATTTTGTCCGTTTTGTAAAAACTCTAGCTCTCTAAGTACCTTCCATGTTGTATAACGCTCTTTTGATTTTGCGCTCACATCCTGGGAAATCCATGGCCACATTTAGCTCCACCACCTGGTTTTTTGACTGCAAGATTTGATTGTGCTCTCTCTCTCTCTCTCTCTCTCTCTCTCTCTCTCTCTCTCTTCTCTCTCTCTCTCTCTCTCTCTCTTGAAAATTCTGAGTTATCGACTTGCCTCTTCCATCACTCAAGTTGAATAGAAGAAGAACGCATTCTGTTTGCTGCTAGCCTTTGAACATTCCAAAGCTACAAGCACCTTCAAGTTCTATGTCAAAAAAGAAAGAGATAGTTTGGGTTCTTGTACGATTCTACGTTTTGAACAGTTTTGCTCCGTTTTATAATATATATTGTGTTCACGTGGCTTTTTGTCCATTTCTATTTATATGCGTCATTGCGTCATTGTATTTAATGGTCTTTGCGTCCACTCCGGGTATGTATGGTCTAGGTATGTTCTCACAAGCAGGGACAACGAGCACTGCGCTCCGGGTGCGATGGAGACTGAAGATGCAATTGCGAAGGGAGTGATCTGTCTCTGCTCATAGATGCAGCTCGTCTCACCCCGCTAGATCTAATTGATCGGGTGAAAGAGACACTAAGAAGTACTACTACTACTTACTTAGAGTCTCTTTCACCCGGTCAACTAGATTTAGTGGTGAAAGAGACACTAAGAAGCACTACTACTGCTTCTTAGCATCTCTTTCACCCGATCAACTAGATTTAGTGGTAAGGCAAGTAACATCTATGAGCAGATACGGACTTCCTATGAGATTGCAGTTCAAGTCTCCATCGCACCCGGAGCGTAGTGATTTTATAAATTCACCCTCATTCAACGAAAACTCTCTACACAGGAATCCCTCCTCCTCTCTCTCTCTCTCTCTCTCTCTCTCTCTCTATCTATCTATCTATCTATCTACTTGTCCATGTTTTCTACTCCATTCATTCAATATTAAGTTTAAATGTTCGTGTGTTTAATGTAGGTATGGATGATGAGGAGTTTCTTTCTTCTTTGTCACCCCAGCAGAGACAGTGGTACGTGGAGCGTCATCGCTCTGACGCACCATCGCGCGTTCCTACTCCATCCGCATCTCCCTCTATTTCGGAGCATTCAGTGCACTCTGAAGCTTCGATGTCGAAGAGACGATCTTCACACTCGTCTAGGCACCAGCGCTCTAGTGGTGGTGGTGGTGGTTGTTGTGGGGATGCCGCCGCCGATGCTTCGACACCGCCTCGTGTTCGACGAGGCTCTTTACCCTCCCCTTGTTTGCCCGCCCCAACACCAGCCACGGAATCGCCATCGACACCAGGTTTTGCGCGGCTGATTGCCGTTCCTAGCGGCTACACACCACTAGCTACTCCTCCAAGAGTCACTCCAGTGGACACTCCTCGCTTCGGGGCTCAGACTCCAGTAGAGACACCTGACGTCCGTACCCCCGTTGACACGCCACTAGAGACCCCTGCCGGAACACCCAGGTTCACGCGTCAGCGGCGAGAGGGCTTGCCTTACTTCGTCGACTTCAGCGGCGGCATCATCTTGGATGATGAAGGCAAGAAGGTGATTTCGCGCATGCGCGGTCTTTGCTCTCAAGTGTTTAGACACTACATACTAAACACCTGGAGTGAAGTACCGAATGATTTAAAAGACAGAGTCATCAGCATTCTTCATGACGAGTTTCCCGTTCCAACACGGGATGACCGCTTCAATGAAGACGTGATGAAGGTTCGAATGCACGAATACTGCAAGCACAAGCGTTTCGAAGTGTAAAAAGCAATCAAGCATGGGTGGAATAGACCAGATTGGCTGGCCAAAGAAGATTGGAAGAATGCAAAGAAAGCAGTGCGCGAGAATCCCAACAAGTGGAAGCAACAAAAGGAGGCAGCCAGAGCGTGAGTAGAGGCAGGGAGCTCGCACCAGTTGGGGAGCGGCGGGTGGGCATCATTTAATGAGGCCGATTTTGTAAGTGTTTTCGCATTGCTATTTATGTTTGATATTTTAGGGTTTATGGGTTTTTAAATTCTAACATAATGGATACTTTGTATGTTTTGACAGTGGTCGATGACAGGACGTGATCCCACACCGTACGAGCGCGAGTACGCAGGCAGGAAGGGGTTAAACGCCCTGATGGACATTCTAAGTTCTCGTAGTGGCATGGTTAGTATTAGGGTTTACTCTTTTCTATTTGTTGTATTGTTTTATAAACGTCGCTATATGTTTATACTTTCAAAAGGGTGTCTTATTGTTTTTTTTTCAGAATCCGACAGATAAGCCGCTTGGACGCGATGAGATGTCTGATTAGACAACGTCAGTCTAGCCGTAGCTAGATAGCATTAGTTTCTTTTTGTCATAGCTTATGTATCATGAGACGACTTTTATACGTCTTTTTGAAAACCATGTATATTTTTTCAATAATGACAATGGTGTTGTAACTATTATATTTGCAAACTTTAACAATCAAGTGATTTTGCCTATGATGTGTACAATTGTCATTGATTTACTTTCATTAATTCACGCTTGTCAGTTTTGCATCTTTTATTTTGCAAACAATACGCACTATGGATGATGGAGTTAATGGTTATATTGTTTTGTGGGTGACTATTTTGGGTCTACATCTACCTTTGCACTTTTTTTCAAAGGTGAATCAATTAATGAAACATTCAATATGGTTGATGGGTGAATGCCCTGCCACCAAAAGAATTTCCTCTCGGGCGTCGCTATGAACGTCGATATATAAGGCTCTGCAGCGTCGCTATAAACGTCGCTATAGATGGCCAATGTCGCTATAATCGTCGCTATAGGCGTCGCTATATAGTGATGTTTATATAGCGACGCATATAGCGATTGTTATAGCGATGCTTATAGTGATGTTTCCGTATCGACGCTGTTATGACGGTCTTAGCAACGTGGGGGGTTATAAAAACCCAATGTATTTCCGTTGCTAACAACGTCACAAGAGCACACAGCCTCTTGTAGTGGTGGAATCAAGGAAGCACACAGGTAGATTAGACCCCAAATAGTCACCCACAATAACAAATAACCATTAAAGCATCATCCATAGTGCGTATTGTTTGCAAAATAAAAGATGCAAAAATGACAAGCTTGAATTAATGAAAGTAAACAATTGACAATGTAGGGGTGATAGGCAAAAACACTTGATTGTTAAAGTTTGCAAAATAATAGTTTTACAACACCATTGACCATATTGAAAAAATATACATGTTTTGAAAAAGACGTTTAAAAGTCGTCTCATGATACATAAGCATGACAAAAAGAAAACTATGCTATCTAGCTACGGCTAACGACGTTGTCTAATCAGACATCTCATCCGCGTCCAAGCGGCTTATTGTCGGATGCTGAAAAAAAAACAATAAGCACCCTTTTGAAAGTATAAACATATAGCGACGTTTATAAAACAATAAACAAATAGAAAAGAGTAAACCCTAATACTAACCATGCCCTACGAGAACTTAGAATGTCCATCAGGGCGATTAACCCTTCCTGCCTGCGTACTCGCTGCTCGTACGGTGTGGGATCACGTCCTGTCATCGACACTGTCTAAAACATACAAAGTATCCATTATGTTTAGAATTTAAAAACCCATTAAGTTATAAAATTTCAAGACATAATAGCAATGCGAAAACATTAAAAATCGGCCTCATTAAATTATGCCCACCCGCCGCTCCCCAACTGGTGCGAGCTCCTGCCTCTACTCACGCTCTGGCTGCCTCCTTTTGTTGCTTCCACTTGTTTGGATTCTCCGCACAGCTTTCTTTGCATTCTTCCAATCTTCTTTGGCCAGCCAATCTGGTCTATTCCACCCATGCTTGATTGTTTTTCACACTTCGAAACGCTTGTGCTTGCAGTATTCGTGCATTCGAACCTTCATCACTCTTCAATGAAGCGTCATCCGTGTTGGAACGGGAAACTCGTCATGAAGAAATGCTGATGACTCTGTCTTTTAAATCATCCGGTACTTTGTTTTTGCACTCCAGGTGTTTAGTATGTAGTGTCTAAACACTTGAGAGCAAAGACCGCGCATGCGCGAAATCACCTTCTTGCTCATCATCCAAGATGATGCCGCCGCTGAAGTCGACGAAGTAAGGCAAGCCCTCTCGCCGCTGACGCGTGAACCTGGGTGTTCCGCAGGGGTCTCTAGTGGGCAATGTCAACGGGGTACGGACGTCAGGTGTCTCTACTGGAGTCTGAGCCCCGAAGCGAGATTACCACTGGAGTGACTCCTTGGAGAGTAGCTAGTGGTGTGTAGCCGAAGGAACGGCAATCAGCCGCGCAAAACCTGGTGTCGATGGCGTTCGTGGCTGGTGTTGGGCGGGCAAACAGGGGAGGGTAAAGGAGCCTCGTCGAACACGAGGCGGTGTCGAAGCATCGGCGGCGGCATCCCCACAACAACCACCACCACCACCACTAGAGCTCTGGTGCCTAGACGAGTGTGAAGATCGTCTCTTCGACATCGAAGCTTCAGAGTGCACTGAATGCTCCGAATAGAGGGAGATGCGGATGGAGTAGAACGCGCGATGGTGCGTCAGAGCGATTACGCTCCACGTACCACTGTCTCTGCTGGGGTGACAAAGAAGAAAGAACTCCTCATCATCATACCTACATTAAACACACAACATTTAAACTTAATATTGAATGAATGGAGTAGAAAACAGAGACAAGTAGATAGAAAGATAGATAGATAGAGAGAGAGAGAGAGAGAGAGAGAGAGAGAGGAGGAGGGATTTCCTAGTGTAGAGAGTTTTCGTTGAATGAAGGGTGAATTTATAAAATCACTACGCTTCCGGGGTGCGATGGAGACTTGAACTGAATCTCATAGGAAGTCCGTATCTGCTCATAATGTTACTTGCCTTACCACTAAATCTAGTTTGATCGGTGAAAGAGATGCTAAGAAGCAGTGTAGTCTTCTTAGTGTCTCTTTCACCACTAAACTAGTTGACCGGGTGAAAGAGACTCTAAGTAAGTAGTAGTAGTAAATTCTTTGTCTCTTCACCCGATCAATAGATCTAGCGGGGTGAGACGCCAAAAAAGCTGCATCTATGAGCAGAGACAGATCACTCCCTCGCATTGCATCTTCAGTCTCCATCGCACCCGGAGCGCATGTGCTCGTGTCCCTGCTTGTGAAACATACCTAGACCTACATACCCGGAGTGGACGCAAAGACCATTAAATACAATGACGCAATGACGCATATAAATAGAAATGGACAAAAGCCACGTGAACACAATATATATTAAAAACGGAGCAAAACTTTTCAAAACGTAGAATCGTACAAGAACCCAAACTATCTCTTTCTTTTTTGACATAGAAACTTGAAGGTGCTTGTAGCTTTGGAATGTTCAAAGCAGCAGCAACAAATGCGTTCTTCTTCTATTCAACTTGAGTGATGGAAGAGGCAAGTCGATAACTCAGAATTTCAAGAGAGAGAGAGAGAGAGAGAGAGAAGAGAGAGAGAGAGAGAGAGAGAGAGAGAGAGAGAGAGCACAAATCAAATCTTGCAGTCAAAAACCAGGTGGTGGAGCTAAATGTGGCCATGGATTTCCCAGGAAGTGAGCGCAAAATCAAAAGAGCGTTATACAACATGGAAGGTACTTAGAGAGCTAGAGTTTTACAAAACGGACAAAATTGTTCAAATACATAGTTATGGCTTTTAAGAGATCTCTCTCCATCCTCGCATAGATGAGCATAGCTCCCTCAAGGGGTGAGCGGGAGGTCGGGGTGTAAGAGGAGTGTGAATCTGTAGCACTGCCCCCTCCACACCAAAGTAGCACGAGCCACCACCCTGACGAGAGGTGAGCCACCACTACGGGAAGAGCGCTGGCCACCCAAGAGGGTTGGCCGCGAGCCGAACCGCTGGGTGTGAGGCGACGGATAACTTGACGGTGCGGGCGGCGAGCGTGGGCTCTCCCGAGTCCCAGTCCCGGCTCTCGCTCTCCTTGTATCTTCACGGCTAGGAGGAAGAGCAGTGAGCATCATGAGTCATGATTCATCAGTATAAACATAAACTTTGCCATCGGTGCATTGTCTGCAAGCGCAATAGCCGTGTATGTGGAGCTCATTATTGTCAGGGCCCTCTGCTCACTCTGCTCCCAAAGTTCAATAGATGCCATAGAAAGTGAGATAGAAAGAGATAGATTATAGGCCGACAGTAGAGACTAGAGAGAGAATCTCAGATCCTAAGGCGTGTGTCTGTGTGTGTGTGTGTGGAGTTACGAGTAGTAGAGCCCTACCGACTCCTACGTACTGAGTAGATGAGTCTCAAGGGAGACAGCTTCTATCCCGTGGTTGGGTCTTCAGCGAAAGAGAAACCTCTACGTTATTAATGGTGGTTTGTACTACAGCACCCTTTGATGGGGGCATGAGAAAATTAGTTCACGTACACACTGTAGCAGAGAAGTAAATGCCAACAAGAAGCCATCTCTTAAATTGTCTTGACTGCTCTGCCTGCAGCAGTCGAGGGAAGTGCAGTGTGCATATTGCACAGAGAGAGAGAGAGAGAGAGAGAGAGGACGGAAGATTAGTAATCTTGCGGAGAATGTAGTGTGAGATCATAGATGTTCAAGAGGATAAGAGTTTGCAGCACTAGGGTTTTCGAGTCCACAAGATTCTCTTGTGTATTTACTGTACTTGTTCTTAAAAGAGACTACGAGGTTCTTCTGAATGTCTGCAGGAGAATTTTTGGTCAGTCCATGAAGGCTCAATCATAATTACATTCGACGGCTCCCAAAAGACATGATGGGTGTACTTTAAGGTTGAAGATCAGAGTGAGATGAGCCAGTCCAAGGTGCAGGGGAGCCTGTGCAGAGCACAAGGCCCGGCGTCTCTAGCGAAGGAGATGAAGCTGGGGTTAGGGGTAGCTCATGGCGCAGCGCGGCGGGGTAACATGCTGAGTCGGGCTACTCGCGTCAAAGTGTGGGAGGAGAGAATCGATGAGGAGGCGGAGGAATTAGGGCGCGATGATCAGCAGCAAGTGGAGCGCTTGCGCGTGCAGCACCAGCAATTCGCTGCAAGTAACGGCATCAAGAGCAAGCAGGTGAGGAGCTCCATGCAGATGCAGATAAGAGGTCAGCAAGCTGTTCTGGCTCATGGAAGCAGAAGCAAGACAAAGGCAATTAATGGGGCCGAGGAGATCGGAGTATTCGATGCGGAAAGGTATTTTGGCACTGCAGAGCAGCCTGCCGCGGGATGGGCCAGAGAAGAGGAGGATGAGCTGATGGAAGGGGAGGCCGGCGGAGATTTGCCACTGAGCCCGCTTGTAGAATTTGGAAAGGGGCAATCCTGGCGATGGCGGTCAGAAGGAGTAGCGCCGAACTGTGCAGCGCCTCTCGGCGGCCGAGGAACAGCACCATGGGCTGCGGCGTCAGCGGCGCTAGGCAGCTCGTCAAGGCGGCGGCGAGTGGAGAGCAGCGAGTTCACATCCCCTCGAACCTCCAATGCCAGCAGTTTGAGTGAAGTCGAGCCCCTGCAACGCACTATTGCGCACACGCTACTTAACCCATCGTCGGCTTCTGCGAGCAAAAGACAAGGGAAAAACAAGGTGCAACCAGCGTCTCCTTCCGGCCGCCTCGCCAACTTCTTGGCCAAGTTCAAGGCGTCCACCCCCCGCAAGTCCCCAGCCCCGACCAGCCCCGCTTCTCTTCAGCCTCCCACGTCTGCGTCTACCCCACCACCTCGCTCGCGGACTCCTGCTGCGAGTACTGCTGCCTCCTGTGTGGTCAGCCCAGCCAAGAAGATCTTCCCGCACTACTCGCCCGGCCTTCACCCTCATGCGACGGCCCATTCCTCTTCCCCCCGAGGCCGCTTTCTGCGTGCCTTCTCTTCGTCGTCAGCGGACAACGCGCCGTCCGCATTATCCCTCCGTTATCATTCTACCATGAAAGCTGCTAGTACACCTGCATCCATGCCCGTCGCTTCCTCCCCCGTATCCCCAGCTGCACGCTCTGCCCCCGACCTCTATTCCCCGATTGCTCATCACACGGCTGCAACGACTCCAAATTCTTCACGGTTACCCAGATCAGGTGCGCATTCGGCCAATTACTCGCAGCAATATCAATATGGCAGCAAATCCAACAGAACCACCTCAATTAACCGCGCTGATTCTGCGGCAATAGCTCACTGCAACAGCTCCTCCGGCAGCCTCAAGCAGCAATTACCTTTCCTGAGCCGCAAGCTTAAGGTGTATTTGATGCCAGATAAGGCAGCTCAGTCCGGCAAACACGAGAAGTCATCTGCAGGCATGAAAACAGCAGCGCAAGGCCATGAGTTTAATGGAGCGACGCCAGGTCAGCTGCTCAATGCCAGGGAGGTGCAGGGAACAGCGAAGCTGCAAAGGAGATTAAGGTGGCTGCATGCGGAGGATCAGGTGGTGGATGAGGACATAGAGCTGGCCGAGAGGCTGCTGCGCGTGGTGCAAGACCACCAGTCAATTGGCCTGGCGCAGCATTCCAAAATCTCTTCACTCAACCAAATTAGCACCCAAACCCAAACAAATAATAATATGGCAAGCGCCAACGGCAACTATCTGTATGTGGACGGAGTCTCCGAGTATAGCTCAAGAAAGTATGACCAGATGCACCCCTCCAAAATAAGCGCGGCTTCTAATTTGGTGCCTCATCCCTATCCCCATTCTCATCCTCATCCTCATGCTACAGCAGTCCAATATTCGGGGAATGGCGCTGTAGTGAGAGGCGCAGGCGCAGGCCCCCACCTCCAATATTTTATGAGCAATCCAGATTTGCAGTTGCCAGCATCAGCAAAATTGGATCAGGAGGGGGCGAGCCAGCAGCAGCTGCACTACGACAGCGACTCGAGCTCCGACCTCTTCGAAATCGAGACGCCCGTGGGAATGGGGCTTTACTCCAGGCGGGATCTGCCAGTCTACGAAGCCAAGGAGGCGCCGTTTCCCAACCACAGCAGCTTCAGTTTTGCCAAACCAGGCACCGCTCGCTGATAATCGAATCTGGAGGGAATATTCTACACATCACCATATAATCGTGCTCACTGCTGTTGGTTCCTTGTATCATACAATTGCTGCTGTTGTTCTTACTGAATTGATTGACGAGGTATTTCTGAAATTAACGAGCCAATTTTGTGCGCTGCATGCTTGTTTTCTTCTTTGGTTAAGCTATCATTAGCCTATGTGCGTCTGCGTATAGCACATAGCACAATGACCCAAAGCTCGCTTTAGCAAGACAGCAATGATAACGGCAAGTGCGTATCTCATTTTCGTATCAAAAAGTCTAGACATGACAGTCAGTCTCTCAGACTGTCTCTCTCTCTCTCTCTATCTCTCTCCGCCTGCCTCGCGCGAGCGCACATACATGATACACGTCACACAAGTTCCCAATTTTCGCTGACCCAAATCTAGCTATCAACGGCAGCACTGGACATCTGCAGATCGGTGGAGACGCGGACGGGCAGTCGATACACTGCTATTTAGAGTAGGCAAATAGTCCCGAGGGGTTGCCATGGTGTCGCACTTTGGAAATTTCCACAACCTATCAAAATAATATCGTTCAGTAGCGGTGGACACAGAATAATAGCCGAATATCTGCCTATAGACATAGATTCACACGGCAACCCGGCCCAGACTTGTGACCTTACTAAGGCCGGGTTCAGACAGGGTGGTAGCATAGAGGGGGAAAGGAGCGTGCTTTCTTGGTGGCACCCCTTCATTGGAGGAAAAGGAAAGAGGATTGTCCCATTGCCCCCCCCCCCCCCCCCCCCCCCTCTCGTCACTAAATGACCCCTCCCAGGGGAGGTGGGATCAATGGCCCACAGTAGGCGTCACGAGGTGGGTGCAATTCGGGCCGTCCGATCGACATTTAAACTAGGTGTGAACTAAGCATGAACTCGGAGATATGTGCACCACACCAAACTCGGTGTGAACTCGACGGTGTGAACTAGGTGTGAATTGGGGAGGGTCTGCACACCACACCAAATATGATGTGAACTCGGTGCAAACTCGGTGTGAACTAGGTGTAAACTTGTCCGCGACGCCGTGATCTATAAACTTATCCCATTCCAACGAGCACGCGTTAGCCTAGTGGGGGAGAGGGTAGTGGGTTCAAGTCCCGGATCCGAGAAAGTGGGAATCTTTTGCATTCTGTAGGCAATCCAACGGTCACGATCAACCGGTGATCGTGAGCCATTGATCCCACCTCCAAATGGAGGTGTCAATTAGTAACGAGCCCCCCCCCCCCCCCCCCCCCAAAAAAAAAAAAACCTCCACTATGAGAGATCGTGGTGTTTACCGCGGGCCATTACCACAAAACAAAAGAGAGGAATTCAAAATGAGGAGAGAGAATCCTTTTGATGCTGAAGCGGCACTTTACCGCAAATATTACCGCGTAAATTTTTACAATTATTGCCACTCACATTACCGCTAAGACAGGCTGGACCCCCTTCCCCCTCCTTCTCCTGCGGGTTTCCATTTAAATCCAATACAACTCCTACACTCTCCAGAATGCTTGCTCACTTCACTTAATCTCTCTTTCACTCTAAAAATTCTATACATAAATCATTGAACTCACAACAAAACCATTACAAATACTATTCATAAGCACATAACTAATCATATACTACACCAAGTGAAAGAATGGAGAGTTTTATTAATTCTCATTTTGTATAAGATCTCTACAAGCACTAGGATCCATATTTAGACCCATAGTATTCAAATCAATAAACAAATTTAGAGATTCTTCCTCCTCTCCATCACCTCCTGTAGAATCATCATTGCTTTCTCCCTCTTCCTCCTCCTCAAGATGACTATTTGCAAGGCTTGGCTAACCTTCTTCAACTTCTACTACATCTTCCTCTGCATCTTGTGGTGATGGTATGATGGGATCAATTACTGGCTCAATGTCCGTCTCTGCAAAGATAGATCTACCCCGCGGCGTGACTGGAATGACATACCAAAGTCTTCTTTGATATATACATGGCACATAAAAGACCTGTACGTCACACACTAAGAATAAGCTGATATACATAACTTAAATTTTTAATTTAAGTTAATTGCACATAGCCTAAATTACCTGCTCGCAACTACTAGGATACACCAAGTTGTGAGTTTTTCCCCGATGGAATTGGATGGAATCCACCATAATGAGCCCAATTTCATGTCTTTTGACCTCACCTGCAAACCATCGACACTCAAAGAGGAATTTGTGAAAAGATCTAAAATCCACTCTGATTATTCTCTCTATAGTACCACAATATCTGACCTCATCTGTTGTTGTGTCAAAGTTTCCCATCACGCCACAATCATTAGTGGTCCGACGCTCATCTATCTTGCGGGTGCGAAAATGTCGGCCTTCGGACCAAATGGAGTTGAAAATGAGACCCTACAATCACAATGCATAAGAGGTTACATCGCATTTCATTAAGTGATTTGCATACATGCATACATAACATATACACACTCACCTTGCGCAAGCATCCTCGCGCATACTCCCATTCTTTAGGGCTTATTTGTTCTCCTTGTGCTTTGGCATTGGTCATGGCATTATGGATCCACTCTACTTGAATCAAGTCAGGATATTTTGCAAGCTCTTTAGGAAAAGGAGGTGCACGTCTACCTCCATGGGACCTCTTCCATGCATCTCTATCCCTTTCTCTAGTTGCGCGTGCTTCCAAGTACATATTGACCCATTTGGTCATGATAGTGGCATTGAGTAAAGAGTAGTTGTTGACTATGGCATGAAACTCTCTATCCATGACCAAGAGTGAGCCTTTTCCACTGGGAATGGTTGAGTGCTTCCTAGGATCCTCTTCTTCACTCCACAGACGAGGCAATGATGGATCCACTGTGATGAGATACTGTGAGACATACACAAATGCCTCTTGCACCACCCAACCTTCTGCCATGCTCGCCTGAAAACATTAAAACCACATATTTTTATTAGTAACTCCATAGCGTATAAATGCTATCTATATTGTATTTATTTTGCATACCTCCGGTTGTGACCTCAATCTAACAAAATCCTTTAAAGTCTTCAAGAATCTCTCCAAGAAGAACATCCATCTAGAGTGAACCACCCCACAAATGGCAATCTCCTCAACAAGGTTAAGCAATAGGTGTATTTGGCTAACAAGGATTGTACGTGGGAATGCATCCTCAATAGCACACACTGCCTCTACTGCAAGCTGATGGGCTACTGGTATGGCTTCTACTTCTATCTCCTTGGAGCGCATAAATCTACAGGGCAAACGTTATATAGTAGATGAAAAAAAATTCCAAAGTTCATGCATGCACAACATGATATAGTACTTGAAAAAAACCCATTACCTCACAATCTCACCCACTTTGAATATTGCAGCCTACACCTTAGTGTCCCCATAACCACTAATAGTTATGGGAAGTACAAACTACAAGCAATAAAACATCTTAGTGAATGTCAACCTATATATAAGGACACATAGACACCACAAACTGTTCTACTCTTACCTGAAGGATTTTATGCCAATCATGGGATTTCAATCCATACAATTGAGTGGAGCCACCCTTTTTGGTTTTTGTGAAAGCACCTTTGAGTGACCGCATATATCCCGTTGGAGTTCTGATGGATGCAATAACTTGCTTTGTCCGCTCTTGGTCTGCCTTTGACATTATCCACGGTGCTTTTGGGAGAATCATCTTTCCCCGCTCCCCCATGCGGGGCGTGGCTGAAGGGGGGAGACGTCTAATGGCTCCTAAATCTTCCCTAGCACCCAATGAATCCTTCTTGCCAATTATGTGATCCCATATAGCTTGCCCAACATTTTTGAATACATGCATAGGGTCCAATAAGTGCTGAATTTTCAAAGAATCCCAATAGGGGAGCGACAAGAAGATTGAGTACCTCGACATACCCTTTGGCAGCCCATTGGGAGGCGGTGAGGTACCATGATGCTCCTCCCAATGCTTCGCCCAATCAGCCATGTTCCAATGGAACGGCTGCACTCCATTGATAGGGGGAGCATATCTACGATGTGAAGGAGGTAGGAAGCGATGGTTGTTGGGATAGATCACCTTCCCAAGAAGAGGAGGTCTCTTTGCCAACAAGGGAAGGGCCACAAGTGGAACACACACTATGTCCAGATGTTGCCAATCCTGCCAAGAGGTAAACAAACGTTACACATGAGACGATAAACCTAAAGCAAAGAGTACAATTAACATGTACATACTTACCAGATACCTCTCCAAATCCTGGATAATCATGTATGGTCCACATGAGGATGCACTTGATGACGGCTTTGCGGTCTCGTGGTGGCCGTGAAATGTCAATGACATCTATGCCTCTCCATAGTTCTTGAAGCTCATCAATAAGAGGCTGCAGATATACATCCATGTTTTTTACCTTGTGCTTTCCTGGAATGAGAAGTGATAGTAAAATGTTTCCCTTTTTTGTTGCCTCCCAAGGCGGAATATTGTAGTTTACAACAACCACCGGCCAAGTTCCCCATGAAGTAGAGCGGTGCCCAAATGGATTCACTCCATCACTAGCTAACCCAATCCTCAAGTGACGAGGCTCATCCCTGAACTCTGGCCATGTGTCCTCTATGTGCTTCCACGTTGGTGAGTCAGCTGGTACTCTCATAATACCATCTGTGGAGCGATTTTTTGCATGCCAACTCAAAAGCTCGCTCGTACCCTTCGATCTAAACATGTGTTGGATGGGAGGGATGAGTGGAAAATGCCTTAAAACTTTATGTGGAATTCTGTTGCTCTGCATTCCTTCTTTGAACCTAAGCTCCCCGCACGATGGACATGTATCACAATCGGCATGCTCATTACGAAAGAGCACACAATCGTTCACGCAAGCATGAATGCGATCATAATCCATCCCTAATGCAGTCACCACTTTGCGGGCTTTTCGTCTGTTCTCTGGCATGTGATTGCCAGCTGGCAGCATCTTTCCTAGCAATCTATCACAAGAAGAAAGTACATTAGAAGCTAATTTATGCACTCCACAAGCATCCTTCACAATCTGTATACATACCTCAAAAGTGCGTCGACACTAGCATTGCTCCATCCAAACATCGCCTGAAGGTTAAGGACTTCGAGAGATGCCCTTAAAATGGAGTAAGAGCATCATATAGTGCGGTGTGTGCCAAATCGAGTAGCTCACTCCTCGTTCGCTCGGAAGCTTCTTCGCATGCACACTCTGGTTCATGCTCCTCCTCTCGTGCAAAGAGATCCTCAACCATTCTATGCAAATGGTCGTCTTCTGCATCCACGTAAGGAGATGGGATGTGGTCACTCGGATAAGAGGGAGCAGCAGTACTTGGCTGATTTGATGTGCTTCCTCCCTCTCTAATGGATTCTTGGCGCATGCGCTCTTCCACCCTCATTTCCCCTCCTCCACCAACCACACGCCAATGAGGGGTGACGTCAATAGCCGCTACAATTCGCAGATTGTTTGTTTCCATCCGTGCACTCTTGCGAGGATCGTCCCATAGTCCATAATCTTCTACATGGCTCAAGCATATCCGTCGAAGTCGAGCAATGGCGCATTTGCAATGCACGCATGGGCATGGTAATCGCTCGGCCAACCACCATGATCTATCCGGTTCAGTGGACGGGCCAAAATCATCCCAAGCAACCTGCATTAATAAATTACATACACTAGTTAAAATCAAATTACCAAAGAATGTTAATAAAATATCAGTAAAAAGTAAAAATTAAACTTTTAGGTAAAAATGTCATTTTCAAAGTACTAGAAATACTTTCATTTTATATATATTTAAAAAAAAACATAGTACCAATAGATTTTGAGGATCAATAGTAATAATGTCAGAACGTGGCCATCTGTTTATATGGCCCGAATTTGCGCCGCGGTAATAGACGCGGTAATGATTGCGGTAAGCCACGCCGTAATACTCGCGGTAATAGGAGCGGAAAATCAAATTTCAAATTTTTTTATAAATAGGGGCACTCGCGTGCCCCGCGAAGATCAAAGCCCTAAAATTCGAATTTCATCGTCTTCTCCACAGAAGCCGAGAGCGCGAACCTCACAACCTTGAGCTCTTCCTCCATCTCTACTCTTCTACTCTCCATCGTCTCTACTCTTCCACTCTCCTACCCTCTCCCAACAAGCGCTTCAATTCCATGTAAGTTCTGTTGTTATGTTTTTTGAGTTTTTCACATGCATACACACACATGCATACACACACACACGCATACACACATGCATACACTCATACACACGCATGCACACACATGCATACACACATACTAATTACACAAACTAATGAGTGCACGTGTACGTTCTTTACACACTAATTAGTGCATGTGTTCTTTACACACACTAATTAGTGTCTGCATTATTCTAATGCACACAAATTACTGTAAGTAAAGACACACCAAAACTTAAATTTGTTAATTATTAGTTACTTGCAAAATCTAAACTTGTTAGATTTGTCAAATTTGTTAAATTTATTACTTGCATAACCTAATATGTTAAATTTGGGATTGGCCATGCACACACTAACTAGTGTGTGTTAACACACACTAATTACTATGTGATTAGTGTGTGCATTGGCCAATGTGATTGGTCAATGCACACACTAATTAGTGTGTTATTAGTGTGTGCATTGGCCAATGTGATTGGTCAATGCACACACTAATTAGTGTGTGATTAGTGTGTGCATTGATCAATGGGATTGGCCAATTCACACACTAATTAGTGCTCATTAACACACACTAATTTGTGTGTGATTAGTGTGTGCATTGGCCAATGTGATTGGTCAATGTACACACTAGTTAGTGTGTGATTAATGTGTGCATTGGTCAATGGGATTGGCCAATTCACACACTAATTAGTGCTCATTAACACACACTAATTTGTGTGTGATTAGTGTGTGCATTGGCCAATGTGATTGGTCAATGTACACACTAATTAGTGTGTGATTAGTGTGTGCATTGGTCAATGGGATTGGCCAATTCACACACTAATTAGTGTGTGCATTAGTTTGGGATTAGTGTGTGCATTGGTCAATTGGATTGGCCAATACACACATTATTTAGTGTGTGATTAGTGTGTGTACAAGCCAATTGGATTGGCCAATACACACACTATTTAGTGTGTGATTAGTGTGTACATTGACCAATGGAATTGGCCAATGCATAGTCCAATTACACAAGCCAATGTACACACTAATTAGTGTGTGCACAAGCCAATGCACACACTAATTAGTGTATGTTAACACACACTAATTAGTGTGTGCACAAGCCAATGCACACACTAATTAGTGTGTGCACGCACTAATGCACACACTGATTAGTGTATGTTAACACACACTAATTAGTGTGTGTACAATTCAATGCACACACTAATTAGTGTATGTTAAAACACACTAATTAGTGTGTGCACAAGCCAATTACACAAGCCAATGCACACACTAATTAGTGTATGTTAACACACACTAATTAGTGTGTGCACAAGCCAATTAAACAAGCCAACAATAAAACACACACTAATTATGTTAAATTAAACAACAATCAACACAAAAACAGAAACATACCTCCATGATTAAGTCGTAGGTGACGTATTAGGCCCCAATGACCGTCCAAGTGATCGCGCAATCGGTCACACTAATCATAAACACAATAATCTCTTATTAGTCAATACACACACTAATATCTTATTAGCACTTAAGTCTTTGCAAGACTCTTTTATAGGTTGTAGACACACATTGGATTCTTTCCACATTGGATTCTTTCAACATTGGATACTATAGAGAATCCAATGTTAAAAAATCCAATGGCAGACGGGATGTCATATCCCGACGCTCTCTCTACCTATCATTCACAGCCGTCGCCTCAGCAGTCATCATCAGGGTTCGACTGGTTTCAGGACGCTCTAGGTGGGTCCACTGTCGTACCTGTGACTGATCCAGATGTGGAGAGGGCATTGCGTCTTCGGGCTGAGTGGTTAGGTTCACAGCAGACCCTTACGCAGTGCTATTCACCGGCGCAGCTAGCAGCTTTTGGATTATCAGAGGTCTCTACTCCGACTGGTGGCACTCCATACCTGCAGAGTTTTCCAGCTACAGCTCCAGGTTCAACTTTTCCTTCACAGGGTCCAACGCCCCAGGGTCAACCTATCCATCACCTATCCCACCTTCTGCCCGAGATTCACGTCGGCGCTCTTCTGGCAGTCAGCGTTAGGGCAGCTCGCGCGCTAGCGCCGGTCGATCTCGACGAGGGAGCGGAGCTAGTTGTTGTTTTGGGGGGGGGGGAAGTACTACAGATTCTCCTCCACAGTCACCGCTCCCTGCTTCAGCAGAAGATGAGGACCATGACATGCCTTCACCAGATGCTCGCGGGTTATACTACCAGGTTCATAGAGGAGGTATGGTGGATCTCGGGACAGCGCAGGGCAGGAGATTCCGCACACACGTCAACCAATTAATCCACTCCACATATATCAATTGTTTTCTCAAATTTGATCAGCAAGATCCCTACAACCTCACATATATAGAGACAACCATGCACATGCGTTTCCCCAACCCTGAGGGGCAATAATTCTCAAGGCAATGGTTGCAAGAGCATGTCAAAACATTTCTGAAGAACAAAAAATCTAGTGTGAGGAGAGCGGCAAAGAAGACAATGGAGTCTCCAGAGCATAGCTATCGGCCAAGAAATGTCCGTGATGTGGAGTGGGAGACCGCTATGGGCGAGAAAGTGGACGAAAGGGCAACGGGTGAGAGGATGTATACGCGTCAAGTTGAGGCCAGATCCCATCAGACTCCTACGCATTATGGTTCGGGAGGAAAAACGGCTTGGAAAGACAAATATGTAAGTAAAAATATTAGTTTTATTGTAAAAAATCTAATGTTTTTCATTTAATTAATTGGTTGCTATTTTTTGTCAGTATAACATTACCATGAGTCGCCCGACCAGAGATGTGCAAAGATATAGAGAGAACCATACCGAGTATCAAACTTGGTGTTGGTTGTTTGAAAATCAAATGATCTCTCGAGAGGAGTTCGAAAATGCGTGCAGAAGTCTGCAACATGTAAGTTTAATCTTATCTAAATAATCAAATTGTTGATTTTATATCAAATATTAAATAACAAAGTGTTAATTGTTTCTTTTTTATGGTTTTGCAGAGTCAAGGAGTTCCACGTGAAATGCCACCAACTCCCCCATGAGCATCCTCTATTTTGTATACGCGGGGCCCGTTTGCCCTATCCCACATGACCATACTCTATTTTGTACACGCGGGCTTTTTTTGCCCTTTATGTAAATGCAATACCTATCATTTTTTGGCTCAATACCTCCCCCAATTGTAATTCCACTTATGTAAATGAAATTATCAATCTTTTTTTGGCTCAATGTATTGGTTAATTGTGATATTTTGTTGTAATTAATAATAATTTTGTAAAATAACTAAAATAAATAAATAAAATAGATGACCTTTTGGATGGTCCTGCAAAGGACAATCCAAACGGTCATCTATTTTTTTATAATAAATCCCGCCGCGGTAATGCTCGCGATAACTCTGTTGCGGTAATGTTTGCAAGTATCTGTGGAGCAAAAGGCGCGGTAATGTTCGCGAAAATATTGCCGCAGCCATTACCGCGGAAGTTAGCGCTAGACCATTACCGCAAACTTTGCCGCAGTATTTTTCGCAGACGGAAATTTTTATATTTCAAGTTTGTTTGTTTTTTTGCGGTAATGTGAGCGATAATACCACGCATATGTTATAGTGCTCCCCCAAAAAGTTTGAGTCGTAGGCTGTGTAGCTTGAGCGTAGGATGCCCTCCAACATGGCATCCACATCACCAAATGTTTCCCTGTCGATCATTGGTTGAAAGCTCGTTTGTGAAATTCACATCTTTGAGTTGCCGCCACCTTAAGCGAACGAATAGAGTGGGGAGGAAGCTTTCATACTTCTTTTGCCGGGACACTCATATGAAACCAGTGTAAAGGTGGCTTCACTAACGTCTGTGGACACCTCTGGGGCCCAAAATTGTTGTCCAACGAGTCTAGAAGCTCCTAAACAAAGGCTTAATGGACATGTCCACCAAACTATTTTTCTAGACGTAGCTACACATACTAACTCATGGTTCAAGGGTCCTTTTTCACTATTGTAGAGCTAAGTTTGCCCTGGTAAAAACACAAGCTTTCTTTGTACTCAACTCTGGAGGAATGTAGTGCAAATTCCAATTATTTTTATCCATGTAAGTTCATTAGTGGAATAAACAACTCTAAACGTGATTGATCTTTGTTCTCTATGTCTTTCCACGATGTTGATTTTTCGAGTTTCTTAATTAGCAAAATCGTACTCCTAGGTGTCACTTCAAATTTTGGGGTTAGTGTAGGTGGCTGCTTATTCATAGTGTTCGGTAGGGGGCAAAACTTTGAATCAAGAGCTTGATAGCTCATCGTGTTCCTCAAGGTCTGCATATATGGGATATCTAGTTTTGGTATGGACTAAGGGCATGGTCACGCGAGGCTTAGTTATCAGTTATTGATAATTATGCCAACTATTCAAAGACAAAGCATTAAATGAATAACTAAGCCTCTTGCATGGTCACACGAAGCTTAGTTATTCATTCATCCTCTCAACTATGCCTTGAACTTGACAACTATGCCAAAATTGACATAGTTACAAAGTGTATGCTTAGTAACTCATTTAATGCTCCTTTCTGCGTGTAACCAAGAATGATTCTTAGTTATTTGTTCAAATAACTGATAACTAAGCCTCGTGTGACCATTTCCTAATTTGGCATGAAATAGCAAAAATGCCTTACAATATGTTGTGTCATACCTATGACAAACACTAAGAAAGAATAAGTCCACAACACTGAGCATAGCCGTGAAATATTTACGAAAGTAGAGAAAAAAAATATTGTTAGAGCGTGCACTTTTGCAACCATAAATGTAGTTCTCAATTATCAGCTATATGCATAGTTTTGTATCTTAAAAACACTAGTTTCACAACCATAATCGCATTTCTCGACCATCGGCTAAACAGTTCCTTTAAAGGAAAGATACCTATTTGGATGCCCTCTCAACTAAACCATCCCTGCTGACAACTCCAGAGAAGACCGCTTTCGGAATGATTGGCTCGGTGCTCTTCTCATGTTTTCTAATCCCCCTCAGAGCTATCGTTCTCGCCTCCATCTTTGTTTCTTTTGTGTTGTTGGCGGCGGTGGTGTAGTTGATTGTCAGGCCCATTGAGGAGGATCATTTTTGTACTTTGTCCTCCGCTCCTCTTGAGCATATTGCTCTTCAAGCGTTTACTTGTCTTTCTTCTTCTTTGCACATTTTTTGGCATCTTGAGGAAACTTTGAAGGGTTCGATCTCCCAGTTGCACCTTGTTGGGTGGTTTGAGCCCTATCTTCTACCGCCTTCTTCTCATCCTCTACCCTTGCTTGTAAATTTGCAAGGTGGGCTCTTTCGGCCTCTGCCCTTTCCCACCCCTCATGCTCCCTCCTGCTTCTATTGTGCTTCTCTCTCAAAATCATCTTTCCTTCATTTCTCCTCAGCTTTCTTGGCCTCTCATGCTTCACATTTGGGGTCACCTGGTACTACCTTACAAACCCTTTATTTGATGTGAGGTCTAAACCTCCGCGGCGTAGTCTCGGTGATTGATTGAGCTATAGGCTATGATGTTTTCCCTTTGTAGAGTAGAAAGGGATAGGGGATCCGGAAAAGGCGTGTGGATGGCATGATTAGAGGGTGGTAGATCACCAAAAATCTGCTGCATGGATGTCCTATTTGATGGTTGGGAGGCTATGGAGATTCAAGACCGGGTTGTGGTGGTTGGTTCTCTACTAGTGGACATTGCAGGATCTCCAAATGTGATCGAGGTTGTGAATTTTGCATGAACTGATGGTTATAGATTTACTATGGTATGAGTGGTGGTGGTGCCATTGGTGTGTAGCGGTTTGGTATTATGAATCGTCCATGGGATGCAAAATATGAGCTCAGAGGTTGCACTATGTAATCATGTTAATGTATAATGTGAGTTCGATAGGAGGGGTTTTAAAATGCAAAAATTTTAAATTTAGCAGAGATACATTAAAATAAGGGGTTTTTATGTTCAATTTTGGAAAAAAATCATAAAATAAGGGGTCATTTTATTCATTCATACATGTTAAAAGAGGGGGGTTTTTAATACGCCATGAACGCACGTTATATAGGGGGGTATTGAATGGTGAACCCCCCGAGAATATCATGAGTGCGTGCTTAAGAGGATCTCTTCGAACATGCTAAAGAGAAATAAACTTCAAGTTATGAGTTTTGACTTATTTATTACTTTTTTTTAAAAAAAAGAAACTTAATAAAACTCATAAAAATTCAAGAAAAGAACATAACTTTGCACACAGAACCACTAATTATGCCGCCAAAAAATCACCTTGCATTACTATACATGTTTACAATGGAGATGGAAATTTCACAGGAATTTGTTAGTTTTCTACCCACACTTGTCATTTCATCATCTAGTCTCTAACCACCATCGAAAATAATCTCTTGCACCTAAGGCATGCCGCATGATACGATTGTGATCGTCTCACGTTAATCACTTTTGTTATCCTACATCCAGTCTTCTTTCTCTCTCTTCCCTCTAAAACTCTATAGAACCTGTTGAACATCTCATGCAGAGCATCCCATGACGGCTTCTTTTGTTTCATAGTGTGAGCACCTCCATTCCTTGGCTACTCTAAATGCCCAATGAACCATACATATTGGAGAAAAATGCACCATGGATAAAAAGTATCTACTACAAACAAATATATACAACTTTAGTTCAAACCCACAAGGAGTTTTACCCACCACATGTAATATGCTATGTGTTAGCTCATAAGAAGTTAGCTTTGCAATTCCAAGTAGACTAAAAATATGTCAACAAACTACCACATGCAAGCACGCTTAATTCCAAGGGCTTCTTCGTTACCTCTATAGGTGGTTATGTCACACACCTTTTTCCACGATTGAAACTTATTGGGACTTTGAGAGTCAAAATAGTTAGAAAGTAGATACCTCACTTTACTATTATCTATACATATTTTATTTGAAAATTTTGTGTAGTTCCTAATGCTTTCTTGTCCTTTGTTAGCTAAACCACACCACCATGGAGACCGACACTTGATAGAATAGCCTCAAGTTCTCTTATACATCTTCCCTTTTTTCTACAAGTTACATATTCCGGCAAGCATAATTAATGTGGAGCATTAGCAACTTATCAAGAGATTTTAAACTTGCATGAAGGGTGCACACATGCACATTTGCCAGTAGAATGTGTAGAATAGAACCCCAATTTGGATTTTTTGTGTCCTAATTAAGGGTTACACTTTGATCACAACTAAGGATACCTTAAAACCATTTTTGTAGTGCTTTACTCACTATTTGTGTAGCTTGCACACCTTTCATACGGTTGGCTCTAACTTTGCCACCTTTTTACTTTCCACCCTTTGACTTGTTGGCCTTTGCACCTTTGTCTTCAATGATCATCAAGACTTTACTCTGGCACCAAATAAATACATGGAAAGAGGATCATGGTATCTTTCTTGCACCCTAAGATGGCCTTCACATAGATTTACCAAAATGGAGGGCCGTATAAATTGGAAGTCCCTCTCTTTGGAACTAGACCAATCACATAGGCCAACCTTTAGCAAGTTGGTGGGTGGGCCAATAAAACCGGCCCGTAGGGCGGTAGACGTATGCTTTCACCCGAAACTTTACTTTGGACTTTAGGACACATAGGAACTTTGCAAATAAAAACTTGTAATGGGAATTGATACTTTAAACACACACGGCTTGGAAGCTAGAGCGCTACCAAGCAGACACCGACACCTATTGGTCCCAAAGATTGGCGCCCCTTTTGATATTCCTTTATTGTATTCGAAGAGGGAATAAAGCCAATGATTTCCTACAAGCTGCCTCGCATAGTTCGAGATGAAAATGACATGTTCTTGCTTGATTTTGGCAGCATAACCGTATTAGGATGCTTCACAGACAGTATCCCCATGCAAAATGTGACTTTCCCAACGCATACGAACACTTTGAAAACCTGGCGAGAATTTGCAGCACGTTGAATTCTATGTTTTCTACCCTGAAAATGCGCCAGATCACTCGCACACAGCGGTCCCCTCGCATCCCCGCACCTCATGGGGGTATTAGGGACTATTTAGGGGCGAAACCCTAAACTTGCAAAAATTCACAGTATGTTGTATTTCCCTATTTTGGGCTCGGTTTCGCGAGCCGATCTTATCCGTACCAAGTCCTCGAGCTCCCGCACCTGTAGGGCTACTTGCCCTTTGAATCAGATGAGATTTCTCGCTTGAAATTTCTCTGAATTCACTTGTACCTGTGGGGATTAGCAACTAGCTAATCCAATACCTGTGCAAGAGGCTCTTGCCTCGGCAACCGTGTATGAACCCACACAACTTTACATCGGTCAAATGAAGAGCCCTCTTGTGGGGCATCACATAACTGCACAGAGGGGAGAGTGAGAGAGCAGTGAATGATGTGCAAGGCTTTAGTTCTTGCAGTTCACTGTATATAGAGGGTAGGCAAGCACACGGTAGCTTTGGTACTTGCAACAATCCACCATACGATTGAAAATGCAGTCCCGCGGTTAATTTCAACGCCTCTCTCTCTCTCTCTCTCTCTCTCTCTCTCTCTCTCTCTCTCTCTCTCTCTCTCTCTCTCTCTCTCTCTCTCTCTCTCTCTCTCTCTCTCTCTCTCTCTCTCAAGCTGAAAAGTGCCCAATAAATATGCCAAATGGCACTCATGCATGGTTTTCCGGTTTTGCACCTTCCAATCTTAAAATATCTCAACCGCTTGCTCAGTTGACTTAGTGGCAAAGTAATAAAATATTCCTCTTGTCATTCCGGAGCTAATGACACGAACAGATTTCATGGCCCAAAATAGCAGCTCCCTAAATTTTAGGAGATGCTTCCATGGAACTTTCAATGGTCATATGACCATCTATCACCACTGTGACCACATCCAAAAATGCAATGTGGCCCGGTTATCGAGTGATCTTCTCTTCAAACTTTCAGTAGAGCCTAGACATACTTTCACTACTCGGATTCTAGTGCCGGTCAGCCTGACAAACTTGTGGCGACAAGGCCTTCCTGTTTGCGGGTGAAACTCTCGGCAGTCGATCGTTTCACACTGGCCATACAATGTCCGGTCATTTGCAACTTTAAAAAAGAGGGTCCCAAAAATTTAACAAAAATCAAGGGAAAGAAACCAACAACTGGTTAGCAGTTGCCATGTCCTCGTGACATACCCCTTCCAGATGCATCATCTAGAAGTGGAACATAGAAAGAATGTTTGCCCATCGCGTATTCTTTTTGGATAACTTTGACTGTGTCAAGAAGTATCAAAAGGTTTGATGGTCTATTTGGACAACAAAATCAGCACCTAAGAGGTAGTGCTTCCAACTAGAAAGCTCATGAATCAAAGCCAAAATCTCTTTCTCATAAATTTGCTTAGTGTAACATTTAATGGTCTAGTAACTTGTGTGTAGCGGAAAATAGCATGAACATAGTGAGCATTTCATTAGAATAGCTTCCTAATGAGAATAACAAGAGTGCTTGGGTGGAGAGAGCAACAAAAAGCATAACACCTAGTTAGATAGCATGAACAATACTTCAAAAGAGAGAGAAATTAAGCAATTGACAACAGTTGAGGACCGGATTTGCATGGAGCCGGTCCCCCCTCCAAAAGGCTTTGTATTATGGTTTCTCCCATCACTGAGAGAGACATTTTACAATACAATTCTTTGTGTTCCTTCAATACTAGCTAGTGCAATGAAGATGGAAACTTCATGCACTAAGCAAAACACTTATCAAACACAACATCAATTCCCTCACGGTCTCAGATCCAAGACCTCACACACCTTCGAAGATGGTGAGAGCTAGCGGGGTATGAGAGTAGATTGAGACAAAGGAGTATTCTTACGAGAAAGATGTACATCTCCTCACATAATCACTCATATTAGCATAGCTTAGCTTAGTAATTAGCATGGTAGAGGAGATGAGCATGCATTGTAGCTTGGCTCTTGGTTGGATCTGCATCACAAAGCGAAGAGTTGTTGATGTAGGCATCCCTTCTCACAAGCTTGGAGTAGGTGGTAAGCTTTCCATTAAAGCTTGAGAAGGAGAGAGAGTCTTCTTTGCTTCACACATGAGATTGTGTGAGTGTGTGTGTGATAATGCCTTGCAAAAATCAGCCCCCTCTCTCTCTTGGTCGACCCCCGTTGCTAAATCTCATGCTACAGCCCTGACTTTTTGCGACACACTCAAAGCATCCAATTCCTTTAATGTTTGACCTTTGGACACAACCTTTGAATTTTGGAACCTTAGCATTTTGGAAGTCTTAATGGGCTGAACCTTAGGGTCTTTTGAGCCCATTGTTCCACATAGCTCTTTTGCAGATGGCCCCCCCCTTTGGATCCCTATTTTCCCTCCTTTGGATCCCTATTGTGGCCGGTCTACTAGCTTAACCAATATTCTAGCTTTTTCTCCCCTGGCACTTCCCCATATTAAATGATCAGTTTAACATGAGAAAATCATTTAGGAGAATTAGATATTGATTATTATGACATTATCTCTCTCTTGAAATCATAGTCGTCCTCGACTATGGGGTAGATAAGATAAACCATATTCATTAGTCATTTTCGTAGCGGGTAGAGGATCCCTATGTTACCCTACGACATTGTTCCAGAATGGATGACTTGTCCATTTGGTGCTTGAGAGCCTAAGCTGTCGCAAGCATGTATGCACATTAGTCCTATCAGTCTCCCATAGTAGAGTGACAAGCTCTAATTGGTGTTCGGGAGATGTCGTCTCCACAAACTTGATCTAAGCATGCATACTACTTTATTTTTGTGCACAATAAAGAAAAAGAGAGTCTTATAAGACAAAAACTTTGTTCACTTTCAACATTTGTACATTTGCTTACTCTAGGGAAGCATTGTAAGCATTGACAAGGTTTAGGTTATCCTTTAATTGTATGCCTTGCATCCATCTAGCATCTTCAAAAGGATAATTCTTAAACTTAATAAGATATTGTCGGATAGTCTTACCGCCTCTTAGTACCTTGTCTTCATGTCGGAGAATGGACTCGGGCTGCAGGACCTCTTCTTGGTCCTCGATCTCCGATGGGTCTTCAATAGTTGGTTCTTGAGGTGGCTCTCCTTTGTAAGGCTTTAGTAGGCTCACATGGAAAGCATTGTGTATGAGCCAATGACTGGGCAACTTGAGTTGATAGGCCATCTCATTGACTGGCCTAAGAATCTGGAAGGGACCATAGTACCTTTTTGCTAACTTAGCATAGTACTTTTGGTGTCCTGTAGGATTCTTTCCTGTCGTGTGCCTTAAGCGAGAACCTTGGGAAATTTTAATAAGACCCAATCATTTTCTTTAAAGCCTTGGGCTCTTATGTGCTTGTCAGTAGCAGCCTTTTGCCTTTGCTATGAGATAGAGATAGCATCCTTAATCTTTTGGAAAGATTCTTGTAGGTCTTGGCTATACTCATTTGTAGCGAAGATCTTCCCGTGTACCTTAAGTAGCAAGGGACTTTTTGATCTTCCCTCAATTACCTCAAAAGGTGCTTTAAAGGTTCTTTTCCCGTGGAAGTATGTACAGTGTTATTGTAGGCATACTCCACTAAGGGTAAGTACTTCTCCCATTGGGATCTTTGATCTACTTCTGTTACATAGGCTTTTAGTAGATTGAGAATTGTTAGGTTAGCTATTTCACTTTGGCCATCCGTTTGCAGGTGATAGGCCGAAGAGAAGTTTAGCCTTGTTCCTAAATCCTCAAAGAGACCCTTCCAGAAATTACTGGTCATTCTAGGATCTTTATCCAACAATATGGACATTGGCAAGCCATGGTACTTGAAGATTTGTGAAATGAAGAGGGTTGCCATTTGATGGGTTTTGATAGTCTTTTTGACAGGTATAAAATGGGCTTGTTTACTGAACCTGTCCACTATCGTCCATATTCCCATATTCCCATGGATAGACTTAGGCAATCCAAAGATAAAATCCATGGATATGCTCTCCCATGGTGAATCAGGGATTGGCAAAGGTTGAAGCAATCCAAGTTGCTTCCCTCTATCAAACTTCATCTTTTGGCATACCACACATTTAGAAACATACTCTTGTATGTTTGTTTTCATGGTAGGCCAATAGAAACATGTTTCAATCCCCTTTAGGGTAGACTGAATCCCTCTATGCCCTGCATAAGGAGGAGCATGAGTTTCATACATTACTTTCTCACGTAGTGAGCTAGTAATGCATAGTCTATTGCCGTCGAGAAGATAACCATCTTGTAAAGTAAATGGTTCCTCTTTCTTCCCTAGTGCAAGGGCTGAAATCACATCTCTAAAATTGGGATCAATAGCATACTCATCTATCATAGAAGATACATCATTGTGAGTTGCTATGGAAACCGCATTCACTCTCGGCCGTCTTGAGAGTGCATCGGCTACTTGATTATGCTTGCCAGCAATGTGAGCAATATGAAATTGAAATTGCGAAAGGAAATTTGCCCACCTCATTTGTTTGTCGGAGAGCTTGGTCTGCTTCATGAAGTACTTAAGACTTTAGTGATCCGTTCGCAAAATGAAAGGAGTCCCCAATAAATAGTGCTTCCATGAGTCTAAGCCATGTAGAACTGCGAGGAGTTCTTTTTCATATATGCCTAGAGCTTGCTCAACAGGGTCGAGCCTTCGACTTTTATAGCCTATAGCGTGCCCTTTTTGAAGCAAAACAGCTCCAAGGCAATCACCACAAGCATCACATTGGACCTCAAATGGATTTGAGAGATTCGGTAGTGTAAGCACAGGTTGAGAGATAAGAATTTCTTTAAGCTTTTCAAAAGCATTGTTCTCCTTGGCAGACCATGTGTACCTAACGTTTTTCTTTCTTAGGTCATGTGATGGTCCTGGTATTAGTGAAAACTTTTCTATGAAGCATCTATAGTATGCGCACATACCTATAAAGCTTCTTAACTCATGAAGATTCCTTGGTTTATGCCATCCTTTTATTACCTCTAACTTTGTTGGATCCATTTGGATGCCATCTTGAGATATAATGTGACCTAAATACTAATTCTCTTGCAAGAAAAATTAACTTTTCTTTCGATTAACATAAATTCTCTCTTAGACATTACCTGGAGGTGTTGCTTGTATTCGTCTAATGAATTAGAGTAGATGATGATATCATCAAAGAACACTTCAGTAAAGGTTCGGTGAGGCCTGAATAGCTTCTCCAACAAGCAGTTGAATGTGGTTGGTGCATTGGTCAAGCCAAAAGGCATGACAATGTATTCGTAAAGACCAAGCGTAGTGCAAAATGCGGTCTTTACAATGTCTTGATCAACTATCCTTGTTTGATGATAGCCACTTTTTAGGTCAATCCTATTGAAGTAGGTGGACCCTTGTACCTTATCAAATAGGTCTTCTACCCGTGGAACGGAAAACCTATTTTTGATAGTGATCCTATTTAGTGCTCTATAGTCGACACACATACGATATGTGCCGTCTTTCTTTTGCACTAGTAGCACAGGAGAACAAAATGGAGATGAGCTACGCCTAACCATGCCCTTCTCAACTAACTCATGCAGTTTCCGCATAATCTCCTCTTGTTGAGCTTGAGAAACTCTATAAGAAGGTTTGTTAGGCAATGAAATTCGTGGAAGAGGTTCAATTGCATGGTCATCATTACCTCATTTAGGAAGTAGCTCATAAGGGATGTCGTCAATAAAGGCATCCTGAAACCCCTTGAGAAAATTGGATAACTCTAATTCCTTTTGATTGTGTATATTTTATTTTGCTAAAACATTAGGTTCATTTTGAGAATCTTTAACAAAAATCATGTACACGGAAATAGAGCTCTTAATTGACTTGTTGAAAGCTTGTGTATGTACAATGGGTAAAGTGCTACCCATTTCCTTAGCATCTATATACATATCTTTTTTCCTGAACTTAAAGGAGATTCTCCTTTCAGGGAATTTAACATTGGCAGCCATATGATCAAACCATGGTGCCCCTAGGATTACATCCTCATGCTTGAGAGGAGAGATGACAAAGTCCTTTGTCCACATAGCTTTGGACATGGAGCCTCAATTTCCCAATTAAGGGAGTGACTGAAGCTTCTTGCCCCTTGAAAGCACCGTCTGCGGGTAGGACATCTCCCATCTCGTAGGCTTGTATGCCTAGCTTGGTGGCCAATTCTATAGATATAAAATTGTGAGTAGAACCAGGATCAAAGAGAATAAAAGCATCATGTTCTCTTACCTTTCCCCAAGCATGGCATAGAGGAGATCCTTTGTAATGAATTTCCTCCTCTTGGATTTCGACCAAGGTAGCTCGAGGAGGTTCATGGCGAGTGTTCTTTTGGGGACAAGTGCGGTACGCATGCCCTTGCTCGCCGCACTTGAAATAGCGGTTATCCTTGCGATAACGCTCAAGCTCTTCAGGAGAGAGTTTATTTTTGCCTTTATAAACTCCCTTCTCTTTAGCTTTGTTGGAGTTGCCCTTAGGAGACTTTTGGACATTGTCCTTCCCCTTAGGCTTATTGGAACCCTTGTTTTCCGTGGGCTTAGAATTTCTTTTAGCCCCCGTTTGGAAATTGATTCGAGAGGCCACCATAGTATGGTGTATAACCGCCGATATGGTGTGTGGCCTTTGGGAGTTGACGTACTCCACCATTTCTTCAGTTAAGCCCGCACAAAATTTTTGCTTTTGCTCTCCAAAATCCAACTTTTTGAAGACAGTGGCTTTGAGTTGTAGGTCCCAAAACTTGTCTACATATTTGTGAATGGATTCATAAGGAGAGAGCTTTAAGCTTTGCCATTTGGTGAGTACTTTGTCTTTGGCATCGGTGGCCAAAAACTGCTTCATAATGGAAGCTCTTAAAGCTTTCCATGTTCGTGGAGCTTCACTGTTGTCCCGTAGGCTAGACCACCATTGCCTGGGGGACTTTTGAAAGTGCATAGCTACATGACGTAGCCTAGAGGACTCCATGAAGCCCTTATCTCCAAACGCCGCATCGAATTGTTGGATAAAGGCCAAGACTTTGTCCGTAGCACCAAAAGTGCCATTGTAGGTAAGGAAAGAGATGCTCTTCCCTCCCTCTTTGAACTTCTTGAGCTTGGATGACCTCTTCCATGCGGCATAGGGTTTCCTATGACCTCTTCTTTTTGATGGTTCAAAGGTTGCATCATCAATTTCTTCAGAAGATGAAGAAGAGGGTGACCTCTTTCTTGCCTTGATCTTCGTTGTCTTCACCATCACTTTCATAAGAGGAAGAGGATGAAGAAGATGGAGAAGAGGGTGTCCTCTTTCTTGCCTTTTTATTCTCTTGCTTTTTGTCATCCCTCTTTGAAGTATGGTGTGGAGAAGTATGCGATGGTCTTATCTGTTTTGGAGGCGATGGAGAGCGTTTAGCCCGCCGTCTTCATGGAGCCATCTCCGTCGAGGTGGCGGGAGACTCACTTATTTCTTGCTCCTTTGGTGGAGGCTCTTGAGTTCTCCTTTGGGAAGGAGATGTGTCATCAAGGAGCAAATTTCTGAGCCCTTCATAGGGATCCTCTTCTTCTTCCCGAATCGGAGAGAGACCTCTTTTGGAAGTCTCGCTAGGAGGCTTCCTAGGTGCTCTCTCGTCATGGTAGGGAGCTTGGAGAATCCCATGAGCAAGAAGCTGCCGTTGCACTTCACTTTGGAGGGAAGGATTGCCCATGGCTTGTTGAAGCCTAGAAACAAGATAGTTAACAAGCAACAGGGCATCATTAGTAGCTTGCTCATCAGCAAAATCAAAGTTATCAACATTAGTTTCACTCTCTTTACTATTGTCAGCCATTCTAACAACTTTTAGGTGTAAAATTTATAGGTGTACTTTGGCACTTCAAGCCCTAGTTGCTACTCCTCTTTACCCCTTTAGAAAAAGCACTCAAGCTATTGTACTCGTGGCTTGAATACCATTAATTGCAAGGAATAGAAGAGAGGGTCGTTCAACACCAAAACAGCACGGCTCCTGTCAAGCTTCTAATAGCTCAATAGTGGCTAAGCCGTAGGCAAAAGCCCCGCAGGACTCCACTATTAAGACCATAGCTCTCGACGGTGATGCCTTGTTAACTGCACAAAGGCAGCCACACTGCAAGGCTGAAAATTCCCTATTCTAATTACTCACATGCAATTAATAGTACCAACCAATATTTATAGCTATCTCAAGGACCTCCCTTTTTTAGCAAGAAAAAAGAAACCTTGTGCTCTGATACCAATGTAACATGTAATGGTCTAGTAACTTGTGTGTAGTGGAAAATAGCATGAACATAGTGAGCATTTCATTAGAATAGCTTCCTAATGAGAATAACAAGAGTGCTTGGGTGGAGAGATCAACAAAAGGCATAACACCTAGTTAGATAGCATGAAAAATACTTCAAAAGAGAGAGAAATTAAGCAATTGACAACAGTTGAGGACCGGATTTGCATGGAGCCGGTCCCCCCTCCAAAAGGCTTTGTATTATGGTTTCTCCCATCAAGAGAGACATTTTACAATACAATTCTTTGTGTTCCTTCAATACTAGCTAGTGCAATGGAGATGGAAACTTCATGTACTAAGAAAAATGCCTATCAAACACAACATCAATTCCCTCACGGTCTCAGATCCAAGACCTCACACACCTTCAAAGATGGTGAGAGCTAGCGGGGTATGAGAGTAGATTGATAGGAAGAAGGAGTATTCTTACGAGAAAGATGTACATCTCCTCACATAATCACTCATATTAGCATAGCTTAGCTTAGTAATTAGTATGGTAGAGGACATGAGCATGCATTGAATCTTGGCTCTTGGTTGGATTTGCATCACAAAGCCAAGAGTTGTTGGTGTAGGCATCCCTTCTCACAAGCTTGGAGTAGGTGGTAAGCTTTCCATTAAAGCTTGAGAAGGAGAGAGAGCCTTCTTTGCTTCACACATGATATTGTGTGAGTGTGTGTGTGATAATGCCTTGCAAAAATCAGCCCCCTCTCTCTCTTGGTCGACCCCCCTTGCTAAATCTCATGATATAGCCCTATTGGACCTCCCCATGCCTAGCCAAAGGAAATTAAGCAGCATAAGTGATAGCCTTCTGACATGTGTCCCCCTTTACCCTTTTGTGAGAGCTTTAGGTAATTAATAAATGCAACTAAAGTCTCATTGGACCCCTTTGCCTCCTGGCCAATAGGAATCAGGCAAGCCATTGGGCTGATGAATGCTCATTGGTCCCCTTGGGAGACTGTCCAATAGTCTTCTAGAGAGCTTAATTCTTATTGGTTCTTTTATTAAATGTTTTTAAATTAATTAAACTAGATTTACTCTAGCCTAATTCTCATTGGTCCACCTCCATGGCCATCCAATAGGATTTGAGTACATCTGGCCTAGGGAGCTGACATGTGTCCTTCTTTCCCCTTGTGTACAAATGAAGCTTGTGAGTGTGTGTGGGTGTTTCTCTCTCATCCCCTACTTCTTGGGCTCACCCCCTCCTATGTAGCGCTTGACAAAGACTTTTTGCGACACACTCAAAGCATCCAATTCCCCTAATGTTTGACCTTTGGACACAACATTTGAATTTTGGAACCTTAGCATTTTGGAAGTCTTAATGGGCTGAACCTTAGGGTCTTTTGAGCCCATTGTTGCACATAGCTCTTTTGCAGATGGGCCCCCCTTTGGATCCCTATTTTCCCTCCTTTGGATCCCTACTGTGGCTGGTCTACTAGCTTAACCAATATTCTAGCTTTTTCTCCCCTAGCACTTCCCCATATTAAATGATCAGTTTAACATGAGAAAATCATTTAGGAGAATTAGATATTGATTATTATGACACATAGTCTTTTTTCGCCCTTGCAAGATTCTGCTCTCATAAGCTACTACCCGACCATCTTGCATTAGCACTGCTCCGATGCTATTGCCACACGTGTCACACTGGACCACAAATGACATCATGAGATCTGGTAAAACAATCACAAGATCTGAAGTCAACTTTTCCTTTTAGAGACTAAAAGCTGAAATCTCTCTTTGGGTCCATCTGAAAGTGGCCTCTTTCTTTTGCAAAGTATGAAGAGGTGAAGCTATCTCTGCAAGATTCTTGATAAACCTTCTATAGTATGAGCACAATCCAAAGAAGCTTCGGACATCATGCACAGTCTTTAAGTATGGCCATATCTTAATAGCTTCAACCTTTGCGGTATCCATTTGGACACCATTCTTTGACACTATGTGGCCAAGAAAGTGGATCTCTTCTAAGAAGAAATCACTTTTCTTAGGATTGACAAGTAGCATGTGACTGTGCAGCTGTTCGAACACAATGGTCAAGTGACACCTATGCTCCACTTCATGCTTCAAATAGACTATCATGTCATCAAAGAATGTGCCAACAAACTTTTGATGCGAGTGGAAAATCCGGTTCATCATCCTATTGAACGCAGTAGGAGAATTTGTAAGACCAAATGGCATCACTAGGAACTCATAAAGAACAAATGTCATTCTAAACACAGTCTTGTGCACATCCTCTAGCCTTATACAAATCTAATGGTACCCTTAGGAGACCTTTGGACTCACTTTTGGGCTGTTAACCCTCACGGATCACGGACACCCTATCACCTACGACAGACGTTGTAACCTACGACGGACATTGTATTATTTATTTGGTAGAGTCAGGTACCGGGCTTGTCGGTCCAATAGGAAAAGGGTAAGAGTGATCGCCGATAAGAGGCCCACCTAACTGGAACATTCAAGGGATCAGTTGGCTAAGCATGGGCGCCCAAGTGTGAATGGGGCGACATATAAAAGTCAACTAAACCTAAAATTCACTCATTCTCTCATTTGTGCAATAGAAGAGTGCTCTTGCTCCATCTCCATCTCCATCTTCGTCTTCTTCACCTCCTTGTGTGTGTGTGTGTGTGTGTATGTGTGTGTGTGTGTGTGAGAGAGAGAGAGAGTGTGTGTGGGCGATCGAGCATTACGAAGGCACGATGGCGGTGAAGCAGTTGAGCACTGCGTAGGGGTGTCTCCTTCTTCTTCGCAGTGAGGAATCCTCCACGAAGCAAGCGTAGAGCGGTAAGTGACACACCATCGCCTTCTTTGAGCTTACTAGTTTAGGCTTGTTGTGTGCTTGGAGCCATTTGTGGCTCGCACACGATGTATCGGCAAGTTCCTTGCATTGACACGTGCGACATACGTGCACATTTTTGGCGCCGTTGCCGGGGAATGCCGTGCATTAAGCTCGAGTAGCACTCTGTGCTTCTCCGTGGTGCAATTTCAATTATAGGAAAGGTAGGGAAGGAGTGTGTGTGTGTGTTCAAAAGAGGGATTTGGTGTTATACTGTGTGTTTTTTTTGTTAATGGAGATTTCAAAGGTTCTGTGTTTATTCTCCGTGTATTAAGGTAGTTAGTTTTCTTTGTTAATGGAGATTTCAAAGGTTCTGTGTTTATTCTTTGAGTATTAAGGTAGTTAGTTTTCTGTGTGCAGTAAGTAGGAAGTAGATTAGTGAGAGTTAATAGAATGTGTTAGTGTGAAAGAGTAGGTGTATTAGTTAGAAGTAGGTAGATAGAGTGTGTGTGCGCTCTCGTGCAGGCCGCGGCAACCTTATCCTTTTTTCTTTTTTTTCTTTTTTTATTATAAAAATTATAAAAAAATTTAATTTTTAAAAAAATAAAAATTTTAAAGGTAGGATCGGGATCGGGAATATCTCCCAGACCCAAGCCCAAGCTCACGCTCAGGCCTAGGCCTCAGTCGCCTTTTTAAAAAACGAATTTTAGCTTCACACATAGCTAAAAATCGAGTTTTTGAGGACAAACGGAACGTCAGATGCCCGAAAATTGTGTTGTAAAGCACACAGCGACCTCTAAGTCATACGCTCGTTTTGAGCTATCACACACTTTAATAAAAAAATCAAACATTAAAAAACATTCAAAAAACATCAAAAACAAGAAAAAATCAAGTAGAAAACGGGGTGCAAAACACCCACAAAACAAAGTAAGTAACCTTTGAGGGTACTTGCCGACATTTGTACGGCACCCAAAGCACATGTATCTATGCTCTGGTCGTGTGCTAGAGTCCGAACAACTAGCTAGTGCTTCGATTTACGGGGGTACTCAATATCCTTCCACTCTAGGGTCTACGCCCTCGGCGGGGACCCAAGGTAGTGCAACCCAAGACCCAAATATAGCGGCTAGCGACTCTTCCTCTCACTACGATATTATGGAAGAGCATCTTACACAAAGCCCCGGGGGAACAAATGAAACCGTACCTAGCTGGGCCCAACAACCTGGAACTAGTGTTTTTAGCCGTTTGAAGGAAACTTTTAGTAGAGCTACGTGCTCTGAACCTGCGGCTAGTGAAGTAAACGAAGGGGGTGGGGAAGTAGAATCACCATTCACATCTCCTGTAGACCCCACACTCCCTCAGAGTGTCCACGTGAACATTCTACCTACCTCATTTAATGAGGGCCCTACCGAGCTACCACCTTCCAAAGTCGCTCTAAGGTAGCGGTGACTAAAAGTCAAAACACGGGAAGCAACATTGCATCCACCTCACAGCAACCCTCTAGTACACCAAGTTTGGACGGGGTATTTCTCAATGAAAATGGGAATATGACCTACACACGGAGACTTTGACCGATCTATACATGGGCTACACATACCATGTGGGTTGGTTAGAAGTTGTACAATCCACATCTAGTGCCACTAGTCTAGAGGAACAACAACACATGATCTGCAATGTCATCCATAGGATTATCCAGTCCGAGAGGCAAAATCGAGGAATAAACATACCTTCGACGGGTCCTATGCGATTTTTAGACACGGGCAAAGGGAAACAACCCACTCTATCACAAATGGAGACTCCCCCAGTGAGTCCCATTGATCCCCCATATGTTGTTTCGCCAGGGGTCTCAATGCAATCTGAGCCCACAAGTGATAGCTTTACTTTTCCAAGTCTAGCTCATCTTTCCCTTGATGACACCATGGCTACCATGCCTACCCCAATGATGGGCATGCCAAGAAACACGCCATGGACCTCATTTGTTAGTAAAGCACCGCTACATGGTAGCTCAATGCCTGCAATAGTACCTACAAGTGTGTACCATCGTATGCACCTATGGGTCATCGTACTCATGTATTCTCTACCCCTCCCATTGTTTCAACTACCTATGCTCCACAACCACAATACACAAGTTCTTATTTCCATGGGACTATACCGGCTAGCATTAGCATGTCACATCCGACGTCTGTTATGCCTAGGGCCACTCATATGAACTATGGACCACCACATGGCACAACATCGTACCCAACGTGGAACCCAAGGGATTTCTATGCGCCAAGCCCAATGACAATACCTACTCCACATGTAGTCTCTGGAGCACCTCCACCCACGGTTCCTGCTCACTTAGGTGACTTGGCAACATTTGCTCAAGCTATTGGTCGATCTATTGTTGAGAATATGTGTAACACGCCTGATAGAGAGCCTAGAAGTAAGGGGTACAAATAGCCAAGCTCACACAAAAATTTAGTGGAGATGGGGATGTGAGAAAGCATATCGAAGTGTTTGAACAAATATGCGATTCTCTAGGAGAACACAATGACCTACATAAGAGCAATACACCGTGTGCAAGCCACAAATGGCTCCAAGCACACAACAAGCGTAAACTAGTAAGCTCAAAGAAGGCGATGGTGTGTCACTCACCGCTCTACGCTTGCTTCATGGAGGATTCCTTGCCGCGAAGAAGAAGGAGATGCCTCTACGCCGCGCTCAACCGCCTCACCACCGTCGTGCCGCCGCAATGCTCTCTCTCTCTCTCTCTCTCTCTCTCTCTCTCTCTCATACACACACATACACAAGGAGGTGAAGAAGAAGAAGATGGAGATGGAGCAAGAGCACTCTTCTATTGCACAAATGAGAGAATGAGTGAATTTTAGGTTTAGTTGACTTTTATATGAGCTCGCCCCATTCACACTTGGGCGCCCATGCTTAGCCAACTGATCCCTTGAATGTTCCAGTTAGAGTGTGCCTCTCATCGGCGATCACTCTTACCCTTTTTCTATTGGACCGACAAGCCCAGTACCTGACTCTACCAAATAAATAATACAATGTCCACCGTAGGTTACAACGTCCGTCATAGGTGATAGGGTGTTCGTGAGCCATGAGGGTTAACATGTCCCCCTTCCTGATGTAGATTCTGTCCTCGAAAGCTATTGAGTTGAAGCTCGTTCGTCGAGGTGGAAGAGCATTTGAGATGAATGTCCTTAGCCTTGTCACTGCAAAATCAAACAACATTGGCACAGTAATTGCATTCTCATAAGCGATTAAAAAGCATATGCAGATTTAGGCAGACAAATTTATTGGTAACAGAATTTTAAACAATTTGTCAGCAATAAACATTAAATTGCAATGTAATCAAATGCATAAACAGATGTAAAGGTAAAAAATTAAACAAGTCTGGGGTCGCTAATTTAACGATCGAAAGGCACTAGAGATCGACTATTAATACCATGGGTAAGCTTCTTAATTTTCTCTACTCAATTAAGTTGTTTAATCGCGAGAGCCAAGTATTTCATGTTCGAGGGCTGACTAGAGGCTATACCTAGAAGACCTTGTAGTTAAGCTATGATAAAAGGAATTTCTCATGAAATCATCGCCTGAACGATTACTTTTTCTTTGACCCCCCAAAGTCTTTTCACAGTGATTCAATTTTGATATGTGTGCTTATTTTGTATGCCTTGGGTTTTTTGCTTTTCAAGGAAAAGCACCCACACTGGGAACCTCTAGGGCTCTAGTACCATAGGCGATACATGTGAGGGAAGTGCCCAATCAAGCTGAGATTTCTCTTCCAGCTTAAGATTTTACATTGTGGCACTTTGATTTTTTGTTTGTTCATTTTCAGCATTTTAATTTTGTAACTTTGGGTCGTATAACACTGATACACCTCCCCAAGCTCATCACACTAGTAAACTCCCTTTATAATACTTAAGCTAAAGGTCAATAGGGTCAAGCCCACTAGAAAGCCCTAGTACATTTCACACAATGCTACCTAAATCGGATTAAGAATCTAAGTAACCATTGATTATTAAGAAGGAACTCCCCATGGTATAAAGAGAAGATCTCTAACACCTAACTTGGTCAAACTAGCTTAGTCGAACTTGCTTGATTTTTAAACCTAGACAAGTGATTATGACAAAAAATTACATTGAATTAAATGTTTGATACTAAGCAAATGTGCTGGATATTATGCTACCAATCACAATCAAAGCAGACAATCATAGATGCAAAAAAGATAAGGGGCAATGCTAATGGACAAGAAACACCTGTTTGTGTTGATGGTCGCGCTTGATTTGAAGAGTGAGTCGAGATAAACATTCCATGAAGGTCCAAATCCTAAAAACAGCAACATGTTCCTGTATACACAAGGAAACACAAACAATACCTCTAGGAGGCACATCAGTGGGAAAAAAGAAGTTTGCTAATCACTCAACTCTAAAACAGAAAACACTCCTATCATACTAATCTTACCTACCCTCCATCACTCGAGTGCTAAGGATCAAAGGTGTTTGATGACATAGGTTTCTGTTTCAGTGTACCAGATGCGAATGTGTAGGTCTGAGTCAATGTTTTGACTTTTATTGTGCATACTCGTTTGCTAATTGCTCTTGCTCTTTATTATTTTTGTTTTTTGTGAGTATAAGTCTTTATATACATTCCCTAAGATTGGAGATTAAGAGGTCAGGGAGGAAGGTTGAGAGGGGAGTGAGTGAATGATGGCTGTCAGCAAACACTCCCCCCTTCCTTGGGTAGATCATACCATTTGAAATGAGCTCGTCACCCTTTGAAACCAAACGTTCCAGTTGGTAATAGGTGAGGATTTTTGCCATTAGTTTTCTATTACCTTAGGTGCCTCGTCGAGTTGCAAGGGTGGTAAGGTACTCTCCCAGGATCGAACTTGAAGTGGTCCATCAGGTGATTCTTGAATACTGGGAGGTGTGGATTCCTTTGTATCTTCGTGGAGGTCCACTATTGTAGGTGGAGACTCTAGAGAAGCTTTTACCTCTATGGATGCATTATATGAGGATCTAGAACCTTCATGGGACTCCCCCCTTCCTAAGCTAGGTGGAACAAATTGTTCTTTCTTCGGTACCCAAACTAGCTCTGGAGTGGGTGTGTAGCACTCCGTGATTTTTTTCTTTCCATGATCGTCAATTCGTTTTGGAGCTACGGGATTGGGCTCACATGGGTCAGGTGATAGGTAAGAGCACAATTTACGTTTTGGCACCCAGATTTGATCATTTCCTTCATAGTAGCCTTGGGCTTCCAATAGTTTTTTAGGAATCCAACGCAACATTTCTTTACATTTCTTGGGGCGAATGGTACGTTTCCTACAAGTCTTTTGTTTTTTAGCACTAGCTATGGTCGCTAAAGAAGCTTTAGGGACCCACTTGTATGTTCTCTTTCTTGTATAAGGATGAATCTTGTCAGAAGCTATATGCATTGCTTGAAGCATATTTAAGGGTACGGGCATTTCATCCCCCTCAGGTATTACCCAGGTCGTCCCCCTACTCCCCCCAAGTGTCTATGGTTGCTGCTAGGTGGACCCAATCCACATTGTCTGACTGAGTCATCCCAGGTAGTACATCCATATAAGGAGAATCTTCCCCAACATCAGTGTCCTCTTTACACGTGTAACAATACTGCAATGGGGCCGAGTGAACTGTGGTGTCAGATCTATGATCAATTATAAACCTATTTCCTAGAGGATGTGCTCGACCCGTCACAAGATCCACTCGAATGACAGAATCTTGGAACTGCAAGTAGACATGGTTCTTAGACCAGCCATGCACCATTTTTGCTTCCCTCATGAAAGGACGTCCTAAGATCATCTCCGATGCCATAGTGTGTTTGGAGAAATCCATAACAATAAAGGTAATCCTTATTTTATGTCCAAAGACCTTGATCTTGAGATCTTCTAGCATCCCAATAGGTTTAACAATAGACCCATTGGCCATCTTCACTACTATGGTTGTGGTCGCAAGGTGAGGTCTTCCCATAGTTTCCCAGAAATTTTTAGTCACAATGCTAACCCCAGCGCCACCATCAAGGATTCCCTTCACAGTTAATCCCTTAGTAGTGATTGGTATAGTCGCATTGGATTCATCACCCTCAAAGTATTGTCCCAACTTGTTAACAAGTATTTCTATAACAAGGTTCTCATCTAGGTTGGGTTGTGGATCTATGTATTCCTCCTCTATTGGCATCTCCCCAGCTCCATCCATCTGTGCAAATTGTGGTAGCCCAAGCTTCAGTTCTCCATTGAGGAAGGCCCGAAGAGCTGAGACTATGAAATCCATCAATTTGTCAATGTTTAACGGCACCTTTTGGCCTTGAGTCCCTTGACGTGGGGAAGATGGGATCTCCATTTTTTCGATAGGATCAGGTAGTCCCTCTGTAAACATTCTTTCTATCAAGAAGTGAGTACGCCCACTTTCCCATGACTTTAAGTCACTTTCTTCTTGGATGACACTAGGTATGTCCAAGGGTCTATGGACTTGGTGAGGTTGTTGTTGAGTAGGGAACACGGTGTCTGTAATCTGGATCTTCCTAGGTGCTGGTTCTAGATCCCTTTGGGTATCTTCTACCAAACTCCTTAATTGCTTGACTCGCTCAATCTCCTCTGTAGGGTTTGGGTAAGTTCCTATCTTCTTTTTGGATCCTCGCCATTGTGGCTCATGAAGATCTTCCTTGTTGGTTTCTATGTTAGTGGTCGTTTTGGTCTCCATGGTTTCACCTAAATCAGAATCTTCTTCAGCGTCGTTCATATATATGGGGTCGTCACCAGTCCCTATGTTGGTCATTGAACTAGGGTCTGACTTCGTTGCTTTTTGCGATCTCTTTCTTTGTGTTTTCTTCTTTTTCTGAGATTGGGCAATTGATGTCGTGTCTCTTTCCTCAAGAATATAATTTTGTTTTTGGAGCATTGATCGTGTGAGTACGTTTACTGGTACCACGGGTGTACTTGGTGATGACTCCTCGGTAACTTCAATCAAGTTTAATGGCGTGATCTTCGGTGTATTTTTATTATTTGGACATTGGGCAATCAAATGATCTATGCCACATCGATTACACATGAGTATCGGCATTGTAGACGTGCTCGCTTGATTTGTTTGCATAAGTGTGACATTGTTTTGTATCCTAATAGGACACTCGGCTACACGATGTGGACCTCCACACTCATAGCATTGAAGAGGTGGTCTCTTAGCAGTGTAATTGATATTTTGGCCTCTTGCCACAAGAGCAGCTACTTGATATACAGGTTTAACTTGTCCCCAATAGTCCTCCATGTAGTATTGTGGACTTTCTTCAAGCACATCCATCCCATAGGCAATATTAGGATCTATATCTTCCTCACTGCCTTCCCAACAAGCAATAGATGACTCACAACCCACTTGATTCACAGAAGTGATTCTCGGATGTGGTGGTTGCGGTCCTAGCACTGGAGGTGGTAAAGGTGTTGTTTGAACAAGATTTTGGGCCCTAGGGACCATGTGTTGTGTTGTTTGTTCAAGAGGTGGGGCTGGCATCAATGCAGGCACTCGAGGTGTGTCTCTTCATGCTAAGGTTGGTCTATTGGACATCGCGCACTTAAAAACTATGCAATCCTTAGCTTGATGACCAGACCTTCCACATGCATTGCAGTTCCCATTGAATTTTACTCTAAAAGTAGGGCATTCATTGGTACTATGCGGTCCATAGCATACTGAGCACCATTGTTGCTCCCTTCTTGGATATATATGATTGTTTTGCGGAGCACGATTGTCTCTAAGACTCTCTTGAATAGCCTTGGTGAGATCTGCTAAAGTCATCTCAGATATCTTTGGCTCCTTAGCAATAGGCTTTAGGATCATTGGTTGATGCCCTGATGCTTGCGAGCTAATAGATTTAGTCTCAACAGACACTCTTTCTCCTTGAATCATTAAATTATCCTCCAATTGAATCGCATTGGTGGTGACTGCTTCCCAAGTGGTGATACCTCTAATGACTAGGCCATTGTAGATATCTTCATGCCGTAATCCCCTAATGAATCTATCAAGCAATTGGTTATTGTTGAAGCTCTCATTTGGATTACAACGAGAATTCAAATGCTTCAAGCGACTTATAAAGTATCTCACCGACTCTCCTTCCTCTCATTGGGCTTTCTGGAGCTGAGAGGCTACACCCCAACGCACTCCCTCTCGTATGTATTCTTTTAAGAACAGTCTCCTAAGAGTAGGGTAAATCGTTTTTTCTTCCACCCTTAGGGTTCTATACCAATCCCCAGCCTTTCCACTTAAGGTTAAGCTTAAAGCATTGCTCTTATGTAGGTCATTGTGTTCTCTTAGAGAATCGCATATTTGTTCAAACACTTCGATATGCTTTCTCACATCCCCGTCTCCACTAAATTTTTGTGTGAGCTTGGCTATTTGTACCGCCTTACTTCTAGGCTCTCTATCAAGTGTGTTATGCATATTCTCAGCAATAGATCGACCAATAGCTTGAGCAAATGTTGCCAAGTCACCTAAGTGAGCAGACACTGTGGGTGGAGGTGCTCCAGAGACTACATGTGGAGTAGGTATTTGCATTGGGCTTGGCGCATAGGAAGCCCTTGGGTTCCACGTTGGGTACGATGTTGTGCCATGTGGTGGTCCATAGTTCATATGGGTGGCCCTAGGCATAGCACACATCGGATGTGACATGCTAATGCTAGCAGGTATAGTCCCATGGAAATAAGAACTTGTGTATTGTGGTTGTAGAGCATAGGTAGTTGAAACAATGGGAGGGGTAGAGACTACATGAGTACGATGACCCATAGGTGCATACGATTGGTACACACTTGTAGGTACTATTGCAGGCATTGAGCTACCATGTAGCGGTGCTTTACTAACAAGTGAGGTCCATGGCATGTTTCTTGGCATGGACCCATCATTGGGGTAGGCATGGTAGCTGTGGTGTCATCAAGGGAAAGATGAGCTAGACTTGGAAAGGTGAAGCTATCACTTGTGGGCTCATATTGCACTGAGACCCCTGAAGAAACAACATATGGAGGATCGATGGGACTCACTGGGGGAGTCTCCATTTGTGATAGAGTGGGTTTTTTCCCTTTGCCCTTGTCTAAAAATCGCATAGGACCCGTCGAAGGTATGTTTATTCCTCGATTTTGCCTCTCGGACTGGATAATCCTATGGATGACATTGCAGATCATGTGTTGTTGTTCCTCTAGACTAGTGGCACTAGATGTGGATTGTACAACTTCTAACCAACCCACATGGTATGTATAGCCCATGTATAGGTCAGCCAAAGTCTCCGTGTGTAGGTCATATTCCCAATTTTCATTGAGAAATACACCGTCCAAACTTGGTGTACTAGAGGGTTGTCGTGAGGTGGATGCAATGTTGCTTCCCGTGTTTTGACTTTTAGTCACCGCTACCTTAGAGGCGACTTTGGAAGGTGGTAGCTCGGTAGGGCCCTCATTAAATGAGGTAGGTAGAATGTCCACGTGGACACTCTGAGGGAGTGTGGGGTCTACAGGAGATGTGAATGGTGATTCTACTTCCCCATCCCCTTTGTTTACTTCACTAGCCGCAGGTTCAGAGCGCGTAGCTCTACTAAAAGTTTCCATCAAACGGCTAAAAACACTAGTTCCAGGTTGTTGGGCCCAGCTAGGCACGGTTTCATTTTTTCCCCCGAGGCTTTGTGTAAGATGCTCTTCCATAATATCGTAGTCAGAGGAAGAGTCGCTAGCCGCTATATTTGGGTCTTGGTTGCACTACCTTGGGTCCCCGCCGAGGGCGTAGACCCTAGTGTGGAAGGATAGTGAGTACCCCCGTAAATCGAAGCACTAGCTAGTTGTTCGGACTCTAGCACACGACCAGAGTGTAGATACATGTGCTTTGGGTGCCCTACAAGTGTCGGCAAGTACCCTCAACGGTTACTTGTTTTGTTTTGTGGGTGTTTTGCACCCCGTTTTCTACTTGATTTTTTCTTGTTTTTGATGTTTTTTGAATGTTTTTTAATGTTTGATTTTCTTTTATTAAAGTGTGTGATAGCTCGAAACGAGAGTCTCACTTAGAGGGTCGTTGTGTGCTTTACAGCGCAATTTTCGGGCATCTGACGTTCTGTTGGTCCTCAAAAAAATCGATTTTTAGCTGTGTGTGAAGCTAAAATTCATTTTTTTTAAAAGCGACTGAGGCCTAGGCCTGAGCGTGAGCTTGGGCTTGGGTCTGGGAGATATTCCCGATCTCGGTCCTATCTTTAAAATTTATTTATTTTTTTAATTTAAATTTTTTTTTTTTTAAGGATAAGGTCGTTGCAGCCTGCGCGAGAGCACACACACACTCTATCTATCTACTTCGAACTAATACACCTACTCTTACACACTAACACACTCTATTAACTCTCACTAATCTACTTCCTACTTACTGTACACAGAAAACTAACTACCTTAATACACAGAGAATAAACACATTACCTTTGAAAACTCCATTAACAAAGAAAACTAACAACCTTAGTACACAGAGAATAAACACAGTACCTTTGAAAACTCCATTAACAAAAAAAATACACAGTACAACACCAAATCCCTCTTCTCAACAGACACACCCTCCTTCCTTACCTTTCCTACAATAGAAATTGCACCACGGAGAAGCACAGAGTGCTGCTCGAGCTTCATGTATGGCATTCCCCGGCAACGGCGCCAAAAATGTGCGTGTATGTCGCACGTGTAAATGCAAGGAACTTTCCGATAAACCGTGTGCGAGCCACAAATGGCTCCAAGCACACAACAAGACTAAACTAGTAAGCTCAAAGAAGGCGATGGTGTGTCACTCACCGCTCTACGCTTGCTTCGTGGAGGATTCCTCGCCGCGAAGAAGAAGGAGCCACCACTTCGCCACGCTCAACCGCTTCGTCGTCACCATGCCATCGTCGCAATGCTTGATCACTCTCTCTCTCTCTCTCTCTCTCTCTCTCTCTCTCTCTCTCTCTCTCTCTCTCTCTCATTTGTGCAATAGAAGAGTGCTCTTGCTCCATCTCCATCTTCTTCTTCTTCCTCTCCTTGTGTGTGTGTGTGTATGCGTGGCAGCGTCTCCTTCTTCTTCGCGGTGAGGAATCCTCCACGAAGAAAGCATAGAGCGGTGAGTGACACACCATCGCCTTCTTTGAGTTTACTAGTTTAGGCTTGTTGTGTGCTTGGAGCCATTTGTGGCTCGCACACGGTGTATCGGCAAGTTCCTTGCATTGACACGTGCGCATGGGCTCTGTAAGAAATTCCACATCATCTTAGAGAAAGAAAATCAAATTGTTAGATAGTATATTTTAGGTGACGCTTTTTTGCACCAACAAACAGCCAAAATGACATTCATTGTTTGGTAGCCGTCAATTTCTTTTCTTGTCCTTCTTTCTCTTGTCAAGAATCTAAATAATTGTATGACTAATGATTTGAAACACCAATTTACAAGTGTTCCCTCCAAAAACATAAGCTATAGAAACTCTTTTAACTCTAAACATGGGACTGCGATGATTTCAAACACGAGCTTCCATGCATTTGCTGCCAAAACTTGAGATATTTTGTCAGTCATAAGAATGGACAACCCTTCTTTTCCTGATGAAAACATCAATTTGAACTTGCAATCCTCACTCCCTTCATCTTTGACACTTACCCATAGAAAGAATACACATCATCTTCATGTGGATGTATTGCAATTTTACGCACCATTGCAGAAACGTAGGAAGGAGTCTTTCTTATCCCAATGGGAGAAAGAACTTAGAAATACAAACAAGGAACATCATCTGGATTTGTGGACCGATGGGTCTATTTACCCAAAGGATCCTACAACAAATGTGTCACCTCTCTTTGCTAATATCACTAACCTTTTACATTTCACAGGCGATGGCAAGGATGGGCTACTTGGATACGCTGAACATTTGAAAATGCGACCTAGCGATGGAGAACATGCAGTTGAAGAAACTTAATGAAGCATGTGCTCAAAAGATTTCATCAAACAGAGAGACAATCCAAAGCCTTGAGAAAAATATCACAAGTTTGCGTGTGAAAGACACCGTGCTTGGGAGTCTAAAAAGAAAATGAGATCTATGTAACATAAAGAATATGAAGATTGGTAGTGGTGGCCTGAAAAAATGAATACAAGCTCTAAGGTAACTCGAAGTTTGGTTTTGTTGATCATGACGCATGGTGCTTTCTTTGTAGGACTTTGCTACATCCAAACTCGAACGGAGTAGGTTCCAATGCTAGAGTAGGTTCTAATGCCGGTGTGCATTACAGTTGTCTAGTTCCAAAACATGCAGTTGAAGAGATGACAACTCAGAAGAAATTTGATAGATTGAAAGGGAGGCTCCTTACCTCCTTCATGAAGGAGAACTAGCTAGAGCCAATGAAAGTGCAAGAAAAAGTTGATGAGAGTGGCATCTCGCAGATGGGATACAGGGCTCTCTTTAAATAAATCACAGAGAGGATCATTGCTTCCAATGCCATCACATGTAAAGGCTGCACTTCGACTTGTAAACAATGAGGTGTTTGAGAAACTTGGATCACCATTCCATATTGAAGCAGCATTCATAGGCAAGGGGGGGAGAGAGGTACAATATAACGAGCATAACAACCTCTTTGTTGATCTTGAAGCATTGCAAAGATATGTAGTTCACTTCTTTAATATGAGTCGTGAGCAGGGCAATGGGGCTCTCAAGTTTTCTTTGAAGCTCGATGAGTACGAGGTCCTGAAGAACAAGAAGCTAGAGAGACTCACCATCAATAAAAGAGCTCTGGATCCATCAATAATCAAAGAGGACCCACGATATTTCAACGTGGAGTCCGAAAATAATATTCTGACGGTAGGTTCATTTGAGATACACTTGGTCAATCTATAATAACAAAAATATTGCATGTATGGTTCTTGGTTTTATGTTCCTTCTTTTAGATACAGGTCGATAAAGAAAGTTAAGAATTTGGTGACTACAAAGTTGAATGACACATGGCAAGTGACTTAAAGACTGTTAAGTGCATGTACAACATAACACACGGTGCATATGTGGCAAATCCATATTTATATTGCATTGTCGCTGCAAAATCTCTTGAGAGTGTGCAATGGACTAGAGTTCCCAACAGACATCTTCAAGATGAATCTTTTCGACCACCAGTGCTTGACATTTCTCTGTATAGAGTTCATGTTTGTATACTCCATGCACTCTGCAGAATAATTGAAAAGGTGATTCATTTGTACATATGTTTTGCATGGACCTTAAAACCGGTGAGTGAGTCAAAAAGAGACATCAAAGCATTAGAGGAAGTGCTCTCAGACACTGGTTTGCATGGAGGCAATGTCAAAATCAAAGAGGACCCTAAGATGTATCAAGGTCGTTACAAGGTACCAAGGAAAGTGTCGATAGGCGACGTGAAGGCTAGAAGGTTTCTTTGGTTTAGCCTCAAAGATTTTGATAGAGAGGAGAAGAGAATCCTGGTCAACAAGTGGAAACAGTTACATAGAGTAGGGTATAAGCATGTTAACTTGTCATGCTTTTTGTGCTAGTTATCATGTGGCAACAAGCATATCTTGTAAGAATAATGAGAGTGTAACTTTTCAAACGTTTGGGAATCCATCGAATATTTCAAAATAGGGAGACCACCCTGAATCCACTTTCCTGACCATTTACGCAGTGTTACTCTGAGGGGAGTGGGGCAGTCAAAATGCGTGGAGAGAAGCGGAGTGGGGCAGTCAACATGCATGCAGAGAAGCGGGACGCAGGGGCCAGAGGTAAGAGAAAACCAAAAACAAAGTCGACCCCTGAACTTTCTGCCGCTTCTTCTCCGCCCCGAAAAAGGGTGAAGCTCTCTGATTCCTCAGCATCCCTAATGGAAAATACCTTGCATACAAAGGGGAAGGATGACTCAGGTACTCTCTCTCTCTCTCTCTCTCTCTCTCTCTCTCTCTCTCTCTCTCTCTCTCTCTCTCTCTCTCTCTCTCTCTACCTCTCTCTCTCTCTCTCTCTCTCTCTCTCTCTCTCTCTCTCTCTCTCTCTCTCTCTCTCTCTCTCTCTCTCTCTCTCTCTCTCTCTCTCTCTCTCTCTCTCTCTCTCTCTCTCTCTCTCTCTCTCTCTCTACCTCATTATGATTTGCGAGGATAGTAGCTGGTGCTGTCTTGGCTGGAGAGTTGTCCCTTGATGTCGGCTTTAGCAGTAGGACATCTTGTGAATAGTCACTTGAAATACAATCGCTCAAGTCGAAGTCTGGCTCAAGAAGCACAAACCAGTGTTTGATTTGAACCTTGAAATTGGAAGGAAGTGCTCAATACTGCATGCACTTTCCTACTGCTAATCTTGTGACATTGGGGGTGTGCAGGCCGATGGAAAGCTCCAAAGTTTACAGTCCCAGTACAGAGCAAGTTCTGTATTACAGCAGAAGAGTTCAATGATGTTCATGGCCTCTCCCTCGCTGGTGCCAACCCCAAACTAGTGAGGTGGGATCAGATCAGTGATGTGGAGTGGTTCAGTGTTTTCAGAAAGTCAAAGAATCGTAGTCACTATAGCATTAAATGCAGTTGTTTGCGTACTGATATGTTCGACCAGGTGATACAGCTGCATTACAAGGTGTACCAGAAGCCCCCAACAAACATGGAGATCAACTGTGCATTCGCCAAGGGGTTTGTAAAAGAATTCAACCCAGCGGCAGTTGCAAGTAGCTCAGCCATGCAATTCAATTGGGCTGAATTCGTTGTCCAGCATTTGCAGGACCTCCGAGAGAAAGGGTACTACGAGGCCCATGTCGAAAAGTGGAGGATGTGCAATGTATGTCTAAACATCGAGGAGGCGCAAGCTGAAATGAAGGAGGATACCAAGGTGTTGAGCCAACAGAGCCAGCAGAGGATCACACCCACAATTGTGCTCATACTCATCATTTTTGTAACCATTGATTGTAATAAATGTCTTTCCGACATTGATTTTGAATTGAGCCATTCATTAAGTAACGGGACTCAATTGAGTTTCCAGCTTGTAATCCCGAAGTAATTTCACTCGCCGATGTAATTAGTTAGAGATGTTCTCACCTCCAAGGCTGAGGTATATAAGCCAAAGTTTTGTAACCTAAAGGGAGATTCAGTTTTATTAATCAAAGTGAGTTTTTGAGCGCCGTGACTGTGTCTGAGAGAGAGAGAGAGAGAGAGAGAGAGAGTCTTATCCACTTGCTACGCGAGCTACGGAGCTGCCATTGGAGAAGCGACACCGCCATTGTGTTAGCAACGGCGAGAGCTACGCACAGATACCAAGAGTGCGCGCTATCGGCTTCTATGTGTGGTAAGTTCCTACGAGCTTCGGTGTGAGTTTTCTTCCAAGTCGTGTGTCGGAATAGAGCGTGCAGCATATCTATAGAACCACAACGAGTAGAGCTACACATTAGTACCATCGGGGTCAAGTTTCGATCACCTGTATTTTTCGGCCTGTCTTCATACGCGTTTACCGCACGGAGTGGTTATAGGTTGAATTTGCAGTTCAAGTCTTTAGGGTGTTGTTCTTACCTAGTGCATAGACTTCCCCTTGAGTTTGAGATCGATTCAATGATTCTAGATCCTGTTTCGTATAGTATTCGTTCGTAGTAAGGATTTCAGTCACTTGCGTATTCTAGAACTTAGATTTGATTTCCTTAGTAGTGATTGTCATTAGAAGGTCGAGTAGGTGATTTGACACCCACCTAGTTGTTTCCATGCGCCTACGGGTCAAGCTTTGTCCTCGTCTGACAAATTCTGTTGTTGGTTGAGTTCTCGCTATTTAGCTTCCGCTAGCGGCGTAACCGCCTTAACACAAGGAGACACCCATCTCTCGCCACAGCACTCACCAGCAGGCTAAAAGCCTGTCATTTTTTGGCGTTGAGAATTTGCAGCACATAAAGACTGCCTCTGAAATTCTCAGCAAACAACTGCAAGATGCTAAAGAACATCTTCTAACTACAAAATCAGACTTTGAAGCTGCGAGGGTTGTCCAAGCAAGCAATGCTAGGGTCACCCCAATTGTGCTTGCTATGAGACAAAAGCTTCACAACGCTGAAAATGAATTACAGAGGTTACTACAGAGCGACAACGTGGATGCAAAGAGGGAAATAGAGTGTAAAGTAAAAATAGAGACATTTAAAGAGACATTGGAAGGTTTGGCATTTCCTGACAGTGAGGACACTCTTGCTGCTGACTCAACTTGTCAGCGTGTAAGTGCGTGACTTTTATGCTTCTACCGTATGATTGGAATATGTGCACAACAAACCTATGTACTTACCATGCTCCTCTTTTTTTTGGTGTGCAGATTAATGTGGAGGTTATGGAAGCAAAAGTGAATGCATGTGAAGGTCAACTGCAGCTCCTAATGCACATGAGAAAGATGCTACAAGGATCCTCCATTCCCACTGCTCTGTGTAATATGGCTATGGGCACTTTTAGCGAAAGTATAGAAGGGGTATGCGATGGGACGATGATCAACCCGTGCAATGGCTGCAGTTTTCCACTTGAAGTAAAGGGAATCTCCGCCACGGTCAAGATGCCCTGTGGGCATAGCTCCCACTTTCTCTACTTTGCAACTACATGCTCCTTATCGACAAAATGTAGAGCTGTGACCTGCCAGCAAAGGATACCACAAGAATGGTGTTGGAAACCCACAGGGCAAAGACATCCGATCACACCAACATCTGGTAAGATTGTACAGGGTGTGCTAATTAGCATACCCAGTATGTTAATTAGAATATTTAGTGTGTTAACTGGATATGATAATTAGCATATCTTGTATGCTAATTAGCATACTGGGTATGCTGATTAGCATATTGGGTATGCTGATTAGCATGCCCTGTATGCTGATTAGCATACTGGGTATGCTGATTAGCATGCCCAGCATGCTGATTAGCATGCCTAGTATGCTGATTAGCATACTGGGTATGCTAATTAGCATACCTAGTGAGAATATTGAGTGTGCTAACTGGATATGCTAATTAGCATATATACCCTGTGCTCAGTGAACAGATTAGAGTAAGTTTGGCATATTAGCATATCTAGTAAGTTAACTACCATATCCAAACGCTAACTAGCAAACTGTATATGCTGATTAGCATACTGGGTATGCTGATTAGCATGCCCAGTATGCTGATTAGCATACTGGGTATGCTAATTAGCATACCCAGTGAGAATATTGAGTGTGCTAACTGGATATGCTAATTAGCAGACCTTGTATGCTAATTAGCATACCCTGTGCTCAGTGAACAGATTAGAGTAAGTTTGGCATATTAGCATATCTAGTAAGTTAACTACCATATCCAAATGCTAACTAGCAAACTGTATATGTTGACTAGCATACTGGGTATGCTGATTAGCGTACTGGGTATATTGATTAGCATACTGGATATGCTTATTAGCATATTGGATATGCTAATTAGCATACTAGATATGCTAAATAGCATACTGGGTATGCTAATTAGCATAGTGGGAATGCTCATTAGCATACTGGGTATGCTGATTCACGTACTGAGTATGCTGATTAGCATACTGGATATGCTTATTAGCATATTGGATATGCTAAATAGCATACTCGGTATGCTAATTAGCATACTGGGAATACTAAATAGCATACTGGGTATGCTAATTAGCATCTGAAGACAGTCCTTGTATGCTAGCTACCAGCAGTCCCAGTATGCTTATTAGCATATCCAGTATGCTAATTAGCATACCCAGTATGCTCATTAGTATACCCAGTATGCTAATTAGCATACCCAATATGCTCATTAGTATACCCAGTATGCTAATTAGCATATCTTTTATGCTAATTAGCATACTTGTGCTCAGTGTACAGACTAGAGTAAGTTTGTCATAATGGCAAATCTAGTAACTAAGCTACCATCTCCACATGCAAACTAGCATATTGGATATGCTAGTTAGCATACTCAGAAATTCGAATTAGCATACTGGGCTTGTCAGCATAATGGATTCCAATGTATGCCAGGCCGCACACATAGTCACAGCATATCAAACATTTTCTAGCATACATGACATGCTTATATGAGTCTTAATCCACGTTTTTTGTTGCATGCCTGGGGCAGTCCCTCCGTGATGTGGGCAGTGTGCATGACACGAAGGGCAAGGGAAAGGCTGTAATGGAGGACCTTTTGATCGAGGAGAGTGATGAGCTGGATACAGGTGAGAACCCTTCGACGGAGAAGGGTGTTGAGCTGGCTGCAAGGAGTGAAGGGGTGGATGAGGGCTCCCAGCAAATGCCAAATGAAAGCATGAAAAAAACGGAGGAAGGCGGTGATGTGAGCAGGAACTCAGAAGATGAAAAAGAAGATGATTTTTTTGTCATGGCTCCTCGTGTGCCCCGTGTGCCAGCGATGCCTGCTGCAACTGACAAAGCAGAAGCTTCTCAGCAAGCAGTGGCTAGTGGCTCCGGGGAAACTTTGAAGAATGACAACATAGAAGATGAGCAAGAAGTTGGTGACAACAGCCCTCTCGAGGGTTTTTTGCGTAAAGCTCAGCTGAAAAGAAAAGTTGGCCTTGAAGAGGTACCCGAAGACATTGCAAGCACAGCGTGTGGTTCAGACAAGGCTGAAAGCTCCAAAGGTGAAAAGAAAGCCACCCGCTCAAGAGCTTGCAAAAAATTGTGTTCAGACTTATTGCTCCCTACCTGGTTGTGCCCTTCACTGTATATGCTAGACCATTTTGAAACCCAAATGCGTATTGTAATTGACATGCATTTTGTTTTCCAATGAAAATGTATTTTTGTGCAATATAAATCTGAGCAGTAGTTCATTGTAATTTTGCGGTTTTTCTTTTTTAAACTTGTTCATTTCGTACCGCGGTTTCCCTGCAGAGGAAGAGAAACATGCATTAATCGTCATGCCTGATGCAACTGCGGCCATGCAATGACAGAAATTACGGAGATGGCGAGTCCACAAAGCCAGGCAGTTAAGGAGACAAAAAATGGAGATTGAAAAACTCCTTGAATGATATTCACAGCTTGCCCGTAGTATTATTGAGCGCCTAAATTATGTGCACCCAAGTGGGCCGGTTATTTTTGCTGAATGGTATCCTCTACCAAACCTAATATGGGTGCCTAATCGTTTATGTGATGAAAAAAGGGCTCTGGTGCTGGACCTGAACGGTCTTTTGGTGGCAGTGGTAGAGCCTCGTTTTGGTGAAAACCCCCGGCATATGCAGATGAAATGCTGAAATACGATGTACTTGATAAGCAGGTGTTCTGTCGCAAGGACAACCTTTTTTTTTTTGGACTGGTGCCTGCAGTTCTTTAATGTGTTTATATGGAGCACAAGCCTCAATAGTAAAGTCATGAGTATTTGCCGTACTGTTTTTAAAGAGCAGGTGCCAAAGATTACTGGGTTTTTTGCTCTAGCGCACTATACAAAGCAATCCTTGCAGATCCAGAGAAAACCTGTGTTTATGAAAGACTTATCCTTGTTCTGGAAACACACTCCAGGGTACAACACCCAAAACACACTTATAATCGATAATATCTTCTACAAAGTGTTTCAGAACCCACCACAAACTTGGCTTGTTACTCCCATTCTAGAGCACCAGAGTGCTGAGCAGAGGGAAAAGTTCCTTATAGAAACTTTGAAGTCCTGGCTTTTTCTTTGGCTGCAAACGGATGATCGGAAAGCATATGTTGCTGATAATGTATTTGAGACAGGCTCAGATGAGTTTTTTGATGCAGTCGTCAAACGTTTGCTTGACATTCAAAAGAGGGATATATAGGCTAAAAGACTGGAAGAAATTCGTTGCAAACAGCGGGAAGCTGACCTAGAAGCAGAAAGAGAGAAAGAAAAGCTGGAGAGGGAAAGAAGAGAAAGTGAGCAGCATAGTGCCAACCTAGAAGCAGAGGAGGAAGCAGAGAGAAAAGAAAAGAGGCAGCAGGAAGAAGACAAACAGCGAGGACAGCCCGGTCACTACAAGCGCCCTCCGAGGAGGCCTTAAGGGTTTTTGGGGCAGTGACTGTCATTGTAAAATTGAACCCTATGTAAATAATTTGATGCTGGCAATTAATGTAAACATTTTGATAGTTAGCATGCTGGCAATTAATGTAAACAGTTTGATAGTTAGCATGCTGACCAACTTTATAATAAAACTGCATACCCTTACAGCAAAGTGGTATATAGAAAATCCAGTGGATACAACTTAAAAGCTGAAGGGCATGCTATTACAGATTGCTTCATAGCTTTCTGGAGTGATTGTGTACACCTGCCTTCTCCTTGGGACGTGCTCCATGGGTATTTTGATACTTGCACCAGATGTGAAAGTAGGTGGACGATAGGCTGCTTGTGGTCTATCTTGAAGGTGTATGCATCCAATTGCTTGTAATACAGTCCTTGCACAACATATGAGCCTCTGTCAATTACATTGCTCCATTCATCAATGTACCCCTTCTCCACCTTCTCCTTTTCTACAACACACTTGACCAGATAGAAATCCACATCTTCGACGTTGGTTAAAGCATCTGGATTTACAGCAAATGTGTCTCCAACATAGAGCGCTACTCAACACATCATGATGACCTTCGTATGTGAAGTCATCATAGCCAACGACTTCCTCTATCGAAACTTCATCTGTTTGCTCAAGTAATGGCTGCAGAATCTGATAATCCCAAGCCTCCACGTGAGCTTTATTGATGCAGCGATTCCACCTTCCGTTCATGCATGCATCACAGAAGTTGGATCCTGCGGGTTGTGACCACGAATAGCATGCAAAGAGTGAGTTTTTTACACAGTGGCACAATTCCACTTAACTTCCCTATTAACATCTCCCTCTTTAACCTCCCAGAACACACGAGCACATTCCCTTTCTTTTGAAGGATATGATGCAGGTGCTCCATGCGATAGGTTGGCCTGGCAATAAGCAACCACATCTGCTGCACACTGCAATATAGCTCCATTAGGTTTTAGTTGTTCATGGGTCAAGGTTCTTTTCACAATTGCTCCTGCACCATCATGCTCGCCCTTGCCATGCCCTGATCCAAAGAAGAACCAGCTCATCCCAATCCTTGTGAGTCCACCATATCTTGCAACAAAATAGAAAGGCCTGGCTCCCTTGAATTGCGAGGCCGCACCATCTGACAACACCCAATGTTGTTTACAAGTGACACCCTCTTGTTGTTACCAGTCACGGTGTAGCATGAAGCAATGTTGCACAAACAGTGTGTCATGGACCCTGTCATTTGATATGAAGAAGTGGATTGTTTTGACTGCCTCCCCTGCCTTGTGGTAGTACGTTATGTGTACAAAAATAGTTACTTGACTAGAGTGCCAATGCATTGACTGAATCTCATTTTGCTCCTTGAAGGCGTAATTTTCAGCAAAGTCAACAACTGAGACAATGAAATCGTCCGGAAAGCAAAGTATACAATCCTTAAATTGTTGTCCTTGCCATCGTGCCACATAGTTATGGGTGATGAAGAGCTTCAACTTGGTCTACAACAGTCGAAGAAACTCCCAGCACTGCATTTCTTTATGCAAAAGATCTTTTCTTTTCTTACTGTTTCCATGCCTGTCTTTTGCTTCTACATACGCAAATACTTTCACATTAATACTCTTACCTGGCTTTGTTGTTTCTAAGCAACATAATTCTAACTTCTTTACTCCACATATCTTACAGTCTCCCATCAGGCATTCCCTTCTATGGAAAACTGCATCTGCTAGCTTTGGACAGAGAATGGACTCCCACATCTGTGTGACACCTTTGAACGTGTGATGTGAAACCAGGCAGCCACTGCTAATGTTCTTGCCTGTAGCACAGATATTGCATACACAGTTGCAACATGTATCATGCAGCCCAAAAGCACGAGAGCGCATGTGGTTCAGTGCGTCTTTCAAAAAGGTCATCTGCACATGGTATTCGCAACAGCATGTGTACCTGTCCTTCAGCCTCCTGCAAAAGAATGGCTTTAACATCTCAAACATCCTCATGCCAATCTTGCAATCTGGATGTTTTTGTTTGAATCTTTGAAAGAGCTCAATCTGCAATATCCATATTTGATCAGTATGTTTACTAGGAGAAATAATCCAAACAGGACTATACGCATTGCTACTTAATACATCCACCATAGATACAAATTGGTGTGTTAAACAGCACATTGTATGGTCCTAACATGCATGTAACTGGGTATAACATTGTATACTAAGCATGCTAGTTAACATGCTGAGTATGCTAACTAGCATGTTGAGTATGCTAACTAGCATGCATGAGTATGCTAACTAGCATAGCTGAGTATGCTAACTAGAATACTAGTTGTGCTAACAAGCACAATCAGTGTAATGTAGCATACGAGGCATACTCATCAGCATGCTAGTTAGCATGTTGAGTATACTCATCAGCATACTGAGTATGCTAACTAGCATGCTGAGTTAGCATACTAGTTGTGCTAACTAGCATACTGTTGGGATTAAAGCCCAAGTGGCCTCTTATGCGGATATGGCCGGCCGCCCGCCCGCCTAACTCACTTACCTCTAACTCTTTGTATATACTAACTTATACTTTGTGAATACTAAGGTATTGGGAGATAACCCTTCTAACAGTTCTCTGCGTACTGTACTGTGTAAGCTCACTGTGTGTGTGTGTGAGAGAGAGAGTCGACCCACGCTCCGCTCCGCGACTTCAATTGGTATCAGAGCCTTGGTTCAGTGCGGATTTGCGCAATCGCGCGCGCGCACACTTTTCCGGCGGATTCTGGATCCGGAGTTCGAAAATTCACACTCGGCGTTCCGGGAGCGTTTCCAAGAGGTGACCTGAGGTTTTACCCCCCTTTCGAAGCCGTTTATGCCCTCAGAATTTCGTTCTGAGCACTACAGCAGAAGATAGATTTCAGCCGCAAAGAAATCCGTCTTGTGTAGATTGGCAAGCAGGAGGTGGCCGACATCAATATCGGCATTGACATACATCACTCATTAGTCTTCAGAGCATCATCTATAGACCAGGTACATATATATATCATCAGATATATATATTGCAGTCTGCATTGTTAATTCTTGTGCTTGCCAGGTTCCAGGGGAGGTGTGGCCATACGACGGCTTGACACCACTGGCATGTATTGCAGATTGATGTACTGTGATTGTGGGTCTGCTAGTTGTGAGTCACGCTAGCAGACAGACCGCCGCAGCGGTCATAGGACAGTGATTGGTCTATTATAGGATGTATGCTAGTTCTGGGCAGTTTGCTGAGCCATTTGAGAGGGTCGTGTGTGAGGTTTTTTGAAGCCAAGCACTGGGGGCTGGGTTACCCAGTGTGAGGTGGATTAGGTTGCTGGAGTTCCCCTCTACACGCATCCTCTTCGGCGACTTTTATCCCTTAGGATGTATGACTTTGTGTAGACACTGGATTGCATCTTATGCGTCAGGCCGTTGAGGCATTGATCAGGGTTCAGTCTTGAGACAGATACAGGTTCTGTCATCGCCCAGAGAGGAGACAGTGTATGCTTACAAAACAGCATATTACAGAGATTTTTTAGATTTGTCACTGGTCAGCTATTTATGATTGTTTTTTGAGCTATCTTTTGGTTCCTAGAGCTCAGTTTACAGGGGAGACTCTGTCAAAAATTTTCAAAATACTGACAGTTCCTGAGGAGAGGTGTTCAGCTTGTTGATTACAGCTTGTTTACTGTGTACAGAGGCCAGTTTACAGGGGAAACTCTGCCGGATTTTTCTCAGGAGTAAGCAGTTTGGCAGATATGGCATCTTCTCAAAGTGAGACTCTTTACAACATAAAGAAGCTGGATGGCACAAACTTTCCATTCTGGAAGAAGCAGATTTGGCAGGTTTTGGTGCAGAAAAAACAAGTGAAGCCACTGAAGCTCAAAGGGGAGAGACCAGAAGGTATGGCTGAAGATGAGTGGGAAGAGCTTGACGAGTTAGCTTGTTCCACAATCATGCTGACACTGGCAGAAAATGTTTACTTCAACGTAGCAGAAGAGACTACAGCGTATGGCGTATGGCAAAAGCTATGTGGTATGTACGAGAAACAAAGTGCTGCTTCTCAGATTTATTGGCTCAAGAAATTGGTGGATTTGAAGATGAAGGAAGGGACAGCCATGTCAAATCATCTGAATGAATTTCACACAATTTTCAGCCAGTTAACAGCACAGGAGATAGTCTTTCCAGATTCAGTGAAGGCTATGTTTCTCTTAATCACTTTGCCAGACAGTTGGGATACTTTTCGTACAGCGTTAAGTAATTCTGTCGCGCCAGAAGGTCTTACAAGTGCCAATGTAGAAGGCAGCTTGCTCACAGAGGAAGTGAACAGGAAGAACATTGACAAAGGCAAAGGCAATAGCGCTTTGGTCGTTCGAGGGAGACAACAGTTTAAAGAGAAGAAGGATAAGAAGGCACAAAACCGAAGTAAGTCTCGTGATTCGAAGTCAAAGGATGACATAGAATGCTACCATTGTGGCAAGAAGGGTCACATGAAGCGAGACTATACGAAGTGGAAACAAGAAAAAGGCAAAACAAAGAGTTCTGAGCAAGATGAAAAGAAGAGTTCAGTGAAGATTGAAGGGGTGAATGTCACAGGATCTGGTTCAGACAGTGATTCTGGTATAGCAGCTGGTGACATCTTCCTTACAAGCAATCTTGATTCTGTTTTCTTGACTGCAGAGGATGGACATGCTATCAGTGATTGGATTATCGACTCAGGGGCATCTTTACATGTTTCTCCGCACAAAGAGTGGTTTACATCATATGTGGCTACTAAAGATTATGTCAGACTTGGCAATGAGCAGATTTGTGACATACTTGGAGTGGGAGATGGGCAGTTGAAGTTTCAGAATGGCTCTTCTTTATGGCTCAAGAATGTCAGACATGTTCCAGCAATCCGAAAGAGCTTGATTAGTACAGGGAAGTTGGATGATGCGGGTTATGTGACAGTTTTTGGGAACAGCGCTTGGAAGATCTCCAGAGGTTCGATGACTGTAGCACGTGGCAGCAAGTCAGGAACTCTGTACACTTTACATGTTTCAGAGGTTAAAAACCATGTAATTAATGTGATTGAGCAGCCAAGTGTGTCACTGTGGCATCGTAGGTTGGGACATATGTCAAAAAGAGGAATGGAAATACTTTCTCATTATGGTTATTTGCCTGGCTTTTCATTTCAAGATTTTGAGTTTTGTGAGCATTGTGTTTATGGTAAGCAAACAGAGGAACCGCACAGATCAAAGAGGAATCGTAGGGACGAACGGTTAGCTCTTGTACACAGTGATCTATGCGGACCAATGCCTAGTTTGTCACTAGGGGAAGCAGCATACTTTTGTACATTCATAGATGACTATTCTCGCAAATTATGGGTTTACTTCTTGAAGCACAAGGATGAGGTGCTCAAGGTCTTTAAGACATTCTTGCAGCTGGTGGAGAATCAGAGTGGTCAGAAGCTGAAGTGCTTGAGAACTGACAATGGTGGAGAGTATGTTTCCAAAGCTTTTCAAGACTTTTGTGAAGCAAAAGGGATTAAGCGGGAACTTACTGCACCGTATAATCCTTCACAGAATGGGGTTGCAGAACGTATGAATAGGACCATACAAGAGAAGGTCAGAAGCATGTTGTCAAATGCTGAGTTGCCTGATGGATTTTGGGCGGAAGCAGTGGCTACAACAGTCCATTTGATCAACAGGTCTCCTAGTAGGGTTCTGGATAAGAGTGCAGTGGCCGAGATGCTATGGACAGTCAAGGCACCTTCGTATAAGCATCTCAGAGTCTTTGGTTGTGAAGCTTATAGCCATATTCCCAAGGAGTTCAGAAATAAGTTAGAACTAAAGAGCAAGAAGTGTATATTTCTTGGCTACGGAGAATCGGGCGAGATGGGTTACCGGCTTTGGGATCCTGAGTCCAGAAAGCTTATTCGTAGTAATGATGTGCATTTCAATGAAGCCAAGTTTCACGCTAAGCCAGAGAAGACAGAGGAGATCAGAAGAGTTGTCTTCAGGGAAGATGGACCTAGTGCTAGCACATCAAGACAGCATGGTCAAGCTCAGGAACAGCCTATAGTGGCTAGAGAGGCAGAATCAGTTGTGGTGAGACGTTCTGAGCGTGTCTCCAAACCACCTGATCGTTATGTGCCATCTCTAAATTATGTCATGCTCACATATTGCGGAGAACCATCTTGTTACAAGAAGCATTACAAGTGGTTGACTCGAAAAAATGGCAGTTGGCCATGCAGTCAGAGATGACAGCTCTGCATAAAAACCAGACATGGAAGTTGGTTAAATTACCACAGGGCAAAAAGGCTCTACCTTGTAAATGGGTTTACAGGTATAAGATCACCGCTCATGATAGTCAGCCAAAGTACAAAGCAAGGCTTGTTGCCAAGGGCTTTAAGCAAGAATAAGGCATTGACTTTGATGAAGTCTTCTCTCCAGTGGTCAAGATGACTACATTGAGATGCTTTCTTGCATTGGTTGCTATATTGGATCTGGTGTTGCACCAAATGGATGTCAAGACAGCGTTCTTGCATGGTGATTTAGATGTGGAAATTTACATGCAGCAGCCAGAAGGGTTTGTTGAGAAAGGCATGGAACATTTGGTATGCCAGTTGTTAAAGAGTCTTTATGGCTTAAAACAATCACCGAGGGCATGGTACCATAAGTTCCACCAGTTTATGCTTTCTCAAGGCTACAAACGTAGTGAGTTCGATCACTGTCTATATACAAAGAAGGCTAAGGATGGCCGTTGGCTGATCCTTATTTTGTATGTGGATGACATGTTGATTGCTGGCAAACACTTGGAAGAAATTTCAGCTTTGAAGTCAAAGATGGCAAAATCGTTTGACATGAAAGACATGGGTGAGGCAAGTCATATACTTGGTATGCGCATTGAGAGAGACAGATCAAAGAAGTTGATTTGGTTATCTCAAACAGAGTATATTGACAAGGTTTTGCAACGTTTCAATATGGAGAAGGGAAAGGCATTGAGTGTTCCATTTCCACCATATGTGAAACTTAGCAAACAAGATTGTCCTGTGTCTGAGGAAGAAAAGGCTGAAATGGATAAGATTCCATATGCGTCTGCAGTGGGTAGTTTGATGTATGCAATGATTGCTTCACGTCCGGATATTGCATTTGCAGTGGGAGTGGTTAGCAGATATATGTCAAATCCCGGCAAGAAACATTGGGAGGCAGTGAAAGGTATCATGAGATACTTAAAACATACAAAGAGTATGCGCATATGCTATGGTAGTCAGGATTTGAGTGTCAGAGGATACACTGACTCAGATTATGCAGGAGACTTGGATAAGAGGAGATCTACATCAGGCTATGTCTTTACATTGGCTGGAGGTGCCATATCATGGCGATCTCGACTACAAGATTGTGTTACACAGTCTACTACTGAAGCTGAGTATGTTGCAGCAAATGAGGCATGCAAAGAAGCTATTTGGCTTGGTAGATTGGTTGCAGACTTGGGAATCAAAGTAGATATGCCAGAGTTATATTGTGATAGTCAAAGTGCTATACAATTGGCAAAGAATCCAGTGTTCCATTCGAAGACTAAGCATATTGATGTCAAATATCACTTCATTAGGGAAGTACTTGAAGATAAGCAGATACAACTGCTGAAGATCCACACCAAGGACAATCCTGCTGATCTACTCACAAAGGGACTTCCAGGAGAGGGCTTTGTGCATTGTCGTGAGTTATTGGCATTGGATAGATGGCAGCCATGTAAATCTTTGTACATTTATGTTCATAGATTTACAGTTACTTAAAGTGCCACATTGGACTTTAAGTGGGAGGTTGTTGGGATTAAAGCCCAAGTGGCCTCTTATGCGGATATGGCCGCCCGCCCGCCTAACTCACTTACCTCTAACTCTTTGTATATACTAACTTATACTTTGTGAATACTAAGGTATTGGGAGATAACCCTTCTAACAGTTCTCTGCGTACTGTACTGTGTAAGCTCACTGTGTGTGTGTGTGAGAGAGAGTCGACCCACGCTCCGCTCCGCGACTTCACATACTCATTAGCATACTAGCTAGCATACTCATCAGCATGCTAGTTAGCATGCTGAGTATGCTAACTAGCATACTAGCTGTGCTAACAAGCACAATCAGTGTGTAGTTTAGCATACGAGGCATACTCATCAGCATGCTAGTTAGCATGCTGAGTATACTCATCAGCATGCTAGGTAGCATGCTGAGTATGCTAGCTAGCATATCTGAATATACTAACTAGTATACTAGCTGTGCTTACAAGCATAATTAGTGTGTAATTTAGCATATGAGTCATTGTTAACCACATGAATGTGTGCTAAGAAGAATAGAAGGTATGCTAACTAGCATACATATTGTGCTAACCAGCACACTTATTATGTTGAACAGCATATCCAGCACACTACGAATGCTAACTAGCATAAATCAGCTTACCCGTTATGCTAACTAGCATGCTGAGTATGCTAGTTAGCATAGCTGAATATGCTAACTAGCATACTAGCACAAACCAGCTTACCCGTTATGCTACTTAGCATTCTTAGTTGTGCTAACTAGCATACTCAGCATGCTAGTTAGCTAGCTGAGTATGATTACTAGCATGCTATATTGCTAGTTAGCACAGCTGAGTATGCTAACTAGCATACTAGCTATGATAACAAGCAAAATCAGTGTGTAGTTTAACATATGAGTCATGGTTAACCACACAAAGTGTGCTAAGAAGAATAGAAGGTATGCTAACTAGCATACATATTTTGTTAGCCAGCACACTAGCATAAAAGGTGTTAAAGTAGCATATATATTGTGCTAACCAGCGTAGTCCTCAAGATCACTAGGCATGCTAACTAGCAGAAGATTTATGCTAAACACCATACCCACCATACAGGAATGCTAACTAGCATATACCATAAACCAGCTTACCCATTATGCTAGTTAGCATACTACGAAAGGTAGCTAGCATATATACTCATTGTGTCAAAGAACATACAGAGCATGCTAGTTAGCATAATAGGTATGCTAACTACCATAAAGGGTGTTATAGTAGCTTACATATTGTGCTAGACAGCATACTTATCATGCTAAACAGCATACCCAGCATACTAGGAGTGAGACTATGCTAACTAGCACGGCATACATAGCATAACATATTGGGATAACTAGCATGCTCTGTATGCTAGGTAGATTACTAGCATGCTAAAATGCATAAGTTATGGCGCAAGTATGTCATTGATCACCTGAGACTCGTCCAAGAGGTGCACAGGGTGTTTTATGTAGCTTTTCCTTCCCACTCTCTTTCGACAACATCCTTCTTGTTGGGTGAAACATGAGTCTCCTCTGTCCAAAATGTGTAGAACAATTCCTTAATTTCATCTGTGATAGGGCTATGACGGTGTTGCTTGTGACATTCAGCCAATGAAAACAGTCGAGCATTGACACCATACTTCACCTGCCGTGATTTTGCTTTGAACAAGCTGTGACGGTCGACTTTTAGGACCCTGGAGAATTTGGCAATAGGCATGTTTTCCTTTGAATTTATCATCATCTGCAATGCTGCATTCTTCAAAAATAGCTCATCGTTAGAAGCTGGCTGCTTGACGATAGCTAGTGTGTTGCGGACATTGGAGACAATTGCACTCTGCACAGCAGCCTCCTCCTGTAAAGACTGATCACGGATTGCCCGAACAAGAGGATGTTGAGCAACAAGATTCCAGATTTCGCACTTTGCTTCTTTGTTGAGACCTTCAGTCCTGCTCTTGAAAGCTTTCACAATCTCGAAGGAGATTTTCCTTTTCTCCTCATCGTCGACGGCATGATGTTCTCGTTTAGTTGTCATCTGTCGGTGCTCCCGCTATTTACGCTTTCTTTCTATCTCATATTTCCTGATAATAGAAAGAGTTGGATGCTGGTAGTTGTGATTCATTTCCTGTAATGGCTCCCTTCTGCAATGGCTCCCTTCTGCCTCCATTTCTAGTGGCAATAATGTTGTCTGTTGGTTTTCCATATCTGCAAGTCTTCTAAGCTTTGACAACTCAACTTCGAGGCAAGAAGCAATGCGAGAGAGAGAGAGAGAGAGAGAGAGAGAGAGAGAGAGAGAGAGAGAGAGAGAGAGAGAGAGAGAGAGAGGGAGAGGGAGGGAGGGAAGGAGGGAGTAGGAACAGGGCAAACTGTAAACTGGTCTGAGAGTGAGACAGAGAGGGTGTTTGCGCCGTAGAGAGAGAGAGAGAGAGAGAGAGAACAGAGGCCACACCCCACGTCGTCGTCGTAACCGAAAACAGAGTCCACACCCCATATGGGAGGGAACAAATAATATATCTTATGGTTATTAAAATTTCAAACTTCACTTGCTCTTTGGTTTTGAATAGATGCTAACAAGCACCTCTTACCAGCACTGTCCGGGACACCAAAAAGCATGACAAGTTAACATGCTTATACCCAGTGGTTAAAGACAATGCTGGTGGTGGGGCAATACAAAATCACAAGGCAAATGTGTGGAAATCACTCGATAAAATCTCCACTACGTTGAGCAGCATTCGTGGGACAAAAGTAAGCTCACATCATTTCAAGCAGCCTTGCTGGATTGGAAGAAGGCATACCTGGCAGGGTGGGGTGGGCAACAGATCACTCATTACATGGTGAGGTAGCATGTTACATATGCAAACAACATATGCTCCATGAATCCCTACTCTACTCACTATTTTGTTTTATTCCAATGCAGCACATATTGTTCAACCATGGTCCTTATTTTGTCAAAACATACGGCTCGTTGGCAATATGGTCCACAAAAGGCATGGAAAAGACGCACTACCGTTTGCAAGAATAGGTTATTTTAAGCACACTAGACACGGTGGAGGAATTGATAGAGTCAATATCCTATTAGAGTTACACCAATGGACTTATAGACGACTTATACATAGAGCAAGGTAGAAAGAGCTTCTTAAGGTGTAAAGCAAGTATATGGCTTCTCAGACACATCATTGGAAGGGGAAGATTGTGGGTTTCAAGCAAACTCAAGATGGCAAGAGTCTACAAAGGTACAACATGTGTATATAGCTTCTCTGTTGGTGCTTGACATGTCTTTGCCTCAACCTAGGTTTCTTGAAAAGTGTACATGTTCTGCTTATATTTAAATGTTTTGGATTGTACCATTTATGCTTTTACCTCTTAGGTTGTTTCAATATATGCATAATTTGGTGTGTTTTTCCTTCATATATTTTCCATCTAACTTTGCAGAGTGGGAGCCAATGGAATCTTTTGCAGGTGGCTTTGAATCTATCCATGCGGGTGTTGGCAAGTTTTCCTATGCAGAGTGTTTACGTTGAGAGATTCCCTCACAAGAGAAATTATTATTATATGGCCATGCTTATGCCACATCAAATGCTCGATTATTGGCAAAAATTGGTATGCAAATACCAATCTATAAATGAAGGCTTGTCAACGAAATTTCCATACTGAAGATGAAAGCAAACAATGGGAGTATGGGAGGTGCTCGACTTCGATATTGTTTTTGAGGAGCTCATGGACCTTCAAATATTCCCCCACACTGATATTGTGCCCAATAGTTGTGTCAATGATGACTGACATCTTTACAAGTTTTACAAGTACCTCAGTCCTTGAATAGAATTCCTTTTGAGTGAATAGAAAAATTGTAAGGTCAGGAGAAGAGAAGGGTTGTACTTGTAAGCACATCTCATTCCCATGATGTATCATTGTACAAGCTCAACCACGGGGCATTATCTTAATGAAAACTTGTATTGCATCCCAACTCCGTGCATAACTTTTTGTAAAGTTTAATTTAAGTTCTTTTAAGCTTTAATTCAATTTTGGTGTGATTATTTTGGTATTTCATGAATTTTTCAAGTTCTAGGTATTTCAATTTTAAAAGTAATTAAGTCTTAGAGAATAACATCCAAGGGTTGTATTATTGTGCAAGTACACAGGTTTAGTTCTCTATTTATCTTCTCCACAAAAAAATATTTTTGAACTCAATTTTTAGTAATTAAGTGTATTCTAATTAGTACTAGATGCAGGCACACATGTGTCAATACGAATCATTTTAAAGAGCTTACACCATATAATTACCGATTGATTTTCTAAAGCATATGTACAAAACTCACAATAATTTTTTATATTGCATGTTGAAATTTGTCAAAGGGATTTCTAAGAGGGACTGCAAGGTAGATGATCACAATGGCCTCATCAACTTGGGCATGAGGTGTATAGGTATCCAGTTTCCTAATTGGGACATGGACCTAGATTTGCTAGTGCTTGAGGACACAAAGAGAAATAAGAACAAAGGAAAGAGGATGAAGAGAGATAGGGAGGTTGAAGATCTATAAGTGAGCATGAAGAGTTCTCAATGAATCTTGCGCTCCTACATGACTCTAACCTGATGGACAACATAACTGAAGTACTAGATAAAGAGAGATGATGGAGGAGGGTCCACACTTTCATCTACTCACTTTGTATGCAATGGTGATAAAGGGTCATCAATTTCTTTTTGCTAATGACATTCCAAAGACTGTTGAACTCTAGTAGTATAGGAAAATTCTTAATTATTTCATGATTCAGCCTTTAGTATGGAGCTTTGGGTATTATGAGATTCATGCTCTTTAATATTTTTGTATATCATGCAAAGCCAGTATGATGACTCTCCATTTCCTGTTCTTCTTATTCAATGGTGGTGTAGGAGGAGGTGATTGTTGTTTCCATGCAAGGACATCATTCTTGTACTTTTTTTTTCTTCACTCTCTACAATTGTTTGTTCCTCTATGGTTTGAGCAGTATTACACTTCCTCTTTTAAACTTTCTTTGGCATGTTCACTAAGGGTCTATTCTTGTGTACCCTCTTTGTAAGAAGTCTACTTATCTGAGAAAATGGGGTCACTTCAAAAAAGAATGTGTTGCATTGGAGACTTGTTGGGTCCATCAAAGTATGAGCTTTTTTTGCACCACGATCAAGGTACATGCTACATTTTTGGAGAGAAAGAATGGAACTTTCCATGCGAGGTCATGTTCCCGGGGTAGATTACGGCCAAATCACGCCTATTTTGCACCAATGAACCCGATCGGGTGGGTTTTCAAGACTCGAGGGGCCCGGATCTAGCCCCATGCACCACGGCACAAAAATGGCATGTTTGACCAGGCCGTGCGCCACGGCGCGAAAATGGCATGTTTGACCTGGTCAAACAGGCCATTTTCGCGTCATGGCGCACGGAGCTAGATCCAGGCCCCTCGAGTCTTGAAAACCCACCCGGACGGGTTCTTTGGTGCAAAATAGGCGTGATTTGGCCATAATCTACCCCAAGAACATGACTTCGTATGGAAAGTTCCGTTCTTTCAACCATAATCCAGCAAATATATTCTTACAAATGGGAATATTCTGATGAGCCTTTTTGGTTTTTTGACGAGTTATTTTAGTTTTTCGGTGAGCGATTTCTCTCATGTACGATGGCTTCTCCTGGGTCTTACAAATGTGATTTTCTAAAATAAAAATTACAAGTGTAAATCAAGGTCCATATCTAGTGCATTCCCGTGTTCATCTTCAAAGGAATATTTAGTTAAATCGCAAGAATCTACACTATGTCATGAATATAGGTCAGGTATTTCTTAAGTTGGCCCAATTTATTTTGAAAATACCTTTTTTAGGTATGTAGTACAAATGTGAAGCTTCTACGATATGTCAATAAAGATTGATGGAATTCAATACTCATTTAAGCTCAGCAATATATTGCAACTATTGCATAAACCTCTATTTTTTCACAAAAAAAAATGGGTCCTTTCAAATCAAAATCTGAGTCTTATCATGTTTTTGACATATTAAAACTATATTTCCATCAATCTTTCATATGTATACATAAGTTATGGTGAGATTACCAAAATCTACCATGAAGTGTATGGTCTAAGCCACTAACTTGATCTAAGGAACTTTTGTGCATATGTCCTAAAGTCCATCACCTCCCCCACCATTTTGAAATTTGGTCAAAGATTCATTAAGTTTTAAGTACTTACTATACTTCCATGAATATTTCATGTTGTATACATAAGTTATGGTGAGATTATCAAAATCTACCATGACCTGCGTGGTCTAAGCCACTAACTTGATCCAAGGAACTTTTGTGCATATGTCCTAAAGTCCACCACCTCCCCCACCATTCTAAAATTTGTTCAAAGATTCATTAGGTTTTAGGTATACACTTAAAATTCCAAATAAGAGGCCCTCCTATATCCCATTCTCTTCCTAATTTCTATAAAGGTTGATTGTATTATTAGCAGCTATATGTTTCTTGTTCACAGTTTAAATTTACATGCCCTTTATTTAGAAATACGAATAATGATCTTTCCTTTGTTTTATGGTGCCTTTTGACCATCCCTTCACCAATATCCGATTATGTACAAGAATGTATCAACGACAAAAGTTACTGGCTAACTTGATTCTCAGCACAAATTTTTGTGGGGCCTAAAAAATGAGAGAAACAATAGTATTTCAAGACAAGTGCACATAGCTTACCACTATTTGAATGACAACATAAAGTAACTTCAAAACAATTACAAAGTTTAGTGCAAGTAAAGAGATGACACAATAAGATGGTAAAAATTGTATTGCCTTAATCAATTACATGAGCCCACTCGCTTAGCATATGAGTGGTGCACTTAAATGTTTCATACATGGGAAATAGAGCTAGGCTCTCTCTCTCACTACCACTCTATTGCTCTCTCTTTTGGCCCCTTTGTCTTGCTTTCCATTTGCAGCACCTTTCTTTGCAACTGTAAGTTTAGCAGACACTTTCAACCAATTCTTGGTTGTTGAGATTTGGTTCCACACTTGAATGTCCATCTTGGCTTGGTTGGTTCTTGACCTGCAATTGAGCCACAAAGTGACTGATTATATCTCGCTAGGGCTTGACTTTTCAAATATTGTAGGCATGAAATTCCACGTTATTAACTTTTGCACTACACCTTCTGCAGATCAAAAGTGAACACATGGATCTACAATATCAAAATCTAAATACAATGTGAGTTTCTTAAATCCATAGGTGAACTTGATTGCAATATAAACATTACAACTTTACCTCTTCCAAGAGCAAGTATTTGAACATTGTTGAATTTAGACCAACCCATATTGTGGCCTTCATTGCTGAAATGCATTGGAGACAAGTTTTCCAACCATTGACAACAGCTTTCCAATAAATCTTTTGGAGGCAGTAGTACCAATTTTCAATGTTGTTGAATATAGGAGAATTTGCTAAAACAAGAGATGATTAATAAATAATCCTTCTAATTTCAAAGAAAAAAGAACTCTAATAAGTCATTCATGGAAAAAATACACTAACCACACATGCTTTGCAAGAACTGACACTTATCTTAGGATCCTTTGCCAACATTGAAAACTTGTGACCCTTCATAAGCCTTACATACACCCCTTGCATTCTGCTACATTGGCACCATGTATAGTAGATATATACTGCATTGTAATCCTTTGCCGGGTAGCTATGAGTAAGTACACTCTTGCTAGAAATTACTTGCATAGTGCATAGTTCACACACACACATACACACAGTAAAGAAGGAGATGTTGTAGCAACTATGAAAAGGATTTTTAAAGGAGATAGGGAGCTAGAGTAGGAAAGTTGATGTTGCACATCAAGAAAGAGGTTATGGAACTCAAAAGAGAGATGCAAGCTTGGGAAGAGAGTGAAAGTGGACTGGAAACCTAGAAGTTGGAGCTACAGAGATAGAAGTTGCAGATCTAGAATGAGATGTTGGAGCTATGGAGAAAGAGGTTGCAGATCTTGACGAGAAGCTATTGGATCTATGGAGAAAGAGATTGCAGATTTGGAAGAGAAGCTATTGGAGCTATGGAGAAAGAGGTTGCAGATTTGGAAGGAAATGTTGCAGCTATGGAGAAAGAGTTTGCAAATCTAGAAGGAGATGTTGTAGCTATGGAGAAAGAGGTTGCAGGTTTACAAGGAGATGTGGTAGCTATGGAGGAAGAGGTTGCAGGTTTAGAAGGATATGTTGTAGCTATGGAGGAAGAGGTTGCAAATCTAGAAGGAGATGTTACAGAGGTAGAATGATGTGTGATAGGCTACTTTACAAAAAGATGCCCTAGCATGAGAAGAGGACGAGAGAGAGATGCCAGGGCATGTTAGAGAGAGAGTGGGGATAAAGATTGCAGATCTTCACTTTTCAGCAGCAGCTGAGGGGAGAGAAAGAGAGCTTGGGAAACTTTTGGAGGGGGAGAAATAAGAAGAGAGAGAAGACAAAGAGGGGACAAGAGAGGGAAACTTTTAATATTTGAAAATTGAAAAGGTGCTTTTGGGCGGAGAGTAACTCCAACGAGATCTTGTAAAATCTGCATATATTCTCCAAGAAAATAAACAAAAGTATTTTTATAAAGGCATGTCTAGGCTATCTACCCCACCATTCTAGCCCTTGGTCAAATCTTGATTAAGTTTTAAATATTTCCTTAAACTGCCAAATAAAGAGGCCCTCCTATACCCCATTCCCTTCCTAATGTTTTCAGTCCAGCGTTCTGCACAAGGAGTCAATTTTGACGATTCAGTCAAAGCAATGTTCTTGCTAGTTACGCTGCCAGAAAGTTGGGATACTTTTTGCACAGCCATAAGTAACACAGCACCTCCTAATGGTTTAACATGTGTTGATGTTGAGGGAATTTTTCTTATCAAAGAGATTAGCAAGAAGAATATTGATGCTTCTCGTGGTACTAGCAATGCTCTCATTGTTTGTGGTCGATCACAGGATAAAGGCAAGCAGAATCAAAGAGGAAAATCTCATAGGAAATCTCATGGTCGAAAAGACATTGAGTGCTATCATTGTCACAAAAAGGGTCATATGAAGAAAGATTGGTGAAAGTGGAAACAAGAGAAAGGTAAAGACAAGAAGCAGGAAGAAGGCAAGACTAAGGAAATTAGTATAAATATTGAAGAGATCAACAATGTTTTTGTTGAAGATTCTGATGGAGACATTTATCTCACATCTGCCATGGATTCAACATTTTTGGTTGACATTGATGACTATGCTTTATAGGATTGGGTTCTTGACTCAGGTGCATCATTTTATGTGACTCCTCACAGGGAGTGGTTCAATACATATGATGTAGCCCGTAAAGATCGTGTTCGTCTTGGCAATGATTTTGCTTGCAACATAGTTGGTGTCGTCATGTGCAACTGAAATTTCAGAATGGTTCTTCATTCATGCTCAAGAATGTGAGACATGTGCCGAAGCTTAAGAAGATCTTGATTAGTACATGGCAATTTGATGACGCAAGATATTACTGCACATTTGGTGATAGGTCATGGAAGATCACCAAAGGTCCTTTAGTGGTAGCACATGGTTCAAAATCTGGGACTTTGTACATGCTACATGTATCCAATGTTAAAAACCATGTAATTTGTATAACCGAGCAGCCAAGTGTTTCTTTGTGGCATCACGGGTTACAACATATGTCTCAAAAGGGAATAAAAATCTTGTCTCGTTTTGGTTATGTTCATGACTTCAATTTCTCAGACTTTTTAGTTTGTGAGCATTGTCTATATGGTAAACAAACACAGTCACCACACAAAAGGGGAAGCACTCAAAAACGTGAGCCATTGAGTTAGTTCATAGTGATGTGTGCGGACATATCCATGGGAGGTTCATTGTACTTTGTTACATTCATTGATGACTTCTCAAGGGAAGTGTGGGTATATCCTCTGAGGAAGAAGGATGAAGTTCTTTCAAAATTTCAAAATTTTTGTGGCACTAGTGGAGAATCAGTCTTGCAAGAAAGTCAAGTGCTTAAGGTCAGACAATGGTGGTGAGTATGTCACTAAATCCTTTCAAAAAATTTGTGATTCCAAAGGCATCAAAAGAGAGTTGACTGCTCCATATAACCCTCCACAAAATGGTGTTGTTGAGAGGATGAATCGTACCATACAAGAGAAGTTACGTAGCATGTTGTCTAATGCAGAGTTGCCTAATGGATTTTGGACGGAAGCATTAGCAATTGTTGTCCATCTACTAACATTCTATGGCGCTGGGGGTCTACTTGCCACGCGTTGTCAACTGCAACCTGAAGGCTTGAGACAAAAATAAAGGTGAGATGGTAAGAAAGAGCACATGCTTGTAGTAACGGCAGCTCTGCAAGGCTTTCAAGTACACGCTCTGCCAGGCTTTCAAATACACGGTGGCTTTGCTTGGTGGCAGCTCTGCTTGGTGATGGCCAAAATTCAAAAGCCCTTGCAGCAATAGGACCCCGCCCTCAGACCGTCTTCGTGAAGTAAAAGCGAGACACACACACACACACACACACACACACAGAGAGAGAAGAAGAAGAGGAAGACTGCTTCACTTCGGCAGGCCACTGCTGTGAGAGAGGGAGAGAGAGAGAGAGAGAAGGAGAGAAGAAGAAGAAGAAGAAGAAGAAGAAGACTGCTTCATGTCGGCAGGCCAAGAAGGTATCCTCGTCACCCATCCTTCTCGCCTCACCATGCTTGCACAGGGTAGCCCAACCCTCGCTTGGCTCTCCATACCTGAGCAGGCCATCCTGCTCGCCCTCAAGCAGAGCCTCTACAGAAAAACCATGGTGCACGACTGAGAGATAGAGAGCCACAGACCGCAAGACCAGGTCTGAGGGTGGGGTGCGGTTGCTACTGCTGTACGGGCTGTTGCACGGCTGCTGCAAGGGCGGCAGGCTGCTACAGCATGGGCAAAGAGAGAGAGAGAGAGAGAGAGAGAGAGAGAGAGAGAGAGAGAGAGAGAGAGAGAGAGAGAGAGAGAGAGAGAGAGAGAGAGAGAGAGAGAGAGAGAGAGTTGCGGACCTGGGTTGTAGGCGGTGCAGGAGACAGGAAATGCAGTGCACGGCTGAGAGAGAGAGAGAGAGAGTCGCAGACCTGGGTTGGAGCCCGCCGAGGCATTCACTTATCAAAAGACCCCTATATCACATGCATTCAAGAGGTAATTAATAATACCCCAATATACATACTATACTTACACTGTGAGCCTATTTAAAAAAACCCCACCCCCCTATGTATGTATACATTTTTATACATTTTGGTCTTTTAATAATCCTCTCCGGTTAACTCACGTGATATCATACACATTCTAAAAAGTGACCGCCCCGGGGGTTGCAGGCGATGCTACTGTTGCGGCTGCATGTAGGAGTTTCCACCACTCCTACTTCCCCCATCATCATATGCACACCCCCTCTTCCAGGAACTCAAAATACCGTAGCAACGCTCTCTCTCTCTCTCTCTCTCTCTCTCTCTCTCTCTCTCTCTCTCTCTCTCTCTCTCTCTCTCTCTCTCTCTCTCTCTCTCTCTCTCTCTCTCTCTCTCTCTCCCCCCCTCCCTCGTTGCATGCATGGTGCTCTCGTGCACCCTCTCGCTATCGCAATGCACTCTGCATGTTATCGATCATCTACATTACAGCCGTCTCATGTCATGTGCTTGGCAGTTGCACGTTGCTCTTTGCAATCATAAGCACCGCAGGTGCATTTATAATTTATAAAGACATGAATGACTTTGTGGGTTCATACAGGGTCAACAAGATGAAGTTCTATGTCATAGGGGCTCTCTCTCTCTCTCTCTCTCTCTCTCTCTCTCTCTCTCTCTCTCTCTCTCTCTCTCTCTCTCTCTCTCTCTCTCTCTCTCTCTCTGCCGTTTTTTGACCTAGTAGATAGCAGTTCACTCTTTTGATCATAACTCCCTCATTTGAACTCCAATTTAGGTGATCTATAGCCTCAATCAAAGAGCACGAAGCTCTCTACACATTGATGTAAAGATAGATTTTTTTTTAGCAATGGAAGGCTTTGCTATAATAGCACTTCAGAATTGAAAAAAACTGTCAAAACTTTGCATTTTTGTTGCCGAATTGAAGGCAATATCGGACAAAACTCGCAAGGGTGGAAAATCCACACTCGCCATGGTGAATGAAGCAAAATCTCCAAGGAATTTGGATGCTGATCTAACCAGTTCCATCCAATCATAAATGGAAGGATTGCGCAATGCATCGCTTGGAAGCAGAAAAGAGGGCTTATTATGCATTTGAGAACATGTGCAATGCTGGAGAGATCAAGTGTTGGGCTCTCAAAAAGTACCTCTTTGACACATTGGTGACACTGGTGCTTCTGTATGGAGTGGAGGTGGGGGGTGGTAGCATCGCGAAGTCTACTTGGAAAGAGTTTGAGAATGTCCAAATGTCCAAAAGTGTTTTCTCACCAACTTTCTCCAAGTCAAGACACAAACACCCTACATGCTCTTACTTCTTGAGTCCTGATCACTTCCAATTGAGGTCTTGGGCATGCAAAGAGTGGAGTACATGCTTAAGACACAATGTAACCCTTTGTATCGACTTCCTAGAATCGCATATGAAGCAAATCAAAAGGTCCAAAAGACATGCAAGAGCAAAATACTAAGTCCGGGGTGGATGCTTGACATCAAGAAATGGTTTGGAAGATGGGATGCATGTTACTTGGTCAAGGATGCTCGATCGACTCCCAAGTTAATAAGGCCTTCTTACAACGCCAATGTATCACGGCTTGGGAGAAATCCGGAGGTTCTCACTTTAGCCATTACACCACACACATTGCCCCAAAATACAAATCTCTCTTCTTCTCTGAACGAGGTAACTGAACCCATTTCTACATCCTTGAGCCCATCCCGTTGAGTGCGATCCACACCATTGCCTCCATTCCTCTTAGCTCCCATTCTCTATGCTGCGAGACAGGACGTTGGGGCACTGGCAAGGAGTCTCATCGACTTTGCACCTTATGCCCTCGTCAAGTGGGAGAGAGTGAGTACCACACACTACTTGAGTGCTCAACTTTTGACCACATTAGGTCCTCTTTTCCCCATATATTCAGCCATGATCTCTCCCTACATAACTTCCTCTCCCAACCACGATGTGGACTCTCTATTGCGACGCTCATTTCAGCCATTTTTGAGCATTGAGAGTCACTTATGGCCTCCACTCACACCACGTGACATGTTCATTTGGTCCCATAGGTCATATTTGACCTCCGAGGATGATAATAGAACTCTCTCTCTCTCTCTCTCTCTCTCTCTCTCTCTCTCTCTCTCTCTCTCTCTCTCTCTCTCTCTCTCTCTCTCTCTCCCTCCATTGCATGCATGAGCAATATTCATTTATTCAATCGTTTATTCAATATCAAATGAAATTAACCTTACAATCTATATTTTGGCTTGTAGGCAGCAAGTGAGCAAGCCACAGCGAGTGGAGTCGAGGTGTATGTGAATCAGATCAATCAGGTAGCTCAACCAGGTAAATGTTTTGGTTAATTTTTATTTCAAATTAATTATTTGTTTTGTTAATTATTTGATTTGTTAATGATTTGATTCACACAAAGAGAGAGAGAGAGAGAGAGAGAGAGAGAGAGAGAGAAAGAGAGAGAAATGACAATTGATCCAAAATGTTTTGGTAAATTAGTTTAATGTAATGAAAAGAAAAGAAATGAAATGAAGTGCTATATTAACATCTTTAAAAGGCCAAAATGACATGTGAGACCATTGGACCAAAGAGAGAGGAAAAAGACCAAAGAGTTTAAAAAAATTGGGGAGAGAGAGAAAGAGAGAGATGGCAATGAAATGAGATGTTATGGTAAGGTGACCATAGATAGCATAAAAGAAGAGAGAGAGAGAGAGAGAGAGAGAGAGAGAGAGAGAGAGAGAGTTTTACTACATAGGCTAAATTAATACATGAGACTTCAACAGAAGTACAAGAACCACAAGACTACAATTTCTATACAAAGTAGACATATCACTTTAGTCATTCACACTAAAATGATACATCTTTTTAAAGAACAGGCTAGAAGAGTGTGTTTCTGGGGTCTTGCTAGTGGTAGAGAAACAGGTAACAGCAACTTCTTCCTTTAGGCAAAGCCAGAGAGAGAGCACCCTTACCTGCATCCACATTAAGAAGACAATCAATTGATTAGCTTCCAAACAGCATTGCAGGTAACTCGGGTAGCCCTAGTTGTTATCCATGTCACCCTAACTTTGCTAAAAAGAGAATAAGCAGTAAAGGACCAACAAGTCCAGCATCTTTTCATTCAAGTAATGGAAGCTTTAGTTTCACAGATCACAAAACCTATTCAAGACATGTTGCTTTTCACTACAATAGACCATGCCATTATTGCTAGCCAAGTGCTGCTAGGGATAATCGTTTTTCATTAACCAGCAAATCCTAATCAATTGGATTTTCAAGCCCGAGCATGTAGAAGTATCCCATTAATGAGCCTTCCTAGTTAGTTATATGTTTAATACCTATCTCACGTTTTTTAACAAAAACATAGGTTTTTACTTCTAGTTTGATTCCAGCATAGGATCCGAAGGAGCCAGACCTCTTTATGTTGGTCACTATTCGTGTGTCATTGCCAAACCTCGTTTAGCAATATATCAAACAAAACAATCATAAAATATTACTAAAAGTGTTATCAAAACTTTGTTCACCCTCCTCAGCCATACCATATACCAAATGAAAAAACCGTCTCTGTATCATTTTCTGCAAATATACTATCAGTTCCTTGCCAAAACAATAGTAGAAACGCTACCTTCCAGTAACCAAGCCCTGTACTGTTATCAGTGTTGTATAACATTTCAATGTAAACATTTGTTTTCCACCAGGGATATCTTATGCCCACAGTTGATATATGGTAACCGGGAATAAGAAGGGGATCCAAAATATGTGTACTATCATCCAAGCAAAGTGTTATTAAATCATACCATTGAGAGGCGGAAGTGAAAAAAATAGACCCGGTGGCCTCTACACCAAGACTATGCACAATGGCCTCATCATGGGGAATACACAATAGGGGCACCACCTAGCAAGATATGCGGCTAGGACGCATACATATACACAATGAAGCATGCATGGAAAACAATTTCAAGATCCATGCCCAAATGTGGAATGGGGTGGTCGGAAAATAAGGTGAGAGGATTGGTGAGTGAGTGAGAATGGGCTCGCTACGCGTGCATGTAGTAAGGAAGATAACGAGGTCAGGGATACATGCAAGTATGCTCACTTCTCATACAAAAGGTGGCGAATCCGCACACCTTAAGATGGAAGTAGCAAGATGATAGGAATATGAGAGGGAAAGAGAGTGTGTGTGTGTGTGGTGGCGAATCCACACACCTTAACATAAGCCGAAAAAAAATGGCAAGGAACAAGAATATACCATACTCACAATGAGATGTATCCAAAGCGACACAAAGTATGGCACCAAGATGGAGTGTGTTGATTGCTTGCAAAAGATGAATACAATAGGTAGCGTATGGCAGGAAAATGAGAAGGGAACAAGATCGTAGGAGGCATAATGGAGAGATGGGAGTTGATGGCGAGGAATATCATGAGTGTGTCCACCCTTCTTCTTCTTAAAATTGTGCCTTCAACCCTTAATTACAAGTGGTGTGGAGGTGTGGTGCTCATCTTTTGTGCATGGTGATGGTGATGATGATGGTGTTGTGATTATGTGATTAGGGTTCATGCTACAAGCATGTAGCACAAGAGTGTGTATGGATAGGTATGTGTGTGTGTGTGTGTGTTCTCTCCCAAGTGAGCTCTCATGGCCTCCTTATATAGGGAAGGAGGGAAGGATTTAGCATTATTTCTATTTGAGGTGAGTGTCCCACTTTGGTGACTAGGAAAATGGGGTGCATGTGATTGTGGCTCCCATCTTGTCTCCTCATTATTTAAAATACCAGAGTCAATAGAGAGAGAAGAAGAGAGAATGTGGGTAGGATGTAGAGGATAGGAAATATTTACAACAGTTTAGCTTTGGATAGACATAAGCTTATTAGGGAGAGAAGAGAGAGGTAAGAAAATTATAAGAGAGGTTGTCGAAGGTGGATATTTGTTGATGAGGATGGATCCTCCAAAAATGGTGATAGAATTACTCTAGACTAGCCAAGACCTCATTAAAAGAGCCTTGTCTCTTGTAATCATGCTTGAAGACTTGTAGAACCATAGCCATTCTAGAAGGAAGAAAAGTGGGGATGGCCTGTGTCACCATTACACAAGAAAATTGGGGTCCACTACAAAAATCATATCTCTGTGTTCATAACTCCAAAAGTTCTAAAAAACATTGAGCTAAAAGTTGAGATCACGAGCTACATCTTTCATGTGGAACGCTCCTTCAGATTCGGGGTTCTTCTTTACTTAAAAAATTCAGCCAAATAATGTATTATTTGTGGCTGCAAAAGTCTTTTGGTGGTCCCCTTATAGTGGACTTCTCTCTTGCCTTCAAATGTAAGCTCCTTCATGTGTATGAAAACATGACCTAGAGTGTTGAAAAGATTGGCAATCATCTAGATGGAGGTATTATTGAAATTTGAAAGTGGGGTTGAGGTTTGAAAATGAAAACTAGTGAATAAAATATTTGGTAGAGTGGAATAATATACATACATGAAAAAAAAATATTAGAAAATACTAGAATATATATATTTAATATTTTTAAGGTCAAAAGAGAGATCAACAAAGAAAGCTTACTTATTATGCTACATCGTGATTGATTAGCATAAGTATTATTTATTTAATAAAGGCTAAAACGTTTGTGAAAAAGGAAGAAAAAATCAAAAGTAACTTATATAATGGGAAATATTTTGATAAAAGGGCAAAAATATATGGGGGGGTTCCCATGCATGGAAAAGCTTTCCTCATTAGCCCTCCCCCTAAGGCTAGAGGTATTCATGACTCTAGCGTTGTACCTGATTCTTCTTCAATTGAGGTGGAGGAGTCTCCCTCCTCGGGGATTTCCATCATAGGTGTTTGATCAAATCTCAAAAAGTACTGCTTCAACCTCCATCCATTGACACGTGTTTTGTGGAGCCTACCATCTGCATCCATCAATCGGTAGCTGCTATTGGCGTAGCGCTTTCTAATGAAAAATGGCCCTTCCCATCTGGGTGAAAACTTTTTATCCTTCCTAGTGTCAAACCTGTTATCATACCGTAGGACCAACATACCTTTCTTGAGACCTTTTTCCCTAAGTCCCTTGTTGAAGGTAAGTCGACGTTGCTCTGCCTGTGCTGCATAATAGTTGATAGCATCTTCTCTGTCTAGTTGAAGCCTCTCTAGATCAAGAATGTGGTTGTGGAGATGAGCATTAGGACGTTCCACCTGCCCAGCTAGCACCCTAAGACTAGCCAATTGTACTTCAATGGGTAAAATGGCTTCCTTACCAAACACCAAGGGATATGGTGTGAACCCAAGGGATGTGCGAAATGAAGTGCGATAAGCCCAAAGTGCAGCCATAAGATGCTTGTCCCAATCACTTTTGTGATTGTTTACATTCTTAGTGATGATCTTGCAGATCATACCATTTACCTTTTCCACCAAACCATTGCATTGTGGGTAGTAGGGAGTTGAGTGTCGTCGTGAGATACCTAACTTCTCCATTAGCTCTCCTACAAGGTCTCCTCTAAAACCAGGTCCCCTATCAGAAATTATTTCAAGAGGAGTGCCAAAACGGCAACAAATGTTTTCAAATACGAACTTAGCCACTTCCTTAGCTGTAATCCGGGTGGTGGCAACTGCTTCAGCCCACCTGGTCATGTAGTCCACACCATGATGATATAAAATTTACCTGATTGGCTCCTTGGCAAAGGCCCAATAGCATCCATTCCCCATTTCTCAAATGGTCCATATGAGATTATAGGAGTCTGTGGCTCATATGTGAGCCTCCTATCCCCTGCCTTTTGACATTCCTTGCATGTTTTACACCAATGATGCACATCCCTATGTAGACTAGGCCATACAAACCCGGCTTGTAGAATCTTTCTACTAGTGATGTCAAGTGCAAAGTGTCCTCCGCAAACACCATCATGGCAACTTGAAATGATTTCAGTGATCTCTCTAGAGAGAGGTACACGCCTAAGAATTTGATCCTTATCCTTGCAGTAGAGGTCGTCATTGATAAGGCGGTATTTTGTTGCCTTGCGCACACGCCACTGCTTTTGGCCCTTAGTAAGATCCTTAGGACACTCTCCTCTGTCCAAGAAACTCATGATGTCAGGCATAGCATCGCTACCTTGGAAGAGAGGCAGCTTCAACTTGATAGCACCCACCACTGAAACATCTTGCAACTTCTCTCTAGCTAGAGCATCTGCTTCTTGATTTTCTGCTCGAGGGACATGATGTAATTGTACAACTTGAAGTTTCCCTAAAAGTTCCTTGACTTTGTGCAAATGGCCTAGCAAGATATGATTTTTACAAGCCCAAGTTCCTTGTATTTGTTTTATTAAAAGCATGGCATCACCAAATACATTTAACCGTTGAATGCCCTGTGTGACACACCACTCTAACCCAAGAGTTAAAGCTGCATATTCTGCCTCATTGTTAGAGTGAGAATCCAAGAGATTCCCAATGGAGAAAACCTTGTCCCCTTGCTCGTTGAAGATGACAATGCCTGCTGCAGCTTTGTCCACTTTCCTCTTGTAGGCTCCATCAAAGAAAAGAGAGTGAGCCTCCTCTACCTTAGGGACTTCCAGCACGGGTGTAATATCTTGATCATTTGGCTTTATCTTTAGCTTCTTTCCATAGTGGCGATGAGTGAGAATACCTCCTAGACTGGCCCTTGTGAAGTTCTCCACTTGCATTGTGTAGTCAAACTCTTGTAGCCTTGTGAGCCATTTGGAAATCCTAGAAGAAACATCCATGTGCTGCATTACATGAGGAAATACTTCTTCCATTGATAAGATTATGAATGGTCTAGACAATAAATAAGAGCGAAATTTGGTGGTAGCAAACATTAATGCAAGCACCATGTGCTCCACTGCCATGTATCCCTTTTCTAATGGGGTCATCATTCAACTAGAGAAGTAGATAGGAAGCATGAAAGAAGTTTGAGGATCCTTTTGCATCAATACAGCCCCAAGTGTGTCATTTCCAACACTAGGGTTTACATAAAATGGCTCGTCCCACTTTGGAGGTGCTATGGTGGGAAGTGAAGCTAGAATTTGTTTTACCTCATTGAATTGTTGTTCATTTTCTTCACTCCAAGTGAAGATCTCTTGATGGGTAACTTGTTGTAAAGGGAGAACCACTTGGGAGAGCAAGTGAATGAACCTACTCAAATACCTCACCTTTTGAAGAAAAGACACCAATTGCTTTGTTGTGGTGGGAGAGGTCAAAGCCACCAAGGCTTGAACCTTGCTTGGGTCAGCTTCAATGCCGTTGGCCGAGATCACATGGCCAAGAAGAGTAACCTTGCTTTCACCAATGTGGCATTTCTCCACATTGAGTTGGCCACCCAAAGCTTGTAGCCTAGCTAGACCTTCATAAACTTTCTCCAAATGAAGAGAGCGAGAGCTATAGATGCAAAAGTCATCAATAAAAACACGGATTGATTTTCCAAAGAATGGCTGAAAAACAAATGTCACATATCGCTGAAAAGTGGCTGGAGCATTAGTGAGACCAAAAGGCATAACTCTGTAAGCAAAACATCCCCATGGTGTGATGAAGGTTGTCTTCTTTTGATCTTCTTCAACGATGCTAATTTGGAAGTAGCCTGAGTAGCCATCACATACCGTGTAGCGCTCATGTCCTGCTACCTCATTGAGTATTTCGTCTTGAAAAGGAAGAGGAAAATGGTCCCTCTTTGTGGCTGCATTAAGAGGCTTGTAATCAACACAAACCCTCCACTTACCATTCTTCTTTGGTGTGACTACCACTGGAGAAACCCACTCTGAGTCTTCAACAGGATAGATAAAACCGGCTTCTAGCAATTTCCTCACCTCTTTGAGTAGGGCGTCTTGTTGAATTACTCCTAGCCGCCTGAGCTTCTGCACTACAGGTTTACTTCCCTCCTTGAGCTTAATGTGATGTTGAACTACTGTGATGCCAGTGATTTTATCATATTCATCAATGAACAATGTGGTAAAATTACTTAGCATCAAAATATAATCTTCACGCTCCTTCCCACACAACTCACTAGAGAGCATTTGATGTAGCTTACTTGCTTCTACCAGAGGTTGTATACCTGGTGTCTCCCCTTGGCTTGATGATGAGGCATCAGGTTGCTCCATCTTCTTAGGGTCCTTGAGAATGATCCCCATCACCTCAATGCTACTGTCACTTTCTTCACTCACTGTTGACTCCTCCTCTGAAGCGGTTGAAGATTCACCACTAGAAAACTCATCCTCGGAGGTTTCTAGATCCATGTCGCGTTGTTGACCTATCTTCATGTCGTAAAGTATTGGCCTTCCTTCTGCATCCTTCATCTGGATTATGCCTGTGTCTCAGTCCTGCTTAGCTCTCATAGCCATAAGCCAAGGCCTCCCTAGAATGATAGGATAGCCCTCCCCTTTGTGTGGCATGACAAAGATGTCCACATCTACCTCGGTGTTGAATGCCTTTATCCTAACTGCATTTATGACACCAACACATTGAACTTTTAAATTATTTGCCATTTTGGCTCGGCATGGTGCCGGCCGACTCACCTCTAAACCCAAACGGTGCATCATTTTTTCACTCATGACGTATATTTGTGCGCCACCATCGATGTAGATATTGGAGATGTGTTGCCCTTTGATGTAAGCATCCATCACTGGTAGTATGTCGTCTAGATTCCTCCCAGAGATGGCCCCAGCTATCTTTGGCTTTGGTCGCCTCGTGTTAACCATCTTTGTCCATTGTCTCCTCACCCTAGGTGCTAGGTGGAGTAACTGGGGCCAGGTGATTTTTGGGCCCTGCACAGAAACATCTTGAACCAAATCATATGGTTTAGAACATTCACCCAAAGAGAAATCTACAATGTCAATTTTACGTCGTGACTTGGACGGCTTTTTGCTAGATTCCCCTTTATTCTTCATCTTTTCTTCCTTTTGAGAAGATTCACCATGCCTAGCGCGTTTTACCCCAATGGCATCTACTCCTTTAACCTTGGTCTTATCCTCCTCCACTTTCTCCTTTCCCTTACCTTCAAGACTGATGACGCTTACTGTTTGATTGCCAACTGGTGGTGGGGGTAAGGGTGGAATGAGAGGTTGTGTTGGTGGTGGTGGTGGTTGTGGTTGAATCGGTGGTTGTAAGATTTGCATGGGTGGTGCTTGTCGTGGTGCCCTCGGTGGTGGTGGTCTTGCTCTTGGTGGTGAAACCTGGTTTTGTCTGGCTCCTCTGTTGAAATTCTGCCTCCTTGGTTGTGGACAGTAGTACATGCCATGACCATCCTCCCCACAATTGTAGCAATGGTATTCTTGGTTTTGCCTTCATTGTCCTCTCCCTTGCTCTTGGTTGCGATTGTGTGCATGCCCTTGTTGTATCAAATGGACTGAGAGATTCTCAAGTTGATTGGTGATTCGGTTGAGCAGGTCTTGCTGATCTTCAATTGGTTCTTGTGGTTGAATCCTCTGGGCGACTGTTGTAGGTGGTGCTAGAGGTGGTGGGGTCCTAACGACTTCCTCTCCATCGATATTCCTGGCTTGTAGGCGCAACTTCTTGTCTTTAAGACGGGCCACTTCAACTGCTAGCTCATACGTAGCAGGAAACCTTCCCTTCACCTTCTCTTTAAGAGTTGGCCATAACCCAGCCACAAACCGATCCTTCTTTAGGAAATCAGGTGCCCCCTCATCCTCTCTTAGCGATGCAACCCATTGCCCCCATAAATCTACAAACTTTGACTCATATGATGCGTATTCCAGCATACTGCCCTGCTTCAACTCTGTCAACAATTGCCATAGTTTCTCTGATGTTGTGCCCTCTCCAAAACGCTTGACAAAGGCTGCCCTTAATAAGTCCCACCGTTCCTTGGTTTCTTGTGCCAAGGCATTGTACCATGATCTTGCCTCCACCTTCATTAGAAGTGGGAAGATGCGCAAGCGCGAAGCATCATCATCTCTCGCAGAGATGACACATGCTATTTCCAAGTTGTCTAGAAAGTCTGCAGCATCCTCGCCCACCTTACCAGTAAAGGTTGGAAATGCTACACTTGCCATGATTACTGAGAGAGAGCTAGAAAGACACACTTCTTTTAAAAAAAAATCTTCTTTACAAGGAGGCGTGTATACCCTATTATACTAGGACATAGATTAAAACTTCAAACGGTACATTGCCTTGTACCAAAGGTAAAACAAATGGCTGATCTGATGCCAGAACCTCAAAAAACCACTCCCCACCCGGCATGGTGTCAATGACGTGCTGGTAGTGAATCTTCAAGTCCAATATTACCTTGATTGAGCGTACACGTGTTGGTATGTGTGATCTGTCTTGAGGTAGGTTGTCCTGATTCATGTGAAGCTTAGAGGTGCTTAGTCACTGTCCAAGCTTGTAGGAGAGGGTGGTGTTCTTTCCTGAAACAAACTCAGTAGATCCCTAGTTTTTCTAGTGAGAGTGTGAGCCAATGCTTCTGTTATCTGTGCTGCAGCATCAGGTGCGACTTGAAAACTGACTATGATAATTACCTTGGTGACTTGAGTTACCCAATTCTCAAAGTAGAATAGTGTTGATTCTCTATTGTGCAGAGCTCCTTCCATTTTGTTGTTGTTGGTTGGTTGTAGGTTGCGGACATGGTTTCCACCTCCTCCTTCTTCTTCTTGGCACTTGGCCTATGTATATCCACTGGGTTTGGCGCGTTGGTTGACTCTCCCACTTCAAATCGATTACCGTTACGCCTGGCACTCGAGCTTTGATGGAGATGCGGAGTTCGTCTAGTTGTGCTTGGAGCTCTTCTTCTTAGTCGTCCAGTTAGAAAATCCTTCATACTCATTCATCCATTCACAATAGTTTAGGGTTTTCAATCTTGTAAACTGAAGGGTTTCAAGAGCCCTCCTCCGTGGGGGCACCAAATGACGGGAGCAAAGCGAACCCCGAACCCCCGACGGCCTCTAAAACACCGGGGACCGAATGGCGCGCCTCGAGCCTGTCATGGTAAAGCAAACAGGGGGCACCACCTAGCTTCAGCGGCTAGGACGCAAACAACACACCACCATAACAAAGTTTTCATCCAAGAGAGATGGATGCTTGGGAGTAATGATGAAGAGGAAAGGGAATGAGATCAAGTGAGAGAGAGAGAGAGAGAGAGAGAGAGAGAGAGTGAGGGAGGGGGTGTAGCGGCTTAGTACTTAGGCACCACAAAAGGATGGCGAATCCGCACACCCTTCACACATACACAAGCTCACTCCAAACACAAGACTAGGTGGCGATTCCGCACACCTCACATGGGCAAAACATTGCAAGAAAACATACTCACAAAACCTCAAGCTTTATTTAGAGAATAAGGCAATGAAATGGGGAGCATAGGGTAGGGGAATGAGAAGGGAGAGAGTGGTAGAGCACATGGCGGATAGGTGGGAGTTGATGGCGAAGACTCGCACGAGGGTTATGGCCATCATCCTTCATTTAGTTGCCCTTCATCTTCCATAGCCAAGGGTGTAGAGGTCATGCTCAAGACAAGCATGGTGATTGCGGTGATGGTGATGGTGATGGTGATGGTGTGGGTGTGGGTGTGTGTGTGTGCACTAGGCACACAATGCATAGTGTACTCTTTGGTGATGGTGTGTGTTTTTAGTGTGATAGTGACCCCTCTTTATATAGGGGAGGAGGGGGGAGAAATTCTAGAATTTAGAAATGAAGAAATCATTATCTACATAGGCCATGTGATTGTGGGCCCCACTTGTCTAGCTGTGTGTATATGTGCCAGAACAGCAGTCTCATGAGAGAGAGACTAAGAGAGAGAGATGGGTTGATGAAAAAAAGTGAGAGGTGACATGGAGAATAAAGTAATTACAAGAGGGGAGAGAGGGGAGTGTGTTAAGAGGTGAATCTGTGTGCAGATGTGTGTGAACACAAGAAAATCAGGTAACCACTGGGTGGGGATGGGTCTGTGGGCACCTTTTTCAGTGAAACTGAGTGTGTGTGAGTGTGGGGGAGGCCATCTGACTACAAGACAAGAGAGATTTCGAATTTTAGAGAGAGGGGGGGGTATTTGGATCATGGGAGAGTGTAGGAGAGAGAAAAGGGGGGTGGGGTATACTGTTTTGGAAGTTAGCATAAGTTGCATGTGAGTTAGGGTGCATTATTGGTGAGTTAGAATGCATTATTGGTGAGAGGTGGAGTAGCTTGAGGGGAGAGAGAAAGGAGAAAGGACAAGGGGAAGAGAGAGGGGGTTGACCTTTTGAGTGGAGGAGAGGAAAAGGGACACACGGTGGGGCATCAGTGAAGAAAAAGGAGGCAAGGTGGGGATGGGCTGCCCCGCAGGCATGAGGTGGCCTATTTTACCTTTCTCATATATTTACATAATCATACTTTATTTTTTTTCTTACTTTTTCCAATGCCTTTTATCACTCCCTCCCTAAGAGGGGGTTTCCATGGGGTGGGGACGAGAGAAGAGGGGTATGGGAGCTGGCTTGTGAAAAGCCCCCATCATTAGCCCTCCCCTTTTGGCTAGAGGCATTCATGTCTCTAGCTCTGTTTCTTCTTCCGCTTAGCTATAGGATCCGATATCGAGTTGCCTTCTGAACTAGCCATTCCATTTGGCCATTGGTGAGATTTCTGGGATATTCATGAATTTGTAACATGTCTGAGTGATAACCTGTTCCTTGGAATAGTGTCGGTTGATTAAAGGGGAAGCCCATGGCTTCCAAAAATTTGTTCCAATGTCCTACTGGATCCCAAGTGAAAAATAGGATCATTGTTTGCAGTGTCCGAACAATAAAATTTGCATGCCAAATTGGATCAAATTTGTAACCACCAGTAGCGAGAGGGGAAATGAGCATCTTGGCTCCTGCAAAGATAGAACTGAAAATTATGATTCCCAAGAGTGTACCAAGAATCCACCATATATGGCCGCCTTGTTGGTGTGGTGAGCTCAAGTTGTCTTCAGAGTCCTGCTTACTGCCATGACTAGAAAAAACTGCAAGCATATCATGCTTCTTTTGGGTGTGCTCAAACATGTCAGCTTCCTTTATTGATGCTAATAGCAAGCCACCTACCTTGCGGCTTAAATACAAGCGTAATTCACTTACCTTTCTCCAAAGAGAGGATGCACTATTTGTAAAAAATTGTACCAAATTGTGAATGAGGTCTTCATTCTTGCATTCTATCAGGCTTTTGTCTATCCATGGCTCCTTTGCTCTTATCTCCATGCTGATCTTCTCTCTATATGTTATAGAAGCTAGCCATAGCCATAGGTCTGATGCATCCCATGCAAACACAATGTTGTGTTGTGGAGGAGTTTGGAACATCCTTAAAAGGTTGGCAACATATTGATCATCAAACTTACTATGAACATTCTCACATAAATTGGAGGCATTACCCATCTCCAAGTTTATAACATCTTTCAGTAGACTAGAGGCATTACCCATCTCCAAGTCTATAACACTACACAATAAAATCTTGCTCGGCTGCCAAGCCTCTGGAGAAATATCCAACTCCAAACCTTCAGTCATACTTACCTCTTTGTTATGGTCCTCTAGTGAAACTGCCTTGATGCAAGATTCCTTTAGCTTGCTACACTGTCCTGGGTCCATGCTGGTGCACAGGCTTTCGTTTTCAAAGCCCTCCCCTTTGCTTGATATGTTGTCCATCTTCTGCAAAGCCTTGCTAACAGGCTGGTTTTCCTCTTCTCTTGTATCTTTCATGACCTTTGCATTCCTCTTACTCTGACGAGGCCTAATCAACACTTTACACCTTCTTACCCTTACTGCCCAATGTTGTCGATTGATCGCTTTGGTGCCTATTTCATCCAAGGTTAAAGATGTACTCACATTTGTAACACAATTTTCTTGACTTACCTCCCCCACCTGGGTAGCATCTTTTGATTCTTTAACCTCTTGTTCCACTGCTTCAGTTCTTTGAATAGTCTTCTTACTTAATCCTTCTTCTGTTACACTCATCTTGACCTCTTCTGCAAGACCAATGATACTTGGTGTGCTTGTACCAATTGGTGGTGGGCGTAGGATGATTGTAAGTGGTGATTGTGGTGGTGGTTGCATTGGTGACTGGCGTCGAATTGGTGTGGCCAGCTGTGGTTGCACCGCTGGTGGTGTGATTTGAACAGGTGGGATTGGTTGCCTGAGTGGCGGTGGTCTTGCTCTTGGTGGAGAGATCTGATTCTGTCTCCCCCCTCTATTGAAATTCTTCCTCCTCGGGTGTGGGCAGTAGTACATTTCATGGCCATCTTCCCCATAGTTGTAACAGTGGTACTCTGGATTCTTCCTTCGTTGTCCTCTTCCTTGTTCTGGGTTCCTGCCAGGTGCATGCCCTTGCTGCACCAGATGCACAGATAAACTCTCTAGTTGGGTGGTGATACGACTCAGCAGGTCTTGCTCTTCTGATGCCTCCTGCGGTTGGACTCTATGATTGGCTGTTGCAGTCACTGGGGTTGGTTGTATCGAGCTTGTTTCCTCTGACTCGTTTACTCTTGCTTGCATGCGTAGCTTCTTGTCTTTAAGGCGGGCTACTTCGACTGCCAACTCATATGTTGCAGGAAACCTTCCCTTCACCTTCTCTCTAAGCGGCGACCATAGACTAGCAATGAAACGGTCCTTCTTTAGGAAATTAGGCGCTCCTTCACCTTCCTCCAGCGAGGCAACCCATCTCTCCCATAAGTCCACAAATTTGGACTCGTAGGTGGCATACTTCAGCAGGCCTCCCTGCTTTAATTCTATCAGTAGCTGCCATAGCCTCTCCGAGGTTGTGCCTCCACCAAACCTCTTTACAAAAGTAGCCATTAACACATCCCATGCATTCTTGGTGGTCTGGGGCAATGCATTATACCAGGACTTGGCCTCTACTTTCATCAGTAGAGGAAAAATTCTAAGTCGTGAAGCATCGTCATCTTTGTTGGAAACGATACAAGCAATGTCGAAATCATCCAAAAAGTCGGTGGTGAGATCCTCTCCCTTCTTTCCACTGAACGTGGGGAAAGAAACACTTGCCATGGTAGTGACTCAGGAAATTACAAACCTCTTTTTTCTTTTTTTTTTTTACATTACATTAACAGTGCGGCTCATAACAGCTTTTTTACAAGGGTGGGTGGATAGGTTAAAACAAGATAAAGATAGAAATATTAAAGGAATGATGGTAATCTAATATGGGAAGAATGATAGGGTTCGGGGAATTGAGGATTTCTCCTAGTACCGCCGCACCGAATAGGTGTACGATCTTCTGTTGGTAGAAGACTTTCCTATCTACATAGATATTCACATGCATATGCTGCAAGAATCTGAACGGGAATGCCGTTGGCCCGTTTTCCATCATGCACAAAGGATGAAATACTTACTTATACTCTTATCGTGCCAGTGTTGATGAGTCAGCACATCCACAAGAGGTCGTCGCCTTTCATGGGCTCTACCTTTCCTTCGTTGCTCAGTACGTACGGGCAGGGTGATGGTGACGCGTCTGACCACTCCCAGCCTCTTAGCTAACAACAATTGCAGGTAATTTCCGTAGTCGACGTGTTGCATGAATTCTACTCCATTCAGTTGCAACTCGTCCCCAGCCCACTGGGTTTCTCCCGTGGTAGAGAGCTTCTTCAGGATAAGTTGTACAGGGAGAGGAGGAAGATCCTCCACTCTCTTTCCAAAATAGCGAGAGTAGTAGCCGAACCACTCTTCTCTAGGACATGGGAATCTTCTTACCACTTCTTCTTCCGGATTGTCGAAGTGGATTGGTAGCACTCGCATGCGTCGTGCAAATCGGTAGGCGACCTTTCACCACTTAGCTTCGGATGACTTCCTCTTTGGCAAACTGGGTACAACCCGGCTTTCTGAGCTTGAAGCACTTGCTTGGCCAGATGCTCCTCCCTTCGGGGTCATGTGTTTCCAGACTGGCTTATCTTCTCCTTGCCTTTGGCGCTAGCAGCCCCTTTAGGCCACTTTGGAGTTATAACTTTGATTGTAGTTTCTTTAGGGAAAAGAGGTCTCACCGTTTGCTTCCCTTCCTTGATGTGAATGACTTATTTGCGATGAATGTCGATGTAGATGACTTCAGCCCTTTCGCTGCCTTCGTTGCTGGCACTCATTGACAGTGTGCCTTGGTTCACAACAGTGATGGCACTTCACCGACCTCCCACCTGATACTCTCAATTTATAGTTAGAACGAGCGACACGAGATGGAGAATTTACCTCTTGAATGTTGACGACACTGTAGCCTAGCAGTAGCATCTCAATGAAGGCGGCTAGTGCCTCCTTCGTCTCTTCTTCTTCCGTCCTCCAGTTAAAAAATTCCTTCAGCCATTCGTCCATGATTGATAGTGGGCGTTACTTTCAGCATTGTAAACTGAAGGGTCTTAGAAAGCCCTCCTCAGTGGGGGCACCAAATGAGAGGCGGAAGTGAAAAAAATAGACCCGGTGGCCTCTACACCAAGACTATGCACAATGGCCTCATCATGGGGAATACACAATAGGGGCACCACCTAGCAAGATATGCAGCTAGGACGCATACATATACACAATGAAGCATGCATGGAAAACCCTATCAAGATCCACGCCCAAATGTGGAATGGGGTGGTCGGAGAATAAGGTGAGAGGAGTGGTGAGTGAGTGAGAATGGGCTCGCTACGCGTGCATGTAGTAAGGAAGATAACGAGGTCAGGGATACATGCAAGTATGCTCACTTCTCATACAAAAGGTGGCGAATCCGCACACCTTAAGATGGAAGTAGCAAGATGATAGGAATATGAGAGGGAGAGAGAGTGTGTGTGTGTGGTGGCGAATCCACACACCTTAACATAAGCCGAAAAAAAATGGCAAGGAACAAGAATATACCATACTCACAATGAGATGTATCCAAAGGGACACAAAGTATGGCACCAAGATGGAGTGTGTTGATTGCTTGCAAAAGATGAATACAATAGGTAGTGTATGGCAGGAAAATGAGAAGGGAACAAGATCGTAGGAGGCATAATGGAGAGATGGGAGTTGATGGCGAGGAATATCATGAGTGTGTCCACCCTTCTTCTTCTTAAAATTGTGCCTTCAACCCTTAATTACAAGTGGTGTGGAGGTGTGGTGCTCATCTTTTGTGCATGGTGATGGTGATGATGATGGTGTTGTGATTATGTGATTAGGGTTCATGCTACAAGCATGTAGCACAAGAGTGTGTATGGATAGGTGTGTGTGTGTGTGTGTGTGTGTTCTCTCCCAAGTGAGCTCTCATGGCCTCCTTATATAGGGAAGGAGGGAAGGATTTAGCAATATTTCTATTTGAGGTGAGTGTCCCACTTTGGTGACTAGGAAAATGGGGTGCATGTGACTGTGGCTCCCATCTTGTCTCCTCATTATTTAAAATACCAGAGTCAATAGAGAGAGAAGAAGAGAGAATGTGGGTAGGATGTAGAGGATAGGAAATATTTACAATAGTCTAGCTTTGGATAGACATAAGCTTATTAGGGAGAGAAGAGAGAGGTAAGAAAATTATAAGAGAGGTTGTTGAAGGTGGATATTTGTTGATGAGGATGGATCCTCCAAAAATGGTGATAGAATTACTCTAGACTAGCCAAGACCTCATTAAAAGAGCCTTGTCTCTTGTAATCATGCTTGAAGACTTGTAGAACCATAGCCATTCTAGAAGGAAGAAAAGTGGGGATGGCCTGTGTCACCATTACACGAGAAAACTGGGGTCCACTACAAAAATCATATCTCCGTGTTCATAACTCCAAAAGTTCTAAAAAAAATTTGAGCTAAAAGTTGAGATCACGAGCTACATCTTTCATGTGGAACGCTCCTTCAAATTCGGGGTTCTTCTTTACTTAAAAAATTCAGCCAAATAATGTATTATTTGTGGCTGCAAAAGTCTTTTGGTGGTCCCCTTATAGTGGACTTCTCTATTGCCTTCAAGTGTAAGCTCCTTCATGTGTATGAAAACATGACCTAGAGTGTTGAAAAGATTGGCAATCATCTAGATGGAGGTATTATTGAAATTTGAAAGTGGGGTTGAGGTTTGAAAATGAAAACTAGTGAATAAAATATTTGGTAGAGTGGAATAATATACATACATGGTAGAGTGAATAATATTTGGTAGAGTGGAATAATATACATACATGAAAAAAAAATATTAGAAAATACTAGAATATATATATTTAATATTTTTAAGGTCAAAAGAGAGATCAACAAAGAAAGCTTACTTATTATGCTACATCGTGATTGATTAGCATAAGTATTATTTATTTAATAAAGGCTAAAACGTTTGTGAAAAAGGAAGAAAAAATCAAAAGTAACTTATATAATGGGAAATATTTTGATAAAAGGGCAAAAATATATGGGGGGGTTCCCATGCATGGAAAAGCTTTCCTCACCATCAAAGCTCTTATTACAGGAGAAAGACTGCATTTAAGAGCTCAACAATTTCTACCAATACCCTTAGTAGGATACAATCCCATACCCAGTATCGTGGTTTGTCATATCAGAAAAATGGCCTTTCTCTGCCAACTATTTGAGAAGACAAAAGAAAAAAGAAACTTGAGTTGTCATTTCTTGCTCATAGATCGCCTGAGAGTGTTTTTGTTCAGAGATTTATCAGAAAAATACTCTTTTAGAAGTTCTTCTTATATCCGACAAAAAACCTTCATAACAAAGTGCAGGATTCGCAGCTTTTCAACATATATGCTACTGTTAGTATCCGCATCCTGAAGCATAACCAGATCAAGGGGTTATAGCCATATATTTTGTCATCATTTTTGAGACATCATTCGGAGCAAGGTATTCACCATTTCCCAGCATCCTATATATTTAACCAGTTTCAGGTCTGAGTTTTATCCAAAAACAGATTTAAAATCCGCTTTAAACTATCCTAGAAAGGATCGTCTTATCACTATACCTAATGGTAGCTGGTAGGCAAAAAGCCTATCATGGCTTATATCTTTCATATAGCATGCTCTCAACTAGTCAAAATAGAAGTATAACTGAAGCAGTCAAAAAACCAAGATGTGTGAATCTAATCGAAAACAAAAAACGTTTATTTTTGTACAACAACGTTCATGGCATAGTTAGCAAGGTAAGCCATATGCCATAAGATTAGGGCTACTGCACTTCCAAAAAACCATCAGAGAAGCAGTAAGCAGCAGCATTAGAGTGTATACAAAACAGGCAATTCTGAAGGCCGTTCAGTTTATCCAGTATATATTAAAAGTAGGCAAACCTGAAGCAAGTTAAGTGTATCCTTGTAGTATTCAATATGCATTCCCTTCTTAGATCATAGGATATCATTAGTTCAGAACTCAAGAAAGATAAGCCTGAGGTATCATCTCCACAACTAATCATTATAACAAGAAGTAACAACCACCCATTCCCATCTCAGAAAAGATTACTTATCATGTCATACAAGGTGTCTATAGCTGAAAGATATAGGCAATCTCACATAAATATAGACAGTTATCCGCATGACTGGCTCTCAATCATTCAAGTAGTAGTGTCTCTAATGCAGCATAAGCTCCTAGATATGTGAGTCTAAATCAAAAAAAGCGCCTATTTCTGTCTATACAAAGGTCCCTGCATAGTTTCTAGGGTAGGACATGTGCCATATCATTTTTAGATAGACTTAGATCTACTATACTGTTAGATAAATGCCCACGCCTTCAGCATTATAGTAAGCTATACAACCACCAGTATCATCATTAGTGTCTACTTTTACGCAAAAAAGTATGCAAATTGAGAAAAGTTTAGTGCAACCGTTTCCTATCTAGCATTTGCTATGCATAGCACAGATCGTCAGAATATTTGTAAGCAGTATAACACTCCTATAGCCACTTTAGCGTATATTTTTTAAGCAAACAGGTAGGCAAAGTAAGTGTATCCATTCTTTATGTAGCTTTAAATATCCATTCCATTCTCACAATATACGATCTCATGAGTACAAAAAAAAACAACCATCGTAATTGTCTCTGTACCTCAGAGGTCTCGACAAAGCTTCCAGTAGCCATGCTTGTGGCGAAGATTATCACTCAAGTCCAATATGATAGCTATGTGTGTATATCTTAGAATAGATAGCAATAATACTGGAAGGAAACTAAGTGAGCGACAGGGATAGCATTAGTATTCTGTTACCAGTTCCCTGATAGAGTACTACAAGCCTTTATTACCAGTTCCAGTTATTGCCAAGCAGTTCCAGAGAGAGTGCTACTTCTTTAAATGCTCAAAGACAGGCAAATAAACATGTCTAATTAAAATTCTTCATACCTCAGAGGACCCGACAAAGCAACCAGTTTCCATCTTTGTATTAGAACTTGATACTACTACCCACAATATGGGTTATAGATAGGTGATATAATCACTAAATAACAGAAGGTAAACACAAGTGATGCTGCAAGGAAACTAAGTGAGCATAAGAAAGCTCACCTTTTTATAGTGCTAGGTCTTCAATACCATGTTCCAGAGAGCCAGCAGCCTCGTACAGCCCTTCTTCATGGAGACCATACTGGCCTTTCGCCTTCTATTCAGGCTCATTGACGTCATATACGGACTCAGTGGCCCAAGCGTATACAACTGCCCATGAAGCGTACGTTTCCCCATCACTTTCTGTATGTTGACGTCAAATAGTTCCTCCCAACTGCGCAGACTCAGCACTAACCCTCCTCTTTCCCAAGCTTCGCCCACTCACTTGGCGCTCGGATCCGTGCAGGGTGTTTATGGCTTAGTGTAATGGTCGCAGTTTATTTGTGGAAATTCGTTACCCCACTGGGTATTAGAAGTCCCTTTTCAAGTGTCCTACCCCACTAGACATTATATGTCCCTTTTTTTATAAAAAAACACACACTCTATGTGTCATAAGTGACTATAGCCATGCTACTCATTAGGTCTAAGTCAGGTTATGAAGAGAAAGTAATGCCTATGTGGGAAAAGTTTATAGCAAAAATTCTTATCCAAGTTTTCCTATGTGAAGGTTTTTCTTTCATCAAAAGTATAGCCATATAGCTGTAAGAGGTAGTGTAATATTATGAAACAACAACAGAGAGAGAAAGAGACAGAGAGAGAGAGAGAGAGAGAAAATTGACCATAAGGCCTCACACACATACAAATAAAACACACACACAAACACACATATAGAGACACAAAGAGATGAAAATGAATTGAATTTGAAGGGTACTTACACACATACAGGCATGCGTACTACACAACCACACACAAACAAAGAGAGAGAGAGAGAGAGAGAGAGAGAGAGAGAGAAGAAAAAGACAAAAGAGTAAAAAAAAAATTGGGGAGAGAGAGAAAGAGAGAGATGACAATGAAATGAAATGTTATGGTAATGTGAACATATACAGAATAAAAGGAGAGAGAGAGAGATATATATATAGATTGATTTATTGTCCACGGAGGTCAGATATGACCTATGGGACCGCACAAAAAAGCATTACAACAGATTCTGCAAAAATGTGGGGGGTTGCGGGATACATCTCAGTTAAGGACTGAGGGTCCATAAAAAGAGGAGGGGAGGGGGGGAAGATAGGATGAACAAAAACCTATGAGGAGAGAGGTGAGGGGGAAGCCGGTTTGGGAATTCGGAACTCTTCAACAATGGCTTTATCTCCGCAATAGACTGCCCATTTCCTTGCTGCACGTGCTTCTCACATTTTTTGGAGTTCTGCCTTCTTTTTCTTCAGTTGAGCGGGTGTGAGATCTTCCGAGAACCATATTTTGGTATCCTTAAGAAGCGTTGACTGTTCAAGGAGTTTGATTTGGTTCGCCTTGGTTTTGGAGGTGAGGATGGCATGATTGGTATGATGCTCATGTGCAAGAGAACTGATTGATGTTGGATCCCATTATACCATGCGGATTACAGACTAGATGCGTGTAAAGGACTCGTAAAACTTGAGGTCACCTTTCCCTTTCCAATTGCTTGGAAGACCGCCAATGCGAACATTGAGGGCGATAACCTCTTGTCGTTTTTGTTCGCGTAGCGTGGATACCACCCGATCTTCGACTTTGCGAGAGATGATCTCTTGTACTTGGTTTTTGACCTCCTTTGTGAGGATGACCTCTACTTTTTCCTTTGCCTTTGTAGAATTGATTTCCATTTGTATCAGTTCCTCTTTGTAGTTTTCCACTGTGGCTAGACGAGTCTCGATGGCTGCAAGCCTCTGTGTCAGCTCAGCATTCTCCTTGCGGAGTATGTCGACTTTGGTTTTGAAGGCAGGTGATATTGTCCCCCTTAGGAGGTGTGGCCACGACACCGGCAAAACTGAGCTTCCCGCGGGATACGGCCTGAGTAGCCATGAAATGTATGCTTGTAGAAAACACCCTTCTCAGGGTCGTATCACAAACGCCAAAGTTGCCAATGGCTATTGCAGGCAAGATTCCAGAGGTTTTCATGCAAGTCTGCAAGTTGTTTTTGTTGTGCAGGTTGGTAGAGCGTTGTTGGAGTCATCCCCACTGTCGTTGGTGTCATTCTTTGTCTTGCAGGTTGTCGTAGCATTGACGAGTTGTCGCGGCAGGTCACAGGGATGCCACAGGTTGGAGATTAGCTTCGGGGGCCGGGGTTGTTCGCTGTCGTGCAGGTCCATGCAGCACCAACGAGTTGTCGCAGTAGGTCATAGGGACGCCACAGGTCACATAGGTCATGCAAGTTGCGCATTAGCTTGTGGGGGCGGGGCTATGGCTCTACACCTTCCCATAAGGCAGCCCCTCACCCAAGGGGAGGCTAGGGAAGAGAGAACGGCGGCGACCTGTGTGCACTAGGATTAGGTTAGGCTACATTACGAGAGAGAGAGAGAGAGAGAGAGAGAGAGAGAGAGAGAGAGAGAGAGAGAGAGAGAGAGAGAGAGAGAGAGATAAACACAAAATTGACCATAAGGCCTCATACACATAGAAATAAAACCATGAACACAAACACACATAAGAGAGACAGAGAGATGAAAATGAACTGAGAGCAGACTTTATAAGAGCACTTAGGGTGTTTGAGTCCTCCCACAATTCCATCCAAAGATGTGGATTTTAATATCATAGACAAGGTTTCCAAAGATCTCGGGCTTCATGTAAATGCCTAGAGCAATTCGAGTAGACCTTAGAAATTCTTGCGTGCTCTCGAAAATCAAGGCATGATACTCAAAAGGCAATCCTAAGAGAGCATGATACTGAACGAAGAGGCCTTGAACTCAATATTCTTATCAAGAGGATACTCGAATATCCAAGATAGCAATACCATCTACTACAAATGAGGGGAGTAATTCAAGAAACCCAAGATGGGATTTTTGTCTTTACCCTAAATAAGAAAGAGGCGTCTAGCGTCCTATGCATGGAAGTATTGAAAGATCTATCTAATGATAGGGCTCCAAATCCAGCTATGCTATTCAAGTGACAATTAACATAACATGTTTGTCACTCATATGAATAGTTTCAAAAGATCCCAAGGATGTAAGTGCCATGAAGCTAGCATTTATTATATTATTCATAAAGAACTCTAACAAGTTTTGTAGTGAGGGCATGATACTCAAGAGGTCATTTAAATCATCAACATCTTATTCTTAACAATAAGATGAAACACCTGGTTGTTCTTTACATCATGCCATGTTTGATAATTGTGCGAGGAGACGATGTTAGCATCATAGAAATAAAAGCACTTCTATTTTATGAGTCTTGAACTCAACCTATTATTCTTTAAAAAATTGATTGTGGAACATGTCCAAAAGGGACAAGGACTGGTGTGTTTTTCATATGATGCGAAGGTGACCACCAAAAGGTGACCACATGGATAGAAAATCACATAAAACCAAGACAGATTTCAACAAGGGTAAGATAGAGAGAATAACAAGTGTGATTGAAAAATCCAGTGTTGCTTTCAAACCCTACAAATTATTTAGATATATATATGTGTGTGTGTGTGTGTGTGTGTGTGTGTGTGTGTGTGTGTCATTAAATATCTAATATCTAACCAACCCAAATGATTGTCTCATATTAAATTGATCATTTAATGTGGGATAATAAACGGGAACAAGGGTTACAATAGACACGTGCTTATGGATCTATCTCAACACGGGGCCAATGGTAAAGGGGCCTAAATGAGAGATGGTCCATCAAAGAGCAAGGTTAACTGATGGAGCTTAAAAGACCTTAGGGTTAGCTTCATTAAAGACCTCCAATGGTTAGTGTTATAAGTCCTTTGACAGGGCTGAGCTTGAGGTGGGAACTCGATCTGAACTTGTCTTTGACCTTAAGCAAGCTAGGGTTGTGCTTGAGGTGGGAATCCGACCTAAACTTGCCTTTGACCTTAGGCAAGCTAGGGCTGAGCTTGAGGTGGGAACTCCACTTAAGGCTCTTTTCATGCTTGATGACTAAGGTACTTGAGGTACTTGCCATACTTAATGAGGAAGTTGCTTGAGAAGCTTCCTATGCATGGGGGGTAAGATGCTTGAGTCAAAAAGAGACCCTACACACTTAATGAGTAAGTTGCTTGAGAAGCTTCCTATGCATGGGGGGTAAGATGCTTGAGTCAAAAAGAGAACCTACACACTTAATGTGAAAGTTTCTTGAGAAGCTTCCTATGCATAAAAGTCCCAAAGTTAGGGGAATCTTTCACCTAACCTTCCACTCACTCAAGGGGCACCCCTTTTCTAAAAGGGCACATGGGACACATGTCAGACTCTCACTAAGCTTAACCACATGGTGTGCTTGAATGCTATTGGTTGGGCTAAAGAGGGGTCTAATGAGCTTCTACTTCCATCTAACAAATATCTGATATTTTCAAGCTCTCTCTCTCTCTCTCTAAGGGGTAAGGAGGACACTTATCAAAAGACTACCCATGTATTTGACTGCATGCTGCATATGATTGGCTAGGGGGAGAGGGGTCCAATGAGCTTGCAACATGTAGAAAAGTCACCACTCACCCAAAGCAATGAGGGGGGATGCTAGGGAGATATACTCCACACACACACTCATTTTCAAGGGCATTATCACTTGGTGAAAGTTGAGGAACACCATCTCCTTCTCCAAGATTGTGAGAAGTGAGAGCCTATATCAACACACTTGGCTATGGAATGCAAATCCAACCAAGAGCCATGCTTCAATGCTTAAGCTTGTCATCTTCGTCATCTCCATTACTATGCTATTATGTATGCTAGCAAGAAGAGTAATGATAAGTGAGGAACTATTTCTTTCTCCTATGGAATGTTTCTTCTTCCTCTTCCCTATCCTCATTCCCAGCTAGCTCTCTCCACCTTTGAAGGTGTTTGAGGCCTTCGGACTGAGGCTTGGGATAGTTAATGCTTTCTACAAGTTTATGTTATGCTTATGATGCATGAAACTTTCCATCTTCCTTGCATCATGTAGGTTACAAGTCACACAAAGATTGTATTGTACCAAGTCTCTCTTGATGGGAGAAACTATAATACAAATGCCTATTGGAGGGGGGACTGGCTCCATATAAATCCGGTCCTCAAGTATTGTCATGTTCTCTAAACTCTCTCTCTTGCAAAAGTATTGTTCATGCCAAGTTAACTAAGTACCATGTTTATGTTGCTACCATCAATTAAGTTCACCCGCTATGCTCACAAAGTAATCTCACAAAAGTGCTTCACCTAATTTCCTAATTCCACTACTCTCAAAGTTCATAGGCCATTTCCATTACATTGGTATCAGAGCATTTGGTTTCTCTTTTCTTGCTTAAGAAGAGAGGTCCTTAAGTAGCCTATTAATGGTTGATTTTGTTAATTATATTAGGGTAAGTGGGACTGGGATCTATTATTGGTTTTGTTGAGCCCACTATGTGGGATATGGTGCACACCTTAGGAGCTTTGGACTTAATAATGGAGTCTTTTTAGACTTGCCTACGGCTTTACCATTATTGAGCCATAAGAAGTCTGAAAGGAGCTATCCCTCGGCAACTTCGCTATGTTAGACTCACTCCACTACTCTCTATAATTAACCAATTCGAGCCGTGGGTGTAGATACTTAAGTGCCTATTTTCAAAGGCTAAGAGGAGTAGCAACTAAGGTTTTAAATTGCCAAATCATACACTAAGTAAACATATAAGTTAATTAACATGACTGACAATAACCAAGAGAGTAGAATGAACATTAATAACTTTAATTTTGCACATGAAGGTGCGAATGATGCTGCCCCCATGTTTGTTAATTATCTTGTCACTAGGTTGCAACAAGCTATGGGCAACCCCACTTTGCAAGCCAAAGTTACTCAACAACTTCGTGCTTATGGGATTTCCTTTCCTCTCCAAGAGGAGAGAGAGCTTACGAGGCCTCTTGAAGAGACCCCCAAAAGAAGACTCTCTCCCATACGAGAGGAGGAATCTAAAGATCAAGAAAGCAATGAATCTCTAAATTCCTCCAAAGATGTGGCTCCACGAAGAAGGCGGACTAAAAGATCGCCAACTCCTCCCAAGAGGAAATGGTTAACCCATAGTCCTTCTCCTCGTCACTCCAAAAGGGAAGAGAGGAGACCAAGGAAGAAAAGGGCAAGAAATAGTTCACCCTCTTCTCCTTCTTCTTCACCTTCCTCCTCTACTGATGAAAGCTATGGCTATTCTCCTAGAGAATATAAGAGGGGAGGACATCGAAAATCTTACCTTGCATGGCGAAGGTCACAAAAGCTCAAGAAGTTCAAAGAGGGAGGAAAGAGTATCTCTTTTCTCACCTATGATGGCACCTTTGGTGCTACCGACAAAGTATTGGCCTTCATCCAACAATTTGATGTGGCCTTTTGGAAACGAGCGCTTCACGGAGTCCTCCAAGCTACGCCATGTAGCTATGCACTTCCAAAAATCGGCTCGTCAATTGTGGGCTAGCCTTCGTGGCAATGGCAAAGCCCCAAAGACATGGAAAACTCTACGAGTTTCCATCATGAAGAAATTCCTTGCAAGTGATACAAAGGACAAAGTGCTCACCGAATGGCGGAGTTTAAGGCTTGTCTCTCATGAGTCTATCCACAAATATGTGGACAAGTTTTGGGATTTACATCTCAAGGCTACTGTCTTTCAAAAGATAGACTTTGTTAAACAAAACAACAATTTTGTGCGGGATTACTTGAAGAGATGGCCGAGTATGTCAACTCTCAACGGCCTGACTTTATCAGTAAGGTAATCCACCATACCATGGTTGCTTCACGCATCAATTTCCAACAAGGGGTTAGACGGGGTGTCAAACCCATGGAAAATAAAGACAAAAGTGATGCAAAGGAAAAAACTAATGCCCAAAATTTTTCCCACGGCCATCCAACAACAACAACAACAACAACAATCGGTCCAAGGAGAAAGGAGTTTACAAAGGTAAAAATAAACTCTCTCCTAAAGAGCTTGAAACTTTTTGCAAGGATCACAAATGTTTTAAGTGTGGGGAGCAAGGACATGGCTATCGTTCTTGCCCCAAAAGAAATGCTTGCAATGAGACTCCTAGAGCTTCAACTATCGAAGCTCCAAAAGAGGATACTCATTGCAAAGGATCGCCTTTCTCCTATGCTTGGGGAAAGGTAAGGGAGCATGATGCCTTCATCTTGTTTGACCCTGGTTCTACTCTCAACTTCATATCAATGGAGTTGGCCACCAAGTTGGGCATTCAAGCTTTTGAGATGGGAGATGTTGTAACTGCCGATGCCGCTTTCAAGGGACAGCGAGCCTCCGTTACTCCCTTGATTGGGATGTTGAGGCTTCATGTCCAAAGCTATGTCAACAAAGAAGACTTCTTTATCTCTCCTCTCCAACATGAGGATGCTATCCTAGGGGTACCATGGTTCAACCGCATGGCTGCCAGCATGAAGGTCCCTAAAAGGAGAATCTACTTCACCTATAGGGGAAAGAATATGTATATAGATGCTAATGAGTCTGGTCATACTATACCACTTGTAAATCCTCTCGCCCTTGATAAATCAATGAAAAGCTTAGTTTCTGCATATATGATTTTTGTCAAAGAATCCCTAAAAGGTCCTAATGTTTCATCAAAGGTGAATGGTAGGAATCAAGAAGAGTTAGACTTGTGTAACTTTCTAAAAGGATTCCAAGATGTGTTCATCAATGATATCCCTATGGACTTACCTCCAAAACGAGGGGATGATGACCATCGAATTGAGCTCCTATCAGGAAGCTCACCACCTAACAAACCTCCCTATCGAGTTTCACAAGCTCAACAAGAGGAGATCATGAGGCAAGTACAAGAATTGGTAGACAAAGGAATGGTGAGGCCTAGCTCCTCTCCCTTTTGCTCTTTAGTCCTTTTAGTGCAAAAGAAAGATGGTACATACCACATGTGTGTGGACTATCGCGCACTAAACCATATCACTATCAAAAATAAATTTCCCGTACCTCGGGTAGAAGATCTGTTTGATCCCTAATTCACCATGGGAGAGTATATCCATGGATTTTATCTTTGGATTACCCAAATATATCCATGGGAATACGAGAATATGGACAATACTCGATAGGTTTAGCAAGCAAGCACACTTTATCCCTGTTAAGAAGACTATTAAGGCACACCAAATGGCAACTCTCTTCATATCACAAATTTTCAAACACCATGGATTGCCAACATCCATATAGAGATCCTAGAATGACCAATAATTTTTGGAAAGGTCTCTTCAAAAATCTAGGTACAAGATAATTGAATTTCTCTTCGGCCTATCACCCACAAACGGATGGCCAAAGTGAGATAGCCAATCTTACGATTCTTGATCTACTTAAGACATATGTTATAGAAGTAGATCAACACTCACAATGGTAAAAGTACTTACCTCTTGTAGAGTATGCATATAATAATACTATCCATACTTCTATGAGAAAAGCACCTTTTGAAATCATAGAGGGAAGACCAAAAAGTCCCTTGCTACTTAAAGTACATGGGAAGATCTTCGTTGCCGATGAGTATAGCCATGACGTGCAAGCATCTTTCAAAAGATTAAGGAGTCTATATTCATCTCCCAACTAAGGCAAAAAGGTGTGCTGACAAGCACACAAGGGCCTTAACATTCAAAGAAACTGATTGGGTCTTACTTAAGTTTCCTAAGGCTCGATTGAGGCAAACGGCGGGCAAAAATCCTACAGGCCATCAAAAGTATTATGCTAAACTAGCAAAAAGATACTATGGTCCTTTTCAAATTTTGAAGCCAATCAATGAGGTGGCTTATCAACTCAAGTTGCCTAACCATTGGCTCATACACAATGCTTTTCATGTGAGCCTACTCAAGCCCTACAAAGGAGAGCCTCCAAATGGACCAATATTGAAGACCCTCTTGAAATCGAAGATCAAGAAGAGGTACTACAACCCAAAGCTATCCTTCAGCATGAAGACAAGTTACTACGACATGGTAAGATTATGTGACGATATCTTATAAAGTTCAGAAATTATCCTTTTGAAGATACTAGATGGATGCAAGGAATCCATCTTAAGGTTAGTATGAACCTTGTCACTGCTTACAATGCTACATTAGAGTAAGCAAATGTACAGGTTTCTTTTAATGATCAATGTTATGTCTTATAAGACTAGTTCTCTCTTTATTGTGCACAAATTTAAGTAGCATTCATACTAAGAATCATGTTTGGGATGATGCCGTCTCTAAAACACCATGTAGAATTTGTCACTCTCCTTGGGAAAATGAAATGGACTAAAGAGCAGACATGCTTGCGGCTACTATATCTCCGAAGCACCATATAGATTAGTCATCCATAGTGGAATGATGTCGTAGGGTAAAAAGGGATCCTCTACCATGTTGGGGGTCCCATCATTGCAGTAGCTCCAATGACCAACAAAATTATCAATCCGGAGGGATGAGCTACCCGGCTAGGGCATGGAAACGCTCACACAGTTAATGAGCTAATCGTGGCAACACAAATGGTTAACTCTACAAGGTGAGCTTCTCGGCCTATGGAGGAGCTAAGCTGCAATGAAGAGCAATCTCCATATCCACTTCTCTTCACCTCTAATCAACCCAACCACACACACTACGGTTGCAAGACGCACACAACACTAATCCTATCATGTAACACACTAATCGCAAAGCACACACACATAGATCTATCGAGCACCACACTCCAATCAAACCTACATGCACACACAAGAAAAAGAGGGAAATCACACAAGATTAGAGAGGGATTAACGACTAAATAGTTAAGATCTAGTTAATCTAAGCATCATAGGCAATCATAAGAGGTAAGAGAGAGGCATAGTGAGAGAGAATGAATCATTGATTAGTGTTAATCAAGTCTCATGAGCAAGGAGAAGCTCAAGGAATCCATAGCCACACACCTCAAGAGCTCTCACCAAAGAGTGCTCTCAACCAATGACTTGAGAACCCTAATTTCATTTACACACTGCCTTATGTACCTAGGCTAAAAATATGCAATGTCCGACCGCCCAAGGCCTTTAGGGCTCACCACTTACTATATCTGCAACCTAGGCACAACAACTGACTTATTCTTTACAACTTGGAGCTTCCATTGAGCCTGTAACACATTACAATATTACAATGGCTTGAAATAAATCAGGAATTTACAATACGTGACCATTTTGGAAAAATGTAGAAAATGTGTAACTCCAATCTTTACTGCTTCTTTGCATTCATCCTCGATGTGCATTCGTACGTCTTCGATCTTTAGAAGCTTCTGTTAACTGACGTTGACTCAGTTAACAATCCCTCCTTCCTAGTTTAGTGTTGAAAAGTGTCCGTGGAGGCAAGGGAAGGTTTTCATTGGTTGTTGATGGGCTGATTGTCTTCATTTGTTGTTGAATTTGTTGATGAGGTTCAATCTGGTGCAGCATCTTCATTGGTCCAAATATGTCTGATGTGAGAGATGATGTTGCATTTTTCTGTTGTAATAGCATAATGATGAGACCAATGTTTATTTATGAAAAGTATGTACAAGGGAATTAGAATGATGAGGTTCTAAATTAGGGTCTAATACCTGGATGACCAAAGGAAAAAACCCAGTTTGGGAAAAAGTGCCTTTGGGATACGCACATTATTGGAGTACTTATTAGCATGGGAAATATTAATAAAGTACAAGAGGGATTATTCACTGATAGATATGGAATTAAAATATGTGATATTCGTGGAAGTGTATTGGACCGACGTCAATTTGCCAAGGTCAACCCCAAGCGATGGGAAGCGTTAGGCAGCAACCAAGCCTCTTATTTGCTCGGTGCTGACTCCACTATTGCATGAAATGATTTTAACCCCAAGGTCAATACCAAGTGATACGAAATGTTGGGCAGTCCCCAAGCATCCTAATCGCTCTGTATTGACTCAATTGTCGTATGTAATGACTTTAAGAGCAAGGTCAACACCAAGCAATAGGGAACGTTGGGCAGTCCCCAAGCTTTATATTCGCCCAGTAGTGACTCAATTGTATTTTTGTAATCACATCACCATGGCCTTCTTCGTCGGTTACACCAAGGTCAGCACCAAGCGATAGGAGGTGCTAGGCAATCCCCACCTACTATTTGCCCAGTATTGACTTCATTGAATTTTGCCTTTCTGTTGTTGGTTATCATGCCCCAAGGTTTTTGTCATCACCTGTAATGGATTTAACATCAAGGTCAACACCAAGCGATGGGGAGCGTTGGGCAGTCCCCAAGCTTTATAGTTGCTCAGTATTGACTCCACTGCATGACTTGTCGGTGATCATGACATTGGTTTGCTGCCTATTGTAGTCCACTCAAGGTGCATAGGTGGAAGCCAAAAGAGTGTCTAATGCATATGTCCAATGATGGGACATCCTATTTATGCATACACAAAAATGCATGGAAAACAATATGTTGTGCAAGAAGGATTTGAGGGGTTCTTCAGAAAGATGGTGTAGCTATAAAAGCATATGACATGGCTTTGCAAGTTGGTACCCCTTTCAGAATGGTTTTTGTTGACGAGGGTATGTGCTCTCATCTTATTGTGTACTGTGCGTGAGTGTTGAACTTTACAACACTTCACCAATTGCAAGTTAATAGACTTCGACTCTTATGCTCATCTCATCCAGTATGAGTGACATGACTTTAGATATGCTCAACTCTTTCAGCTTGAGCGTAAGCCTAATAACTACGACTCTTAGCACAAAGTTTAATATGACTTGAAGCTTTGCTCATTTTATGGTTCAGCAGCTAGTCGACTCTGACTATGCCAAAGAGTGTTTTTTGCACCTTGGCGACTTGACTTTTTACATTCTTGTGCTTACTACAAACATTTCTTCGGGTAAAAGTAAGCTTGAATCCTCAAAAAGAGGATTAGTGAAGGACCAAGTTGGCATTGAAGGTTTCTTTTGCCATACCTGTTTTATCATCTTTGAATCTACATTCACGTTGGTTGGGTTGTCCTTCTTTGACTGTGAAGACTCCATTATCTGTTTGATTCTCCAATTAGGCATGTTGTAAGAAGTCTTTGATGTTGTTGTAGGCCTCTGTTGATCGTTGAGATTTGATTTTTGACTAAGAGCATTGGAAGACTTAGGAATCCAAATCTCTTGAGGACCTTTGTATCTCCATTGTTGACTTTGCTTAGCTGTAGGTCTTGTTGAGTTCTTGAGATCTTCATGCAGGTTTGGTGTAGTTACAGATGGCTTGTGGCTGACTGGTAGCCAAATCTTTGAATACCCTGTGTAAAATCCTTGTCCAAGAGGAAGATTTTTTGAGATCCATCTTTGTTATGTATCCTCTTGAAACATGTGATTGACTTTAGCATCTAATGTCATTCTATTGTAGACTTGCTTCTTAGGTACCCTAGGATATTGTCGAGGTTGATACCTTGTGGGCCTTCTTTCGTGGGAGGGACTTGAAGTCACTTCATATGCTCTAACCTATGGTTTTGGCACCCATATCTGTCTGTTACCTCTATAGTACTCCTGTTCTTTTAAGCTCCATTGTGATGCTATCCATCCCATGTGTTTGTCCTCCTATGTTAATTTCATATCTTTACTCCAACCCGGATCATTGACTTTGACTAAACTACTCGGAACAAACACTTGCTTGACTTTCCTTTGCTTTCTTGAGTACTTTGGCTGAAATATCTTTGCTTTTCTGGGTGTCTCCTTAGAGGTTTCAGTTGGTTCAGCAATTGACTTGATGTTTTGAAACCCTGACTTGCTTGAAGAAGTTGATCCATGAGGGTTCTTTGATGTAGAGGCATATGATGCCACACCTTCTTTGCTAATCGTTGGAAGGTCCACTTTAGCTTTACCTTTTTCTGTAAGATTTGTCTTTGATTCTTGTCTTAGTGGCATTCTCTGCTCAATATCTTCCGTGGTTGCTCTTTTCTCTGTTTGATATGCACTTGCTATTGCCTGGTTTTCTTTAAGCTCTTCTAAAGTTCTGTTTGATGGAGATGAATCATCTTCAATAAGATCTGCTTTGATATAAGTCTTCATTTTAACTATGTTTGAGGACTTTGTGCTTTATCGTCCGTGGGTGTCCAATCTTGGTCTTCATTCTTGGTTGTCTTTGATGACTCCGTCATGTTTGAATTCTGTATCTCTGACATCTTTTGAGCCATTGGCATTCCCATTATGACGTTGTCTGGCATATCTTTTGCTATGATCACATAGAATTGAGCTATGATGATTTGTGAGCTTACTTCAATGGTGGTGGAGATGATTCCCCAGCATTCTGCTTGTTTGTTTCCTGATATGCTCACAAATTTAGGAGCATCTCGTAGCTGTGGTTGGCCACATCTTTTCCAAGCGCGAAAAAACATGAGGTTCTTGTCTAGCTGAAAATCTAGCTTTACTTCTCTTGACAGCTTTTCTTCGTTTTCACCAACAACTTTGCACTTGATCGTCTTAGGATTTGTGTCTGAATTGATTGCTTTTGCTGTGGTAAAGTCCTTTGGTTGAACTTTATCTGCATTGGCTTTGTCTTGATCACCTGCTTCTGTTAATGTCAACCGTATGATTGTTGATATTGCACTTTTTTGCAATTGTTGAGCATTGTCCTCCTGCATCTGGGTAACTCTTGATCTTAATAGATCCACTATACTATCTGACAGAATTTGTCTCTTTGGAGGAGATTTTGGTGGTGACCTTTGTGTAGCTTTTTGGACTTTAGCTCCCATTGACTTTGACTTTTCTGTCACCTGTTCTGGCAGCTTAAGGCTTTGTATCATCTTCAGATAGTCTTTGACTTCAGTAGGGCCATCCGTGTGGGTTTGTACAATATCATGACCTTGCTGATATTCATTACCATGTGCATCTTGATATGCATATGTGAGCTTGGTCAGATGTAACTGTTTGACACTATTGGATTTGTCAATTTTTTACTTTGATTTGTGGAGATTAGCTGAAACTTCTGTCCTTGATGATCTTCATATAAGCATTTTTCTGCAGATTCTGATGGAATTTGGATCAATTGGAAACTTCCGACAACCATATGATCTTTCAATGGTTTTTGCTTTGAAGGGGTCTGTTAGCTAGAGTCTCTAGGGCTTCGAACTGCTGTAGCATTTCCTAGTACATAAGTTGAGCTTGATGGATTTACAACTCCCCCCTTCCTAGGGTGATCACTATAGCCTGCTTCATTGTAAGAGTTCAAAATTGTTTGGCTCTGGTTTAGTATCACCTTTTGGGACTGTGAAGGTACACTTTGGGTAGCACTGTTGACGTTTGGCATCCGTAAACCTTCTACATAGTTTCCTATGTATCTCCTTGAAACATGACAAATTATTCCCCAAGTTAAGCTGTAGATGGCATCATCTTTGCCCTAATATTGTCTATCCCATGAGTCTCCTATGATATGAGCTTCTGTGGTTTTAGGACCCAAGGCATCATAGATGCTAGACTCCTGTCTATATCTACGAGTGTTTTGGTCAAAGTATATGCTCGTTTGGTCACAACATCGAAGCTTGATTTTTGATGGAGGAGAGTTTTGGCTCTGAACTGTTTTCTGGGTTCACTCGGGTAATATCCTTTAGCTCTAGAGACGATGGGCTATAATAGATTCTCTCCTCTGAAATGAACCATCCTTTTTTATATATCACTCGATGCATTTCTATGCGCTGGTATGTGGGTCATTCAAACACTAGTTGATCCTTTTTGTACAGTTTCCTTTTTGGTCTACATAGTATGCATATGAATGATGTCTACCATACAAAGCTAACATCATTTTGTTTGATGTGTCCCTTAGACTTGTGAATGGTTGCACACTGGTGGTAGTGGATGCAGAATCATTTGCAAATTTAACAATCTTTTCAACCTTTGATGATATCTCGACACCTTTACTAGATTCATGCAAGAATTTTTGTTCAAAGAATCAATTTTAAACTTTTCAAGTGCCTGTGCATCCTTATGCTGATTTTGAATTGGCAGTGCTTTTACTGGTGCTTCTAATGGTAATGCAGAATCATCCGATTGCATTAAAAGTGACGAGTTAAATGCACTTACATCGAGATTCGCGTTTCCAATTTTCTTTGTACCTTGCTTGTTGGTTGATGTATCCCTGTTGTCTGGATTTCTTGGACAATCTTCAGAAAGTGTCCACAATCTGAGCAATATGCCATGACTGGTGGTATTTCAATTGGTTCTGTCATGTCAAGCTCTTGCAGAGAAGTTTCTGTTTCTATGCTTGCCAAATTGTCGGCATCTTCTTTTAAAACACTAAGCATCAAGCTGTAGATTGCTCCATCTTGACCTTTGTACTGTCTTTGGCTTGGTTCTCCAATTAGATTTGCTTCTATTGGTTGATCCGTTGGATCTTGCAATTCTGGTTCTCGACTGTAGCTATGACCAGTGTAATCCATGTACAATGACCCTGATTGCATATGCACCAAATGAATGCTTTGCGGACCTTGCAGATTTCTGGATAACCACTTGGGTCAACTTTTTGCACTTCTATCTGCACTTCATCTTTAAGCTTGCAATACCTGGATCCACTGAAGTCTGTGAACATCTGGGAGTTCTTTGAGTCTGGCTTTACTCTGATCAACAGGATCTTGGCTCCTGTGCTGCTTTTACTACTCATCAAGTATCTACGACCTTCTGAATCTGCATATAAGACTTTATCTCCATTGTAGCCATATAGCTGTAAAATTTGGTCAGTTGCAGTTGCACTTGTGTTGCCAGTGCTATTGGCTTGTCCTGCTGTACTTGAACTCTCGGATCGATTTGAGTCCATGTTGACTGGTTTGTAAAACCTGTCTCCTATCAGATTTTGGTATTGATTAGCAGAATTTTTGTTGCTCGATTTTGATTAAACTGCTTTAACCAAAGCACTTTTGCATTTGACTGCTCTTCAGACTTGCAAGAGTTGATTAACTCTAGCTTGACAGTTTCAAAATTAATTGCAACCTTTTGAAACGATGAAAAACTGGGTCTTGATCAGATTAATCTGCAATCCACCATGATTGGTCGATTTTCCGCTTGATTTTGACAAATTTTAAAAATTTGTCTGCTCCTCACGGCTTTGAGTCGATCTTTTTCATCTTTTTTCGGCTATTCGGATTCGCTTCGGCACAGTTTGCTACTCTTTTTGCAGTGTACGTGGTACACTTTCTAGCTTTGCTTTTTCAACTTGTTCGCTTTTGTGTGGTTTGCCCGATGTATGACTTTTTTCAGTGGTGCTATTTCTACTTTTCGGCCTCGTTCTGGCTTTTTCTTACTCTTTCTGATTTTTTTATTTTTTTTCTGGCTATTTCTGCGCTTATGACCAATCTCTTTTTATTTTTTCTAATTATTTTTTAAATTCTGAAATTCTAGTTTTTTTACTCTTTTTATGAATTTTACGATTTTTTTGAAAGTTTTTTTTTTAGGATCTTTTTTGGTAATTTTCTTTTTTTGTAAATTTTTATGGAATTTATGATGGTTTGATTAAAAATTTTGATTTATTTTGTTTTTTCGAATAATTTTGGACTTTTTTGTGCATTTTTTGTGACCTTTTTGAGTTTTTATGATTTTTAGTGAATTATCTTTGTATTTTTTTTTTTATGAATTTTTAGATCACTTATCTTTCTTTTAATGAATTTTTTGTGAGGTTTTTTATTTCTTCTGTGAATTTTCTTTTTTTGTGATTATTTAAACTCTTTTTTAAATTTTTGTGAGTTTTTTATGTTTTTTTATTTTTTTGGTAATTTTTTATCCTTTTCACTGATTTTTATGAAATTTTTTTCTTTTTTATATTTTTTTATTTTTATTATTTTTTATAATATTTTATTCTTTTTAATATTTTTGTGATTTATTTGGTTTGTTGTGAATTTTTCTTTGATTTTTCTATTTAGTTTTTTTTTTTTTTTTTTTTGTTTTTTGTATTTAAAAAACCCTTACCTGCCAGCCTCTGACTGCACGCGGGGCTTTGTCGTCTTACTGGTAGCGTGCAGCGCGAAGGAGATGGAGGGGAATAGGGCGCGTGGGGGGGGGAGAGAGAGAGAGAGAAGAGAGAGAGAGAGAGAGAGAGAGAGAGAGAGAGAGAGAGAGAGAGAGAAGAGAGAGAGGAGAGAGAGAGAGAGGGGTGGGGGGGGGGGACAGGCGGACGTTGATTCTGGGACTTGGCAAAGCGTGCGCGCAGAAAGAGAGAGAGAGAGAGAGAGAGAGAGAGAGAGAGAGAGAGAGAGAGAGAGAGAGAGAGAGAGAGAGAGAGAGAGAGAGAGAGAGAGAGAGAGAGAGAGAGAGAGAGGTGCGAGTCGCGACAGGCGGCGTGTGGGCTGGCAGTAAACGAGGAGAGAGAATGAGAGGGAGAGAGAGAATAAGAGGTGTCTGTGTGTGAGATGGCGTTCACGCGCGGGAGAGAAAGAGAATGGGTTAAAGGGAGGAGAGAGAGTGTGTGAATTATTAGAGGGAGGGTTAAGAGAGAGAGAGAGAGAGTAGGGGGAGCGCTAAGAGGGACATTCTCCCGGTTTTTAGGTCAAAATTTGAAGCTTTTGCTGGTAACTACACTAAAACTTCTGAAAATTTCCCGATTTTCTTCAAGGTGAGCTCAAAATCTCAACGGGACTTTAGAATTTCGGCCGGTTAAAATACATTGGACCCCGCGAAGAGAGAATAAGGGAGAGAGATAGTAAGAGAAGAGAGAGAGTGAGTGGATGGGTTCACGCGAAACGGAGAGGAAAGAAAAAGAAGAGAATTTTAATGTCGACGACGAAAGCTATCTGTACAAATCGTAAAGTTTTATCCAACTTGAGAATTTGATGCGCTGCAAGGCGGGGAATCAAAGTCGAACCCGGCCTTTTATCCAAAAAAAAAAAAATTTAATTTCTAATCGTCCAGAAATGCCAAAAATAGGCTGAAAATCCCAAAATCGCCAAAAAAATCCAAAAAGTTCCCGGAAAATTTTAGGAACCTTAGAAAATCATCGTCATTCACAATCGAGCATTTACGACATGCAATAGCACATCGAAAATAGCAAATTTTTCCCAAAACGCCAAATTCGACAAAATTGTCCACCCGGTCCCCGGAAATAGTAAAATGCTCAAAACTTGACCACGGAGGGCACAAATGCGAACAAAATGATGGTGTAAATACGCACACACAAAATAGCTCGTAAATTGCAAAATATCAAATTTTATGGAATTAATGCAAAAATTATCCAAAAATACCCAAAAATTTTAAAAATTCTCCACACATTAAGGAATAGTGCAGCCAAATAAAATTGCACAAATCACATGAATTCAATTGCCAACAATTTTATTAATAACGCAATTAGAGTGTGTAAATCCCTGTTTTGAGCACAAAAACGCACAAATTAATCATTACACACATCCTTTATGCAATCAAAACATTGAATTAACCATTCAAATCAAACACTTTTTTAGGCACACACACACTAAAAACTGGCAATTTTTACCAATCTTTAGGTGCGCACACAAAAGGGTTAAATTTGTCGGATTTGCAATGTGACTTCACAAATCATTAGTTGGGTATGAGCACAACACAAATCAATCATCACAATTGAAAAATCATAACGCACACATTGATTTTTAGTGCACAAAAATGGGCAAAATAGTGCACACACACCTAAAATTAAGCATACACACTCAATTAGAATGCCCACACACTTGAAATTGACCATCCAAACATGCAATTAACTCAATTAGGCATCCAATTAGCAACACACATTCATCAATTAGCAATTGAAACTTATCAAATTCATGCGCCACCAATTTTAAAATTTTCGGCATTACGACGGCATGAACAAAATTTTCAATCCACATTGCATCAACATAGCATAGCATTACATTGTATCATCATGGTGGGATCTCTACACAATTCTACACATCTCTAGATTCTAGGGAGGTTGAGAATACCACCTTAATTACATTTCATGAAGATCAATAGAATGGTCGAATGCTCCAATCCTTTATAGCACATTAGTAAGTTAGCAAAAATTAGTCAAATTAGCAAGGGGTTAGTGAGAAAATTGGCAAGATACGGTTACACATTAGGGAATTATAAACACAATGCTTCATGCACACACATTCAAAATCCACAAGAACATAAACACACAAGTGAAATTAGTAGTGAAATTAGTGAGGGAACACATTTGTTTATGCCACAATTACACTAGCGTAGCCCATCGTCCCTGGCAACGGCGCCAAATGTTGGGGGTCCCATCGTTGCAATAGCTCCAATGACCAACAAAATTATCAATCCAGAGGCATGAGCTACCCAGCTAGGACATGGAAACACTCACACAGTTAGTGAGCTAGTCATGGCAACACAAATGGTTAACTCTACGAGGTGAGCTTCTCGGCCTATGAAGGAGCTAAGCCGCAATAAAGGGAAATCTCCATATCCACTTCTTTTCACCTCTAATCAACCCAATCACAGACACTATGATTGCAAGACGCACACAACACTAATCCTATCATGCAACACACTAATCGCAAAGCACACACACATAGATCTATCGAGCACCACACTCCAATCAAACCTACACGCACACACAAGTAAAAGAGGATAATCACACAAGATTAGAGAGGGATTAACCACTAATTAGTTAAGATCTAGTTAATCTAAGCATCATAGGCAATCATAAGAGGTAAGAAACAGGCATAGTGGGAGAGAATGAATCGTTGATTAGTGTTAATCAAGTCTCATAGTAAGGAGAAGCTCAAGGACTCCATAGCCACACACCTCAAGAGCTCTCACCAAAGAGTGCTCTCAACAAATGACTTGAGAACCCTAATTTCATTACACACTGCCTTATGTACCTAGGGTAAAAATATGCAATGTCCAGCCGCCCAACACCTTTAGGGCTCACCACTTACTGTATCTACAACCTAGGCACAGTAACTGACCTGTTCTTTACAACTTGGAACTCCCATTGAACCCGTAACACATTAAAATATTACAATGGCTTGAAATAAATCAGGAATTTACAATACGTGACCATTTTGCAAAAACGTGGAAAATGTGTAACTCCAATCTTTACTGCTTCTTTGCATTCATCCTCAATGTGCATTCGTACGTCTTCGGTCTTTAACAGCTTCTGTTAACTGACGTTGACTCAGTTAACATGCCCGCTAAGACAAATTGACTAATGACTATGACTTTATCTCTTTTACCTCATAGTCGAGGACGACTATAATTTCAAGAGAGAGGTAATGTCATTAAATATCTAATATCTAATCAACCCAAATGATTTTCTCATATTAAACTGATCATTTAATGTGGGATAATAAACGGGAACAAGGGTTAGAATATAGACACGTGCTTACGGATCTATCTCAACACGGAGCCAATGGTAAAGGGGCCCAAATGAGAGATGGTTTGTCAAAGAGCAAGGTTAACTAATGGATCTTAAAAGACCTTAGGGCTAGCTTCATTAAAGACCTCCAATGGTTAGTGTTAAAAGTCCTTTGACCTTAAGCAAGCTAGGGCTGAGCTTGAGGTGGAAACCCGATCTAAACTTGTCTTTGACCTTAAGCAAGCTAGGGTTGTGCTTGAGGTGGGAACCCGACCTAAACTTGCCTTTGACCTTAGGCAAGCTAGGGCTGAGTTTGAGGTGGGAACTCCACCGAAGGTGCTTGTCATGCTTGATGACTAAGGTACTTGAGGTACTTGTCATACTTAATGAGAAAGTTGCTTGAGAAGCTTCCTATGCATGGGAGGTAAGATGCTTGAGTCAAAAAGAGACCTTACACACTTAATGAGGAAGTTGCTTGAGAAGCTTCCTATGTATAAAAGTCCCAAAGTTAGGGGAATCTTTCACCTAACCTTCCACTCACTCAAGGGGCACCCCTTTTCTAAAAGGGCACATGGTACACATGTCAGACTCTCACTAAGCTTAACCACATGGTGTGCTTGAATGTTATTGGTTGGGCTAAAGAGGGGTCCAATGAGCTTCCACTTCCATCCAACAAATCTCTAGATATTTTCAAGCTCTATCTCTCTCTAAGGGGTAAGGAGGACACTTGTCAAAAGACTACCCATGTACTTGATTGCATGCTACATGTGATTGGCTAGGGGAAGAGGGGTCCAATGAGTTTGCAGCATGTAGAAAAGTCACCACTCGCCCAAAGCAAGGCGGGGAGGTGCTAGGGGGATATACTCCACACCCACACACTCATTTGCAAGGCCATTCTCGCTTGGTGAAAGTTGAGGAACACCACCTCCTTCTCCAAGCTTGTGAGAAGTGAGAGCCTACATCAACACTCTTGGCTATGGAATGCAAATCCAACCAAGAGCCATGCTTCAATGCTTAAGCTTGCTATCTTCTCCATCTCCATTACTATGCTATTATGTATGCTAGCAAGATGAGTAATGATAAGTGAGGAACTATTTCTTTCTCCTATGGAATGTTTGTTCTTCCTCTTCCCTATCCTTATTCCCCGCTAGCTCTCTCCATCTTTGAAGGTGTTTGAAGCCTTGGGACTGAGGCTTGGGATAGTTAATTCTTTCTACAAGTTATGATTGTGATGCATGAAGCTTTCCATCTTCATTGCATCACGTAGTTCACAAGGAACGCAAAGATTGTATTGTACCAAGTCTCTCTTGATGGGAGAAACTATAAAATAAATGCCTATTGGAGTGGAGACCTACTCCATATGAATCTGGTCCTCAACTATTGTCATGTTCTCTAAACTCTCTCTCTTGCAAAAGTATTGTTCATTCCAAGTTAACTAAGTACCATGTTTATGTTGCTACCATCAATTAGGCTCACCCGCTATGCTCACAAAGTAATCTCTCAAAAGTGCTTCACCTAATTTCCTAATTCCGCTACTCTCAAAGTTCATAGGCCATTTCCATTACATATATATATATATATATATATATATATATATATATATACACATATAGAGAGAGAGAGAGAGAGAGAGAGAGGGATAGGGAGAGGGAGAGGGAGAGAGGGGCTAGAAATCTATACTACTTTGAGCACTTATCTAAAGAGACATATTATGAAGTCAAGTTTTGTGGACGGAGTCCTAGAGCAACTACACTTACAATGTCTGTTTTTGTTTCTTAGGAAGTTTATGGCACCTAGGGTATCTGCTGAATGTTTTGGTCATGGATTGGAAGCAATGGAGATAGTATTGGATCATATAATGATTCATTACTCTCCAAAAAAAAAAGTTGACTTCTTTCAAAGCATTGTTTGAGGTCTCTTTCCAGGTGTTACTATAGAAGACGCTTGGAGAATCTACAATTGCACTTCCATGACTCAAGATGGGGTACCCTTTCACCAGCTGTTTGTCAAAATCTAAAATGATTCCGATCAATGGTTTTGCAACCTACACCTTTTGCAAATTCGAGTAAAGTTGGGATACTAAGATGCCCTCTACCTAGATTCTAAGATAGTCTGTTGTTCTATATGTTAAGCTTATAGCAAACTTAATGTTGTAATGGAATTGGCCTATTTAATTTGAGAGTAGCGGAAATTAATGAGAGTACTTTTGAGAAATGACTTTGTGAGCATAGCGGGTGAACATAATTGAAGATAGCAACATAATCATAGCAATTAGCTAACTTGGCATGAACAATACTTTTGCAAGAGAGAGAATTTAGAGAACATGACAACAATTGAGGACCGGATTTATGTGGAGCCGGTCCCCCCTCCAATAGGCATTTGTATTATGATTTCTCCCATTAAGAGAGACTTGTTACAATACAATCTTTGTGTTCCTTGTGACCTAAGTGATGCAATGAAGATGGAAAGCTTCATGCATCACAAACATAACATAAACTTGAAGAAATCTTTAACTATCCCAAGCCTCAGTCCCAAGACCTCAAACACCTTCGAAGGTGGAGAGAGCTAGCAGGGAATGAGGGTAGGGAAGTGGAAGAAGAAACATTTCGTAGGAGAAAGAATTAGTTCCTCACTTATCATAACTCTTGTTTCTAGCATACATAATAGCATAGTAATGAAGAAGAAGGATATGGCAAGCTTAAGCATTGAAGCATGGCTCTTGGTTGGATTTGCACTCCATATCCAAGAGTGTTGGTGTAGGCTCTCAACCTCTACTTGCTTGGAGAAGGAGAGGGAGCTCTTGCACTTTGCATAGCACACAATGAGAGTGTTTGTGAGTGTGTGTGGGTGAGTATACCCCCTAAGCAACCCCCTAGCTTGCTTGGGTCAACCCCCCCTTGTAGCTCATGCTTGAAGCTCATTGGACCCCTCCAGGCCTAGCCAATCACAAGCAGGAGGCATTACAAGCAGCAAGGGTAGCCTTGAGACAAGTGTCCCCGTTTTCCCTTTGAGAGAGAGGACTAGATAAATGCTAAATCATTTAATTAAATCTCCTAAATTATTATTGGACCCCTTGGGTGGCCAACCAATAGGCTTCAGGCACACCATGAGGGTAACATGAGGAGGAACTTGACAAGTGTCCCTTTTGCTCTCATCCCCCCTCATGTAGGGCTCGCCCCCTCCTTGTAGGGATTGAATCTTTAACTTTTTGACACCTCAAGCCCCTCATGCATAGGCCCAGTTCCCACTACAAGCTTGGCTCATAAGCACTTTGAGCTTGGGCTGGGTTCTCACCTCAAGTGCAACCCTAGCATCTCAAGCATGTCAAGCACCTCAAGCATCTCAATAATTAAGCACCTCAAGCATCTCAAGCACCTCAATCATCAAGCATCTCAAGCAACTTAGTCATCAAGCATGACAATCAGGACAAGCACCTCGAGCTGGGTCGGGTTCCCGCGCCTCAAGCTCAGCCCTAGCTTACCTAAGGTCAAAGGCCTTTTACACACATTATTGGAGGTCTTCAATGAAGCTAACCCTAAGGTCTTATGCTCCATTTTTTAGACTTTCTCTTTGATAGACCGTCTCTCATTTGGGCCCCTTTACCATTGGCCCCGTGTTGAGATAGATCTATAAGCACATGTCTATATCTTAACACTTGTTCCCGTTTATTCTCCCACATTAAGTGATCAATTTAATATGAGAAAATCATTTGGGTTGGTTAGATATTAGATATTAGATTTAATGACATTACCTCTCTCTTGAAATCATAGTCGTCCTCGACTATGAGGTAGAAGAGATAAAGCCTTAGTAATTATTCAATTTTACTTAGCGGGTAGAGGATCCCTTTTTACCCTACGACATCTTTCCAAGATGGATGACTAATCCATTTGGTGCTTGGGAGACATAGCTGCCGCAAGCATGTCTGCTCTTTAGTCCATTTCATTCTCCCAAAGTAGAGTGACAAATTCTACTTGGTGTTTGAGAGATGTCGTCATCACAAACGTGATTCTAAGCATGCATACTAGTTAAATTTGTGCACATTAAAAAAGAGGACTAGTCTTATAAGACAAAAACATGAGTCATTTAAAAGAAATTTGTACATTTGCTTACTCTAATGTAGCATTGTAAGCATTGACAAGGTTCATACTATCCTTAAGTTGTATTCCTTGCATCCATCTAGCATCTTCAAAAGGATAATTTTTGAACTTAAAAAGATACCGTCGGATAATCTTACCATGTCGTAGTACCTTGTCTTCATGCCGAAGGATAGCTTCGGGTTGTAGCACCTCTTCTTGGTCTTCAACTTCGAGAGGGTCTTCAATAATTGGTTCAGTTGGTGGCTCTCCTTTGTAGGGTTTAAGTAGGCTTACATGAAAGGCATTATGTATGAGCCAATGGTTGGGCAACTTGAGTTGATAAGCCGTCTCATTGATGGGCTTCAAGATTTGGAAAGGACCATAGTATCTTTTTGCTAGTTTAGCATAATACTTTTAATGGCCCGTAGGATTTTTGCCCGTCGTTTGCCTTAGTCAAGCCTTAGGAAACTTGAGTAGGACCCAATCATTTTCTTTGAACATTAAGGCTCTTTTGTGCTTATCAGTAGCAGCTTTTTGCCTTTGTTGAGAGATAGATATAGCCTCCTTAATCTTTTGAATACTCATCGGTGGCAAAGATCTTCCCATGTACTTTGAGTAGCAAGGGACTTTTAGGTCTTCCATCAATGATCTCAAAAGGAGCTTTTCCCATAGAAGTATGTACAGTATTATTGTAGGCATACTCTACAAGAGGTAAGTACTTTTCCCATTGTGAGCGTTGATCTACTTCGGTAACATAAGTCTTGAGTAGATCGAGTATCGTAAGATTGGCTATCTCACTTTGGCCATCCGTTTGTGGGTGATAGGTCGAAGAGAAATTCAATCTTGTTCCTAGATTTTCAAAGAGACCTTTCCAAAAATTACCGGTCATTCTAGGATCTCTATCTGACACGATGGATGTGGGTAATCCATGGTGCTTGAAAATCTGAGATATGAAGAGAGTTGCCATTTGTTGTGCCTTAATAGTCTTTTTTACAGGAATAAAATGTGCTTGCTTGCTAAACCTGTTGACTATTGTCCATACTCCTATATTCCCATGGATAGACTTGGGTAATCCAAAGATGAAATCCATGGATATACTCTTTTGCTCCTTAGCAGTTCATACAAACTTAACGTTCTTCTTAGTTAAGTCGTGTAGTGGTCCTACTACTTGAGAGAATTTTGGTATGAAGCGTCTATAGTATGCGCACATACCAACAAAGCTTCTTAGCTCATGTAGATTTCTTGGGTTATGCCATGCTTTTATTACCTCTAACTTTGATGGATCCATTCGGATACCATCTTTAGAGATAATATGACCTAGGTATTGAATCTCTTGAAGGAAGAATTCGCTTTTCTTTTGGTTGAGAAAAAGCTTGTTCCCTCAATGCTTGAAAAATCACTTGGAGATGTTTCTTATGTTCCTCCAAATACTTGGAGTAGATGATGATATCATCAAAGAACACTCCAGTGAATTTGCGGTATGGTCTAAAAATTTTCTCCATCAAACGATTGAACGTAGCTGGTACATTAGTCAAGCCAAAAGGCATGACTAGATATTCATAAAGACCAAACGTTGTGCGAAACGTGGTCTTTAAGATATCTTCATCCACTATCCTTATTTGATGATAGCCACTCTTAAGGTCAATCCTACTGAAGTAGGTAGAGCCTTATAGATTATCAAATAGATCTTCTACCCGAGGTACGGGAAATCTGTTTTTGATAGTGATATGGTTTAGTGCTCGATAGTCCACACACATACGGTATGTACCATCTTTCTTTTGCACTAAAAGGACTGGAGAACAAAAGGGAGAGGAACTAGGCCTCACCATCCCTTTGTCTACCAGCTCTTGTACTTGCCTCATGATCTCCTCTTGTTGAGCTTGTGAGATTCGATAAGGAGGCTTGTTAGGTGGTGAGCTTCCAGGAAGGAGCTCAATGCGATGGTCATCATCTTCTCGTTTTGGAGGTAAGTCCATAGGGATATCATCGATGAACACTTCTTGGAATCCTTTTAGAAAATTAGACAAGTCTAACTCTTCTTGATTCCTACCATTTACATTTGATGAAACATTAGTATCTTTTAGAGAGTCTTTGACAAAAATCATGTACACAGAAACTGAGCTCTTCATTGACTTATCAATAGCAAGAGGATTTACAAGTGCAATAGTGCGACCATGCTCACTAGCATCTATATACATGTTCTTTCCCCTGTAGATGAAATAGATTCTCCTTTCAGGGAACTTCATGTTGGCAGCCATGCGATCAAACCATGGTGCCCCTAGGATAACATCCTCATGTTGGAGAGGAGATATGAAGAAGTCTTCTTTGTCGACATAGCTTTGGACATGAAGCCTCAACTTCCCAATCAAGGGAGTAACAGAGGCTTGTTGTCCCTTGAAAGCTGCATCAGCCACTACTATATCTCCCATCTCAAAAGCTTGAATGCCCAACTTGGTGGCCAACTCTGTTGATATGAAGTTGAGAGTAGAGCCAGGGTCAAACAAGATGAAGGCATCATGCTCTCTTACCTTTCCCCAAGCATAGGAAAGTGATGATCCTTTGCAATGAGCATCCTCTTTTGGAGCTTCGATGGTGGAAGCCCTAGGAGTCTCATTGCGAGTATTCTTCTTAGGGCAAGAACGATAGCCATGTCCTTGCTCCCCACACTTGAAACACTTATGGTCCTTGCGAAAAGCTTCAAGCTCTTTAGGAGAGAGTTTGTTTTTACCTTTGTAAACTACCTGCTCCTTGGACGGATTGTTGTTGTTGTTGGAATTGACTTGGGAAGTATTTTGAACATTGGTTTTCCCCTTTGCATCATTTTTGTCTTTGTTTTCCATGGGCTTGACATTACGTCTAGCCCCTTGATGAAAATTGATGCGTGAAGCAACCATGGTGTGATGGATTACTTCGCTAATAGTACCAGGCCGTTGAGAATTGATGTATTCGGCCATCTCTTCAGGTAATCCCCCACAAAATTGTTGCCTTTGCTCGGCAAAGTCTATCTTTTGAAAGACAGTAGCCTTGAGATGTAAATCCCAAAACTTATCTACATATTTGTGGATAGACTCATGCTAGAGGAGCTTCAAGCTGCGCCATTCGGTAAGCACTTTGTCCTTTGCATCGCTTTCAAGGAATTGCTTCATGATGGAAACTCGTAGAGTTTTCCATGTCTTTGGGGCTTCACCATTGCCACGAAGGCTAGCCCACCATTGACGAGCTGATTTTTGGAAGTGCATAGCTACATGGCGTAGCTTGGAGGACTCTGTGAAGCCCTCGTCTCCAAAGGCCGCATCAAATTGTTGGATGAAGGCCAACACTTTGTCGGTAGCACCAAAGGTGCCATCATAGGTGAGAAAAGAGATACTCTTTCCTCCCTCCTTGAACTTCTTTAGCTTTAGTGACCTTCGCCATGCAGGAAATGATTTGCGATGTCCTCCCCTCTTGTATTCTCTAGGCGAATAGCCATAACTTTCTTCGGAAGAGGAGGAAGGTGAAGAAGAAGGGGAAGAGGTCACCCTCTTCCTAGCCCTTTTCTTCCTTTGTTTCCTCTCTTGCCTTTCAGAGTGATGAGGAGAAGGACTATGTGTTGATTTTTTCCTCTTGAGAGGAGTGGGTGATCGTCTAGACCGTCATCTTCCTGGAGCCACATCTTCAGAGGAACTTCAGCTTTCATTGCTTTCTTGCTCTTTGGATTCCTCCTCTCGAATGGGAGAGAGTCTTCTTTTGGGGGTCTCTTCAAGAGGCCTCCTAAGCTCTCTCTCTCCTCTTGGAGAGGAAGGGAAATTCGACCTCTTCCTAGCCCTTTTCTTCCTTTGTTTCCTCTCTTGCCTTTCAGAGCGATGAGGAGAAGGACTATGTGTTGATCTTTTCCTCTTGGGAGGAGTGGGTGATCGTCTAGACCACCGTCTTCGTGGAGCCACATCTTCAGAGGAACTTCAACTTTCATTGCTTTCTTGCTCTTTGGATTCCTCCTCTCGAATAGGAGAGAGTCTTCTTTTGGGGGTCTCTTCAAGAGGCCTCCTAAGCTCTCTCTCCTCTTGGAGAGGAAGGGAAATTCCATAAGCACGAAGTTGTTGAGTAACTTCGGCTTGTAAAGCAGGGTTGCCCATAGCTTGCTGCAACCTAGTGACGAGATAATTCACAAACATGGGAGCATCATCATTAGCACCTTCATGTGCAAAATCAAAGCTATCAATATTCATTCTACTGTCTTGATTATTGTCAGCCATGTTAACAAAATTTATGTATGTACTTAGTGTATGCTTTGGCAATTCAAAACCTTAGTTGCCACTCCTCTTAGCCTTTGAAAATCGGCTCTTAAGTATCTACACTCACGACTCGAAGTGGTTAATTATAGAGAGTAGAGGAGTAGGTCTAACATAGCAGAGTTGCCGAGGGCTAGCTCCTTTCGGACTTCTTATGGCTCAATAATGGTAAAGCCGTAGGCAAATCTAAAAAGAATCCATTATTAAGTCCAAAGCTCTCGAGGTGTGCACCATCCCCCACATAGTGGGCTCAACAAAACCGATAATAGATCCCAGTTCCACTTACCCTAATATAATTAACAACATCAACCATTTATAGGCTACTTAAGGACCTCTCTTCTTAAGCAAGAAAAGAGAAACCAAATGCTCTGATACCAATGTAATGGAATTGGCCTATTTAATTTGAGAGTAGCGGAAATTAATGAGAGTACTTTAGAGAAATGACTTTGTGAGCATAGCGGGTGAACATAATTGAAGATAGCAACATAATCATAGCAATTAGCTAACTTGGCATGAACAATACTTTTGCAAGAGAGAGAATTTAGAGAACATGACAACAATTGAGGACCGGATTTATGTGGAGCCGGTCCCCCCTCCAATAGGCATTTGTATTATGATTTCTCCCATTAAGAGAGACTTGTTACAATACAATCTTTGTGTTCCTTGTGACCTAAGTGATGCGATGAAGATGGAAAGCTTCATGCATCACAAACATAACATAAACTTGAAGAAATCTTTAACTATCCCAAGCCTCAGTCCCAAGACCTCAAACACCTTCGAAGGTGGAGAGAGCTAGCAGGGAATGAGGGTAGGGAAGAGGAAGAAGAAACATTTCGTAGGAGAAAGAATTAGTTCCTCACTTATCATAACTCTTGTTGCTAGCATACATAATAGCATAGTAATGAAGAAGAAGGATATGGCAAGCTTAAGCATTGAAGCATGGCTCTTGGTTGGATTTGCACTCCATATCCAAGAGTGTTGGTGTAGGCTCTCAACCTCTACTTGCTTGGAGAAGGAGAGGGAGCTCTTGCATTTTGCATAGCACACAATGAGAGTGTTTGTGAGTGTGTGTGGGTGAGTATCCCCCTAAGCAACCCCCTAGCTTTCTTGGGTCGACCCCCCCTTGTAGCTCATGCTTGAAGCTCATTGGACTCCTCCAGGGCTAGCCGATCACAAGCAGGAGGCATTACAAGCAGCAAGGGTAGCCTTGAGACAAGTGTCCCCGTTTCCCCTTTGAGAGAGAGGACTAGATAAATGCTAAATCATTTAATTAAATCTCCTAAATTATTATTGGACCCCTTGGGTGGCCAACCAATAGGCTTCAGGCACACCATGAGGGCAACATGAGGAGGAAATTGACAAGTGTCCCTTTTGCTTTCTTTGTACCATGCATGCCTTGTGTGAGTGTGTGGGTGTTCTCTCTCATCCCCCCTCATGTAGGTCTCGCCCCCTCCTTGTAGGGATTGAATATTTGACTTTTTGACACCTCAAGCCCCTCATGCATAGGCCCAGTTCCCACCACAAGCTTGGCTCATAAGCACTTTGAGCTTGGGCTAGGTTCTCACCTCAAGTGCAATCCTAGCATCTCAAGCATGTCAAGCACCTCAAGCATCTCAATAATTAAGCACCTCAAGCGTCGCAAGCACCTCAATCATCAAGCATCTCAAGCACCTTAGTCATCAAGCATAACAAGCAGGACAAGCACCTCGAGCTGGGTCGGGTTCCTGCGCCTCAATCTAAGGTCTTATGCTCCATTTTTTAGCCTTGCTCTTTGATAGACCATCTCTCATTTGGGCCCCTTTACCATTGGCCCTGTGTTGAGATAGATCTATAAGCACATGTCTATATCTTAACACTTGTTCCCGTTTATTCTCCCACATTAAGTGATCAATTTAATATGAGAAAATCATTTGGGTTGGTTAGATATTAGATATTAGATTTTATGACAAATGCTTTAAGAGCATTGTAGGATATGATAAAATAGAGAATCATAAGGAGCCTATTTTCAAGCGTCCCAGCACAAAACGCTCTTTTCTCATTTTCAAATGTAGATGGGGTTGATCATGTATTGATCAGAACTTTTAACTGCTGCCAAAAGTGATTCATGAGCATTTTGGTTTGTTTTCCACTTCTCATGCAATCCTTTGTTCTTTTTCACATCTAGATAGAGATGATGTTTATTTTTGTTTCTGAATTAGCAAGCACTTAAAAAGTGAATATTCTAGGAGGGATATTTTATAAATACAAGTATTAAAACCTTTCTCTTTGGTTGTCACATTTCTCTTTGCTACCACTGTAGTTTTTTGTGTACAGTAAAATGGAGATTAGTCGTTTCATTCCACTCGCTATTGCAACCAATGGCTTGATATCTTCTTGAATAGTTGTAAGTGCATCAGTGGGTGAAGAGGAGATACCATCATCTCTTCCTATTTGCAATGTGCGTGCAGCAAAGAGAGCAGCTTGAAATTTTGGGAGGAATAGTGCATCGGCTAATGAAGAGTTCCTATTTGCAATGTGCACACGGCAAAGAGAGCATCTCAAAATATCAAGAGGAATTATGAAAAGAAAATTATTGAAACCCTGCTAGAGATCAAAGCCTCCTGCAATAGGATGGAGACAATGCAAACCAATGTCTCTGATGTGGTTGAAACTTTAAGCTCTGCATGGGAGATTGAAAGTGGGATACTATGGAAATTGTGAGAAGAGACAAAAGCATCAACTTGCAAAGATTAGAGAGTGAGTCATTCTTGAGAGAGAAGCTTTCTGAAGTTGAGGATTCTCAAATGATGATATTGGCATCTATTGAAAATCTTCGAAAAGAGGCTTCACAAAGTCATTGCAAATCAAAAGGACAAATTCAAGGCAATACTCTACGACAAATTGTGCCAGGATTGAGAAGTATTGTCAACAAGGTGGGTGCTTTGACAAAGGTTCAAGGTTCAAGACTTTCAGATATCCGAGCTACCTCAAATAAATTAAGTGCTTTGGCTAGATTAGTTCAACCAAAGCAGCGTCAAATTTCTCAACGAACTAATCCTACTAATGAAAGAAATATGTAATGCTATGTTGTATCTTCATCAAACTGTACTTTTTAATTGAGTCACTATCAATGTGTCAAATGTATTCAGTTTAGAGGATATAATTTGATGTTCCAATTTACATTTATTTTTTATTATGCATAAGAATGTCCTTTTAGTAGATTATATGAGATCTATTTGCATGTGATTTCATAGATGGTATCTGGACCACGTATATTATCACCTGGTTATGCATGATGTAGCCTACTATTTGATGAATCACAAAAGACAAGAGACCAAATAGCACAAGAGAGAACAATGCATTCACTACAAAGTACTATTGGAACTTTATTGGAGTGCAATGAAAGGCAGAGCATGCATGATGTACATGAAGGAAACTCTGAAGCCATGGATATTGGGAACATAGCATTGCGATGTATTCAAGACACTATAGAGCCTATTGTTATCCTTGAAGAGAAAAACTATTCTAAAGTAGAAAATCATTGTTTGTTCATCCATGTTGAATATCCAACTTCTCTCCTTTTACATCACAAGTCTATGGCACCAATTCTATCCAAAAAATTGTGTGTTGCACAACTTAGGAAGCTTAGATTTTTTTTGCTCCAAATGTGGAGCAAAGGCCTGGAAGGATGAAGGAAAGACTATCCAAACATTTGTGGATAAATATTGTTGCTATGATGGAAGAGTTCAATTACTTCCTTTGAATGATCCACCAAATGAATTGAAAGATTTGATGAGCTCAACCACAACAAGAAGTAGACAGTTCTTACAAAACATTCGGGGATATAATACTGCATTGGCATTTGTGTCTCTTGGTGCCCATATCAATGAGACCATTAATTATGGTGGGAGAGGTGTATACACTTTTAAGGTTCATGGCTCTGTTTATCATAGCATTGGTTCTTTAGCACCAGCTGAAGGAAAAAATGAAGCTCCACGCTTTGCACAATATATTTTTTTCGCTACCAAACATGAGTTGAGCAACAGATTACATCATGTTTCAAATATAGATTGTAGTATTCTAGAGTGTTTACAATTGATGATGCATAGAGTGAATCCCTATGCAAATTCTCTACGATCTAATGCTTCTTTGTCCGGAGATGCTATTGTACCCAATATGAGGATGGTTATTGCGGAGCATTGTTGTGATGTTTGGCAATATCTTGCTCCAAGAAGTTCTGAAGTTACTGCAATTATGCCAAGACAAGGGGATGATAGAAACATTGGCTATCGCGACATGTACTGAATTTTCAACATGGGGGATTGAAAAGAATCTCCCGCATGCATCAAACTTACATGTCCTTATTGTATGTTTTATTATTTCCAAGTGGAGAGGATGGGTGGCATCTTTATTTACAAACTACCGATGGAAAAAAATTGAGTCAAAAGCAATATTATGTATTTCGCTTACAAATAAGAGATGATACAGTGGAGTGTCTTCTTTGAGGGGATAGGCTACTACAACAGTATGTCGTGGATGCTTATAGTACTCTAGAGGAGTCACGGCTTTTGTGGATGTGAAATAACCAAAAAACACTTTGTGGTGAAGTGTGCCAAGGATTGGTTGACATGGTTGAGGCTAGAGATGGCTTAGATAGGGCTGAAGGTCATAATGTTGGCCGTAGAATTGTTCTGCCTTTGTCTTTTGTTGGAGGTCCAAGATATATGTGCCAACTATTCAAGATGCAATGACAATTGTTTGTAGTAGGGGTAAACTGGATCTCTTCACCACATTCACGTGTAATCCACGATGGAAGGCAATAGATGATGCATTACTACCTGGACAAAGTATTGTCAATCGTCCTGATGTGACTATACGTGTATTTTATCAGAAGTTCCAAGATATGATGCATTTACTTATCAAGCAAGCCGTATTTTGGGAGGTGATTGGACGTGTTTCAGTGATTGAGTTTCAAAAGAGAGGTTTTCCTCATGCTCATTTATTGTTGATACTTGCATCTGAATATAAGCACATAGATACATTCCACTATGACAAGTTGGTTTGTGAAGAGCTCCCTGACAAGATTGTGTTTCCAGAGTTACTTGATGTAGTGAGCTGTTGTAATGTTCATGGGCCATGTGGTCCTTTGAACCCAAGTTCTCCATGTATGGTTGATGGAAAGTGTAGATTCATATTTCCACGAACATTTTCTTCGTCTACAAATGTAAATGAAAGTGGATATCCTGTGTATATGAGACGAGATGATGGAAGGTTTGTTCCCTACATCCCTCTCTTATCACTAAGATACAGAGCCCATATTAATGTGGAGATCTGCTCAATTGTCGCTACCGTTAAATATCTTTATAAATATGTCTACAAGGGACACGATTGAGCCACTGTTGTTCTTTAAGATTCTGAAGGAGCTACTAATGAGATCAAGAGTTATCTCAATGCACGTTATGTTTTTGCATCTGAAGTTATGTGGAGAATATTTGTCTTTGACATGCATAGTGAAAGGCCAGGTATTCAATGATTGCAAGTACACCTTCCATTGCAAAATATGGTTACATTTCAAGATGATGATGATGTATCAGATTTGCTAGATAATGAGAAAAATAAAAAAACTACCTTGACTGTATGGTTTGTTGAAAATCAAAAATATTCAGAAGCAAATGACCTCACATATACTGACTTTCCAAGTGGTTGGGTATGGAATAAAAGTCAAAAGGAATGGTCTTCAAAACAACATGGTGTTTCTATTGCAAGAATGTATAATATTGTCCCTACTGCTGGTGAGGTTTATTACCTACGAATGCTACTCAATATTTGCAAGGGATGTAAATATTTTGAAGACCTGCGGATGTATGATGGTCACATTTATGATACATACAAGGAGGCATGTATAGCTAGAGGATCATTGCAAGATGATGAAGAATGGTCACTTTGCCTCCAAGAGGCATCATTTTTTCAAAATGGAATGCAGTTGAGACAATTGTTTGCAATCATATTAGTCTTTTGTGAACCACTTCATTCGGCTGCTCTTTGGGACAGGTTTTGTACCAAATTTTGTGAGGACTATGTTTATGCCCTAAGGATGTGTATTTCATATGCAAGTGTACCATTTGATGTGGCAAAAAATCAAGCTTTGCATCACATATAATGCTTTTTGCAACAACATGGCAAGAGGCTTTGCGATTACATGTTGCCTGCAATAGACTCAACAATGGTATCCTTATGTAAAAATGGTGCTATGGCTGAAGAAAAAATGTTTAATGTTGATGAGAAGTATAATATAGAAGACCGTATGGAGACTTCCTTAAATGAGGACCAGTGAGATGCTTACCACCAAGTGCTGCAAGCTGTTGACACACATTCAGGGAAGGTATTTTTTGTAGATGGTCCTGGTGGCTCAAGAAAAACTTACCTATATAATGCACTTCTTTCACGAGTGCGAGGAAGTTGTAGAGTTGCTCTTTCATGTGCATCCTCAAGTATTGCAGCTTTGCTTTTGAGTAATGGAAGAACTGCTCATTCTAGGTTTAAGATACCTTTGGAGCTTCACTCTGAAGCAACTTGCAATATAAAGGTAAATAGTCAACTTGCAAGTTTTCTAAGGAATGCAGCTGTACTTATATGGGATGAAGCTCCCATGACACATCACTATGAATTTGAAGCAACCGATAGAACTTTAAGAAATATTATGTCGCGAGACACTTTGTTTGGTGAAAAAGTCATTTTGTTTGGACGCGACTTTCGACAAATACTACCTGTTGTACCAAAAGGTAGTCGTACAGACATTGTAAATTCTTCGTTGTGTCATTATCATATATGGAAATATACAAAGATATTGAGGCTTACCAGAAATATGTGTATACTTGATTGCAGTTCAAACTCACCTCAACAAAGTTTTTCGCGTTGGGTGCTTGATATTGGCAATGGGGATATGGATGATGGAGGAGACTTAGACAGAGTCAAAATACCTTCACACATGATGCTTCCTAGAAATAGTTTGGCAGATCTTCTAAGCTTTATATATGGCGATTTGTTTCATGGGCAAGATCATGCAAGTTTTTCCAGAGATCAAGAAATACTTGCTCTGCGGAATAAAGAGGTGGATTTAATCAATGGCATTGCAAAGAATGCATGGAGTTTGCAAAGAGTTTCTGAGTGCAGATTCAATTTGTATGTCAAAGGAAAACACACATTTGTACATAATTGAATATCTGAACAGCCTTACTCTTGGTGGTGGTTTTCCACCTCATGCTTTAGTCTTGAAAGAAAATTCTCCTATCATGTTGCTGCGAAATTTGGATCCAAGATGTGGATTATGCAACGGAACTAGATTGATATGCAAGCAATTTTATCATAAGGTAATTGAGGCAGAGATAGTTACAGAATCGAATATTGGAAAGAGAGTTTTTATTCCAAGGATTGACTTTATTATTGGAAACCATCAGGGGCTTCCATTTCAAATGAAGCGTCGCCAGTTTCCAATCAAGCTTGCTTTTAGGATGACTGTCAACAAAACGCAAGGGCAAACACTGGGAATTCTCAATCTATATCTTGCATCATCGATCTTCTCTTACGGACAATTGTATGTTGCAATGTCACGTGTGCGAAGTCCAACTGCTATAAGGATTGTTGTCAATACCAAAAACATTCAAGCGGAGTGTTACTACACTCCAAACATTATATTCAAGGAAGTATTATAACTAGCAAACTCGTAACTATAAGTTCAAATTGACATTGTGGCTCTTACTTAAAGTCAAACACAGTTGATGTTAAATTTTTATGATATCTCTTAGATCAAACTATTGGCCTCAAATGGATCCTCGACGTAGTTCATCCTATGTAGTGGGTCACATCATTGAATTCATTTGAGGTATTTATATTCTTTTTTAATTTAATGTATTAACTTGACCTATTATTTTCTTGAAAAGATTGGCTTATACATTGACTTACTTTGTTGAAGATCCACCGCAATGGAGAGGAAGCGTTCCTGCTATGTTTTTGGTGATCTTATTTGATACAACTCATATTATATTATAAGAGTTTTTATATGGTATAGTTTTGAGCTTTTATTGCTCTACATAATTCATGGATGCCTTTGCAGAGATCACTGCCATTGATGATTTATCATCGCAGGCATTTTTGAAATGCTATACTTAGGTAGAGATATGTCTATGGAAGTTCTTGGATACTACCACGTTGCCTTTTCTTCGAACCACGAGCTTCGTCAAATTCAAATTAATATTTGGTTTGTGAGTGATGAGAGGCCATTCAATGCACAACATGTGGGGATTGCTGAAAACCGCACTACATTATATCGATTGAGGATATTTACTCAAGTTGAAACACCCCCCCATATCTTGCAAAATGTATACAACATAGGTCCTTGGACTGAATCCCTAATGTGGTCTCTCGAAGGCTACACTTTGAATAACTCTTTTGTATTGTCTTTGCTACATTCAAAATATGAAAAGTATCTTTGTGAAGTTGTGAATTTTTAAAGTCTTTTGAATTGCTTTCATTCCTCTCTCTCTCTCTCTCTCTCTCTCTCTCTCTCTCTCTCTCTCTCTCTCTCTCTCTCTCTCTCTCTCTCTCTCTCTCTCTCTTAAATCCTTAACTTAAACAAAAGAAAGAAGGACACGATTCTTTATGGAATAATCATCAAAATCTTCTTTATTCTATTTCATATCTCTTGCTCTTAAACTTCTAAATCTCCATTGTTAGAGCAGATAAAAAATGGCACGATACATCATGGTTTCGTACACCCTCAATGATATACCTTCTTATATTAGAGGTATGCAAAATCTTATCTGTGATACTTACTTTTACCATGAATGAAAACTTTGTGGTATCTATTTTGTATATTTACACGTGTGACGTTTTTTTCTAGATCCTCCATAGTGGAGGGGTCCTGCACATGTTGAGGATATTGTTCGTATTATTGAGGATTTTGAGATCCTTCGGCGCGTATAGCTTGAACTTGAATCCATGCCACACTAAATGTGTTGTTACTTTTTATGCTTGAATGGTTGGTTGTTATCTTCATTGCAGGCTTCAATATTATTGCAGACATTCCGTCTTGGCATTATATGAAGCATGATATTTTAGAAGTGTTGTAGGTTCTTATCACATAGAGTTTGATATAGATGATATGTGAATCACTGTACCAGAGTTAGGTATGCAACGGCCTCTCAATTGAAACTTTTCATACAGTCCCTATGGAGTGAATGAATGGATATTTAGAATCTATTCTTTGGGCGACTCACCTCGACACCTCGGTCGCAGTGTTCAACCTGCTAGACCTTGGATCTTGAGAGTTCCAAGTATAGTGTGTTGTAGGCTCAACTTCTCTAGATGATCGAACACTTTGATCCATTGTCTATGCATTCTAAAAACCATTTTTTTTAACTTATTGTTGGCTTATTGAAGTGGGTTTTCACACACACACACACACACACACACACACAGAGAACTTTGCTAATTGCTAATGTAGGTTAACATGGGTCATGATGTATTGGCTATTCTCCCAATACATATAAAGATGTTTATCTATTTGAAAGTTAAGGAAGAGCACATGTGTCAAGGAAATTGTACATGGTGCTAGTGGCATCATTGGGTGTATTCATATGCAGATGGGTGGTATGGAAATTGTGGACGCTTAAGCATTTCACTATGCAAAGTGTCACAAATATTGAGCAAAATAAAATTGATGAGAGTTCTACAAGAACTACATATGGTTGATATATTATGTCAATGTTTGTGGTAGTGATATTTAGTAGCAAAAGATATATCACAATCATAAATCTTATATTTCAGATGAAGAGTTTGAAGTTTTGAAATTAATTGTGAAGTTTATGAATGGGATATATTGGAGTGATCCTTAGTCATCCAATTATAGAGTCGAATATGAGTTGTTGTAAACAAAAACATAGAGGTTGTTGTAAAGACTTTGACCTAATGGATCCCTTGACACTTTTTGGCAATGGAACTCTATTTTGGCATGACGATTAGTAATTGAAGTGTTCGTATTGCACTTATACTATTTTAAAGTGTTTTAGTGCACTTTTAACAAGTGGCCATGTTGATCATCTCTCTCTCTCTCTCTCTCTCTCTCTATATATATATATATATATATATATATATATATATTGATCCTGTTGAAACAGCATGACTAAGAGTGCTATGCAGATATATTCCTGAGCCTTTTTGGCAATAATGTAAATTGGTTTTTTTTTTGAAATATGTCTCTTTAGTGATGTGCTTTTATGTAATCTCTCTCTCTCTCTCTCTCTCTCTCTCTCTCTCTCTCTCTCTCTCTCTCTCTCTCTCTCTCTCTGTGCAAAAGGGAGAAAGGGAGAAGGAGAAGATAAAGATGCAAAAAGGTTAAGTGTAGCAGGAGTATACTAAAGGGGCCAAAGACAACGTGAGACCAAAACTTGCATTTGGACAATGGGTAAATAAGTATCCGTAGGTTATTGGTGATAGTGTCGATTATGTGTGTGTCATGGAGAGATGTATAAAGATATACACACATACAAACACATATACAGTGAGGCGGTAAGAGCGAGTGAGACCCGCAGGTAGGCGGGTCGCACGAGCTAGTCTTATTAATAGATCTCCTAACAAGGCTTTAGATGAGAAGGTACCTTAAGAGCTTTGGTCTGGGAAGCCACCTTCTTACAAGCATCTTAAAGTCTTTGGCTGTGGAGCATATTGTCATATTCCAAAGGAGTTTTGAAGCAAGTTGGCTCCTAAGTCAAAGAAATACATATTTCTTGGCTATGTCAATCCTGGTGAGATGGGATTTCGGTTATGGGATCCTGAAGCTAAAAAGATAGTTCACAGCAATGATGTATACTTCAATGAAGAAAAGATGCATAAGAAGCATGTGCATACAGTGGAGGTCAGGAGAGTTATCTTCCAAGAAGATGGAGTTGTCCACAATAGGGATGAAGTGCCTAATGTCAGACAACAGGTACAGAATCCTCCTATAGTACAAGATGTTGTTGAGGGACAACCGGCTCAAGCAGTTATTAGAAGGTCTACAAGAGTTTCAAGGAATCCTAATAGATTTACTCCCTCATTGGACTACATTACGTTGATAGATTGCAGAGAGCCTTCCTGCTATAAGGAAGCCATGTCAATGGATGACAAGGCAAAGTGGGAGAAAGCTATGCAATCAGAAATGGACTCGTTGCATAAGAATCAAACTTGGAAGTTGGTTTGGTTGCCTAAAAGTAAAAAGCCAATACCATGAAAATGGGTGTACAAGCAAAAAATTACACCTCATGATAATAAACCCAAGTACAAGGCATGACTTGTTGCTAAAGGACTTAAGCAGCAGTAGGGTATTGACTTTGATGAGATCTTTTCTCCGGTTGTCAAGATGACTACTCTGTGGTGTGTACTTGTGTTGGTTGCTAAAGAGGACATGGAACTTGACCAGATGGATGTCAAGATGGCATTCTTGCACGGTGATCTTCAAGAAGAAGTTTATATGCAGCAGCCAAAAGGTTTTTTTAAGAAGGGCAATGAAGACTTGGTGTGTCAACTAAAAAAGACTCTTTATGGTCTAAAACAGTCATCAAGGGAGTGGTATTATAAATTCTACTCGTTCATGCTCTCTCAAGGCTACAAACGTAGCGATATGGACCATTGCCTCTACACTAAGCGAGCTAAAGATGGTAGTTTGCTGATTTTGTTCCTTTATGTGGATGATATGTTAATTGCCGGGAAATGCAAGGATGATATTTCAACCTTGAAATTAGAGTTACATGTGGCAAACTTTAAAATGAAAGACATGGGTGAAGCAAGCCATATCCTTGGCATGCGCATTAGGCAAGATAGATGCAAGAAATTGGTATATTTGTCTCAATCTGAGTACATTGCTAAAGTGCTCAAGCGTTTCAATATGGAGAAGGGGAACGCATTGAGTACTCCATTGCCTCCATATATGAAACTTTCTAAAATGATTTCCCTAAGGCTGAAGAGGAAAAGGCTGAAATGGCACATGTTCCTTATTCATCTGCAGCTGGGAGTTTGATGTATGCTATGATTGCTACACGTCCTGATATTGATTTTGCAGTGGGAGTTGTTAGCAGATACATTTCAAATCCAGGCAAGAAATATTGGGAGGCAGTGAAAGGGTTATGCGATAGTTGAATGGTACAAAAGGCATGTACATTTGCTTTGGAAGAAAAGAATCATGTGTAATGAGTTGCACAGATGCAGATTATGCAGGAGACTTGGACAAGAGAAGGTCCACTTCAGGCTATGTTTTTGAATTTATTGGAGGTGCAGTTTCATGGCGATCTTGTTTGCAAGATTGTGTTACCTTGTCTACTATAGAGGCTGAATATGTTGCAGCTTTAAAAGCTTGCAAGGAAGCTATATGGCTTGGTCAACTGGTGGGAGACTTGGGAATCAATGTTGAGATTCATGTGTTACATTGTGATAGCCAAAGTGCTATACAATTGGCAAAGAATCCAGTGTTTCATGCAAAGAGAAAGCATGTGGATGTGAAGTATCACTCATTTGTGAGGTGCTTGAGGACAAGCAATTGCAGCCTACCAAGATTCACACCACTGAGAATCCTATTGATCTTCTAACAAAGGGCTTACCTTCAAAGCGGTTTGCACATTTTCGGGCACTCATGGGCATTGGGTAGATGATCATGGTCATTGTCTACCTCTATTGTATGTATATATGCATTGTCACCCCAGCTTAAAGGCACATTGTCCTTTAAGTGGGAGGTTGTTGGGGTGGTAAATCCCAATGTGCCGCGCCTGAATGTTGGGCGGCCGGAGACTAACCAAGACAAACTAACACTGACCATTCATTCTACATAAAACAATAAGTACTCATAACCCTAACACTATTGTGTTTGGAGTCCACCCAAAGTTGTGTCTCCTCTCTTCTTCTCGCTTCTCCATTGCTACACACACACACACACACACGCTTTCGCACGTGCACTTTACAACTAGTGTAAATGCAATAAACGGACTCATATTCTCATGTAGTACGGTCCACCAAACATCATGAAAATAGAAATGATGCTCATTAAGGAGGCGCATGGTCCAAAGTTTAGAGGTAGGTAACCCCGCCTTCGAGCGTCAGCCTACTCCCGGCTTGCGTTTTAACTCTACCCCAGTCCCAACTGAGTCTTTGTGCAATGTGCAAACTGTAAAAGGACAAGTATTCCCGCCCACTTGTTGCAGCCTCGTTTGCCTCGATTTGTTGACGTAGATCTATCTCTACACAATGCTCAAGTATCCTATCATTCTTTTCTGCAGTTCAAATTTGAAAGGTTAGTACCAAACGAATAGGGGCGGTAGAACTGTGTTTTGGGCTCTGATTCGCTTGGTACTGACCATATTCCTTCCAGCTGTGTTTTTGTTGTGTTGTTTGTAGATCTTTATTCTTTTTTGCAGTTCAAATTTGCAAGGTCGGTGCCAAGCAAATAGAGACGGCATTGCTGTATTTGATGCTCTGGTTCACTCGATACTGACCATAATATTTGTAGCGGTGTTTGACGTGTGGATCCCCTTATGTGAAAGTAACATTTTCTCACACATAATGTGGTTGTTCCTTATTATGTTGTTTGTAGAGATGGCTCGTGGAAAGGCCACGCCTAAAAGGGCAACAGGTGAGTCCTTGCATGCTCAAGCAAGAAGACGTCGATACGAGGCGCACAAATGCGTCCTGCAGGAGTAGTGTAGGATCAAGAGGCACATGCAACCGGCCATCCCAAGGCTTCCCTTTCAATGAGTGGTGCGAGAGATATACAAAAGCTGTAGAGTGGGCATGCCATGGGCCAGCAGTGCTCTTCTCTGCCCTGCAAGAGATTGTAGAGGATTACCTCATTGAATTTTTCAGTGATGGCTACATCCTGGCGGCCCATGTGCATTATGTCACGATTATGCCTAGGGATTTCGACACCCTCCAGAAGTTGTGTTTTTGCTACGATGGGTTGCTTTAGTCAATCCCAATCTGGGACAATAGGATAATGAATATTCTTAACATCCCCCCCCCCTCCATCCTTGTGCACGACAGGTAGAACCTTCAAGGGTTGAGAGCAACAGATGCACAAGATCAAGAGGGAGGAGCCTGAACACGCCACGGAAAAGCCTGCACAGGCAGAGACGGAGCCCGAGCCCGCATAGGTAGAGACAAAGACCACCAGGAAGGAGCAACTCGGTTTAGAGCTTGAGCCAACGAGAGAGGAACCCACAGAGGTAGAACCAAAGCCCACCAAGGAGGAAAGAGAGAATCCCACAACCCTTCAGCCAAAGTCCACTAGGGATAAGCCCACCAATTTAGACCCTGAGCCGGTAACAGAAGAGTTTGGTGAGGTAGGGCCAGAGTCAGCTCAAGAGAAGCAATAAGCAAGTACTTCTTCATAAGGGCCAACCAACGTAGAGCAATGGCAAGCTAGAAAAGAGCAAGAACGTGTACAAGAAGACTGGCGTATTGTAGAGCAGATCAACGAAGAAAAAGAAGAGGAACTAAAAATGCTTGTCAATTCAGCACCTCTTTGAGAACATATTCCTCTTCTCGGAGGATCGGAGGCGGCCTCCATTATCAGCCTCGATCGACAAGATTTTCTCTACATGCACAATTTCTCCGACGCCAATGCAACGAATGCAGTTGTCCACGCTGCTATGTGGTAAAGATAAGGTTCATTATGTGACGCTATCGGGGTTAGTATTAAGTGAAAGGATCCTTAAAAATTTACAAGGTTGCTATTTGCTCGATATATTGACCTTGGTTTGAGGTCAAAACCAAGCGCATAGAGACACTTGGAAATCTTTAAGGCCACTAATCACTTGGTATTGACCCGGGTCAAAACTAAGCAATAAGGGACTTATATGACCATTTCAGATCCGTATTTGCTTTGTTTTGACCTATCTCTATATATCTAGTAACCATTTTAAAGGCTTGTTCTTTTTCATGTCAAGCACACTATCTCTCTTCTGCCTGGGAATGTGCAAGACAAAATCTATGTAATAGATCCGCTTTCAGAACAATGGATCAAAGGTGAGTTTTGTGTCGGTATGCAAAGCTATGGTGGATGTAGGGTCTTGCTATTTCTCATCATTGATAGTTTTGATGTTTTCTTTTTGTGTAGTGAACAGTGGAGTCTGGGGTTATTCGACATTGAAGCGAAGGTCGTCTACTACGGAAACTATGGGCAAAGCAGGGGATTCCATGGACGTGTAAAGGCATAAGGCTTATCTTTATGCTTTTGCATGTAGTGTTTGTTTCTAATGCCCTACTGAGCAAGTGTTTATGTATGTAGTTCTACAAGAAAATTTATTTGTTGTGTGGACCACATTTTGTTAAAACATGATCTAGGTGCTACCACTAAGCATCAATGGGTCAGCGTGCCCACTCAGACTGATAATTTTAGATGTGGCTAGAGGACGTGTATGAATGTTACGCTCCTTCTAAGAGAAAGTTTGGATGTACCAAACGTAAGTACGCATGTTGTTTAAGTGCTTGTATTGCTATCATGTCTTTATGAAAAGAAGATTCTTCTTTACTTACTTTCTTATTATCACGCATCTATAGGACCTTGAATTACATAACTACAACCCTTATGATGTGTGCAAATTTTCTATTATGGCCATTCAGTATATTATGATTTCGGTGCATAGTCGGTCAAGAGACGAAAGCACACAAGCTGAGGAGTTTGAACAAGCCCGCATTGAAGAAATCGCGCAAAGGTACCAGCAAACTCAAAAGGAGGTTTGAGACATGCAAGAAGCAATCAATCAATATTATGCGGACTCCACAGAAGTAGAGGATTGGGTTACACGCCAACGTCAAGAGAGAGAATGAAGTGAAGCTTCACAGGTTCAAGATGCATGGGAAGCCATGGACAAAGCCCATGCATTCAAGAGACGTGAAAGGGCACCCGAGATCAGTGTCCCCCAAGTAAGAAGAAGTAGCACCCGAGGGAGAGGACAGGGGAGCAGTGGTAACAACAGGGACAGGGGGCAGGCGAGCAGTGGTACCAACCGAGGTAGGGGGCAAGGGAGTAGTGGTAGCAACACGGGCAGGAGGCAGTAATCATCACCCCTTTGTATAAATTTTGAATAAAAAATTACAATTTATAAATCATTCAGACAATAGAAAGTTTGTGTTAACCCTCACGGCTCACGGACACCCTATCACCTACGACGGATATTGTATTATTTACTTGGTAGAGTCAGGTACCGGGCTTGTCAGTCCAATAGGAAAAGGGTAAGAGTGATCGCCGATGAGAGGCGCACTCTAACTGGAACATTCAAGGGATTAGTTGGCTAAGCATGGGCGCCCAAGTGTGAATGGGGTGAACTCATATAAAAGTCAACTAAACCTAAAATTCACTCATTCTCTCATTTGTGCAATTGAAGAGTGCTCTTGCTCCATCTCCGTCTTCTTCTTCTTCATCTCCTTGTGTGTGTGTGTGTGTGTGTGTGTGTGTGTGTGTGTGTGTGTGTGTGTGTGTGTGTGTGTGTGTGTGTGTGTGTGTGTGTGTGTGTGTGTGCGCGTGCGTGCGTGAGAGAGAGAGAGAGAGTATGCGATCGAGCATTGCGGCGGCACGACGGCGGCGAGGCGGTTGAGCACGGCGTAGCGGCGTCTCCCTCTTCTTCGCGGCCAGGAATCCTCCACGATAAGAAGCGTAGAGCGGTGAGTGACACACCAACGCCATCTTTGAGCTTATTATTTTAGGCTTGTTGTGTGCTTGGAGCCATTTGTGGCTCGCACATGGTGTATCGGCAAGTTCCTTGCATTGACACGTGCGACATACGCGCACATTTTTGGCGCCGTTGCCAGGGAATGCCATACACTAAGCTTGAATGGCACTCTGTGCTTCTTTTGTGGTGCAATTTCAATTGTAGTAAAGGTAAGGAAGGAGGGTGTGTGTGTTGAGAAGAAGGATTTTTTGTTACTACTGTGTATTTTTTTTGGTAATGGAGTTTTCAAAGGTACTGTGTTTTTTCTCTGTGTAAGGTATGAGTATTAAGGTTGTTAGTTCTGTGTAATGTAATGTACAATAAGTAGAAAGTAGATCTGTGAGAGCTAATAGAGTGTGTTAGTGTGTAACAATAGGTGTATTAGTTAGAAGTGGGTAGGTAGAGTGTGTGTGTGTGCTCTCGCGCAGGCCGCGGTGACCTTATCCTTTTTTTTAATAATAAAAATAAAAAATAATTAAAATAATTAAAATTTTTAAAAAAATAAAAAAAATTAAAGGTAGGACCGGGATCGGGAATATCTCCCAAACCCAAGCCCAAGCTCATGCTCAGGTTTAGGCATCTATCGCCCTTTAAAATTACGAATTTTAGCTTCACACGTAGCTAAATATCGACTTTTTGAGGACCAACGGAGCTTCAGGTGATCGAACGTTTGTGCTATAAAGCACACCGCGACCCTCTGAGTGCTATGCTCATTTTGAGCTATCACACACTTCAATCAAAAAAATCAATCATCAAAAAACATTAAAAATGTAAAAAACACGAGTGAAAATGGACGCTTAAAAAAGTAAGCGGTTAACCTTCGAGGTTATTCGCCGACACTTGTAGAGTGCCAAAGGCACATGCATCTGCTCTCTGGTCGTGTGCTAGAGACGGAGCAACTAGAGAGAATTTTGACTTACGCGAGTTCTCAATATCCACCTACTTTAGGTTCCGGGCCCTCGGCGGGGACCCAAGGTAGTACAAACCAAGACCTGAACATAGCGGCTAGTAACTCTTCCTCTGACTACAACGTCATGGAGGGTTTCTCAATGCCTGATCCTGATAGCTCAAGCCAAGACATACATGCCATGGATCTGCGGTCCGGGCCGAGCGTGCTTAGCCGCCTGAAGGAAACCTTTAGTAGAGCCACTCGCTCCGAACATGGAGCTAATAATGTAAATGAGGGGGGTGGGGAAGTAAATTCTCCATTCTTCACCAACGTAGAGCCTATGCCCTTAGAGAATGTGCACGTGAATACTTCATTCACTGCAGCTCCTGACTCGTCAGAGTTATTTCCCTCCGAGGTCATATTACCCCATGGTAGAAGCCTTGCCGAAGTGCAAGAGGTTGAGTGGTATATCCTTGCAGTAAGGGAAAAGGAAGTTGAGAGCTTACGCAAGGCGGAGCAACAAAGAGAGTTAAGAGCGAAAGCCCCTATGTCAATTTCCTTGCTAAGAGAGCAATCGAGTGCTCCTGACTTAGCAACCGCTAAGGGCCAACCCCTAGAAAGCAACATTGCATCTAGCTCAAAGGACACCCCTAGCACCTCAATCCTAGATGGAGTGTTCTTAAATGAGAACTGGGAGTACGAACTACAAGAAGAAACTCTGACCGACCTATACACAGGTCACACCTATCACGTGGGTTGGTTAGATGTCGTACAACCACAATGGGTGCTACTAGCATGGAGGATCAACAACAAAGAGTTTGTGAGGTCATCCATAGGGTCATTGAGTTAGAGAGACAGAACAAGGGGATCAACATGCCTTCAATGGGTCTCATGAGATTCTTAGATACAGGAAAGGCTAAACAACCGACCTTATCGCAAATGGAGACTCCCTCGGTAAGTCAGATGGATCCTCCATATGTTGTTTCTCCAGGGGTCTCAGTGCAATCTGAGTCCACAAGTGATAGCTTCACCTTTCCAAGTCTAGCTCATCTTTCCCTTGATGACACCACGGCTACCATGCCTACCCCAATGATGGGCATGTCGAGAAACACGCCATGGACCTTATTTGTTAGTAAAGCACCACTACATGGTAGCTCAATGCCTACAACAGTACCTACAAGTGTGTACCAATCATATGCACCTATGGGTCACCTATGGGTCATCGCACTCATGTAGTCCCTATTCCTCCCATTGTTTCAACTACCTATACTCCACAACCACAACACCCAAGTTCTTATTTCCATGGGACTATACCGGCTAGCATTAGCATGTCACATCCGACATCTGTTATGCATAGGGCCATACATATGAACTTTGGGCCACCACATGGCACACCATCATACCAAATGTGGAACCCAAGGGCTCCTATGCGCCAAGCCCAATGATAATACCTACTCCACATGTAGTCTTTGGAGCGCCTTCACCCACGGTGCCTGCTCACTTAGGTGACTTGGCAACATTTTCTCAAGCTATTGGTCGATCTATTGCTGAGAATATGCGTAACACGCTTGATAGAGAGCCTAGAAGTAAGGCGGTACAAATAGCCAAGCTCACACAAAAATTTAGTGGAGACGGGGATGTGAGAAAGCATATCGAAGTGTTTGAACAAATATGCGATTCTCCAAGAGAACACAATGACCTGCATAAGAGTAATGCTTTAAGCCTAACCTTAAGTGGAAAGGCAGGGGATTGGTATAGGAACCTAAGGGTGGAAGAAAAAACGATTTACCATACTCTTAGGAGACTATTCTTGAAAGAATAGATACGAGAGGGAGTACTTTGGGGTGTAGCCTCTCAGCTCCAGAAAGCCCAACGAGAGGAAGGAGAGTCGGTGAGATACTTTATAAGTCGCTTGAAGCATTTGAATTCTCGTTGTAATCCAAATGAGCGCTTCAATAATAATCAATTGCTTGATAGATTCATTAGGGGGTTATGACATAAGGATATCTACAATGGCCTAGTCATTAGAGGTATCACCACTTGGGAAGCAGTCACCACCGATGCGATCCAATTGGAGGATAATGATTCAAGGAGAAAGAGTGTTTGTTGAGCCTAAATCTATTAGCTCGCAAGCATCAGGGCATCAACCAATGACCCTAAAGCCTATTGCTAAGGAGCCAAAGATATCTGAGATGACTTTAACAGATCTCACCAAGGCTATTCAAGAGAGTCTTAGAGACAATCGTGCTCCGCAAAACAATCATATGTATCCAAGAAGGGAGAAACAATGGTGCTCAGTATGCTATGGACCGCATAGTACCAGTGAATGCCCTACTTTTAGCGTAAAATTCAATGGGAACTACAATGCATGTGGGAGGTATGGTCATCAAGCTAAGGATTGCATAGTATTTAAGCGCGCGATGGCCAATAGACCAACCTTAGCATGGACAGACACACCTCGAGTGCCTGCATTGATGCCGGCCCCACCTCTTGAACAAACAGCACAACACATGGTCCCTAGGGCCCAAAATGTTGTTCAAAAAACACCCTTACCACCTCCAGTGCTAGGACCGCAACCACCACATCCGAGAATCACTTCTGTGAATCAAGTGGTTTGTGAGTCATCTATTGCTTGTTTGGAAGGTTGTGAGGAAGATATAGACCCTAATATTGCCTATGGGATGGATGTGCTTGAAGAAAGTCCACAATACTACACGGAGGACTATTGGGGACAAGTCAAACCTGTCTATCAAGTAGCTGCTCTTGCGGCAAGAGGCCAAAATATCAATTACACTGCTAAGAGACCACCTCTTCAATGCTATGAGTGTGGAGGTCCACATCGTGTAGCCGAGTGTCCTGTTACGCTATAAAAGAACGCCACACTAATGCAAACCAATCAAACGAGCACGTCTACAATGCCGATACTCATGTGTAATCGATGTGGCATAGATCATTTGATTGCCTAATGTCCAAATAATCCAAATGCACCGAAGATCACACTATTAAACTTGAATGAAGTTATCGAGGAGCCATCACCAAGTACACCTATGGTACCAGAAAATGTACTCACACGATTGATGCTCCAAAAACAAAATTATATTCTTGAGGAAAGAGACACGGCATCAATTGCCCAATCTCAGAAAAAGAAGAAAACACGAAAAAAGAGATCGCAAAAAGCATCGAAGTCAGACCCCAGTTCAAAGACCAACATACGGACTGGTGACGACCCCGTATATATGAACGACACTGAAGAAGATTCAGATTCAGGTGAAACCATGGAGACCAAAACGACCACTAAGATAGAAACCAACAAGGAAGATCTTCATGAGCCACAATGGCCAGGATCCAAAAAGAAGATAGGAACTACCCGAACCCTACAGAGGAGATTAAGCGAGTCAAGCAATTAAGGAGTTTGTTAGAAGATACCCAAAGGGATCTAGAACCAATACCTAGGCAGATCCAGATTACAGACACCGTGTTCCCTACGCAACAACAACCTCACCAAATCCATAGACCCTTAGCCATACCTAGTGTCATCCAAGAAGAAAGTGACTTAAAGTCATGGGAAAGTGGGCGTACTCACTTCTTGATGCAAAGAATGATTACAGAGGGACTACTTGATCCTATCGAAGAAATGGAGATCCCATCTTCCCCACGTCAAGGGACTCAAGTCCAAAAGGTGCCGTTAAACATTTCCAAATTGATGGATTTCATGTCTTCAAAAGTTAGAACCACCATCATGTCCAAACTATATAAAGACCCTGAGCTAGTCTCAGCTCTTCGAGCCTTCCTCAATGGAGAGCTGAAGTTTGGGCTACCACAATTTGCACAGATGGATGGAGTTGGGGAGATGCCAATAGAGGAGGAACACTTAGATCCACAACCCAACCTAGATGAGAACCTTGTTTTAGAAATACCTGTTAACAAGTTGGGACAATACTTTGAGGGTGATGAATCCAATGCGATCATACCAATCACTACTAAGGGATTAACTGTGAAGGTAATCCTTGATGGTGGCGCTGGGGTTAGCATTGTGACTAAAAATTGATGGGAAACTATGGGAAGACCTCACCTTACAACCACAACCATAGTAGTGAAGATGGCCAATGGGTCTATTGTTAAACCTATTGGGATGCTAGAAGATCTCAAGATCAAGGTCTTTGGACATAAAATAAGGATTACCTTCATTTTTATGGATTTCTCCAAACACACTATGGCATCGAAAATGATCTTAGGACGTCCTTTCATGAGGGAAGCAAAAAATGGTACATGACTGGTCTAAAAACCATGTCTACTTGCAGTTTCAAGATTATGTCATTCAAGTGGATCTTGTTACTGGTCGAGCACATCCTCTAGGAAACAGGTTTATAATTGATCATAGATCTGACACCACAATTCACTCGGCCCCATTGCACTATTGTTACACGTGTAAAGCGGACACTGATGTTGGGGAAGATTCTCCTTATATGGATGTCCTACCTGGGATGACTGAGTCGGACAATGTGGATTGCGTCCACCTAGCAGCAACCATAGACACTTGGGGAAATACGGGGACGACCTGGGTAACACCTGAGGGGGATGAAATGCCCGTACCCTTAAATATGCTACAAGCAATGCATATAGCTTCTGACAAGACTCATCCTCATATAACAAAAAGAACATACAAATGGGTCCCTAAATCTTCCTTAGCGACCATGGCTGATGCTAAAAAATAGAAGCCTTGTAAAAACGTCCCATTCGCTCCAAGAAAAGTAACAAAATGTGGCGATGGATTCGTAAACGACTATTGGAAGCCCAAGGCTACTATGAAGAAAATGATCAAATCTGGGTGCCAAAATGTAGATTGTATTCTTACTTGTCACCGGACCCATGTGCACCCAATCCCGTAGCTCTAAAACGAATTGACGATCGTGGAAAGAAAAAAATCACAGAATGCTACACAGCCGCTCCAGAGCTAGTTTGGGTACCGAAGAAAGAACGTTTTGTTCCACCTAGCTCAGGAAGGGGGGAGTCCCATGAATCTTCTAGCTCCTCATGTAATGCATCCATAGAGGTAAAAGCTTCTCCACAGCCTCCACCTACAATAGTGGACCTCCATGAAGCTACAAAGCAATCCACACCTCCCAGTGTTCAAAAATCACCTGATGAACCACTTCAAGTTCGATCCTAGGAGAGTACCTTACCACCCTTGCAACTCGATGAGACACCTAAGCTAATAGAAAACTACTGGCAAAAATCCCCACATATTACCAACTGGAACAATTGGTTTCAAAGGGTGACAAGCACATTTCAAACGGTATGATCTACCTAAGGAAGGGGGGAGTGTTTGCTGACAGTCATCATTCACTCACTCTCCTCTCAACCTTCCTCCCTGACCTCTCAATCTCCCAATCTTAGGGACTGTATATATAAAGCCGTATACTCACAAAAAACAAAAATAATAAAGAGCAAGAGAAATTAGCAAAGGAGTATGCACAATAAAAGTCAAAACATTGACTCAGACCTACACATTCGCATCCGGTACACTGAAACAGAAACCTATGCCATAAAACACCTTTGATCCTCATCACTCGAGTGATGGAGGGTAGGTAGGATTAGTACGATAGGAGTGTTTGTGTTTTAGAGTTTAGTGATTAGCAAAGTTCTTTTTTCCCACTGATGTGCCTCCTAGAGGTATTCTTTGTGTTTCCTAGTGTGTACAGGAACGTGTTGCTGTTGTTAGGATTTGGACCTTCATGGAATCTTTCTCTCATCCACTTTTCAAATCAAGCGCGACCATCAACACAAACAAGTGTTTATTAGCATTGCCCCTTATCTTTTTGCATCCATGTTTGTCTGCTTTAATTGTGATTGATAGCATAATATCTAGCACATTTGCTTAGTATCAAACATTTAATTCAATGTAATTTTTTGTCATAATCACTTGTCTAGGTTTAAAAATCGATCAGTCCGACTAAGCTAGTTTGACCAAGCTAGGCGTTAGAGATCTTCTCTTAATACCATGGGGAATGCCTTCCTAATAATCAATGGTTACTTAGGTTCATAATCCGATTTAGGCAGCATTGTATGAAATGTACTAGGGCTTTCTAATGGTCTTAGTCTCTATTGACCTTTAGCTTAAGTATTATAAAGGGATTTTACTAGTGTGATGAGCTTGGGGAGGTGTAACAGTGTTATATGACCCCCCAAAGTTACAAAATTAAAATGCTGAAAACGAACCAAAAAAAAAAAACAAAGTGCCACAATGTAAAATCTTAAGCTGGAAGAGAAATCTCAGCTTGATTTGGTACTTCACTCACATGTATCGCCTATGGTACTAGAGCCCTAGAGGTTCCCACTATGGGCGCTTTTCCTTGAAAAGCAAAAAACCCAAGGCATACAAAATAAGCACACACATCAAAATTGAATTACTGTGACAAGACTTTGGGGGGTCAAAGGAAAAGTAATCAGTCAGGCGATGATTTCATGAGAAATTCCTTTTATCGTAGCTTAACTACAAGGTCTTCTAAGTATAGCCTCTAGTCAGCCCTCGAACATGAAATACTTGGCTCTCGCGATTAAACAACTTAATTGACCAGAGAAAATTAAGAAGCTTACCCATGGTATTAATAGTCGATCTCTTGTACCTTTCGACTGTTAAATTAGCGACCCCATACTTGTTTAATTTTTACCTTTACATCTGTTTATATATTTGATTATATTGCAATTTAATGTTTATTGTTGACAAATGGTTTAAAATTCTATTACCAATCAATTTGTATGCCTAAAATTGCATATGCTTTTTAATTGTATATGAGAATGCAATTACTGTGCCAATGATTGTTTGATTTTGCAGTGACTGAAGAAGGCTAAGGACATTCATCTCAAGTGCTCTTCCACCTCGACGAACGCACTGCAACTCAATAGCTTCCGAGGACAGAATCTACATTAGGAAGGGGGGCATGTTAACCCTCACGGCTCATGGACACCCTATCACTTACGACGGACGTTGTATTATTTACTTGGTAGAGTCAGGTACCGGGCTTGTCGGTCCAATAGGAAAAGGGTAAGAGTGATCGCCGATGAGAGGCGCACTCTAAGTGGAACATTCAAGGGATTAGTTGGCTAAGCATGGGCGCCCAAGTATGAATGGGGTGAGCTCATATAAAAGTCAACTAAACCTAAAATTCACTCATTCTCTCATTTGTGCAATTGAAGAGTGCTCTTGCTCCATCTCCATCTTCTTCTTCTTCATCTCCTTGTGTGTGTGTGTGTGTGTGTGTATATGTTTGTGTGTGTGTGTGAGAGAGAGAGAGAGAGAGTGTGATCGAGCATTGCGGCGGCACGACGGCGGCGAGGCGGTTGAGCGCGGCGTAGGGACGTCTCCCTCTTCTTCGCGGCGAGGAATCCTCCACGACAGGAAGCGTAGAGCGGTGAGTAACACACCAACGCCATCCTTGAGCTTACTAGTTTAGGCTTGTTGTGTGCTTGGAGCCATTTGTGGCTCGCACACAGTGTATCGGCAAGTTCCTTGCATTGACACGTGCGACATACGGCACAGTTTGTGATTTTGAGACAATGTATAAACGACACAAAATGTCTTTGTATTAGTCATTTTGGGGTGTACATCGTGGGTGCACTCATTGTGTGCACAGGGTTTGTGACCTACCTCCGGTTGAAGCAATCAAGTGAAGTGTATTTGAGAGGGACTCCTTGCACAATGTTGTTTTCTCCTTGCGTCTTGGAATCTGAGGAAAAAAAAGTGTTAGTATCTATAAGTTTAAGGCATTGAAGACAAGTGAAATTTTTCCATTTAGTTAGTACCTTTCTATTGTTGAGACTGAATGCATACACTTGTGGTAGCAGTGGCAAGTCTTCATATATAAGATCTACCCTGAGTTGTGCAAGAGTTGTACTTGACATTGTGTCCATCACAGTAAGTAGGCTCTCTCGAAAGTAGATTTCCATTGCTGAAGGTATGTTCTCAGAGTTAGACTCTATATCTTGGTTGAGTGGAATAAGTTGTCCATAAGAAGATGATATCTAAAATAGTAAAATGACACCATAAAAATTTGAGAGCTTATAATGTACTTGCAAATTATGGACTTCTTTGTAAAATATAGATTTTGCCCTTCAACTGTTTCCTATCCCAATTATCATCTAAAAAGTTAAAACAACTCTCAGACTGGCAAATGAACATTGTTGTGGTAGTTCTTATTTTCTCATCAAAGAAGAAATCTACAAACACTTCAATAGGCATAAATACAATGAGCCTAACAATCTTTGTAGCAATCAAATACTTGAGGGACTTTTGTATATCCTAAAACAACCTAATCCTGAAGCTTTCTCTGGTTTGGGACGCTGGCAAAGACCAATCCTTGCTGTCAAATGATGGAAGTGGCAAATGAGTCACACAACCCCAGGCAAAAGATGTTCGGGGTTCCAAATATGACATATCATAAAAAAATACTTCAATATTTGCAAACTCCTTATGCGATCTTCCTCGGTACATTTTCTCACCACCAATAAATGCATGGAAAGCATCAAAAATCCCAATTATGCTCTCAACTGGTTGCCAACCCGTCATGTTCAATGGATAAATATATGCACCATATCAAACATGATATCAACCATAAGCCTTCGGAAATAAACATGCACTGAATGAGATATATGCTCAAAATACCATACATTGGCCCGATGCCGTGGAAAACTAGGAGGAGATGTTTGCAACCTTAAGTTTGAATGTTAGAAAGCATGTTGTATGAGGACCTCTTTCACGTGCTTGCTTTGTGCACACACTTTAAACTCTTCAACTTGACCCTTGAAAGCCTCCACAAAATCATTGTGTTGCCTCCTCTTTCTCCTCCTCGTCTGCAATAGTACCCAACTCCCGATAGTTATTCTAAATGGTATCCACAACTGATCATCGGTAGAATAACTATTAAAAATGGTAACATGGTCAATTGTAGTGCTAAGCCTTCAAGAGGCACTCATGGTGTGCACTAGAATATTACAGTCATTCCCGATAAAGACCAGGTGGTAGCAATCTTTTACTACATATATGATCAAACTTATAAGAATCTATGCAAAGTGAATGGTATTTAGGTTTCTAAAGTTAAATCTTTCTTAGCACGAAGATTTGTAAGCCTAAAGTGCATTCAATAGTTTTATACCATGATAGTGCCTAGTACTCTCAAAGCTTTTCAACCATCCTTTAGTGAACCATACCCCATGTAAATTGATCAAGCCAATAAAAACCCACATGTATCAACCATTTAATGGTCGGAGCTTGATACCATCATTAGCTTTAAGTTTCGTGTATACAATCATCACCTACCACATATTTTTTAGAATAACCAGCAGTAGATCAAGCAATATTAAGTTATATGCCAAGCCATAGAGTAAAAACATCTATATTAAGTTTTAGTTCTACAGTAGAACCCAGTTCATTCAACCATTTTAGGTTAAGATTGGTCAAAAAGCCCCTGTGCCTAGTGATATTAAGTTATATGCCAAGCCATAGAGTAAAAACATCTATATTAAGTTTTAGTTCTACAGTAGAACCCAGTTCATTCAACCATTTTAGGTTAAGATTGGTCAAAAAGCCCCTGTACCTAGTGATATTAAGAGTCAAAAAAGGTTGCATCAGCAATGAAATCCTTTTATCAAAACTCGACCATATACCTGGCTTGTATAATATTAAATAATACCCAAGTAAACAATATTCAATGTGCTTATTTATGAGAATGATCGATAAAATCAAATGTCATAACACCTTCTTTGAGGACCATATCACAACGCAAAGATGTTATCACAACAGCTAGCCCCCAAGTGTAAGTCTAACATCACTAATCATATTAATGGAGCCTATCATGGCTCACAAATCTATTAACAAAAAGGTTCCCCAAGGTTTTATAAACCCAAAATCCTAAGCCAGGTACATTATATCAACCAACTTTGAATAACCAGCAGAACAGTATCAAAAAGAAAGGCAAAACAGCTCGGCCTCATCTAGCATGTATAATTACATTTCAACAGAAGTTAGGTGATTTGGAGAAGAGCACAAAATCAGAGTTGCAACAACTTAAAGATCTCCAGTAAAAACTAATATCGGCACAAACCTGCGAAACAATTGTTTTCTTAAGCTAAAACCATTTCAAAGTATGCAAAATAGCATACCATTCGGTGAGCCTCTCTCAAAGGAAATGGGCAATAAAATGATAGCAAGTTCAAGTGAGGGTATTAGAGAGCCATCCACTAAGTATGACAAGGACCAAGACTTGTGAAGTAGCAGACCTCATCATCAACTCCATGTTGTATCAATCAAACCAACAAAGAAGCCATCCTCACCCACTCTTACATATGTTTTAGCAAAAATCAAATATTAAAACAAGGCTAAGTGAGGGTATAGAAAACCTCACCTTGGTTAAATATGCAACACCATCAGTCTATGGAGACCACATCAGATATCATCGAGACCAGCAAAGCCATGCACAACTGCGAAATAGACAATCGATCCACCAAAGCCGTTCTAAAACCAAGACCGCAACCAAGTAACCTCATTCATAGTAGGGCCTATTGAATGTTGCTCCATAACCCAAGAATTCATCAGTCATGCAAGCCTCATAGGAGCGTAGAAGCACAACCAACAAGGGGTAGCCTAATAAGCCAGGCAGTTAATCAGCATTAGCCCAGAGCTGGCTCATCGGTCACATTGCGTGCTGGAACAGGGGAAAGGGTGAGCGAGGGCTGGTACAAAGCCAAGGTCAAGAGGGCCAGCTTATAGAATCATCTAATAGCACAAGGATGAGAGAAATAGGGAGGTCTATGGGTAATACGATTGTGCAGTATGTAGGCAGGAGCACCAAAGAAAAAAGTTTTCACGCTCAAGAAGGGAGACAATTAAAGACCAGTACCTGGCTCAAAAAGTGGGTGGGGGGATAGTAATTACCCACTTACTCAAAGGGTTTAGGGTTAGATTCACACCCAATAAACTCACTCCACTAGGGGATTGAGTTTACGTAGTGTTTTTTGCACTTTTTTAAAGCCAAAAAAAGTGGGGGGGGGGGGGGGGGGGGGGGGGGGGGGGGGGGGGGGGGGGGGGGGGGGGGGGGGGGTATGCCATAGGAGGTGACTAGTATAAGGCTCGGTGCCGGGGTAATATCCCACAAGTATCCACCACTTTCAAAGAAAATTTCAAACTAGTAAACACCGATAAAGGTGACCCGGGGGTGTTATCAACTCAGCAAGGCATATTGCCATAGGATAGAGTATGTGTGTATATGTAATAGGAGGTTTAAGATCCCCAAAAGACAATGAAACCATCAGCTCCAATTAGCATAGCATGAGACAAATATAGTCAAGGGGATAAGAGAAGAGTACAAACTACCATCCAGTGAGAAAAACCCAAAATATCCAAGTGGATGTCCTACCCAGAGGATAGGGTTTTGTCATAGTTAGTGCCACAATTTAAAGGTCTAAGACAAGAGTATCCATATATAGGGTAGACTGCTAGTAAGCCACAAATAAAAATGACCAGTGTGTGTGTGTGCGTGTGTGTGTGTGTGTAAAAAATTCATTAGCTATATCAATAGCTCGGGTGTAAGTGTGTGTAGTTGGGTTAAGCAATAATAGCTAGCTAAAGTGACCAAGTGTGTGTGTGTGTGTGTGTGTGTGTGTGTGTGTGTGTGTGTGTGTGTGTTTGAATTTAAAATCCCATCATTCAAAATCATATACTGAGAGACTTAAATACTGTTTTCAAAAGCATATTGTGTAAAGAACAAAACAAAAAATAATTTTTTGATATATAAAATTCATTACAAGATACTTTGATACATGACAAAGTAGGAGTTTAAGCCGGAACTCCTACTAGGCGAGAGCAGGGATCTTTACCTGGTTATTGTTGGTCGTACAGACACCTTTCACTAGTACACACACATACCACAGAGGTACACCAGTACCAATGCTAAGTGAGCATGGAAGCTCACCTTTTTATAGGCTTTGGATTCGGTAGCTACATTCCATTCATAGCAGCAAGGCAGGTCCGTCTTCAAGAGGGGGGAAAAGCATTAGCGTCGCCTCGTACACACACACACACACACACACACACACACACTCACACACACAGAAATGAAATGAAATGATATATTAACGTCTTCAAAAGGCCAAAATGACCTATGAGACCATCAGATACAAAGTGGTGAATCTAATACAATGTCTGAAGTACAAGTACAAAAAATAATGAATGTAAAAATTGAAAACTGAAAATGAAGTGTGAAATGTGAAATGTGAAAATGTAGAGTAGGCCCTCAATGACAATCTGGGTGTCGTGCTAGAATGCCTCTGATCCTCTCCTGCAGTCACCGTCGATGGAGTGTGCTCCTGTGTCTCGATCGTGGTCATCTCGATCTCCCAAGCTCAGTCGCCTTGTCAATGAGGGTGCCTCTGGTATGAATGCGAGTACAACCCTGTGCTGGTGGTTGGTCTCCTGGCTCCCTCGATCCAAAGAAATCTGTGATCTGTCTCTGTGACTGTCGTACTCCATGTCTCCTCAGAAGACTATCTCTATGTCGGTGTAGCTCAAGTAGATATAAGCCAAGGCATCTCTGATCCTAATACCTCATGACTCTATCTAGGGGTCCAAAACCCTCCCTGAATAAGTAATGGAAGCACCCTCGTGTCTCATAATACACAGTGCAGTGGCATATGTAGTGTAGCTCTGTCTCTGGCTCTCTACCGCATAGTTGGCATATCCTAGACTCCGGTGGTATCCCTCTGAATCTACCCGTCTCAATCTCCAGTTGGTGTGAGGATGTGCGAATCTGACCAATAGCACATCGCAAACCATGAGACAAATGAGTGTCCATGTAGCTCAAACGAGTCACAAACCCATCTCCCGAAAGTTGGAGAAGATGCTCTTTGTAGAAATCCATCTTCATGCCCAACTCTTGCATCGGCTCTACCCATGTCCTCCTGGTGTCCAACTGTATAAGATCCTGATGAATGAGTCTAGTGATCTCCGTCCGTGTGACTGGCAGTGAGTGCATCCAGGGAATACTGAAAGGGAGGCAATCTATCCATGCTGAGACCATGCCTCTGAAACCATGAGGTCATCTGCGCATACCAACATGATGCGTCTCTCTGCATCGCTAATTGTCTAGAGGACTCAAGAGCCAATCTAGTATATCTGCCTCTATGTGTATCCCATAGACTGTGCATAAAGGACACTGATCTGGTAAGAGCCTCAATCTCTATAGGAGGGGCGGCTACCTCCGCTCGAATAATCGCATGTGGTATGGAGGCCTTGGCTCTAATCATCCGGGATATCATAAATACCAAGGGTCTCTCCATGTTCTTCCAACTGTCATGATTCACAAATGGTCCCCAAACTCGGACCCCATAAAGCATGAGAGAGAGAAAGAGACAGAGAGAAAGCGTGAGAGATGCGATATATGGCAGATGCCACCAGGGGGGCCACCGCGTCATCAAGCTTAGAGGACACCGTATGCAGAGTCAAGCTAGCTTGCCCAAACCCTTCCTTAACTCACTAGGTGTTAGATAATGTATTAAGAATCCACCAAGAATTTTCCTATTTAAAAAATTCACTTCTTCAATACACACCCCTCTTTTTTACAAGAGATTTCCTAGGTCAATACAAGACATTGAGACTAAACCCCAATTAATTGTATCGAGGCAATGGCAACATGCCCCTCCAGTATACCAGAAGGATTTAATCCTTGTTTTAACATCAGTTAAAGTGATGGTGCGCACAGATGCAAAATTTGTGCTTAAGGACACGCTTTGGCGAGAGAGATTTTTTTTGTTGGAGTGAAGCACCCCTTCACCAAGCGGTGAATCCACTTTTCACTTTCTTTGATCTTTGTTTACTGCAAGAAAGAGGTGCTTCACCACTTGGTGAAGCACCTTTTCACCAAGCGGTGAAGGCACTCTTCACTATCTTTGATCTTTGTTTACTGCGAGAAAGTCTCCAAGTAGAGAAACCTTGTCCTTGCTTTTACTTGCTATGGAAAGCACCTCTAAGCTTGAACCAAGCCGCAGGAACCTTCCCTTAGCTAGAGTGGTGAGCCTTAGAGGGCGGTGTGGGAGGCGACCTTAGGGCAAGGCTGAGTTGGTCGATCGGCGAGAAGGGGGGAAAGGCCTCCAACTTTGTGGCATGGTCGTACGGTGGGAAGAACAACACATCCAACACGTAGAAGACAATCGAGCAAGGTAGTTGAGAGTTGATCTGAGTGTGCAGGGCCGGAGTAAAAGGCTTGAATGAGTCAATCGATCAATCCATCCAACCCCGACCTTAGCTATCAAATGCAGTTAAGAATTTGGATTTCCAATATGCATGCGTTCCCTCCTTGTCAAAATTAGGATGTGAGACTCGAGCCCAAAACCCCCACAACCAAGCACACAATGTATGGTGCCTTAGTCATGTGGTCCACGAGCCCACATTGTGGAGATCCCCAAATATAAATAATATAAATCCGGTTTTGTAGGGGGTCACACAAAGAGATACACACCTATCTTAGGGGTATAGTTAGGAAACCTTAGCCTCCTCCTATTGCAAAGGTGAAGGGCTTGCCTTGAAGCCTGAGTAAAAGATTTAGCAAATGAATTCGTTTAAAAAAATGGGAATTCTACTTTGAATCATTTAATAAGAAAACTAAGCCAATGAGAGACACAAATAAAGCCTAATTACTCATGCTAACCGGAATCTCGTTAACCAAGAAGGGCAGTGGCCAATTGGTCATTCCAATGACTTGCCCAAGCTTGATAGGAGCTTCCAATTAAGAGTTTTATTAGAGGAGAGAAGGGAAATATTGATTAACGATCAAAGTGTGTGTGTGTGTGTGTGTGTGTGTGTGTGTGTGTGTGTGTGTGTGTGTGTGTGTGTGTGTGTGTGTGTGCACTAGATCTAGTGTGTGCACACTAGATCTAGCATAGAGGTAGTAGAATACCCATGATGGTTAGTAGGTGCTAATCATCACCAAATCTATGATACCACTTGATAAGTTATGGTGGGTAGAATAATGTGGCATTCATTATGTGATCATAATGATTAGAGAGAGAGAGAGAGAGAGAGAGAGAGAGAGAGAGAGACTATTTAAGGGTTAAACCAATGCACAAGAGATTAGAAAGTAGACACACACACACTTGATTATTAAACTTAAGAGAATGATTACAAAGTTTATTATATAGGCGTATTACCAAGTGCTTACACCTATCCAAAGGTCACTTGACTCTTCACATGAAAGGGCAATATGCCTCTTGACCCTTGACCCTTCTAGTTGTTTCTAGGTCATGACTCTTGGGACATCACATGCCAACACATGGGTTATCACATGATGCTACACACATGGCATCTACATGGCAGTCTACATGAATGGAGGGAGTTCTCATGGTGCAACAAAACTCGCACCCCAACACGAATGATTATGGTTTGGAGGTGACTAAAGCTTTTGCAAGGGGTTTTGTTCATGAGATTGTTATAGGACCAGTTGACTAGGCATTGTTTGCATACAGCATGATAGCGAACATGGATGCAACAAAATTAGCTACCAAGAAACTAAGGTGGGCAACATCCCACTCCTCCTCAAGAACTCAGAGTTCTAAGCAACTAGCAATGCCAATATCTCAGACCAAGAGGGAGGGCAATCAACTCCTATGCCTAAACTCAGTAATGTTAAGAGCATGCAATTTTGTTCCCACTCCCTAGATGTCAATTATGCTCTCAACAAGTCTCAAGAAGAGCTTCAATGGGCACAAGAAAGAGAAGAGTTGGCACATGAATGGATGAAATTTCTGAAAAGTAAGCATACAAAAAAATTCACAGTGCTTTTGAGCGTGCCTCTACCGAATATTCCACCACCATATGATATGGGATGCTCTAGTGGATATAATACATGTAGTGCTTGCGGGCTAGGGATGCATGATGAAGATGGAGTAGGAATGCTTATTTTGCCCTATCAACATGCCTTTCCTCTTTATTATTTTGCACATGTTGTTGTGGCAAAGGAAAATTGTGTTGTTATGGGATGCATGGAACCGATTTCCCATAGTGTGAGGTTCATTATCATTCTTGGAAACATGGATGGCTCTTGGCAACGAGGACTTGAATCTCAAACCACACAATCTTCATTGCTAAACAACTCCTGTGCAACAAAAGGTGTAACTTGCGATATGCATTGTCACCTCAATTTTTATCATTCATGTGATTATTTTAAAAAAAAAATTGGGGCTCAATGATCATTTAAAAATTGGCTGGTAGGTAAAGGTAATGCATTCCAATTTATGGTTGTGCATGCATGTAGATTCACTATACCAGGATTTGTGGTAGATGCATTTGGCAGGCTTATCTAGTAGCTACTTGTCAACTTACTCTCAATTTTGAAACCTACTAGTAGGCAACCCATTTTGAGAGCTCTCATGTCCATATGCCAATAGTGATAGCTTCCAAGACAATATTAGAGTATCCAAATTGCATGGCAGCTTTCAGAGTAGCTTCCAGACCTAGTTGTATGGTGGGCTGCTACCAAAGTAGCCAACATGTTACCAAAGTAGCTACTAGACCTAGTAGCATGGTGGGTGGCTACCACAATAGATTGATTACTCTAAGAGTATTTTGTTGACCACTAGATTAGCATTGTGTCTACCAGAGTATGCTAGTAGCTTGGTCTCTTCTATTTTAGAATGTTGGTGTCTGTTAGTCTACTAATCTATCCTGGTGGCTAACCTATTGACTATCTCTTTTCCAATGTGCCCTAATGTCTCTTGGCACTTATCCACCAACAATCTACTCACAAGTTGTAGGCCCAAAGTGGTCACTATCAATCTTTCTTTGTAGTCTAGCTACCCAGTTGAAAAGGCTTCATAGGCTAATATCTACTAGTGCTGGTATGGTAGCTAGCCATCTCCCATGGTAGCTACCCATTCTTTAAATCATACCTCCCCATTTTCTTGGAAACTTGTGGTAGCAAACTAGTCTCCACTCCTTGGAGTTATTGTCACAATGGTTGTTTCGTAGCCTCTTGTGGATTTGTAATGTGTTGGTGATTTTTCATCAAAGAAAACAAAGGAGTTTCCATTTTTGTCTTTTTGTGTATGATTTTCCTTTATTGTATAGTTAATATTATGTTCAAAGCCTACCACCAGTGAGGTTGACACATTAGAGGGAGCAATTGAAAAGGTGTCTAAGTGGGCCACCATTGATCTCCCTTTGGATGATAGGGGACATAGTGCTAATATTGACTATTCAATACAAGGAGAGGGTAATATTCATCCATTTTCCCCTTGAAGATAGTGAGAAAAACCATCAGACGGGAAAGAAGATTGGCAGCTAAACTGGTAATTATCAAGTTCAGTTATTGTGATAACTTCACATTGGATAGTCAATCACTTCATTTGGCAGGCTAATAGCTTGGTACTATTGAGTCTAGTGCCATTCCCGGAGCTCATCTTGCTCTTGTACTCTTTTGATCATTAAGCTCAAGGCATCATGCTATTATACTCAATTCCATTTGTACTTATATGAATACACCATCCAGTTCTAGCTCCAACCTATTTATCATTTACATTTCCAATTTCGGCTCTAGCCTTTATCTTTTCCATTTCAATAGCATTGTCTATACGGTTTGTTGTTCGAAGTCTGCTTGCCTGAACTAGTTTAAGTAACTCCACTAACTCAAGCTAGAGTGGATGTCAAAAGAGACCAGATCATTCCTTTTGGCAATCACGATGGTGCATTGAGTTGCTCTTGACAGAGAATCACTCTCCCAGTTGGGTTTTTGGAGTTAGCATATTCCCATAATGCCACCCAAAATAGTTGCACGTGGAAGAAGAGCAGCGACCAAATTTATGGAAAATCCAGATTGAGTCAACACAATACTAAAGGAGTCAAACGAGGCTCTAACACCGACCCCAAGCCTGGAAATGCCAACCTGGACTATGTTAGCAGCGGCTAACGCAGGCTACACCGATTATGCATCAAAGCGGGAGATGTGCTATGGATGTGGACAATGTTTCCTACTCACTTTGTATAAAGTCTTGGACTCATTGGGAGTTCCAAAGTAGTATATGCTAGCTAGGAGTCTCAAACTTAAACCCATAGTAGAAGGGATTGTGGTGCAAGCCTTTATACAGAAGCCTTTATGCAAGGAGGCTTCATTTTTGAGTATCCACTCTTGAGGATCCACTTTTTGAGAGCTCTCTCTCTCTTGAGTGTTCACTCTATGGATGGTCTAGCCTTGAGCTTAATGCCCATGCTTAAGAGGCTAGTGCTAATCCATTGTAATTAGAAAAGCTTTCTTAATCTAATCTCTACTTTCTCATTAGTCTCAATTCGTCTATTTCATTATGTCATGAAGTAGTTTCACCTTTCTCATTATACTAGATTTGAGTGTGTGTGATGACTTCTTACTTATTAACCCCTCCTATCCTTCTATGAGCATTCGATTTGTGATATTTAACATCTCTAATTAGGTTGATTAAGTTGGTTCTTAATATTGTAATTAGTATATGTGCCCTGTTGTTTGCTTGTGTATGGATGGGTTTTATGAAACTCTAGCACCATTCACCTTGTGTGTGTAGCTTGTGATGAAGTGCTTTGATTGGCATGTAGTGATTGGAGAGGCCATGTCATAATAACTAATATCTAATTCTCCTAAATGATTTTCTCATGTTAAACTGATCATTTAATATGGGGAAGTACTAGGGGAGAAAAAACTAGTATATTGGTTAAGCTGGTAGACCGGCTGAAGGGGATCGGAGAGCACCACAGACGGAGAGTGAGAGAGAGAGAAGGAGACACACACACGATGTGGGTGGGGAGACTGTGAAGTGGCAGCTCCCCCTACACAATATACTCACTATAAGTATAAGTTAACAGTGGGCGAGCACCCATGACCTGGGCGACCGGTCAAGGCACATAGGCCTTAACCCCAACAACCTCCCACTTAAAGGCCAATGTGCCTTTAAGCAAGATCTACTAGTGTACAACCAATAGAAGGTGAGAGATTCTCTCAACCTATGCCCACTGACTCTCGATGAGCTAGTGCATCCGGCTCTACTGATAGACAAACATCCCGCTGCTGCAGAAGCCACATAGAGCTAGCTCCAAGCTCTGCAAATAGTCTACAAGAGCTCATGCACTCCTGCAAGTATCGGTCCAATACTTGCAAACCTCCTCTATGCTCTATGCCGAGATCAGTCATCGAACAACTAATCAACCTTGCTGTAAATGCTCCCACTGCATCTGCTATGTCGGGCCTCGAGATCAGCATCTCGTACATGAGGACACCGAACGTTGATGCAACCCTGGCAATCTCTACCACCTCCAACTCAGAACTCAACTCATGGCAATCCTGTCCCCTATCATAGAGACCATGGCACTCTGACTCCGAGCTCTGGAGTGACTCCTCGTGCCCACCACATATCACATGTGTACCAAGAGTATCCATCTGTCCTAAATCTGCATCAAGCTCTGGCATAAGCATATCAAGAAATGACTCCACAATAGCCGACATCTCAGCATCCATGTGAGTCATCTCTGTCATCACCTCTGATGACTCATCCTACTGTGACTCACTAGAGCTGTCCCGCTCTACCTGTGCATCCGTAGATGCAACCTGCACAACAAGGTCACTACTCTGCACTCCATGCAAAGCATCCTGCAACCCACAAGCAAAAGAGACTCGCCTGCTCTCTCGCTCTCTACCTGGCTGCATGATCACAGAGACAACACCGTCTCTCCCGTGATCCACATGCGATGGGTAACGTGTACCACTCCTGGCACCTCTCGTAATCACTAGCGAACCCAAATGCATCACAAAATCTCGCTCTCGTAGCGAAATCTGACATCCACAATCTCTAAGCTGACCAATCGAGATCAAACTCACTGTCAAATCTAGTACATAGCGCACATGTCGTAACAAGTAAGATGCACCACTCGGTAATGACAGTCTCACATCTCCTGCACCTGCTATCACATGCACCGATCCATCGGTCAAACGTACACTGCCAAGCATCCTGCTAGAATAGCTACAAAACCATTCACGATGCGGCGTGACATGAAACATAGCATCTGTGTCTAGCAACCACTGCGAAGGGAGTGCACTATCCACATGTATAGCATCTCATGCATAGCTCAAGGTAAAAGTGACATCCCCGTCACTAGTATACTCCAACACTACATCTGCCTCAACTGTCAAAGCAACTGAGTCCATGGCATCACTACATACATCTCTGAGACTGCCATGTCTCCTACGATGTCGCATACGACGAAAACAGTGCCGTCTAACGTGTCCAGAATGACCACAATACCAACATGTCACCTGTCGACGTACTCGTGAATGTACATGTCTCACACGAGTCCTTGATGACTCGGTCTATCATACATATCATGTAATCTACGCCAAAGTGCTCTCGAAGTAGTCTCATACATAACAAGAGCATATACAGATTCCGCAAGGTGCAAAAGAGTGTAGATAGTGCCATCTCCTCTAGTTCCTGCCACCACTGATCGTCAGACATGTTTGAAGGTCTACCTGCATCACCACTCAATGGTCGATGCAACCCTCGCTGTGTCAGTGCATCAAGCATACAATCTCTCCATGCCGCAAAGTCTGACCCATCAAACATGCACATTTCGGAGAGATCATAATCTGAGCGATCACCTGTCTCTGCCATGAGCACAATGTAGCAAACTAGAAAGCAAAACCACCTCACCAACAACACCTGGAAACTGTCTACAAATATGGCCAGAAACACAATGTAAAACCTGTGAGACACACACCAAAATAGAGCTCCCTCAATGTCAATACAAGCCTCTCCTGCTCTAGTATCACACTGCAATCTGTGAACTAATCACCAAGCTCACACTGTGCGGTATCAATGCATACACACGCACAAATCTCCCACCTGCATAGAACACCGCACGCAAATGCTGAGTGCAACCCGCAATCTCTACCTAGATCGCATAAATGATACGCATAAAACTCCTGGGAAATTTTTGCCAAAGTTTTGTTAGTAAAATGGCCACAAAACCAGTAACCAAACTGACTACATGCTCAAAACCATGAGCAACCAAAGCGCATCAAACCGCACTCCAAATGCATGCACCAATCTCCACACTTTGCATACATCATTGCAAACACCTGCAAATCTAGTACACAAATATCTGCTCTACCTATGACTGCCAAAAAACATGCTCGAGGTATACACTGCCGAGCTCAAAATGCAATCACATTAGTCTCCCTGAGCATCAAACCACATAAGGAATACATCGTATGCTTCCACATGTGAGGAAACTTGCAGCAAATATCACTCTCACATCTGAGAGCAAACCATGTGTGGAATCCTCGACACACAATAAACAACTGCTGCTGCAAAAAATTCAGCGTTCAGAATTTTAAAATTCTGATATGATGAGCGCGTCTGGAGCATGCCAAAACCCCAAGGTAGACTCCTGGATCACATGTATCCGAGTCCGGGTGTGAAAGCTATGCCAAAAACCTCCGTTTCGACCCAAAACGCAGCATAAACTGCCAAAAGAGGGCTGAAAATGCAGCTCCTCAACCGTAGCTCGAATGAGGTTTCTGATGGCTCGAATGGCTTCAAAAGGAACGTAAAACGTTAGGATGCCTGGTGGAAACGCTCTCGAAAAGCTGAATTTGCCGATGCCAAAGTCGAAACCCTGTTTGCACTCTTGAAAGTGCGCGGGCGCGCGGAAGCGATTTCGGGAATGAAACTAGCTCTCCACTGTCGTCGTGACTGTGCACACACGCGCTGAAGGGGATCGGAGAGCACCACACATGGAGAGTGAGAGAGAGAGAGAGAGAAGGAGACACACACACGATGTGGGTGGGGAGACTGTGAAGTGGCAGCTCCCCCTATACAGTATACTCACTATAAGTATAGGGTAACAGCGGGCGGGCGCCCATGACCTGGGCGACCGGTCAAGGCACATAGGCCTTAACCCCAACACCGGCCATAGTAGGGATCCAAAGAGGGGGGGGAGGCATCTGCAAAAGAGCAATGTGCACAATGGGCTTTAAAGACCCTAAGGTTCAGCCCATTAAGACTTCCAAGATACTAAGGTTCCAAAATTCAAATGCTATGTCCAATGTCCAACCCTAGGGAAAATTGGATGCTTTGAGTGTACACAAAAGTCAATGCAAGCTCCTACATAGGAGGGGGCGAGGGCGCCCATGACCTGGGCGACCGGTCAAGGCACATAGGCCTTAACCCCAACACCGGCCATAGTAGGGATCCAAAGAGGGGGGGGAGGCATCTGCAAAAGAGCAATGTGCACAATGGGCTTTAAAGACCCTAAGGTTCAGCCCATTAAGACTTCCAAGATACTAAGGTTCCAAAATTCAAAGGCTATGTCCAATGTCCAACCCTAGGGAAAATTGGATGCTTTGAGTGTACACAAAAGTCAATGCAAGCTCCTACATAGGAGGGGGCGAGCCCTTTTAGTAGGGGATGAGAGAGAAACACACACACACACACACTCATGCAAGCCCCTTTACACAAAGGGCATATTGGACACATGTTAGCTCTCTAGCTCAATTGCCCACAAGGTGCACTCAAATCCTATTGATGGCCATAGAGGTGGACCAATGAGAATTAGGCTAAAGTAAATCTAGTTTAATTCATTTAAAAACACTTAATAAAAGAACCAATAAGAATTAAGCTCTCTAGAAGACTATTGGACAGTCTCCCAAGGGATCCAATGAGCATTCAGCAACCCAATGGCTTGCCTGATTCCTATTGTCCAGAAGACAAAGGGGTCCAATGAGAGATTAATTGATTTATTTAATTACATAAAGCTCTCACAAAAGGGGAAAGGGGACACATGTCACAAGGCTATCACTTATGTTTCTCAATTTTCATTGGCTAAGCTTTGTAGGGTCCAATGGGGTGTCAGCATGAGTATTTTTCAAGAGGGGTCGACCAAGAGAGAGGGGGGGTTGATTTGGCAAGGCATTATCACACACACACTAACACAATCTCATGTGTGAAGCAAGAAGACTCTCTCTCTCTCTCTCCTTCTCAAGCTTTAATGGAAAGCTCATCATCTACTCCAAGCTTGTGAGAAGGGAGACCTACACCAACAACTCTTGGCTTTGTGATGCAAATCCAACCAAGAGCCAAGCTTCAATGCATGCTCACCTCCTCTACCATGCTAATTACTAAGCTATGCTAAGATATTACAAGTGATTATGTGAGGAGATATACTTTTTTCTCGTAAGACTACTCCTTCTTCCTCTCAATCTACTCTCATACCCCGCTAGCTCTCATCATCTTTGAAGGTGTGTGAGGTCTTGGGTCTGAGACCGTGAGGGAATTGATGTTGTGCTTTATAAGTGTTTGCTTAGTGCTTCAAGCTTCCATCTTCATTGCAGTAGCTAGTTATTGAAGGAACACAAAGAATTGTATTGTAAAATGTCTCCCTTCATGGGGGAAACCTATAATACAAAGCCTTTTGGAGGGGGGACCGGCTCCATGTAAATCCGGTCCTCAATTGTTGTCAATAGCTTACTTTCTTTCTCTTTTGAAGTATTGTTCATGCATGTTGTAAGGACGCCCTTTAAACAACATTTCCATAAAGATTCCATTAAGATTCCTCAAAGATTTTGTAAAGATTCCACATGAAGATGGTGATGAAGTAATGAAGATGAAGATGGATGCTGCAACATGAAGATACGAGTTCATGGACGTCATCGAATATCCCGTTATTATTATTTTGAGCCATTACGGCCACTTAATTTGTAATGTTTACAGGAACCTCATATTTTAAATTGGAACTTGTATTTTGGCCGCAGATGCTTGTATAATGAGTAAAGCCAACTCGGTTTCTTGTAATTAAGCTCTGTAGAAGCCTAGGGACAATTCAGGTCATTCGGCCGGACATTAGGTTTGAAGGCTTGGTATATAAGCTGAAACCTAAGGCTTTGTAAAGAACACATTACATTATCTCAATTGATATACAGTCGTGGGTTCTGCAACACAGGGTAGTGAGCTTCACGCGCACACTAATCACATTGCAGATATGAGAGTAGGAGTGTGTTAGCATCGAGGAGCTCTCCTCGTCGACGCAAGCAATGCAAGCCGAGGACCACATCGCGAGCCCGCCTGCTAGTCGTAAGTACCTCAAACGACATCTGTTCTGAATGATCAAGTAGTCGTTAGAATCAGGGCAAGAAGCTCTTCGTGTTGATGTCTTTGTAGATCAGTTACGGACACTTTTGAAATTATTATTTTGATCCTATCGCGACAACGATTAGAGGTCTTACAATTATGGTTTTCAGGGTTTAGGTGTTTGGCCATATAGGATATGTCCTTGTGAATCTTGCCCTCCGATTTCGAGTCATTCCGATATGATTTGAGACTGTTTCGAGCTTGTAGTGTTTTATAGTGTTTCGTAGGATGCATTGTCTGTTTCTTTGCTTTATGGTAGTGTTGTGGTAGGATTAGTGACTGTAGAGTGTTGATAGTGTCTAGCTCAGGGTTGACGACCCAGAGATTGCCTCCATGCCCTAGTTGGGTCAGCTAAGTCCTCGGATTGACAGTTTGTTGGTCTGTGTTCTCGCTGTGCTCCATCGTCCGTCGCGGCGTACCCGCTAACATTGGCGCCGTTGCCGGGGACGAAGCGCCTAAACTAGCGTGGACCGCATCACTCGTGTTTGACAGTATAGTGTTTCTCTAGAGTGTTGTCACCATTTGCCTTCTTAGTGGGAAGTCAGAGAGCGGAGCTCTCGACTGAGGGATAGCCAGGGAGCCTGCGTCTCGCCGAGGTGGTCCACCATGAGGTTGAGGTATGGTTATATTATTTTGTTGTGTGTTTAAATTAGGTTTTATGGTTTGTGTGTTTGGTTGTGACTTATGGTTGTGAAGAACTTGAAAGAGACAAAAAAAACGCAAAGAAAAATGCAAAAGGTAAGCAGGAGGCTGTTTGCTTGCCAGAAAGCAAAAACAACCATTCAACCATCCAAAGTAGGACTTTAGGTAGTGTAGGACATCTGATGTTGATCTAGAGCAATTTTGACATGTAATGTGCTTGAAAACACAAAAGGCGGAATTGTGCTGATTATGGTAAATGTGCTCTAAAATGGTCGTTTGAAAGCCGATTTGAGTGCTTGTTTTTTGCATTGGAGACCTTAAGGTAGGGTGAAAACACAGATTTGGTCCAATCCAAAAAAAAAAAAAGCCTCTTAAAAACCTCTAAAAAACCCAAAAAACCAAAAATCTGAAACCAAATCTGTAATTTTCAAAAAAAGTTTGACCTCAAGACCTTGTTTTGCATATGCTCTAGAGCTTGTATGAGAAATTTCAAAGCATTTGCATCAGTGCTTGTGCATCTAAGTGGGAATTTGCTTTTTCTGAGTGTAAGGAAGTGAACTGGGAAATACTTGAATCCAAAGGAAAAGAAGTCCAAATTGAATGAAACTTTGGGATAGGCTTCTAAGGGCATTGGGAACCAAACTGTCCAAAAACAGAGAAAAAAATCACTTCCCAGTGGCTCTCTGCTCAATCTATCGCGATAGACTGGTGAATTGGAGATAGACTCACAAACAGGCAAAACCCCTCATACCACAGGTAAAACACATCAATACAAGGCTGCTCCCAAAAGTTGAGTGTACTTGGACACCTACTTGATCACCAAACCTCAAGTCTGGTGTTTTGAGTCAGACTTCAGAGACAAATTGGGTAAAGGGACTTGAACAAATCTCCAAACCTTGTGAAACTTGGTATACATGATCTACAGAGGATAGGGAACACATCTGTGAAGAGAAAATTTGAAAAAAGTGTCATTTTGGCATACTTGGTGAGCCTATCGCGATAGGCAAAGAACCCAGTGAGATAGAAACTGAATTTTTCAAAAAACCTTTGTGGCATAGCTTGGAAAGGTGCTATCAAGCATTTGGACATCAGAAAGTGGGTCAAAGACCATTTGAGAGGATTCAACTTGTAGAAAACACCAGATCTGGTCTAACTGACAAAGTAAAAGTCCAAACCACTTGAAAATTGGTAGGAGGACTAAGGAGAGGTGTTGGAACACAGTGGTATAGTCAAAGTTCAAGTTTGACCTATAAAAGGGATACTTGTTGAGCCTATCGCGATAGACTCAAAGCAGGGCCAAAGAAATTGAAATTTTCAAAACCCTCTGGAGCATAGCTTGTTTAGCCTCTCAGAAGGTTACACACAAAATTTGGTGGATTTTGGACATTGGGAAGTCATCCTAAGTCTATTTTCTAGTGATCAGATAGACTCAGAATTCTAGAGTTGGAGTTAGAGACCTAAGAAAAAGTCCAAAACAAGTGGAAATTGGTGAGCAAGGTGTACAGAGCATAGGGAACACAGTGGTGAAGAGAAATCTGGAAAAGTTTCGAAACTGAAGAATCTGTTGAGCCTATCGCGATAGACTGGGGCTTTTTCACAGAAATTGAAATTTTTGAAAATTGACCTTAGGGCCTTGTTCTACATGTTGTTGTGAGCCTATGGTTAAAATTTGAGTAAATTTGGAGTATTGGAAGTGCATCTAAGAGGATTACTTCAAAAGATAAAACAAGAGATTGTTGTTTGATGCAAGTTAAAAAGGAAAAGTATTCCAAATTGGTTGAAACTTGGCGAGTAGTATCTCAAGAGAAGGGGGAACTCAAATCTGTAAAAACAGTTGAACAATTGTATCCTAGTAACACTCTAGTGAGCCTATTGCGATAGGCTCAAGAATTCACTGTAGAAAAATCAAAATTCAAATCTGACTTCATATTTGGGTTCAGAAGGCCCATTATACCCTATACACAAAGTTTGAGTGCATTTGGACATCTGCAAGGGGTACTTGGTGAGCCTATCGCGATAGACAAGTCAGGAAAAAATTTTGAGAATTTTTTTTGAAACCAAGTATACCACTGGGTTTATCATTGCCTAAGGAGTGCACACACCAATTTGGGCTCAAACTGACCACTTGCAACAACATCAGATAGAGCAACTTTCCAAATTACATCTCACTGTTTTGGTCATAACTTTCACATACGGACTCCGATTCCAAAAGTTTTTTTATCAAAACGTAGCTTGAGAGCAGCACTATAGATCTTAGAGTAAATTGACGAAAATGGTTGCCATAGGCACATTTTGGTCAGTTTTGAAAAAAATGTTGTTTAAGGCCTCAAAATGCATCCGAAAGTCAGGGGTGTCCAAAACCGACAATTTGAGAGAATTGTGAGAAAACGCTCACGGTTTTGGACATAGTTTTGGATTTTCCCTGACCTAAACACTTGAACACACTGAGAGAGGTATTACTACAGCAAGCTAGAGTTGTTAAGCCTAGAATTCATGTCTACATCAGACTCAGACTCAGCTTATACAAGCACATGGATTGGTGGGATAGATGAGTGTAGTTGACTTTGGCAAGAAAAATAACTATGAAATCATCTTTGGAAGACCATTCATGAGGTCCAGAAGAGGCGTTAGAACCGCTAGAGTGGACTCATATATTGGCTACTTTGGATGTTTGTGTTAATGAGACCATACAAACAAAATTTTGCGATGAGAATGGGTATGACATAGTCCCCTACTACATGCTAAGGGTTATGTGTGAGACAGATGAAGAATTTGAGTATGAGTTCGAAACAGGGTTATCAGCTATGGGGATAGCACAAAACCAGATACCTAGCCCGAATACTGGTCATATAGAAACAGGTGCTCTTTGTGATCAGTGTACAATAACACACTTGATTACAAACTGTCCAACTCGAATGCATAGTACAAAGGAGGAGCCGCAAGTCAACAAAGCAAAGTTGCAGGAAGAAGGGCTAAGATCCAAAGAAGATGCTTCAGGTCCAGCGCCTACAAACGAGCAATATGAAGACTTGGAATCAATCAAAGAAGAGGTGCAGCAAGTGACAGGAAGTTCAGACACTATTGGTGACATTTCAACAGCTAAAGTCGAGGAAGAAGAGCCTATGGCTCTACAGGAACCAAATGCTGATTTTGTCTCTCTAAAAGACACATCAGAGGAAATGGTGGTCAAGCAGGAGCTAGAACACACAGATGAACTCACAAAAGTGAACAATGAAGAAGAAGACGACAAGGAGTCCAGGCCAAAGATTTCTCAAGTCACTCAAGAGAACACAGGCAATCTAGTACCAAAGAAGATCAACTTTTTGCTAAGTGCACAAGACGGAGTCAAGATGAATTTTATGGCAGAAATTGATGCAAATTCCACGACTAATGTCATGTCATATGGCATGTGGTTACTTCTAGGTAAGCCAAAGCTTTATGATATTGAGATAAAGGTAAATCTCTCACCTGAGGTAGATGTTATAAGTATGGGGATTGCAGAAGCTACTCTCCAACTACACTCACAGAATGTCAAAGAAAAATTCTTGGTGGTAGATTCTCGACAAATGGGAACACACTTGATTTTGTCCAAGCCATGGGCACAAGTCTTTGAAGACGATCCTGAATCTTCAACAATGGTTATCACGACAAGCTATCAAGTGGCAACAGAGGTCAAGCCTACAGCAATTCAAAGATTCTTGGCTATTGAAAAAGGCAAAGCTAAAGTAAGCCCACAATCTCTAGCCCACCCAATGTAAGTGCAAGACAAAGCCTCTACATCAAAAGCCAAACCATCAACAAAACAATGGAAACCCAAGCAAAAAGTCTATCAACCGAAGTTTCCATCGCCCGAAAGTCTCCAAAGGAAGTCAAAACAGGTCAACCAAGTGCTAGTATCCAAGGCACAGATTAAAGTTAATGATCCAATTTGGATACAATCACATGAACAACCTCAACAAGCAAAGGTAATAGGATGGATCACATCAAGCAATTCAATTATTGCACAAGGCTACAAGAAAGGAAATTCATATGTTTGGGTCAACAAGCCCAAGATAACAGCCTGGCGATATCCATCCCATGACAACCACTCGGTCAGGAATCAACAAAGCCGTCAACGTCAATCACATAACTCAACCAAGAGAAAGGACGGGTACAAAAAGCAAAAGAGAAGGTCTTCCACAGGACAAACCATACGACAAGTCTGGGTAATGAAATCAAAATTTTACCAAACTACCCAACAAAGTCAAGTGAAGATCGCCTCCAAGCAAGTCCAAAGATTCATTCCAGTCGAGTTACTCAAAGCACAAGGATTCTATGAGGGTAACTTTCAAATCTGGTTACCTAAGGTAGTAGCTTATCAAGGAATCACCCAAGAAAAGCAAGAAACATTAAGAAATGAAGAGCAGCCACCCGCTACACCCAAGAGTACTACAACCTATAGATGGATCCCTCGTCAATTACTACAAGAGCAAGGCTTTTACAAAAGTAACAGCCATATTTGGAAATTAAAGACAAGGTACCATCAAGTCAAAGAAGAAACAAGGCAAGTGGCAAAGGACATCACACCAGGCCCAAGAACAATGTGGGTTCCAAAATCCGCGATTGAGGCTCAACAACAAGAAAGATACACAACTCCTTTACAACCTCTTAACAAGAAAAAGAAAGCAACGGTAAATGCGGAGCTCACAGTTTTGAAGAACACTATCTAGAAGAAGAAGACTGATTCAACATCATTACCTGTCTCATCAAGCGACCACAATTTGCTACCAAGGAATGAAGAGCAGATATATGCCAATGTATTGGACAACATGGCATCTCAAACAGAAACTAACGAGAAAGGCCTAAATATCAAAAGCATATGGAATTGGATTTCAGGCCGCGATCAGGTAAGTCCAAGTCGCCATTAAACTTACATGGCATAAGAGTCTAGAGTCGGGCAGCTAAGCCACTAAATGAGCGAAGTGTCAGACCCAAGCTTCAAGTTAATATTTTTCTGTGGTCTATGAGTCTAGCTAATAGGTATAAGCTCAAGCTGCAGAGTTGAGCATACATAAAGTCATGTCGCTCATGCTGGAAGAGGTGAGCATAAGAGTCAAAGTCCATATAATATATAAGGTGGAGAAGGCGGAGTAGTCCAAAAATAAAAAAACACTCACGCACTTGACACAGTGAGGAAGAGTGGAGAAACCTCGATAGCAAAAACCCTTCTTGTGAGTAGTGAAAGCTTTTAAAGCACTCATACTATATGTTTTTCTCGCTACACTAACTCCATGAAGAACCCATCGATACTCTTCTCTCTCACCGCATCTTGTTTAACATGCATAACTCTGTGCAAGCATATAGATGTCCCATCATTGGACATATGCATTAGGCACTCTTTTTTATTCCACCCATGCACTTACACAAACAAATGACGATGACCAAGCGAAAACAGGTTTTATGAGCCTTTGCTCAACACCAATGACTCTGACTTCAAGCCACATACTAGTAGCCATATGTACTTTAACTCGGCATAACTCTATAACATAAGAACCTAAGTACATATAGCCTCACATTTAATTATGACTAAAGACATTTTTTCCCACTGGGTTTTTCCCTTTAGTCTTATCCAGGTATCCAAGACCTTCATTTTGTATATACGCTACATTTTACTTTTAGTCTTTTATTTTTTATCACAACAAAAACAAGAAGAACCACGATATCCCCACACTACTAATTGCAAATCTACTGACAAGTCAAAAGGGAGAGGCAAAAAAAACAATAGCTTGACAAAAGCTTCAAGTCAACTTACAGGTACGACTGCCAGATAACAACCACAAGAACAGCAAACTAGAGCTACAATGACAACGAACCTCTGCACCAACAAGTTGATACAGCCTCATGCAATTCAAGATACAACAACCAATCGGAGGGGGAGAGTTCCAGGCTTTAGATACACTACAGGTACAACTTCAAGGTAGTTTTAATATCACGCTGTTGGGGTTCGACAACACATGAAGAAAAACAAGCTAAACAGTTCCTCATAAGGCTTAATACAAGAATCAGACTCAGCAGAATAACATAGAGACAAGATCAGACAGAGCAAAGAGGAGAGATTAGGGTAAACTCAAAACTCGTATTCATCTTCAAGAAAGGCTTACAGCTCAAGAGATCATCTCCCCAAGTCGTCCTCTAAGCCCATGAATTATCCAACATGAAACAGTTGTAACTGCCCAAAAGAAGTTCTTGGCCAAATATCTGACTAAGCAGAAATCTGACTCAGAAGAAATCCGACTTCAGATAATATCAGACTCAACAGTATCTGATTCAGCAGTAATCCAGAATCCGACGCAGCAACACCTGACTAACCAGAATCCGACTGACCAACATCTGACTGACCAGAATCCGACTGACTAGCAAAACAGATCTGACTGACCACTAAATTGTCATACTGATGTGCCTGTCAACACATGGCACGTCCCGGTGGTGGATTTCTCATAAATCCGACTCGGATCCACACATCCCTTGATCAGAGTCAAATGCCTTATCCCAAAATATCAGTGCTAATAGCCCTATATGATGCAAAGTGTAGTGCCTGGAACTTAATCCAAGATACACAACATACACCATACAAAACAACTAGACACCGACCAATAATTCCCAAAAAACTTACATTGATATCCCAAAGTATTGCGCAGTACCTCACTAGATCAAGTGAATTACTTGTGCACCAATATATAGCAACATGCCAATACTCCGACATCATCATATACAAACACATCCAATCCTCCTCATACAAGATAAACTTGTAAAACCAATAATCAACATCCATACTGAATCTTCTTGAAAATAAATTCAGCTTCAAGAACATCTTCATCTCTGCAAATTCTGATATCTGCATAAATTCAGAATTCTGATATTGCATCCAAAATAATGTATCCATCTAAAAATATGCAATATCTGCTTCATAAAAACTTTGCAAATAGACGAAACTCTTCCAACATTGAGTTAGAATTGTCTCCAAATCTGAAATAAAGTCCTTCTCGTCAAAATCAAGAATTTTAGGTAAATCAGAGATAGAACAACTCCTTCCATAAAAATCAATCATTCCATTCAGCAAACTCTGTAATTTTGTCATGAAAAGGATCCAAAATATCATATCCCTTTGATTTCCATGTGACTTTTGCAAAATCAAGGAAAAACTTGTTTCTGCTTGATCATCAATCTGCAAAATCAGTTTTAAACAATATGAAATATGGATCATTGAATCATCAGCCTCAACATTGTGCATTTGCAAAATATGATTTGCAACTTCTGCATTGAGAACATCAGTAACATGTACTTCAAACATAGAAATCTGATCTTGAAAAACTCCACAAGTTTGAATATCTACAACTTTTGACTTTGAGAACAAGCTCAAATAGCTGAGATACATCTCCATAATCAACTTTAGCCACCAATTTGCAGCAAATAACACTTCCAACAAACCAAATTTCACTTCATAATGACCTGGAATTGGTTCAAGATGAAAAAACCTCTTTGCAACCATCAAGCAATGCGTCGTCAACATGTGCAACATCTTAGAACACTGATACTTTGCTTCAAAATCTGAGTTAGGCTCCAAAAACCAACTTTCTTGAATTTGCAAATTCAGAAAACAACCAATCTGATCTTCTTTTGCTTTAATCTGAATTGATTCAGAGCAATAAAACAGAGTAGTAGCATCATCCTCACACAAATTTGGCAAACCTACAATAGTTTGCTCAAGTTCCTCCCCAAAAACATCATAAAAATCTGAGTTTGTCTCTGAAATCAAACAAATCTATTTTTGCATTCCAAGAAATCTTGGAGTTTGCTGCATCACATCAGAATTCGAATCAAGTACTTGCGACATTGTTTTTAGATCAGAAAATTCCACTCCACCTATCAGAAAATCTCTATGTTGGTCCATAGGATCACTTCCATAGTACGTCTCAGGCTTCAAAATTGGATCAAAAACTTTCTCAGAATCAACAACAAACATATCAGCATCAATGCCATCTCCCTTACTTAAAACATGAAGTCTTCCACATTCAGGGTGACTGCCCTAATCTGATTTTGGACACTCAGATTGACTCCCCTGATCTGATTTTTGGTGATGTTCAGTCCTATCTTGGTGAGTGAAAGCATGCATTGATGTTGTGTTTCCATCTTTCAATAGGTCAAGAAAAATTGCAAAAATAATGGTTTTTGCAACATCAGAGTATTCTCTAGGAGGACTTGGAACTGAAACCTGATATGGTTTACAAGTTGAATTTTCAAATCTGAGACTATCTGATGCAAAAACATTGCTTTTACACATGTTTTCAACATCATGGTTGTTATTTGGATGTATGTGGTGAAGAATTTGCCCATTTGGTGGAATTTCTGATGTCGGATTAGGGGTATCTATGGGTCCTTGGTGGCTCCTTTGGCTCACTCCTCCCACTTGTACTCCCTTTCCTTGACATGTTGACACGCCCATTGGGTATTCCCACTCATCATCCTCATCCTCGCTCAACTCAAACACCTCCTCAAAAACATCCCTCAATTTCTGACATGCTTCTCGCAAACAACTCGCTTTCTTCCTACTTGCACATGACTTACGTCTTTCCCCTTTATGATCAGCAAGCCACTCATATGCACTCTCCAACTCATACTCTAGGTCATCTAACTTGTCTAATGCCCTCTCCATCTCTTCAAAACATGATGCTTTATGCAAAATTTTTACAACTTTGCGAAGCTTTCTACACAATCTGACCATGCACCATTTTTTGCAATTCTCTCCCTTTGAGCACTCATCAACCACATACAGACAAGCATCCACCTCATGCGGCCTACTCATGCAAACCTCACATTTCTTCTTCTTCTTTTTACGCATTTCGAGAAATCAGAAATCAGATAGCAAGTGAGCCCTCATATTCAGTGCACCACACTGAACTGAGACTACATGTAATTTGAAAGTGGAGAGCATAGGATACAATACCTAGATCCACTCCCATCTTGACATATAGGTGCTTCATCATGCTATACAACTTCTAAAATCAGAAATTCAGGTAAACTTTGTGCAAAATTTGAAAGAACTCTTACTTGAAAGCCTCCACAATTCTCAAGGTTTCTTGTGTTGCTCCAATTGTTTGAAATAAATCTTAGCTTTAGCTGCATCTACAGGTTCTGATTCAACAGCAAATTCATTAACTTCAGGTCAGATTCAGCAAACTCGATCGTCAATCTTGCAGCCCTTCACTACTGCCTTGATTTTTGCTTTAAAATTGTACTTTGCTTCATCTCTCTTTGCTTTCAAGCAACCATATTGTCCACCATCATAGCATCAGAGTCTCTCATGCTTGTCATGGCTTGAAAGATCAACACGCCACATCACTAGACCCACTCACAAGCCTCCATTAGAGTGAATGGTACGATTCAGGGACAGTCCCCCGATTCTCTGAATTGCAGAAAATCTGAATCTACAGATGAATGTTGGGGATGGATGATGCCCCCCAAGGCAAGATCAAATGGTCTCTCTGACATGCAACATCTCCCAATGGAACACACAACCCAACTCACGCAATGCCAGCACAGTAATACATCAGGCACAACAACGAAACAGGCTCAACAGAGAAATAGGTTCAGTAGAGAAACAGACACAGCAGAGAGACAGACCCAATAGGATCGCCAAATGTGTTGGGGTTCGACAACACATGAAGAAAAACAAGCTAAACGGTCCTCATAAGGCTTAATACAAGAATCAGACTTAGCAGAATAACACAGAGACAAGATCAGACAGAGCAAAGAGGAGAGATTAGGGTAAACTCAGAACTCGTATTCATCTTCAAGAAAGGCTTATAGCTCGAGAGATCATCTCCCCAAGTCGTCCTCTAAGCCCATGAATTATCCAACACGAAACAGTTGTAATTGCCCAAAAGAAGTTCTTGGCCAAATATCTGACTCAGAAGAAATCCAACTCAGTATAAATTCGACTTCAGATAATATCAGACTCAACAATATATGATTCAGCAGTAATCCAAAATCCGACGCAGCAACATCTAACTGACCAGAATCCGGCTGACCAACATCTGACTAACCAGAATCCGACTGACTAGCAAAACAGATCTGACTGACCACTAAATTGTCATATTGATGTGCCTGTCAACACACGCAAAGCAACCAACTGCAGAAGGTTGCCACAACAACTTCAACCAACACCAAGACATCAAGAACTCATCAAGGCCAGCAAAGACATAGGGTCTTGTCGGGGACGACAAGAATTCGGGGGGGGGGGGAGAGTGTTGAAAGGACGCCCTTTAAACAACGTTTCTATAAAGATTCCAGTAAAATTCCTCAAAGATTTTGTAAAGATTCCACATGAAGATGGTGATGAAGTAATGAAGATGAAGATGGATGTTGCAACATGAAGATACGAGTTCATGGACGTCATCGAATATCCCGTTATTATTATTTTGAGCCATTACGGCCACTTTTGTAATGTTTACGGGAACCTCATATTTTAAATTGTCACTTGTATTTTGGTTGCAGATGCTTGTATATTGAGTAAAGCCAACTCAGTTTCTTGTAATTAAGCTTTGTAGAAGCCTAGGGACAATTCAAGTCATTTGGCCGGACATTAGGTTTGAAGGCTTGGTATATAAGCTGAAACCTAAGGCTTTGTAAAGAACACACTACGTTATCTCAATTAATATACAGTCGTGGGTTCTGCAGCACAGGGTAGTGAGCTTCACGCACACACACTGTCGCGCACAATAATCACATTGCAGATATGAGAGTAGGAGCGTGTTAGCATCAAGGAGCTCTCCGCGTCGACGCAAGCAATGCAAGCCGAGGACCACATCGCGAGCCCGCCTGCTACGAGCTATATTTGGTTGTAAGTACCTCAAACGACATCCGTTCTGAATGATCAAGTAGTCGTTAGAATCAGGGCGAGAAGTTCTTCGTGTTGATGTCTTTGTAGATCAGTTGCGGACACTTTGGAAATTACTGTTTTGAGTTGCTAATAAACTAGCAACACTTTGGAATCAATAAGCACACTGTTGATAAGCACACACTAGCTGCATTGGTGTTGGCCTGTAACATTTAATGGCCAAGTAACTTGTGTGTAGCGAAAAATAACATGTGTGTGCATGATGGAATTACTGTTTTGAGTTGCTAATAAACTAGCAACATTGTAGGTGATGCTTGATTGGTGATGTGATTCGAGTTAGTGATTAATGACTAATCTCTATTGCATTGGATGAGCACACTCTTGAATCCTCTCATTCGATACATCCGATGCTCGTGCTTCCATTCCCTAGCCGGGTTGCCAATCCTAGGATTGATAATTTTGTTGGTCTTGGCTTGATTAGGCTATGCTACGATTGCCCCCAACATTTGGCGTCGCTGCCGGGGATCGATAACCTAATCTAGTGAGTATAGGATGTTTATAATAGAGTAATTTCACTACTAATTTCATCGGTTTTTGAGTGTGTGTAACTCAATTTTGGTTTGATTTGATGATGTTGTGCAAGTAATTGAAGCTAATTTTTGAGTTATGAATACCCCAAACCCCCAGTTTCACTAATTTCATACTAACCCTTACTAATTTTGCTTCATTTCCATGCTAATTGTACTAATTCCATGCTAATTTTACTAATTTTTGACTAACTTTGCTAACCTAACTGCTAAAAATCCCCTTATAAAATGTGGAATCAACACTTTTATCAAGTTAATTGTGCTAATCCATGCCTAATTTGATGATTTGAATGTTTGATTTTTGGCCTACAATGGTCAATTTTTGGGCTAATTTGGAAGAGCCACACATGTGTGTGCATGATGGAATTGTTGCGTGAAGCAAGGATTAGCTTGGATGCAATGGATTGTAAGTGCATTAACCTACTCCATTCAATTTTTGGGTGATTAATTGGATTCCAAAGTGTTGCTAGTTTATTTCTAAAATTAGGTGTGTAAATCAATTGACATACTTTGAAAGCCTAATTTGATTGTTTTGGAATGAAATTGATGGTCAATTTTGACTAATGAATGATGTGTGTGTAAGGATAATTCCTAATTCTCAAACAAGAATTTATGTGTGTGCATAAAAATCATTGTGTGTGTAATGCACCAAAGAAGGAAAAATTTGTCATCTTGAAGTACACACCTAAAAATACACCCATTAAAGTGTGCACACAAACCTTTGATGACGGCATACCCACTTGCAGACCTTGTACCCGTTATCAATGGCCCTTATTGCAAGGCTCACCGTGAGATCATACATACACACACATACACACACACACACACACACACACACACACACACGTGCGCACGATTGTATAAATGGCCCCACCCCGCCGTTGTTGCATTCGCTGGCCACTATGTGAAAACCCCACAAAAAGACACACACACACACACACACACACTGCTTTATCGCTTTTGGTGCTTGTCAGCTTGACTCGGTGCTGATCATAGGATCTCGCTCACTCACCAAGCCCACTACTTGCCTCAGGCACCCGATTTTTATGCACACATTAATGCAAGTCCACACCCACTTCTGGTAGGTTTCACTTTTTTGCTGCAGCTTTTTTTGCTTGTGCCTCAGTTTTTTGCTTGCAACAACGTGGAGTTTGGCCCACAAAATCAGAACTCTTAGAAGTTAGCGATGGCTTAACCTCCCCATTACAGCTTTTAGTAGACCCACCATAAAAACACACATGCCAGTACCAGTACCAGTACCAGTACCAGTATTGTGCAATTGATTGAAACATGCACTAGAATTTGAGCTTGGTTGAGAGCAGATGGAGGATCCAAATGCCTATTAAGGGGCACAAAATTGAATTTAAACCCCCTATTCGCTTGATCTTGACCGTGCTGCAAATAGCGTTCACAAAAGGCATATCAAACAAGGACAGAACCAAGCAAAGGGAGACATTGGGCAGCCTCTAAACCCCTTATTCGCCTAGTCTTGACCCCTCTGCAAATGGCATTCACCAAAGGCATATCAAAGAAGGCCAGGACAAGCTCAAGGAGAAGCTTATCTCTCAACCAATCCTCATGCTTCCCAATCTCTCAAATCCATTTGAGGTCCAATGTGATGTCTGTGGTGATTGCCTTGGAGCAGTTTTGCTTCAAGAAGGGCATGCCATATCATATGAGAGCCGAAGGCTCAATACGGATGAACGAGTCTTAGACATTTATGAGAAAGAGCTTTTAGATGTTCTACAGGCCCTAGACACATGGACACACTACTTATTGGGGACTCCATTCATTCTACGAACCGACCACCAAAGTCTCGAGTACTTCATGACACAAACCAAGCTTTCCGACAAAGAAATGAGGTGGGCAGATTTTCTTTCACAATTTTATTTTCACATTGCTGGTAAGCATAATCAAGTGGCCAATGCACTTTCATGAGGACCAAAAGTCAATGCGGTGTCTATAGAAACTCACAATCATCTATCTTCTATGATAGATGTTTATGCTATTGACCTTGACTTTAAAGACATAACATCAACCCTTGCTTTGGGGAAGAAAGAGGAACCATTCACCTTGCAGGATGGTTATCTTCTCCGTGACAATAGGCTATGTGTTACCCACTCCCTTTGTGAGAAAGTCATGTATGAATCCCATGCTCCTCCCTATGTGGGGCATAGAGGCATTCAACCTACTCTTCGAGGAGTAGAGACATACTTCTATTGGTGTACCATGAAAGTGGACATACAAGAGTATGTTTCAAAATGTGTGGTATGCCAAAAGACTAAGTATGATAGATGGAAGAAACTTGGACTACTCCAACCATTGCCAATCTCTAAGTCACCATGGGAGAGTATATCCATGTATTTTATCTTTGGATTATCCAAGTCTATCCATGGGAATACGGGAATATGGACAATAGTCGACATGTTTAGCAAGCAAGCACACTTTATTCCTATCAAAAAGACTATTAAGGCACACCAAATGGAAACCATCTTCATATCTCAGATTTTCAGACACCATGGATTACCAACATCCATCGTGTCTGATAGAGATCCTAGAAGGACCAATAATTTCTCAAAAGGTCTCTTTGAAAATCTAGGTACAGGATTGAATTTCTCTTCGGCCTATCACTTACAAACGGATGGCCAAAGTGAGATAGCCAATCTTACAATACTCGATCTGCTAAAGACTTATGTTACAGAAGTAGATCAACGCTCACAACGGGAGAAGTACCCCCTTGTAGAGTATGCGTACAATAGTAATGTCCATACTACTACGGAAAAAGCACCTTTTGAGATCATAGAAGGAAGACCTAAAAGTCCCTTGCTACTTAAAGTACATGGGAAGATCTTCGATGCTGATGAGTATAGCGTGACCTACAAGAATCTTTTCAAAAGATTAAGGATGGTATATCCATCTCTCAACAAAGGCAAAAAGCTGCTGCTAACAAGCACAGAAGGGCCTTAACGTTCAAAGAAAATGATTGGGTTTTACTTAAGTTTCCAAGGCTTGATTGAGGCAAACGACGGACAAAAATCCTACAGGCCATCAAAAGTATTATGCTAAATAAGCAAAAAGATACTATGATCCTTTTCAAATCTTGAAGTCAATCAATGACATGGCTTATCAACTCAAGTTGCCCAACCATTGGCTCATACACAATGCTTTTCATGTTAGCCTACTTAAGCCCTACAAAGGAGAGCCACCAAGAGAAACAATTATTGAAGACCCTCCAAAAATCGAAGACCAAGAAGAGGTGCTACAACCCGAAGCTATCCTTTGGCATGAACACAAAGTACTACTTCATGGTAAGATTATCCGACGGTATCTTATTAAGTTCAAAAACTATCCTTTTGAAAATGCTAGATGGATGCAAGGAATACAGCTTAAGGATAGTATGAACCTTGTCAATGCTTACAATGTTGCACTAGAGTTCTCAATGAACAATGCTTTTGTCTATATCATAAAATCTAATACCTAACCAACCCAAATGATTTTTTCATATTAAACTAATCATTTAATGTGGGAGAATAAACGGGAACAAGGGTTAGAATATAGACATGTGCTTATGGATCTGTCTCAACACGGGCCCAAGGTTAAAGGGGTCCAAATGAGAGATGGTATGTTAAAAAGAAATGCTACCTAATGGAGCTTAAAGACCTTAGGGTTAGCTTCATTAAAGACCTCCAAAAGTTAGTGTTAAAAAGTCCTTTGATCTTAGGCAATCTAGGGTTGACCCTGAGGTGGGAACCCTACCCAAGCATGAGGTGCTGCTAACTAAAGTGTTTGAAATGTTTGTGGGAACCTTGCCCAAAGCTTGAGGTGATTTTTATGCTTAAAATAACTAAGGTTCTTGAAGTGTTCAATTCAAAGATAATCTCTCAAGAGGCATCAACGATCTCCATGCTTGATTGACTAAGTTCTTGAAGTATTCCAATTCAAACCAAATGACTTAAGAAGCATAAACGACACGTTCAAATGATCCTCCACATGTGGCCCTCATGAGGTGCTTGAATCCTATTGGATAGGTTCTAAAGGGTCCAATGAGAATGTAGATGCATAAAAATAAATAATTAAGTTCTTTCTCTCAAAGAGAAAAAAGAGGACACGTGTCCAAATGAAATAATTAAATAATACAGAGAAAGGTGGACCAAGCATGAGAGGGGGGTATACTCTCCCACACACACACACACACACACACACACACACACACACACATTCTCTCATTGTGTGGAGTGAAAAATGCAAGAGCTCCATCTCCTTCTCCAAGCTTGGTTACAAGTGGAGAGCCTACACCAACACTCTTGGCTATGGAACGAACATCCAACCAAGAGCCATGCTTCAATGCTTAAGCTTGCCACTTCTTCATCTTCATTGTTATGCTATTATGCTATGCTAAGCAAGAAGAGTGATGATAAGTGAGGAACTATTTCTTTCTCCTATGGATGATTCTTCTTCCTCTTCCCTACCCTCATTCCCTACTAGCTCTCTCCACCTTCGAAGGGGTTTGAGGCCTTGGGATAGTTAATGCTTTTTGCAAAGTTTATGGTATGCTTGTAATGCATGAAGCTTTCCATCTTCATTGCATCACCTAGGTCACAAGGAACACAAAGATTGTATTGTATCAAGTCTCTCTTGATGGGAGAATCTATAATACAAACGCCTTTTGGAGGGGGGACTGTCAAGTAAATCCGGTCCTCAACTATTGTCATGTTCTCTAATACTCTCTCTACCATGTTTATGTTGCTACCATCAATTAAGTTCACCCTCTATGTTCTCAAAGTAACCTCACAAAAATTCTCACTCGAATTCTCTTAATTCTGCTATTCTCAAAGTTCATAGGCCATTTCCATTACATGGGGAAAGTAAGGGAGCATGATGCCTTCATCTTGTTTGACCCTGGCTCTACTCACAACTTCATATCAAACAACGGAGTTGGCCACCAAGTTGGGCATTCAACCTTTCGAGATGGGAGATGCTGTAAGTGACGATGCCACTTTCAAGGGACAACAAGCCACCGTTACTCCCTTGATTGGGAAGTTGAGGCTTCATGTCCAAAGCGATGTCGACAAAGAAGACTTCTTTATCTCTCCTCTCCAACATGAGGATGCTATCCTAGGGGCACCATGGTTCAACCGCATGGCTGCCAAATGAAGTTCCCTGAAATGAGAATCTACTTCACCTACAGGGGAAAGAATATGTATGTAGATGCTAATGAGTCTGGTCATACTATACCACTTGTAAATCCTCTTGCTCTTGATAAATCATTGAAGAGCTTAGTTTCTGCGTACATGATTTTTTGTCAAAGAGTTCCTAAAAGGTCCTAATGTTTCATCAAATGTGAATGGTAGGAATCAAGAAGAGTTAGACTTGTCTAACTTTCTAAAAGGATTTCAAGATGTGTTCATCGATGATATCCCTATGGACTTACCTCCAAAACGAGGGGATAATGACCATCGAATTGAACTCCTATCAGGAAGCTCATTGCCTAACAAACCTCCTTATCGAGTTTCCCAAGGTCAACAAGAGAAGATCATGAGGCAAGTACAAAAAGTTGTAGATAAAGGGATGGTGAGGCCTATCTCCTCTCCCTTTTGTTCTTCAGTCCTTTCAGTGCAAAAGAAAGATGGTACATACCGCATGTGTGTGGACTATCGCGCACTAAACCATATCACTATCAAAAACAGATTTCTCGTACCTCGGGTAGAAGATCTATTTGATAAGCTATAAGGCTCTACCTACTTCCATAGAATTGACCTTAAAAGTGGCTACCATCAAATAAGGATAGTGAATGAAGATATCCTAAAGACCGCGTTTTGTGGCCTTTATGAATATCTAGTTATGCCTTTTGGCTTGACCAATGCACCAGCTACATTCAATCAATTAATGGATACAATTTTTAAACCCTAAGGCTTCATCTCTTTTACCTCATAGTCGAGGAACTCCACCTCCTTCTCCAAGCTTGTTGAGAAGTGAGAGCCTACACCAACACTCTTGGCTATGGAATGCAAATCCAACCAAGAGCTATGCTTCGATGCTTAAGCTTGCCATCTTCTCCATCTTCATTACTATGCTATTATGTATGCTAGCAAGAAGAGTGATGATAAGTGAGGAACTATTTCTTTCTCCTATGGAATGTTTCTTCTTCCTCTTCCCTACCTTCATTCCCTTCCAGCTCTCTCCACCTTCGAAGGTGTTTGAGGCCTTGGGACTGAAGCTTGGGATAGTTAATGCTTTCTACAAAGTTTATGCTATGCTTGTGATGCATGTAGCTTTCCATCTTCATTGCATCACCAAGGTCACAAGGAACACAAAGATTGTATTGTACCAAGTCTCTCTTGATGGGAGAAACTATAATACAAATGCCTCTTGGAGGGGGGACCGGCTCCGTATGAATCTAGTCCTCAATTGTTGTCATGTTCTCTAAACTCTCTCTCTTGCAAAAGTATTGTTCATGCCAAGTTAGCTAAGTACCATGTTTATGTTGCTACCATCAATTAAGTTCACCCGCTATGCTCACAAAGTAATCTCACAAGAGTGCTTTATCTAATTCCCGAATTCTACTACTCTCAAAGTTCATAGGCCATTTCCATTACAAATGATGTCCAAATTCAATTTTGAGAAGATCTCTATGCTCCTTATGACTATATCTAGTTATGGTATCACTCTGGTTTCAATATTGATAAGGGGACATGGATTGTGCTCCATGTACCTATGTGGAAAAATATGATAAACTTTGCTCATAGCTTGCCCTTGGTATCGATGCTTTTTGTGTGATTTTTAGTGGTTTAGGTCATCTAAAAGTCAAACCCTATGTCCGACTTGATGTCTTTCACCATGAACTGTTTTTGCCCCTTGCTCAATTTTCAGTCAAAATGTTAGATGAGGTACATGGATTACGATCCATGTTCACCTGCTTTTGACATGAAAATTTGTCCGCTTGTAGTCTCTACTATCTTTCATGAAATCTTTTTGGATTTGGATAAGAAAAAGTTAGAAAACCCCAAATTTTGCTCAGATGGACTCACCTTAAGTGATTTTTAACAATTTCCTCCTTTTGAGTGTGATTTTGATCTCTGGACCCAAAAATTTGGCTTCAGTTGATTGACGTCAATATCTATCAGTCTGAGTTCTGCTTTAATATGTATTTGGGACATGGATCGTGATCCTCCATGTTCCACCACAAAATCTGCTAAAACTACTAATTTTGCTTCAAATGAGTTTTATGAGGCCTTTTCGCACCCTCTTTTTGGTTTTAGATCAGCCTTTAGGCCTCTATCATCAAATTTTCAAAATTTCAAAGTTATGGTCTTCTTGCCCTAGAATATGATTTTCAACCCTTTTTGCCGTGATCTTTTCAACCCAATTTGATGGTGATAGTTTCTACTTACCCTACTCCTATGTGTTGGAAAGAAATTTGAAATAAAAATGAACAAAACAATGCAAGTAAAAGTCATAAATGAAAAACGGAACAACACTCTCCAAGTACAAATTTTCTTTGAAGAATAAAACACATTTGCTATCTCACTCACAACTCTCTTTACCTTCAAGGAGAGATCTAGCCAGTCCCTCAACTCTAGCTCTATCAAGCATTAAACCCACGTCTGGCTTTTGTATAGCTAATGTGTATGGAATGGATGACAAATCTCTAGATAAAGAAAACTCTAAATATGCATTAGGTCACTCACCACCTAAGGATCATTCCCTTGAAAATGGCGTCAATGTTAGAAGTTTGCCGCGACAGACGTCTATAGCATAGCTATCTGGCACTAACATACTCATGTCAATACTCAGGGAAGTGACTCGAACGGGGCACAAAGACTCTTTGAGGGTGTCAATCCTCAGGAAGTGAACCTAACAAGCAAAAGCATCAAACTTGGCAAGCAAATCACCAACTCACTGATCAAAAAATCTGTCTATGTCCTTTCTCGCTGCTTTATGTCATCATGCCATTTCAATGACTAAATGGATTTGGATAGCCATGAAACTTTAAAGGAAGCTATATTAGGTCCAAAGGGACAAGTCTACAAAGTTTGGGAGCATTTATACAAGGTACCAAAATCACAATCCATCATTTACCTTGTCATAAAAAATGCAACATAACTACTCAAACAAGTTGCCCTAAGGTCTAATACCACTATCCTATGGTCAAAATGTTTTAAAACAATGATTTAGGCACTCAAAATTGAAGAAGGATTGCAAACGCGAAGTCACAAATCATGACAAAACTTGAAATGCTTACACTTGAGTGAAAGAGCAAGAGAAGAGGAACCTAATGCAATGTTTGGAATCGAAATAGGTTTACCCAATCATTAGAAAAGTTGATTACAAATCTGAGCAGAGTAGCCTAGAAGAGTGTGACAAATATGGCTCTATCTACAACTCATTTGTCCTCGTGTACACCTAGGACTGACCCTAGAAGACTGGGGGTTGAATATGGCTATATCTACAACTCTTTTGTCCTCATATGGACCTAGTCCTAGGTCCTCATATGGACCTAGGACTAGACACATGATAATCCCATGACTTCTTACCAACTCAGCTCCATGTAGACTAGCTAGAATACACACCGCAGCATAAACCATAGGCCAAACCTCACATAACATAATAATCCCCCCTTGGGGTTTGGGCTATGACAACTGATACAATGAGAGAACACAGTAGTGCAGGAGCAAAAGAAATAACATCCCCAATCTAAGAGAGAAAACATCTCTAATCCAAAAGTTGAACTGCACTTATGGACTGTGTTTGTGCACCTTCACTTGAAAAGGGATCATTAATGGTAGGCTTTTCTATTCCTATAACCCTTTTTCATCAAGTGACCCTTGAGATTCATCTGCCAACGATGGAAGCCATTGCCATTAAACAACTCAATTCCCTTTTCTTCTCCACTAAAAATGACTTTACAACTATGATCATATGCATGAATGCAAATCCATCTCAACATGCTTTGATACAATTAAGAAGGCGTTTAGAAGAGCATATTGAAGCTTCACCCAGCCAACTCCTTTTTATAGGCTAGCACTTTTCATATAAGTAGGATCCCTTTTCATGTGTGCGTTTCCTAGATATGGATGACCGTGTTTTTTGAGAGATGGAGATTATATTTTGTCGTCTCTTTCAAGCCACTAGCATGGCCTATTGAGAACACATACTTCGTAGTGGCCACTAATTATTGTACGAAGTAGGTGGAAGCAAAGTTACTCAGAACAAAGGAAGCAATGGGTGTAGCTAAGTTTTTGTATGAGAATATCATTGCATGGCTTAGGTGCGGTGCCCTGTAGAGCTAGTCAGTGATCACGTAACATAGCGTTTAAACAAAGCGGTTTATGAGTTAATCAAAAATCACTTGATTGTGCATAAAAAATCAACAGTTTATTACCCTCAAGACAATGGGCAGATCGAATCTACAAATAAAATCTTGCAAAACTTCTCGAAGAAAGTTGTAGAGCAAAACAAGATAGATTGGGGGCAAAAATTACACTTAGCATTACGGGCTTTTAGAACCATGTAGAAAGTTGGCATTGGATTTACTCCCTTTAGAATGGTTATGGCACTGAAGCCAATGTGGAGATGACATTCCTTGTGCCAATTTAGCGTATTACAATGCAAGTGCAATTGTCAAACAATGCTGATAGAGCAATGTGAGAAAGCTCATCTAGAGAAGCTTTTACTAGAGAAATATACCATGAATGTTTCTTTTTCCGTCAATTTCTCACATTTGTAGCCCCGAGGATGTACACATCGACCACATCATCTACAAATATGGCCTTGCCTTACCGTTGTTTGAAATAGTAAGGAGCTTTTTTGGGAATATTTGCAATCACAACATTGTAGGAGATGATGTCACAAGAAGGAGGACATTGCACTCAACAATGAGCACCACACTTGGCATCCACAACCATGAGAGCACCATCCAACAAACTATGATGCTCAACAACCCTACCCTTCAAATCTCATCACATACGTTCTTACCTTTGTTAATCCATTCATACACGCCACATGCTTTCTTGACAATTTGTAAACATTTGGAACAATGCCCTTGCACTTCATTTGGTTGAAGTAGTGTAAAGCCTTATGGCCTTGGTCCTTTTTTGAGCATACTCAAAGCACCCAAGGAGAAGACGGTGCAAGAAGGGAGTGTTTTATTTGCAATTGGAGCAATGTAGGAGACAAAGCTCCAAGAAGGGAGCTCCTCAAGACAATACCCTTGGCGGAGAGCACCACACTTGGCATCGTTGTCCATGAGAGCACCTTTTTAAGCTTTAGACACACTGCATGCACGAGTTGGTTTGACACGCCTTCTGCTTGACAAAACACACACACACACACACACACACACACACACACCACATAAAAATGATGCTCCACTAGACACACCTTTAGAATCTCATCATAGACTTTCTTCCCCTTGTTCATGGCCTCATCACATCACATGCCTTCATGGTACACACATAGAAATTTCATTTGGAAGAATGCACTCACACTGCATTCGCTTAACGTGTCCAAATGTATCTTGGCCTTCTTGCCACTTTTGAGCACCTCAAGAGAGGATGTTACCAAAAAGGACCTTTGTTAGGGCACTTTCTTCTCGACAAAGAGCACAACGCTTTGCATCCATGCTCCAAATACCCCTACCTAAAAATCTCGTGAGAAATTTCTTTTCCTTGTCTAAATCCAATCATAACATGTTCTTCGAGGATGTTTAGAAAGATGCTCCCGTGGTGTACATGTTTGAAATAGTCCAGAGCATGTTTACCTTTGCCGTTTTTGAGCAGATCTTGCATGTAGATCACCCAAAAGCGATGATTTCATGAGAAGGAAGACACTCTTGGACAAGTCGTACTCATTGAAGAGCACTAGAATTGGCATACATGTCCAATAGAGCATCACTAAGCTTTATATGATACTCTAGTAGTCTTTGGTTCAAAATCCCTCCACATATTTACTTCTCTATTAGGCATCTCAATTGTGCACAATATTTTAGGATGCACTAATCAACAAGGCTTTTGTTTTCTTGTGACTTTTTAAAAATATCCTTCCATTTTTCATTAGCAAAAAGGAAGGCCTTACCCCTTTGGAGCAGGCCAAAAATGAAGGGGAATCTGTTTACAATCCCGTTAATGTACCTACTTGCAGAATACGTCAAGGCCAGGTGTAATACATTGGATTGTAACGTGAAATAAAACCTAAGAGAAAACTCATTAACCCATCACCGATCGTGCGTTCGCTCGCCATCACTGCTCTGCTCCAACCTTACGGCGTCATGGGAGCTCGCACAGTAAGCTCAGATGAAGGTGGGCACCCTAGCTACGGACCGTTCAGTGTTCAATGTACGTTTTGATGTGCTAACAGAGGGTTTGCAATATGTTGCTCCAGAAGATATTGAAGAAAGAGAGGATGACATGGAAGACAACGAAGCTGCTGCTGATAATGCCGACAATGACGAAGAGGATGAGGGTAGGTGGTGATTAACCTTCTGTTGGTATCATTGTACGTACACTCTGCGATTTTGGCACGTGGAGGGTGGGAATAGGCCATGTAGAAGACTATTGAAGTTCCGTGCACACAGAAATAAACGTTACTGTACTGTGTCCAAATATTCTTCCTGTTAAACGTGTATCTACTTTTCTTTCTAATGCTAGCTGGAAGTTTTTTGGATGATTTTGGTCATTTTCGCATGTTTTTATGCAAAATCATTTGACATATCTGGAAGATGTAAGTCAGCTAGTCTTCTGATCAGGTTTCGGATGATTTTGATTACCCTTTGGCAAGACTCTCCTAAAAATCAGATGTTTATTGGCTACATGTTGATGGTTACTCCTTTGATGTTTTAAGTTTTGTCTTGCATGGTTTGAGACTTTCTTTTTCTTGAGTAAATTTTTTGGGTGAATTGATAGGTGTTCGTACTTCTGTTTTGATTTTTGATTTGCTTGTGCAGAAGAGGATGAAGGTCAAGATGAATATGAAAAAGATGACTTCATAGTTGATGATGTAGAAGAAGAGGAAGAGGAACAAGAGCAAGTTAGTAGTGGCGAGGAAGAAGCCAAACTAAAGAAGAAGAAAAGGAAAAAAAGGTGCATTGAATACTTCTTGCTGTATCTCTCATGCGTTCTGGGTTTTCCGGCATTATATTTTATGTAGGTGTTATTGAGAGGAAATTACATACCAAGGGTGGATTTGTCATGCTTTGTAGCGGTTAATTTTTGAAGAGTTCAGTAGTTGCTTAAGTATTGTTTTGGACGATTGATATTATGAGGGAGCATTTGCAACTGCCAACATCTTTGCTTGTCTTTAATATGTGGCAACGTGAGAAGTTGTTCTAGTGCATTAGAATGGTGCTCAACTCTAGAGTACCAAGGAGGAGAGGTGAAAAACAAGTGTGAATGCGCCTTGCAGTGTACCTCTTATCAAGAGTGCAATCATTGAGATACATTGTGAGGGTGCCTCCTTCCACACACGTTTAGGGATTGTTTGATCCTAAGAAAAGATCCCAAGAGATGATAATTATAGAAAATCTTTCATGGGAAACAGAATTTGGAAAAATGGGTGGCAAGCAATACAACAAGGCCATGTAAAAAGGGGGAAAAAAATCTCCCAAGCCAAGCAACCCCGAAGATTGTCATAGGAGGGCACCACGTGCTGAACCGAAAAGAACAGCTTGGAACAGACGTTTACCACTTCAAAACAAGTGAAATGAGAGAGAGAGAGAGAGAGAGAGAGAGAGAGAGAGAGAGAGAGAGAGAGAGAGAGAGAGAGATTTTCACTCCCAAAGTGCATTGGCCCCAAACCGTGGCACCCCTTTTGGTATTTCTTTACATTGCTTCAACAAGGTACAACTGAGGGTGCTCTATTTTGCTTCGTGTAATTTAGGAATGCTAGAGAGAGACCCTAGCTCACATATGTAAATGCCCTTGGCCCGCAGAAGCATCTGCTATGAAAAGCAATTGTCTCCAAAAGCAATAGGTCTAAAATTTGCAAGCGAAAAATCCTAAGTTTTGTACATATTATTAGTGTAAATTTCGAGACTATTTGCACAATTTGCTATGCGCATATTGTATGTGCACGCTCTGTTTTATTTAGGGATTAGGTCCCAAGCTCTCCTCCAAAGTTAGTAGGGTTAGGAAATCTTAACCCGTAAGTCTTCAATTGAAGATTTTAGGCCCTTGGAAAAGCATCTGAACGGTGAACATAACTCAGTGCAATGGAGGGGGCTAGTGCCAAGTCAGTAGTTTGTGAGATATCCGTGTCACGAGGACATGGCAACTGTTAATCATGTCACAAGGACGTGGCAATTGCTAACCTTAGTTGTTGGTTTCTTTCCAATGATTTTTGAGACCCTCTTTTTGAAGTTGCAAATGGTCGGACATTGTATGGCCAATGTGAACGGTAGTTTCACTTGCAGACGAGAAGTTGGTCGGCACTGGAACTTGTATAGTAAAAGGATGTCTAGGCTCAATTCAAGATCATGTAGGTCCCCTCATCGCACTTAGCAAGTTGGTGGATACTAGGAAGTGAACTCAATAAAGGCACAATGCCAGGTGGGGTTACCAAAGGAAAGTACCCAACAACTGGGCTACATTGCATTTTTGGATGCGGTCCTAGTGGGGATAGATGGTCAGATGACCAATGGGAGTCCAACGGAAGCATCCCCCAAAATTTAGGGAATTGCTATTTTGGACCATAAAATCTGTTCGTGTCATTACCTCCGGAATGCCAAGGGGAACTTTTTAGAACTTTGCTGCAAAGTCAACTGGGCAATTGGTCGGGAGATTTTTAAGCGAGAAGCCCAAAGCAAGAAACTACTTGTAAATGTGCCAAGTGCCACCTTTTCGTACTTTCCTCATGCTGAAGAGCTAGCGCTCGATTTGTAGCTGGGAGACTCCTCACTTGCAAGCTGTCAGAGGTTAAGAGCTATCGGTTGCAAGCTTTCCCTCTCATGTACAGTGTAGTGCAAGAAGTCATGTCCTGCACACCTTACAGTGCTCTCTCTCCCCCCCCCCCCCCCCCCCCCCGTGCAGTGTTGTGATGCCCCTCAAGAGGGCTCTTCATTTGACTCATGTATAGCTGTGTGGTCATATGCATTTTTGTTGAGGCAAGAGCCTCTCTGAGCAGGAATAGGAGTAGCTAACTTTTGCTCCAAAAGCAGGCACCGGTGAGGGTGATAACCTCACCGTATAGGTGCATGTTCTGCGTTGGTTATGTGCTGAATTTGGACTGTTTTTCAGCCATACAGATGCTTGAATCATGGGGAACAATGCCCCATTGTTAGAGGACATTCAGGGACTGCTTAGGGCTGAAAACAGGGCAGAAACCAGTAAATACAGCGTGCTGGATTTACTGTTTTTGGGCAGAAACCAGAGGATTTATATCAGTAGAAGTGAGTTACAACAAGGGAATTGTTTTCGGGTAAGTTTTGGGGCTGTAACTTGGTATGCTGCCGAAATTTTACCAGAAAAGGTGGTATCTCTCTTGATACAGGTAAAGATTCCCAGGGCTCACCTTTTGTAATTTACCAAAAGAAATACCGAAAGGGGCGCCAATTCTGGGGCCAACCGGTTGTCGGCGTCTACCTGGAGCATTCTAGCTTCCAAGCCGTGTGTGTGCTTTAAGAGAATTCTCGTTACAGGTTTCTTCTGCAAAGGTTTCTGCGTGTGTGAAAGTCTAAAGTTAATTAAAGAATTTGGGTGAAAGCCAAAGTCTACCGCGCTACGGGCCGGTTTCAATCCCCCACTTGAGAGAAAAGTAATCATCCGCGATTAGATTTACAAAACGCAATCAAGTTAGTTCAAAAATCCGATGGTCATTCCGAGGTCATTTAGTATCTCATTCCATATCGAAGCTCTTGATATTTCTACCGTAGAAAAGCCAGCCATCACACTCAGACCGTGCCGATGTTTTAAGAGGTGTCCCGATGCACTAAGATTACATGCCTCGACAATATTACCTAGTTTCGAATATATATGGTTGACATATGTGAGAAAACTGAAAGAACATCACAAAACTGAGAGAGAGATGACACGGCACGACGAAGTTTCGCGCCCAGAGAGACTGGCCTAAAGACTGACGCCCCTTTCGGTATTTCTTTATTATTAATGCTTCACAAAGTACGATGTCCGAGGGTCCTCATCTCAACAACGCTCCCAAGCTAATTTGCTTGAGACTGAGGCTCTGGCAATGAATTTATAGGCCCTGGGCCTTCCAAAAGCAATGTACATGAAAAAGTTCAAGTGTAACAGACTTGGAGACTCCAAGTCGAGATTCTACCGCCACACCACAAGAATACACTTCAAAACAACTCACAATTCCCAATTGATTCGACATTGGTCCGGCCGAGTTCCGTGCCTAGAGATATTGGCCCCAAAGACTGGCACCCCTTTCGGTATTTCTTTTTGTATTAATCTGCAACTCAAAGTACAAGTGAGTGGAAGGCATTCACTCTCAGACTCTGCGTCCAGATGCTCTGAGAAGTAGGAGGCCTACCCACTTATTTAAAGGTTACAAGGGATGCCCCAAAAGCAGAGCCTCAAAAGCTTGTAAATCAAAAGTTGTCCCAAAAATAAAGCTATCTTTTTATTTCTCTCTCAAGCCCTTTTGCTAGGCAAAATAAAGCAAGGCTTTTGAAAGCTCTCTCTCTCTCAGCTTTTGCGTAGCCTAAAACTGGCCCAAAAGCTGCCGTGTTGCCACGTGGCTGGCTATATGCGCCGTGTTTTCCACCGTGAATCCCGGAGAGCCGTACGATAGTGCCACGTCAGCATTTTCAGCAGGGTCTCGCGGTTATGCCGGGCGGGGGTGGATCTGTGTGCATTGGGCAGCGACGTCACCAGTTTGTGACATACCCCCCTCTTGAAAGCATTGTAATCGTCCTCGATTACGCGTGCAAAACAGACAGAAGCCATACATTGTTTTAGTAGACACTGACTATTAGTACCAACGCACTAGGAACACACATCTAGCACATATACCAATCGATAGTCACATCACACGACATCACATGACAAATCACATTCAACATTCATTTGGATCTCAAACGACGATTTCTCAGCAGTGCAATTAGCAATCGCATCTAGATCCACTCAGGACCTCGTAGATGCTCGATTGACTAATCCATATTGCAACCATGACTATCTAGATCATTCAGACTAAAATGCTGCAGTCATTTCGTCTATCAATTCCTGCACTTAAACAAGTCAAGAACAAATCAGTATCATGTTATCGGGAATTCCACTTCATAGTCATACAATAGAATACTATCAGCTCTCAGTATCCTTGAAGCTCAAAGAGACATCAGTGACTCTAGTATCAAAAACCGAGGCATCTGTTGACAAAGGAGCGGAGTAGCTCCCCTCTTGTGCATACCCACTGCACCAGATATCCGGCCAAGCTGAATTCGGGGTTCCATTTGGAAGACTATGCTAAACCAAAAGCCTCAAGGTCAAGTATCACAATCTGAGGAGTATCTGCTAGGTCCTCCTCCATCCACTTCGCAACCAATGCAGGATAGTTCTTGAATTTAACCAACAATCGCCTTCTCACTTTACCTTTTAATCTTTTGTCCTTATGTGCCAATATCTGTTCTGGAACAAGGATCTCGTTTTCTTCCACTTCGGGTTGATTATCAAGCTCCGTATCATTGGGCACATCGCCTTTAAAAGGCTTGAGAGACTCACATGAAAGGCATTGTGAATCCTCCAAGTGTCGGGGAGCTTCAGTCGGAAAGAGACATCATTTATCTTTTTGGAGATCTGGAAAGGTCCGTAGTGTTGCATACTAAGCTTTGGGAAAGCCTCTCCTCTCCCTTTTTCTTTCTCAGGCGTGCCTTCTCAAAACGTAAGAGCACCCAATCATTCTCCTTCAACTTCAAATCGCGTTGATAGCGATCTACTGCCTTTTTGTGTATTTCTTGAGATTTCTGCAAAGCTTCGCATATCTTGGCAGAAGCAGTGTCCAAGTCGCGCGTGTACTCATCGGCTTCAAAAATCTTATCTTTCGTGCTTAGGAAGGGTGGAACCTTCGTAGCACCTTCAATAATCTCAAATGGCGCCTTTCCCATCGAAGAGTGTATCGTGTTGTTACAGGCAAATTCCACCAAAGGTAAATGCTTCTCCCATTGAGTCTTCTGATCCGAGATGTAAGACTTGAATAAATCTAGTACCACTGAATTGGCAATCTCAGATTGCCCGTCAGTTTGCGGGTGGAAAGATGACGAGAACTGCAATCACGTGCCAATGTTCTCCCAAATAGCCTTCCAAAACAAACTCGTGCATTTGGGTCCCTGTTGGAGATAATCGTCTTAGGCATGCCATGTAATCTGAAGATCTTGGCCACAAACAATCTCGCGAAGTGATCCGACTTGACTATTTTCTTCACTGGAATGAAATGAGCTTGCTTGCTAAATCTGTCAATAACAATCAAGATACCATCGTGACTACTCTATGTTCTCTGGAGATCAAAAATGAAATCCATTGCAATACTTTCCCAGGGGCGGGTGGGTATGGGCAAAGGCTGTAACAATCCCTGTGCTTTATGCCTGTCAAACTTGACCTTCTGGCATACCAAGCAACTGCGCACAAACTCGTCCACATCCTTCTTGAGTCTCGGCCAAAAGAAGTCTCTCTCTACCCGACAGCAATGTTGTGGTGACCCGTAAAAGGTGGACAGTGGCATTCGGTCATAACCTTTTCCATCAACGGTTGTGTAACGCACAACATGGTTTTCCATCCCGAATGGAATATCCCGCTATTGTCTCCCCATCCCGTATCCGTGTGAAAATGTCTGCAAAATTTGTATCTGTGGCATACTGATCGACCATATGCTCGAAGCTCCTATGATGTATCGCGGAAATAGCCAGAACCAACGGCTTCCAAGACAAAGCATTTGCCACCAAATTCATCTTTCCCTGCACATGGACAATCTGGAAGTGAAACTGTGACAAGATGTTTGCCCACCACATCTGCTTTTCAATAGCTGCTTCTGTGACAAGAAGTAGCGTAAACTCAGATGGTCTGTGAAGACAGTAAAATCCGCTCCGAGTAGGTAATACCGCCACTTAGTAAGAGCATGGATAACCGCCAAAAGCTCTTTCTCATATATCTGTGCCGTCAATTCCGGCCTTGACAACAGTCGGCTCTCGTAGGCAATGACATGGCCTTCTTGCATGAAGACCGCACCCAGACTACGACCACAAGCATCACTATATACTTCAAATGACTTCTTCAAGTCCAGCAAAGTCAAAACTGGTCCTGTAGTCAATTTCTCTTTAATGTCTGAAAGGCAGTCACCTCTGTGGGTTCTCACCAGAAAGGGACTTCTTTCTGTGCAAAATATGCAAAGGGGAAGCAACCTCTGCAAATTTTCTAATGAACCGCCTGCAGTATGAACACAATCTCAAGAAGCTTCTAACTTCATGGACATTCTTCAAATCGAGTCAATCACGGATAGTCTCTATCTTGGCTGGGTCCATCTGCACTCCTGCTGTTGAGACAATGTGTCTCCAAAAGTGTATCTCTGGTAGGAAAAATTCACTTTTTTTTGCATTAGTCACTAATTTGTGATCTCGTAATGCCTGAAAGACCTGAAGCAGTAGTCTCTATGTTCTATCTCATCCTAAGTGCCAACAAATAGTTTGTACTCTCGAAAAATCTTGTACATCATCCGGTTAAATGTCGTAGGAGCATTGGTTAAGCCAAAAGGCATCACGAAAAACTCAAATAACCCAAAAGTCGTCCGAAAAGCTGTCGCGATTTGGATCTGATGATATCCACTCTTCAAGTCGATCGTGCTAAAGCACGAGGATCCCTGTAGTCGGTCAAATATATCATCGATCCTAGGAATCGGAAATCTGTTCTTGATGGTGATTTTGTTGAGAGCTCTATAATCGATGCACATTCTCCAAGATTCAAAACCAACAACACAGGAGAGCAATACGCTGAAGTACTAGGCTGGACAAGACTCTTTTCCAAGAGGTCTTTCACTTGGTTCATAATTTCTTCGTTTTGGGCTTGGCTCACACGATAAGGTGGCTGGTTCCGTGGTGTGCTTCCAAGTATCAGATCAATAGTATGATCCTCAGGACGAGCAGGTGGTAACTCGCCTGGCAGGCCCTCTGAGAAGCAATCGGCATGAGTGTGGAGAAAATCTTGGCGTTCTTTATCAAGTTCAGACATATTTGTCCTATTCTCATCATTCTTCTCTCTCAAAAAGATCGAGTAAACAAACAGACTGGTTTTATTAATTTTGAAATTGCCGAAGTCGATACAATAGGGATAGACTCGCCCTTAAGTTTTACATCAAGTACAATGGTTCTGCCCTTCTCTGTGGTCAAAGTCGCTTTTCTCGGCCGATAGTCGACCACGACGTTGTTCTTGTGGTACCAGGGAATTCCCAGGACATCACAATCTTCCGAAGGCATTATGTAGAAGTCTTCATGCCCCAAATACCCCTAACAATGCAACCAGAGTTTGCCAATATGGCTATGTCCCTGCCGAGTGCTGCTAGAATTGCCTCTGCTAGTGGTCCCATCTGATCGGGTGTGATCTCGAGCCGCGCCGCCAATTCAGGTGAAATGAAGTTAGCCTTGGCTCCTCCATCAAAAAAGATCAGGGCTTCTTGGTCTTTCACTTTGCCCCATGCTGGGCAAAGATTTGTCCTCTCGTCCATCATGCTTGGGTTAGTACTCACGCAATCTGGTACTAGTCCTGTTTTCATCTTGCCTTTTTGTCCACGTTCTTCAGCTGCTTTCGAACCTTAAGGCCTGTCTAGATCCTGTGTATATTGATTTGCTTCAAAAATCTCGTCTTCGGTGCTTAGAATTGGTGGATCTTTTTGACATCCTCGATGATCTCAAATGGTGCCTTCCTTGTAGATGAATGAACTGTGTTATTGTAAGTAAATTCCACTAGAGGCAAATAATTCCCCCACTGAGTCTTATGATCAAAGATGTATGACTTCAACAAGTCGAAAACCATTGAGTTGGCTATCTTCGATTGCCCATTTGTCTGTGGTTGAAAGAGGATGGAAATTAAAGCCGTTTGCCTATATTCTCTCCAATTGCTCTCCAACACAAGCTTGTAAATCAGGGATCTCTATCTTACACGATAGATTCTAGCATGCTATGTAATCAAAAAATTTGTGAGACAAACAACTTGGCCAAATGATCGGCTTTTCTATGTTTCTTTAATGGAATGAAGAGAGCTTGCTTGTTAAACCTGTTGATGATTGTCCAAATGCCGCTAGAAAGATTGAAGATGAAGTCCATTGCTACACCAAACAAGTGCGTACAAACTCATCCACATCCTTTTTGAGCTGAGGCCAATAGAAATACTTTCCACCGCTCCCAAGGTACTCTCGATGCCTCTATGCCTAGCAAAAGGTGGATTATGGCACTGTCTACACTTTTTTCCTTAAATTGTGTGTAACACACAACATGGTCTTTCTCATCAAGTGATCGTCCTTTGGAGCATAACTGGCTACGGTCTCCTCACTTTGTATCCTATCAAAGATGTCTACAAAATTTGCATCTATAGCATATTGATCAATCATATCTTCGAAGTTCCGGTGATGTATCACCGAGATGGCCGATACCTGTGGCTTTCATGACAACGCGTCTATCATTGAATTCTTCATGTAACATGAACAATCTGGAAGTGATATTGCGACAATGTGTTCGCCCATCTCAGTTGCATATCTGAGAGTTGCTTTTGGGTCAAGAAGTATCTCACGCTTTGATGATCTGTGAACAATGTGAAATCTGCTTCAAGCAGGAAATGCTGCCATTGAGTTAGAGCATGTATGATTGCTAACAGCTCCTTCTCATAGATCTATGCAACCCGCTCCGGTCTAGAAAACATTCTACTGTCATAGGCGACAACATGACTCTCTTGCATTAAGATCGCTCCTAGACTGTGACCACACGCATGACAGTAAACCTCAAAATATTTCTGCAAATTTGGCAAAATCAACACAGGACCAATTGGTCAACTTTTCCTTAAGAATCTTGAACGCTGCAATTTCTGATGGTCCCGAGGCAAAGGGAACCCCTTTCTGAGTCAAGATATGCAATGGAGAAGCAATCTCCCCAAACTTTCAAATGAATTGCCCGTAGTTAGAACATAGTCCCAAAGAGCTCCGAACCTTGTCTACATTCTTCAAGTCGGGGCAATCCCTGATGGTTTCTTTCTTGACCGGGTCTATATGTACACCCTTTGCTGATACGATGTGTCACAAGACGGGCACCACATGCCAATAGAAAAGAACAGACTGAACAGACTTTTAGCACTTCAATAACAATTGAACTGAAAGAGAGAGACGACACGCGACACGGTGTGGCGAAATTCCACCCCAGAGAGTATTGGCCCGAACCTTGGCGCCCCTTTCGGTATTTCTTTATATTGCATCATCAAAGTACAAGCCAATACTCGAGACTCTACACCTTCTCCAGGAAGCATGCCAGAGAATGAGCCCTAATCTCATATTTAAAGGCCCTAGGCCCCAAAAGCAATTTACAGTAAAAAGCCTTCAAACTTAAAAGCATTTGGTCCAAAAGCAAAGCCAAAAAGCTGCCAGCATAAATCACGAAAATCCGTACAGCTTGCCACGTCATCATGCTAGCGCAATTTTTGGAAATTTGCCATGTAATCAGTTTTTGCGTGTGTGTGCAGGTCTTGCTTTATTTTAATCCTTTGTCACTTGGGGCCCCATCGAACGGGGTCCCCATAAGTTGGTAGGACTTCTTCTTCTGTTACTTGTTCTTCTTAGGGTTTAGGCCCCTCAGCCGACATCTGCAAGTTGGCCCCCTTCTTCAGGGCTTTGACACGTCAGCAGTTTGTTACATCTCCCCTTCTTGAAAGAGAGTAATTGTCCGCGATTACAACATATCTGCAAAAGTTAAAACAACTCAAGTTAGCTCAAAAATTTCCGAGGGACAATCAGTTTGCTCTTTTTATTAAGGAGTTAGCTTCTCCTTTCTGCTCTTTTGATCAAGGAGTTAGCTTCTCCTCTCGGCAGTTTTGATCAAGGAGTTAGCTTCTCCTTTCTGCTCTTTTGATCAAGGAGTTAGCTTCTCCTTTCGGCTGTTTTGATCAAGGAGTTAGCTTCTCCTTTCGTCCAGATCAGAACTCTTGATATTCCGGCGTAGTAAAATTAGCCATCACACCCATACCGTACTGATCTTTCACGGGTGTCTTGATGCACTAAAAAATTACATACCCAGGCAATCTCATTTAATTAGGAATATTCAGTAGCTGGTACATCACAATGCAACACAAATGCTTACATATGCATGTTACAAGACATAGAAACATAAAGCTGCCGATGAACACTCCTCCCGCATAATCTAATAAGGTTCGGGCCGAGAGATATTCATCGACTCCCTCATCACTCCTCCCGCATAACCTAAAAAGGTTCGGGCAAGGAGATATAGAAACCTTTTACAACCAAACGCCACCCCTAGACCGCAGCCTGCGTCGTTTGGAGGTGTTGAGAGCATAGTTACCAGGAACGGGAACGGGGAACGAGAACACGGAACAAAATGCCATTCCCTGTTACGGGTACTCACGTTTGAAACACGAAACGGGGATTCGGAACGGGAACTTGGAATGGGAACGGGGAACGGAGACCTAAAAATGGCCATTCCGTGTTACTATGGTTGAGAGTAATACTCCTCCCGCATAACCATCCAGGTCCGGGCCGGGAGTCACAACAACAATTATATTACAAGCATACAACCAAACGCTCCCCAGACATCCTGTCACCAGCGTGTGACTACTATCTATCCTTTTTGTTGATTTCTTTCTTATTATTTATTCATTTTCACTTTTTGGAAGCTCCCCTTGGGAAATCTAACTGCCCTGCATTGCATAGCTAGTGTGGAACTATTCAGAGAGAGTCCAGGCCTGAGGGCAAGAGAGCACTAAGGTTGGACAAGGACTATGGTTAGCCAAAGGGGGGTCATTGACTAGCCAAAGTGGAATCCTTTGCTACAAGAGCTACATTTCAGTTCTTGGTGTGGCTGTAGTGTACAAAGAGGGTCAGATGACCTAGAAAGATACAATGGCAGCATCTCCTAAAATTTAGCGAACTGCTATTTTGTGACCTAAAAATGTGTTCGTGTCATTACCTCCGGAATGACAAGAGGAACATTTTATTGCTCTACTGCCAAGTCAACTGAGGCACCAGTTAAGGTATTTTTGGCCCAGTTGGCCAAAATCGGAAACTGGGCGAGGTGTCACTCTGTGAGCATTTCTGCTACTCCTGGCCAGAGAAGGGGGCGCCTAAAATGAGAGAGGAGGCTGATTTGCAGTTTTTGTCACAGGTTAAGAGCTATGGAGTGCTTCCTTTCCCTCTTATGTACAGTGCGGTGCCAAGAGTGATGCCCTGCATGCTACGCATTGCCCTCTCTCTCCCCTATGGCAGTATGTTATGCCCCCTCTAGTGGGCTTTTCAATTGACCAATGTACAGTTGTGTGGGTTCATGTGCGATTGCCGAGGCAAGAGCCTCTTGCACAGGTACTGGATTAGCTAGCGGCTAACCCCCCGTAGGTACAGGTAATTTGGAGAGGTTTCAGGTCCGAAATCTCGTCCCATTCAAAGGGCAAGTAGCCCTACAGGTGCGGGAGCTCGAGGACTTGCTACGGATGCGACCGGCACGCGAAACGGAGCCCGAAACAGTAAATTACAGCCTGCTGTGTATATTTGCAGGTTTAAGGTTTTGGCCCTAAACGGACCCTAATACCCCAGGAGGTTCGGGGATGCGAGGGGACTGCTGTACAAGTGATTTGGCGCATTTTCGGGGCTGAAAACAGAGAATCCAGCGTGCTGCAGATTCTCGCCAGGTTTTGCAAAGTGCCCGTATGCGTCGGGAAAGTCATTCAATGCGTGGGAATATTGACTGTGAAGGGTCCTAGTACAGATATGTTGTCGAAATCGGGCCAGAACAGTTGAAATTCAGCCAAGCTTGTGCGGGGCAGCTTGTAGGGAACCACAACGTTTATTCCCTCTTTTAAACAATAAAGAAATACCGAAAGGGGCGCCTAAGTTAGGGGCCAATCTGGTGTCGGTCTTCTCATACAGGTGCATTCTAGCAGCCTGTATCCCTTTCCCCTTTGTTGTGTCTTGAAAGTACAGGTAAAGTGGGCGACAAATTAAATGGGTGAAACCAAATAAGGTTTAAGTCTAAGGTCTACCGCCCTTTTTGAAAGTACAGGCCGGTTTCACATCCCGTCTGCGTCGTTCGAAGGTTCAAACAATAGCAAAACAACATTTCTTACTACTCCACCCGGGAGTAAAATTACCAATCATTGAAACCAATATTAAACCAGAGTCAAACATCTCAAATCGGTACCAAAACAAGTTCAAAACAGATACTTTCCATTTCAAACAAATTTTCAAACATTACTTTCTAGCTATAAAGAAAAACAAATAGAGAGAGTTCATTCGAGGTTTTGTTCGGACAAGCGAACTTTGAGGACGACTGGCTTGTCCTTTTGTATCACGGTAATGGTTCGATTCCGAACCTAGAGAGTCGCATCATTCTTGTCGTGCCAAGGCATGCCCAAGAGAACGTCGCAATTGCCCAACTTCATGATGTGGAAATCAGCTTTTCCATGATAATCTTGAATAGTCAGTGGAAGAGCACTAATGAATGGTACTACTTTCTGAGTTTGCCCCGTGGCTAGCTCGGCTTCAATTTCTCCACCCTCTGCATCATAATCAAAGTGCATCTGCTTTAAAAATTCTGGATGGATGAAGTTCTTTGTAGCTCTGAGATCAAAGAAAATAAGGGCTTTGAAGCCATTGACTTTGCCATATGCTCGACGCAATTCATTTGTACTCTCAAGGCGTGTGCCATAAAGATCAGGAACTAGTCCAATAGTGGGTCTAGCTCTCTTAGCAGGAGGTGGCGCTGGGGTTCTATCGACCGTTGGTGCGGGCGTCGGCTCCTTTGGTCTATCAGTGCGTTTGGGACAATTAGAATGATTATGCCTTGTTTGAAAGCATCCAAAGCATCGGCCTTCTTGTAGTAAGGTGTCTCGTTGTTGAGGCGTCAAACGAGGCCTTTGCGGTTGATTTTCACGAGACTCTCGAGAATTTGTTCGTTGTTGCCGAGAGTTGTGGTTAGCGGTCGGAGATTCTTCTGTGGTAAACTCTAGCTTTCCCTTCATCAGTTTGTAGCCGACCGCGGCATGGTTCATAAGTTCTGGCATGGTAGAGACTTGCTTGGATAGACAATATTCCTGCAATGGTGATGGTAGTCCAATGGTGTATCTGAAACCTTTGGTTATATGCGTCCATGGTTTCTGTGGCAAGTATTTTCAAGTTGCCCCACTCTGCCAAAATCCGGATGTCAAACATCGAAGTCATGTAACTATGTGCAAAAACTGTCTTGAAAGCTTTCCAGGTCCTTGGAGCATGTTGTTGTGTCGCGATTGAACTCCACCATTGCATAGCATTATCTTTAAGAAATCCCGCTGCTCGAGAAATCTTGGATTCTTCTGTAAAGTTCCCCAAAGCGTAGATGTTGTCGAATTGCTGTAGGAACTGCAATGCTTTCTTGCGATCTTTCACCCGGGAAAAAGTGAAAAATTTGAATGGCGTGCCACCATCTTTGAAATCTTTGGGTTGGTTAGGCGCATATCCCGGGTATGGATAATACGGGTATCCATATGGGCTCCAACCGTTGTAGCCTGGTGGCGGTGGTGGTGGAGGTGGGGGCAATGGCGGTGGCAAAGGCGGTTGCATTGGATCAGGGTCAGATGGTTGCACCATATTCCTGAAGACTGCCCCGATTGGAACATACGGTTGAGAAGGTTGCCGATTGGAAGCTCTCGTACTTTTTGGTGCCGGAGGAGGAGGTACCACTTGGGGCATCAGAGGGGGCAACATGTAGTTCTAAAATTGTTGAAAACTTTGCAGCATCGGAAGATTTTGCTGAGGATGCCGCGAAAGAATCATTGAGCAGAATCTGCAAATATTCTGCAGAATCCATGAATTCCAAGTATTGGGTTCTTTATGACTTATGCCCTGTAAGACACTGCGATGAAGACGGGAGCGCGCCCGATGCGCGATGAAGTAAGGGTGGGAGTGCCGATAAGTCCGAGTTGGAGGGCGAATATAACTCAAATAAAATTTCAAAAAGCTTTGTCTGCTGTTTTGTAGGACCTGTATTCTTTCAGAAAAGCACACGCTTGATGCTCTGATACCACTGTCACAAGACGGGCACCACGTGCCAATATAAAAGAACAGACTGAACAGACTTTTAGCACTTCAATAACAACTAAACTGAAAGAGAGAGACGACACACGACATGGAGTAGCGAAATTCCATTCCAGAGAGTATTGGCCCCGAACCTTGGCCCCGAACCTTGGCGCCCCTTACGGTATTTCTTTATATTGCATCATCAAAGTACAAGCCGGTACTCCAGACTCTGCACCTTCTCCAAGAATCATGCCAGAGAATGAGCCCTAACCTCATATTTAAAGGCCCTAGGCCCCAAAAGCAGTTTACAGTAAAAAGCCTTCAAACTTAAAAGCATCTGGTCAAAAAGCAAAGCCAAAAAGCTGCCAGCGTAAATCACGGAAATCCATACAGCTTGCCACGTCATTAGCCAGCGCAAAACGCGGAAATCCGTACAGCTTGCCACGTCATCATGCCATCGCAATTTTCGAAAATCTGCCACGTCATCAGTTTTTGCATGTGTGTGTGTGCAGGTCCTGCTTTATTTTAATCCTTTGTCACTTGGGCCCCATCGAACGGGGTCCCCATAAGTTGGTAGGACTTTTTCTTCTGTTACTTGTTCTTCTTAGGGTTTAGGCCCCTCGGCCGACATCTGCAAGTTGGCCCCCTTCTTCAGGGCTTTGACACGTCAGCAGTTTGTTACACGATGTGTCCCAAAAAGTCTCTCTTTGGTAGAACAACCAGGATTTGATTTGTGCCTCTGAAAATTGAACGAATGCACAGTATTGGCTCTCAAGTGTCCCCAAAGCCTCATACATACCTTCATATCAATGTAGCTTAGTTGCATGCATCTTACAAGAAACATGGTCCGAAGAACCAAAACCAACTCCCACATGTACTTGCAACATGACATACTCCAACTATTATGAACCTGTCCTTGGATCAAAATTATTGATGCTCGCAATATGTTGAAAACCAGTACTCAATGTCCCTTGTCGAGGAAGATGTCGAAAGAATCTGTTGAGTAGGTACCAAGCAATGAAAAGGCACAATCAAAAGACCTTTGAAAACATGCTTTACAGTTGAGCTACCAGGCTTTTATGTTCTGGAGATATTAGACACACAAATGATTTGTGGTTGCATGATCGCATCCATCAACGTACGAACCCATTTTGTCAGGTTCGAGACATATATATTTTAGGCGCCGTTCCCCGTTCCAATCTCAATTTTCCATTCCGGATCCCCGTTGAACTGAAAGAGATGCATGACACATGAGATGGGGACTGGTGGAATTCCACCCTGAGAGAGCACTAGCCCCAAACCTTGGCACCCCTTTCGGTATTTCTTTATGTTGCTTGAACTCCGTACATCACCGGTACTCCATCCTCTACACTCCCATGCGGAGACATGCCAGAGACTGATCCCATGGCACATTCTTAAAGGCCCTTGGCCACGAAAAGCAGTTACATGAAAAGCTTCAAGTTCTAAAAGCACCTTGGTCCTCAAAACTGGCGTAAAAAGCTGCCAAAGTGAATTACGGAAATCCGTACACCTGCCATGTCAGCAAACAGCAGCGCAAAACGCGGAAGTGCCAGGTCAGCATGCCAGCAGAAATCGCAGGCTGTCCATACAGTGCCACGTCGTCACTTTTTTATGCGTATGTGTGTGCCGGCTTTACTTCTAGTGACTTGGGGCCCCCATCCCACGGGGTCCCATAAGTTGGTGGGAACTCCTCTTTCAAAAATAGGCTGCTCGGCAAGACTTTGCAAATTCGTAAAACTTCGTCTGTTGCTTCAGCTGCTAGAGTTTAGGCCCCTCGGCCGGGATCTGCAAGTTGGCTTGGTTCTTCAGTGGCTCGACACTTCAGCAGTTTGTGACAGTCTACTTCAAATCTATATCCCTTTTGATCATTTTCAAAAATAGATTTCATAATTCTTCATAGTCTAACTAACATACCTGTTTTAAGAGGTAACATGTAATAAACATACCTTTAGTGTACCTAGTGTGTTGAACTAATGTACATAACCACCTTGATACATGATCTCATATTACAATCCTTGGCTTGTCTTTGTCTAGCATGAGAAAAGTATGTGTGAGTAGGTAGTGCTCAATTTGTGCACAGATTAATGCTAAAATTGAAGGATTGTTTTCATCTTCAGAGACGCTGAAGAAAACTATGAATTGGATGAGGAAGACTATGAGCTACTCCAGGAAAATGTTCACGGTTTCCATCGGCCAAAATCTGTAAGTCTTGTGTCATTATGTTATGTTCACTGAGACGAACTTTGCTGAATTCTTTATGTTCGTACAACAGAGTAGCAAAACCAAGTTCAAGCGACTAAAGAAGGCGGGAAGGGTTGCAAATGATGGTGAAAGAGAAGGACAAGCAGGTTTATCTGATGATGAAGAACTTGAAGAGGGAAACAGGCATGGCCGGACAGCGGAAGAAGAACTAAAGCGCACTTTGTTTGGAGATGATGAAGGTAAACTGCAATGCTTCATTTTAAAACTTCAGTGATGATGTCAGGAATAGTTTGAAGTTTCAGAATCTGATGTCTCTGGTGCTAATCACATAAAGGATGCCCTTGGTACTACAGGTTCTATTAAAATAAATTTTACCTCTCAAGGAAGCTTTTTTCCCTTATTGTTGTCTGTTTCTTTTGTTCATATCATTCTCAAACTTCTTCTATCACAGATTCATGTGTATCATTAGTTTGTGTTTTCACAAGTGCTCGTACCTTTATCCATCCTTAATAGTTCGCGAATTTTCTTCATCCTTAATACTTCGTGAGTTCTGACCTCATCAAGATGTAAATGTGATGAAGGTAAACTTTATGCTTGTTCAAGAGCCTTCATGGTGTTTCTATTGACAGTGGGTTTTCTTCATCCTAATTGGTTTCGTAGAAAGGTTACATGTTGTGGAAGGGTATATTGCATAGCAAAATATGGTTGAATCTTTTATGCAATGCTTAGGGGTGCCTCCTGAGGATCTTGGAGAGGAAGAAGTTGAAGAGGAAGAAGAAGATATCGGGGAGGAAGATGATATGGCTGATTTCATTGTTGATGAGGAAATGGTGGATGAAAATGGCCAGCCTGTGAGGTACTCTTCTGTAACGAATGTACTTCACTGAAGCACTTTTTCTTTTTACCAAGCTAATTAAACTCCATTGTTTTATTGGCAGGAGAGGAAAGACCCGCAAAAAAGGTCCACGGCAGGCAGCTGGGATTTCTTCGTCAGCTTTGCAGGAAGCACAAGAAATCTTTGGGGATGTGACAGAGTTACTGGATCGTCGTAAGTACGGCCTTACTGGTGAACGGGGCGATGAAGAGAACGAAGATGAGGGTAGAGAAGGCTACCATATGGGGAGGTCTTCAAAAAAGAAACTTGAGGAGGAGTTTGAACCAAGTATTCTGGAGGAGAGGTACATGACGGAACGGGATAATCGTATCAGAGAAACGGATGTTCCCGAGAGGTTGCAAGTGAGTAGTGGTCAATGGACTCTGTTGTGTCAATTCTCTGTTGAGATAATTGTAGTTTTAACAAGCTTTTGGTCCATTTCTAGCTTCTTGATGAATTGATAGGCATAATACCTCCAAAACAGCCTAAGTTTGAGGAGGCTGAATGGATCTATGATCAAGGATTTGGATACCCTCTGAAAATATTACCCAGAGAGTATGAATATCTTCTTCCTTCAGAGAAGGATAAGGATAAGCAGAAACGCGTAGTTATAGAGAAAGCAGAGGTTGTTAAACAAATTGAATTTGTGCTGACTCAGCTTCATGACTCAAAGTCGGAGGTGATTTATTATCCTTTAGCACATTGGCATGTCTGCTGTATGTTACTTTGGTATGTTGTTACATCTGAAATATATCTGTGCAGATTCCATTTATTGGAATGTACCGCAGAGAAGGTTGCCCAAATCTTGTGGGAGCCCCAGTTTCTATGAAGGAGTCCAAAAAAAAGGAGGAAGCACCAAATCTAAGAGATTTTAAGGTCGAAGCTCTACTTCATTGTACCCTTAATTTATGAAATTTTCTGCTGCTATTACTGACTTGTTCTTTCATTGTGTGCGAAGCTTCTATGGCAGATTTTTTCAATGGATAAAAAGTGGCGGTGGCTACAGCGCAGAAAAGCTGCTCTTGCAGAAGCATATGAAAAACGGGCTCGCCTTGAGGAGCAAAAAAACTCTGAAAATCTAGATATGCTAAAGAAACTACTCGCTGCTCTTCAAGAAGCTCGATCACAGGTTGCTGTAGATGATGTAGATGCCAAATATACGCTTCATTTCCCTCCAGATGAGGTGGACTTTGATCAAAGCCAATTCAAGCGACCAAAACGGAAATCTGCATACAGCACCTATCGCAAAAATGGACTAGGAGTTGTAGCTGGGCAGTTTGGCCTCACTCCTGAACAGTTTGGTGAAAACCTCCAAGCTATGTACAAGGTCTCTCTCTATAGGTACATGTTTAGTATCTCCTTTGTTGACTATTTGGTGGGTAAATCTTGTATGCTTTGACATGGTAGAGGCATGAAGTTGAAGATTCTTCCTCCACACCAGAAGATTTAGCAGCAAAAGAGCAAGATATTGGAGATTCACAGTCGGTACTTCGAGGAGCGAGATACATGGTTTGTGGTTCTTGCAAGATGTCTAAATTGGTGCAGGGTCATTCTTTCTAATTCAGGATATATTTGATAATGTCTTTTTTTATTGTATGCAGGCTGCCATTGAGATTAGCACTGAGCCTGCAGTAAGGGACTATGTTCGGAATGTTTATTCTGAAAGAGCAGTGCTAAGCACCAAGCCAACCAAGGATGGGAATACTGTAATTGATGCGAATCATGATTATGCTGTTGTAAAATGGCTTTCTAATAAACCATTAGGTGCGTTCAAGGATGGGCAGTGGCTGATGATACAGAAAGCAGAAGAGGAAAAGCTCATAGAAGTGTCTTTGGGGCTACCAAAGGATGCATCAAACACCTTGATGCAGGAGTTTGAAGTTATGTATTTAAGCGATGGTGTGAGTAGGACTGCTCAGCTTTGGAATGAGCAACGGAGGCAGATCATTAAGGATGCACTCAACTCTATATTACTGCCTTTTCTAGAGAAAGAGACAAGGATGGTGCTGACCATGCGGGCAAAACAGTGGGTAACACAGGAGTGTGGGTTAACTTTGTGGAAAAAGGCTGCTATGGCTCCATGGAAAGATGTTTCTGAGGATGGTATTGAGGATGACGAGCTTCCTCGTGTACTCGCGTGCTGCTATGGTGACACCATGAACATCTCAACAACATTTGTGATGTTAGATTCTTCTGGGGAGATAATAAATACTCTGCATACGGCACATCTTTTTTCTGCTGAAAAAGATCCAAGGAAACAGAATGACATGGAACGCCTCGAGAAGTTCATGTTAGAATATCAACCGCAGATAGCAGTTGTGGGTGCTGGGGGTGGTCCGAAGTCCATTCAAGCAAGAAAAACGATTCTTCAGGTTACTGCTGCTTGACTTTTTCATGCTGTGATACCTCATTGCCACATGCATTTCAATGATTCTCTAGACTCCTGTGAAGTATTGATGTAATTGTCTTCATCGTGAATAAGTTCTCTTGCTCTTTATGAAATGTGTGTGTATTGATAGGCCGTTCACAAGCTCATAGAAATGTATCCAAAGGAAGTCAAAGAGAAGTTGGAGCACATGAATACCAACATTGTAGACGAATCCCTTGCTCGTATTTATGAGGCTTCAAGTATTTCAAAGGAGCAGCTCCCTGGACAGCCAGGTAAAAAACTGCCGGGCATTTTTGCACCTTAAATTGGTTTTTGTTGTGTGTTTTGTTTGAACTGTAATTGGTGCTAAATGGTTTTGTCCTATTTTGGAAGCAGGCATTGTGCGGCGAGCAGTCTATCTGGGCCGTTATCTTCAGAGCCCTCTAGCCTCTATTGCCTCTTTATGTGGACCAAACAGGGAAATTTTATCATTTAGTTTGCATGAATTGCAGAACTTCCTCACAAATGATGAGAAATATGCTGTCATAGAGCAGATGCTGGTCACAATCACAAACCAGGTTGGAATAGACATAAACATGGCTGCTGTTCATGATTGGCTCTTTGCTCCGTTACAGTTTATTTGTGGGCTAGGGGCCCGCAAGGCATCTGTAATACAACGTTCGATACAGGGTGCAGGCCGAATCTCCACTAGAAAAGAAATGCTTACACCTCTTCGGCTCATGAAGAAGAATGTGTTCATCAACGCGTGTGGATCTCTTCGCATTTGTAGCAGTGGGCAAGCTGCATCTGGTAATCAAGTCATGGATCCCTTGGATGACACGCGAATACATCCTGAATCTTACGATCTTGCAAGAAATATGGCTGAGCTAGTGTACGATGAAGCCCAGAAGCAAGAAGACGACGAGGTAGAAGAAGATATTATTGATGTAGCTTTTGAGTATGTAAAGAGTCATCCCCACATTATCCAGTCTTTGGACATTGAAGAATATATAAAAATGGTAGAAGAAAAATATAGCATTATTAAGCCAGAGACATTGAGGGATATACAGAAAGAACTTCTGCATGGTTTTAAGGAATGGCGTTATGCCTACTCCCCTCCATCTGATGATGAAATCTTCACTTTGCTAACTGGGGAGACAGAGCAAACCTTGGGCGCTGGAAGGGTAGTGACTGTGAAAGTTGTGGGAGTCTTAGAGCGAGGGATAAGATGTGAATTGGGCAATGGCCTTACTGGTTTTATACAGAAAGATGATTTCTCTGATGACGCTACTGCTGATCATCAACAAGCTCCTCTGGGAATGATGATAACCTGCCGCGTAAAAAATATCAACAAAAGCATCATTGATGACAGCCCGAGGATACGTTATTACTCTGTCGATCTTACTTTCAGAAATAGTGCCATGCGTGGAGATGACTGGGAGAAGGTTTGGTCAAAAGAGACTTTTTTTGCCAAGGATGCCTTGTTAAAATCTAATGAGCAAGAGAAAGCAACAAAGGCCAAGGATGATGAGAAGAGGAAGTCCTTCAAGCCGCGGATGATTGTGCATCCTCAGTTTCAAAATATATCTATGTCTGATGCCATAGAGGTATGGGTCAACACAGATGCTTTCAATTTTTGCCCTAGCAATGGTGATAATTATACTCGTCTCTTGTTTTGCAGAGTCTGGCAGAAAAGGATGTGGGAGAAATTATCATACGTCCAAGTAGTAAAGGACCTACACATCTCTCAATAACTCTGAAGTTCTATGATGGTGTGTACACCCATATTGATGTTTTAGAAGGTGGCAAGGATAGTAAGGATTTCACAAGCTTTTTAAGCCTTGGGAAAAGCTTGAAGATTGGAGAAGATGTTTTTGAAGATCTGGATGAGGTATTTAGATGTTTTGCCTTTAAGAAATTTGTATCTATGTGCTATATTTAAGATCTGCCCGAATGTATACAATTGAGTATCTTACTTCAGATCACCCAAGCACAGGATTGTGCTCACATTGTGCACCCCTTATTCTAATTGCTGCAGGTCATAGCTCGTTATGTAGATCCACTGGTAGGCAATCTGAAAGAAATGCTGCGTTACCGGAAATTTCGACGGGGACGAAAGGAGGAGGTGGATGCTCATTTAAAGCAAGAGAAATTGGTCAACCCATCGCGAATTGTATATGCTTTTTCAGTGTCACATGAACACCCGGGAGCTTTCCTACTTTCCTACCTTAGAAGCGCTAATGTTCATCATGAATATATCAGTTTATATCCAAAAGGGTACAGGTTTCGAAAGAAGATGTTTGAGAAAATTGATAAGCTCGTGAAGTTTTTCCAAGAACATGTAAATGACCCTGTTTCAGAACCAAACAGATCACTGGCTGCAATGGTTCCAATGAAGGGTCCAGCCCCTGCAGCTGCAGCAGGGGGGACATGGGGCTCAGCAGAACGGCGGAGCCCAACTACATGGGACAATGGCGGTTGGAATGCATCCAAGGGTCCGGCTCAGGCAAATTGGGAAAGGTTGTCTGTTGCAAATGCAATGGCTGTTCCTGCTGCAAGTAATTGGGGTGGTCGTGGCGTAAGTGGACTTAGTGAAGGTTGGGGAAGAGGTGGAGGTCCGTCTGGAGATGAAGGATGGGAGAAAGGAAGCCGGGCAGAGTATCAGGGTGGGAGGGGCAGAGCTGATCATCAAATGGTTTCTGGAGAACGTTATGGTGGGGGTTTTAGAGGTGGAGGAAGGTTTGGTAGGGGAGATTCTTTTAGAGGTGGATTTGGAGGAAGAAGTGGAAGAGGTCCAGGAGGAAGAGGCGGAAGATGGGAGCGAGAGGGCCAAAACAACAGAGGTCCTTGGGGTCAAGGGCAGGGCAGAGGTGGGTGGGCACAAGCTCAAAGTACAAGCCATGGGAGGGTCTCTGTTGGAGCTGCAGAGGATGACGGCTGGGGTGGAGATACACCAGCAAGAGCAAAGGATGCTGGAGGCTGGGGGCAACCAGCGCAAACAGAGGATGTGAAGGATGGTTGGAGCAATGATGGTGGAGGGGGGGAGCCGGCCGCAAGTAAGGGTGGTTGGGGAGAGCAAAAAGATGGGGAGACCAAAAAGCAGCAGGGTTGGAGAGACGAGGATGGAGGCTGGGGACAAAATCCAGCCAGCAGTAGTGGTGGTGGAGGAGGAGGCTGGGAGCAAACCCCAAGAGATGCCACCAGAGGACAACAGGCTGATGATGGTTGGTGAATTAATTTTTTTTCTTTCTGCACGCAGCCTAACCTTCGCCCCCTATTATGCAGTTAGGTCCTGAGGGACCTGATTGTCTTGTACAAGTCCATGTATTGTGAGGCAATTTTCACATGGGGACAAACAATCCTTGTAGATATCAAAATATTCATACAAGTTGTAATTTTATCTCCGGTCTCTTTGATGGACTGCACATTCCCAGCTAGGGGATGCACTTGTGCTCTCTCTCTCTCTCTCTCTCTCTCTCTCTCTCTCTCTCTCTCTGTGCTCTACTTACACATGTGCATCTCTTTCTAAATTCATGCATCCTGTACAGACTCACAAGCTATGCATTGTAATAGGATGAACTCTTCTCGTCAAAAGATAGGAGGAATCAAGGTTGTAAACGTGGGTCACCTAATTATATAATTGGCCTTCTTTTGGTATAGAAAGAATAATCTTTACACTAGGAGGTGCTTATTCTTGTGGGAACCTCCGCTTTCCTTATCATATTAATGGTAAGCCTGTGTTTTTTGACATTGATGCACTAACGTATCTTTTTATCACTGATGCTTGGCTTTGTCCATGCATGCTATGATCTCTTTCTTCTCATTGCACTTGCAAGCTCACATTGATGGGAGAGGTGAAGAGTAGTAACCTACTTTCCCTATTAAGGTGAGCGTGAATCCTCCCCTCACTTAGCGTTGGGTTTTTTTTGTCATTTATTTTGTTTTTTTGTCATTTATTTTGAAAGTTGCGAGTCGTAGAGGCTATGGTTGTCTTCATTTGTTTTTAAGGGTGTGAGATTGTAGTACTAGATCATACCAAATATCACTCAAGCACTTTAAGGTATCCTTGCAAAAAACCATTAGGGTAGTGTATAGAAGAGAAAAACCAGAGAAGAAGAAGCATCGTCAACCGTTTCCATGTTGTTTTGAAGCTAGCATAGCGAATCTAGAGTGTGTTCATATCCTAGTTGGACTTTGATATAAATAACGGTTCTTTATGAATAGCTTGGATTACTTATGTGTATGGTTGTTGCTCATCTTAAAAGACAAAGGTTTTGATGGAAATATAGTTATAGAAACAAAAAGTTTATTGTCTTTAGGATTGAAAGCATGAGTGGTTGGACAAAAAAGATGTGTCCAGAACATAGCTATTTTTAGAAGTGTTCTTATACCAAAATGAAAAAAGTTAGGGTATGTTATGAATCACTAGATAGCTCTTCAAAAGGAGAATCTAATTGACGTACAATTTATAATTGGATTATAGAAATTTTACCAATCCTCTTTTGAAAAAAAAGTTAATGAAAAATAGCTTCCCATCCTTAAAAATGTACCACCCATTCATGCTATCACCCTTTGTATAAATATTACATGGTTTTTAAAGTCCCATTTACATTGAAGTTATGGATGTGGTTTGGGTTTTTGTGCTAAATTTGGCAAGAAGAAAGGCAAAACTATTGGTTGTGTTCCTGGTTACCTATACATGCGGTAGTGATGTGTGTGAACACACTTAGGACCGTCAGGGCAATTTTTCCCACTATGAGATTTTTTTCCCCGTGCATTGTATATACGTCCATCACTCTAGGGCTATCTTATCTTTCCATTGCACATTAAGTAATACACTCTCTGTTGTGTGCCTTGAGCTTCCTTCATCTTCTCTAAGCTGTAACTACAAGAGTTTCTTCACACTTGTGACGGTTGTAGCGACGAAAACACACGAGGATATTTTTTTCTCCGACATCACTATAAGTGTCGCTATAGACGTCCAAAGAGTACGTTGCTATATGCGTCTCTATATAGCGCCGTATATATCAACTGCAATTTTCAAATTAGCGATGCATATAGAGACGTTGCAGGACAAAACATAGCGACACATATAGCGACGTCCCATATATATTTTTTTGGTGGTGACAGGGCAATTTAACATAAAGTTTCAAAAATAAAGATGCAAAACTGACAAACGTATATCGACGAAAGCGAATTGACAAAAGTAATACATTGACCAAATATACACATCGTAGACAAAATCATTTGATTGTTAAGCTTTGACCAAAATATACAAGATGCAAAACTGACAAAAGTATATCGATGAAAGCGAATTGACAAAAGTAATACATTGAGACAAAATTATACATATCACAGACAAAATCACTTGATTGTTAAGCTTTGACCAAAATATACTAGTTACAATACAATTGTCATTATTGAAAAAATATATCGCTGATCAATAGTTACAAATTGATGTACACACGTCATCTCCTTATACATGTTATAAGAAAAGAAAAATAGTGCTATCTGGCTATGGATGGATTGACGTCGAGTAATCTGACGTCTCATCACATCCCATCGGCGTACCTGTCGGATTCTGCAGAAAAAAGCAATAAGACTTTCTCCAAGTAAAAACATATAATTACATAACAATCTAATTTTTAGCTTATTATCAAAATACAACAAATGTAAGAGAGTAAAGTTAAATACTAACCAAGCCGGAGTAAGAACTCAGAACGTCCATAAAAGCGTTTAGGCCTTTCTGTCCGCATACTCGCGCTCGTACGATATGGGGTCACGTCCAATCATTGACCACTGTTCAGAACATACATGTCATAATAATCAATATCTAATTCTCCTAAATGATTTTCTCATGTTAAACTGATCATTCAATATGGGGAAGTGCCAGGGGAGAAAAAGCTAGAATATTGGTTAAGCTAGCAGATCGGCCACACTAGGGATCCAACTGAGAGAAAATAGGGATCCAAAGGGGGGGCCATCTGCAAAAGAGCAATGTGCAACAATGGGCTTCAAAGACCCTAAGGTTCAGCCCATTATGACTTCCAAAATGCTAAGGTTCCAAAATTCAAAGGTTGTGTCCAAAAGCCAAACACTAGGGAAACTGGATGCTTAGTGTGTGTCACAAAAAGTCTTTATCAATCCCTACATAGGAGGGGGCGAGCCTTACAAGTAGGGAATGAGAGAGGAACTTTCACACACACACACACACACACACACACACACACACACAAGCTCCCTTTACACAAAGGAAATGAGGGACACATGTCAGCTTCCTAGCCTAGATGCCTACAAAGTGTACTCAAATCCTATTGGATGACCTTGGAGGTGGACCAATGAGAATTAGGCTAGAGTAAATCTAGTTTAATTAATTTAAAAACACTTAATAAAAGAACCAATGAGAATTAAGCTCTCTAGAAGACTATTGGACAGTCTCCCAAGGGGTCCAATGAGCATTCAACAACCCAATGGCTTGCCTGATTCCTATTGGCCAAGAGGCAAAGGGATCCAATGAGAGTTTAGTTGCATTTATTAATTACCTAAAGCTCTCACAAAAGGGGAAAGGGGCACACATGTCAGAAGGCTATCACTTATGCTGCTTAATTACCATTGGCTAAGCCTGGGGAGGTCCAATAGGATGCTAGCAAGAGGGGTCGACCAAGAGAGAGAGGGGGCTGATTTTTCAAAAGCATTATCGCCTACACACTCACACTAGTCCATGTGTGGAGTAACAAGACTCCCTCTCCTTCTCAAGCTTTAATGGAAAGCTTATCACCTACTCCAAGCTTGTGAGAAGGAAGGCATACACCAATAACTTTTGGCTTTGTGATGGAAATCCAACCAAGAGCCAAGATTCAATGCATGCTCAACTCCTCTACCATGATAATTACTAAGCTAAGCTATGCTAATATGAGTGATCATGTGAGGTGATGTACATCTTTCTCGTAAGAATACTCCTTCTTGCTCTCAATCTACTCTCATACCCTGCTAGCTCTCACCATCTTTGAAGGTGTGTGAGGTCTTGGTCTGAGACCGTGAGGGAATTGATGTTGTGTTTGATAAGTGTTTTGCTTAGTGCATGAAGTTCCATCTTCATTGCACTAGCTAGTATTGAAGGAACACAAGAAATTGTATTGTAATATGTCTCTCTTGATGGTAGAAACCACAATACAAAGCCTTTTGGAGGGGGGACCGGCTCTATGCAAATCCGGTCCTCAACTGTTGTCAATTGCTTAATTTCTCTCTCTTTTGCATTATTGTTGATGCTATCTAACTAGGTGTTATGCTTTTGTTGCTTTCTCCACCCAAGCACTCTTGTTAATCTCATTAGGAATCTATTCTAATAAATTCATGCTATTTTACGCTACACACAAGTTACTAGGCCATTAAATGTTACATTGGTATTAGAGCACAAGGTTTCTCTTTTCTTGCTTAAGAAGGGAGATCCTCAAGCTAGCTATAAATGGTTGGTACTATTAATTGCATGTGAGTAAGTAGAATAGGGATTTTTCAGCCTTGCAGTGCGCCTGTCTTTGTGCATTTAATGGGGCATCACCGTCGAGAGCTATGGTCTTAATAGTGGAGTCCTACGGGGCTTGCCTACGGCTATTGAGCTATTAGAAGCTTGATAGGAGCGAATGCTGTTTTGGTGTTTAATGACACTCTCTTCTATTCCTTGCAATTAATGGTATTCAAGCCATGGGTACAGTAGCTTGAGTGCTTTTTCTAAAGGGGTAAAGAGGAGTAGCAACTAGGGGTTGAAGTGCCAAAGTACACCTAAAACGTTTACACCTAAAAGTTGTTAGAATGGCTGACAATAGTAAAGAGAGTGAATTAATGTTGATAACTTTGATTTTGCTAATGAGCAAGCTACTAACGATGCCCCGATGCTTGTTAACTTTCAACAAGCTATGGGCAATCCATCCCTCCAAAGTGAAGTGCAACGGCAGCTTCGTGCTCATGGGATTCTTCAAGCTCCCAACCATGACGAGAGAACACCTAGGAAGCCTCCTCGTGAGACTTCCAAAAGAGGTCTCTCTCCGATTCAGGAAGAAGAAGAGGATCCCTATGAAGGGCTCATAAATTTGCTCCTTGATGACGCATCTCCTTCTCAAAGGAGAATTCAAGAGCCTCTACCAAAGGAACGAGAAAGAAGTGAGTCTCCCGCCACCTCGGCGGAGATGGCTCCACAAAGACGGCGGGCTAAACGCTCTCTATCACCTCCAAAACGGAAAAGACCATCGCATACTTCTTCACACCATACTTCAAAGAGGGATGACAAAAAGCAAGAGAAGAAAAAGGCGAGAAAGAGGACACCCTCTTCTCCATCTTCTTCATCCTCTTCCTCTTATGAAAGTGATGGTCAAGACAATGAAGATCAAGGCAAGAAAGAGGTCACCCTCTTCTCCATCTTCCTCAAATTTTTCATCTTCTGAAGAAAGTGATGGTGCAACCTTTGAACCATCAAAAAGAAGAGGCCATAGGAAATCCTATGCCGCATGGAAGAGGTTGTCCAAGCTCAAGAAGTTTAAAGAGGGAGGGAAGAGTATCTCTTTCCAGACCTAAATGGCACCTTTGGTGCTACAGGCAAAGTCTTGGCCTTTATCCAAGAATTCGATGCAACGTTTGGAGATGAGGGTTTCACGGAGTCCTCTAAGCTACCGCATGTAGCTATGCACTTTCAAAAGTCTACGAGGCAATGGTGGTCTAGCCTATGGGCCAACGGGTGAAGCTCCACGAACATGGAAAGCTTTAAGAGGTTCCATTATGAACCTGTTTTTGGCCATCGATGCCAAAGACAAAGTACTCACCGAATGGTGAAGCTTGAAGCTCTCTCCCTATGAATCTATCCACAAATATGTAGACAAGTTTTGGGACCTACAACTCAAAGCCACTGTCTTTAATAAGTTGGATTTTGGAGAGCAAAAGCAGTAATTTTGTGCGGGCTTAACCAAAGAAATGGCGGAGTATGTCAACTCCCAAAGGCCACGCACCATATCGGCGGTAATACATCATACTATGGTGGCCTCTCGAATCAATTTCCAAATAGGAGCTAAGAGGAATTCTAAGCCCCCTGAAAACAAGGGTTTCAATGAGCCTAAGGGGAAGGACAATGTCCAAAAGTCTCCTAAGGCCAACTCCAATAAGCTAAGGAGAAGGAAGTTTACAAAGGCAAAAATAAACTCTCTCCTGAAGAGCTTGAGCGTTATCGCAAGGATAACCGGTGTTTCAAGTGCGGCGAGCAAGGGCATGCGTACCACGCTTGTCCCCAAAAGAACATCCGCCATGAACCTCCTAGAGCTACCTTGGTCGAAATCCAAGAGGAGGAAATTCACCACAAAGGATTTCCTATATGCCATGCTTGGGGAAAGGTAAGAGAACATGATGCTTTTTTTCTCTTTGACCCCGGTTCTACTCACAATTTTATATCTATAGAGTTGGCCACTAAGATAGGCATACATGTTGGAATTAGGGTTGCAGAGAAACACACACAGCTTGGAGAAGACAAAGGAAGCTCAAGGCACACAATAGAGAGTATATTACATAGTGTGCAATGGAAAGATAGATAGCCCTAGAGTGATGGGCGTATATACAATGCACGGGGGAAAAAACCTCCTAAAGAGGGAAAAAATGCCCCGGCGGTCCTAGTGTGTTCACACACATCACTACCACATGTATATGGTAACAAATCCCCCCTGGAGTGATGCGGTGAACAAGAGCTGGCACATGAGTAAAGGGAAGTGCCATGCCCTGAGGACAGGATCAGTCCACAAAGGGGAGTAAGCCCAAAGCTTTGCGGAAAGCTTCAAGCTTCTCATGAGACAATGCCTTTGTGAAAAGATCTGCAAGGTTGTCCTGTGTTGGCACATAAGCCAAGCTGATCTCTCCTGCTGAGAGCCTCTCCCTGACATAGTGGTAATGCACCTCAATGTGCTTTGTGCGAGCATGAAAAACTGGGTTCCTCGCAACTGCCAATGCGCTCTGACTGTCAGTGTAGATAGTGTTGGCAGTGTCCTGTCCAACACCCAAGTCAGCCATAAGGCGTCTGAGCCATACACACTCAACCGTAGCTGTGAAGACTGCCCTGTACTCAGCCTCACAACTCGAAGTGGCCACAGTAGGTTGCTTCTTGCTCAACCATGATATACATGAACTGCCAAGCATGAAACAAAAACCACTTGTGGACACTCGCGTGTCAAAACAACCAGCCCAATCTGAGTCCGAAAAAGCATGTAAGTCTGGCGGCAATGATCCCCCCTTGGGATAAAACAAGCCAAGATGTAAAGTGCCACTAAGGTAGCGGAAAATCCTCTTGACAGCCTGTCAATGCTTAGACCCTGGGCTATGCATAAATCTGCTGACCTGCGAGACTGCAAACTGAATATCTGGCCTCGTGTTGCATACATAAATGAGGCAGCCAACAGCAGTTTGGTAAAGAGTGACATCAGCAGGATCGCCAGCATCATGTAGACTCAACTTCAAACCTGTTTCCATGGGAGTGGCAATAGGTTTGCAATCCTCAAGTCCAAACTTACATAGCAATGTCTCTATGTAACTTTTCTGACACAAGGCAATACCACCATCACACTGCTTAAACTGTATACCCAAGTAATGATGCAACAGCCCCAAATCTTTCATCTTGAAAGTAGCATTCAAATCAGCCTTAAATTCAGCAATATGTCTCTCATTTGGTCCAGTGATCAGCAAATCATCAACATAAAGAACCACAATGAGAAATACATCATCCTCACGCTTTACATACAATGTGCTTTCTGTTGGACTGTTACGAAAGCCTCGTTTAACCAAATGAGTGTCAGCTTTCTCATACCAAGCACGAGGAGATTGCTTCAACCCATACAAAGCCTTCTTACATTTGCACACTTTGTCCTCTTGTCCTTTTATGACAAAACCGCGAGGCTGCGTTACATAAACTTCCTCAAATATGTCACCATTCAAGAAAGCAGTAACAATGTCTGATTGATGTACATCCCAACCAAAATGAGCTGCCAATGCACATAGAAAACGTACAGTAGTCATACGACAAGTGGGAGCAAAAGTCTCTTCATAATCTATGCCTTTTTGTTGTGCATAACCCTTTGCAACAAGTCGAGCCTTATGGCGATCGATCTCACCATCCGGCTTGCGTTTCAACTTGTAAACCCACTTCGTACCAATGGCCTTTTTGCCAGGAGGCAAATCACATAAAGTCCATGTGTCATTCTCTATAAGTGCATCATATTCTGATTTCATGGCAGCAATCCAATTTTCTGAATTCTGTGCTTCATCAAAAGACAGAGGTTCCTCAACATCATGTAAACTAGACACAGCCAAAGCATAACAATCTGATGCATAAGATGCATGGCGAGAGCCTGAACGAGTACGACTAGATAAAGGTGCATCCAATTTACTGTCACGCAAAGTGTGCACCAGCCATTTTGGCATACCTCTAGCCTGCTCATTTTCAGCCCTTTCCTCATCAAGTACATCATGTACATCTGCATCAGTAATAGGCTGTTCTAAAACATTTTCAGAAACCCCCATAGGCTATACATTTGCCTCATTGGAACTTACATTCGTATTTCCACCACTGAAAAGAGGCAACAAAGTGTCATAAATGTCCTGTGAGCTTACATTACTGTCTCTAGTACATGACAGCAAGGGTTGAACAGAATCTTCCACAAACACTACATCCCGTGAAACCAGAATACCTTTTGTTTGTGGATGATACAACCTGTAACCTTTGCTTTCAGCACTATAACCAACAAAAATACATTTGACAGCCTTATCATCCAATTTTCTGCGCTGCACTTGTGGCACCAAAGCATATGCCAAACAGCCAAAAACACGCATGTGCTCAATAGAAGGTTTTCTATCATGCCATGCTTCATATGGAGTAATAGACTGCAAAGCTTTCGTAGGACACCTGTTAAGTACATAAGTGGCACACATGATGTCTTCAAGCCAAAAAGAATGCGGCAAAGCTTGACTTTTGACCATACATCGTGCCATTTCCGTTAGTGACCTGTTTTTCCTCTCAGCAACACCATTTTGCTGAGGTGTATAAGGCACTGTACATTGGTGTTTTATCCCACGACTAGCCAGAAATGTATTAAATTCATGAGACATATACTCCCCCCTCGATCGGAACGGAGGGTGCCCATAGTACATTTTGAGACATTTTCAGCCATAGCCAAAAATTGTTTGAAGCACATAAAAACGTCGGACTTTGCTTTAAGCGGAAATACGCATGCATGCCTGGAGTAATCATCAATGAAAGTCACGAAGTATAGGTAATTGCCCAAAGATGGAGTTTGCATGGGCCCACAAACATCACTATGCACAAGCTGCAACCTGCATGTGGCCCTAACTGAACCATCCTTTGGAAACTTAGAACGCTGCATTTTACCCAGAATACAGCCTTCACAAACATGTTTGACAGGTGCTTCAAGAGGCGGCAAAGAAGCAACCATATCAGATTTCTGCAAACGCAGCAAACTGGCAAAATTCAGATGACCAAAACGTGCATGCCAAAGTTTTGCATCTGAAATAGCCCTTGAATCTGCAACAACATTTGCAAAATTTTGTCCACACTTGTCATACAAAGTGAGCTTATACAGCCCACGGCACAAAAGCCCAGATGCAACAATTTCATCACCAAAACTGAGATCATGAATTGTACATCTGTCATCCACAAATTTGACTACAAGTCCAAGTCTAGCAAGTGTGGATACAGACAAGAGATTCTTCTTGATCCCAGGTACATAAAGTGCATCAACAAGTGTGAAGGAACTGCCATTAGCAGCAGTGAGCACAATCTTTCCAACTCCCTGAACTGGATAAGAGGCGTTGTTGGCACAAGTGACTGAATTCCCATGAGGGACAGACTCGAGAGAGGTAAACAATTCATGATGTGAGGTAATGTGCTTTGTAGAACCACTGTCGAAATACCACACATGTGAATCTGCAGCAACTGACAAGCATGCATCATGGACAGCAGGATTGTAAGTGCACTCTGCGCTAAAAGCCCATTCTGCATCAACATCAGCATCACAATCTCCTTTCACAGAAGACTCAACAATGGCTGCATTTGTAGTGGATCCAGCATTTGCAGTGGAACCACCCTCTTTCTTCTTAGCCTCTTTGGCCTTCAACTTAGGACACGACTTGATCAAGTGATCATTGGCTTTACAATAATGGCAATGCATCTTCTTTTTGCCCTTATCACCAAAATTGCCAGACGAAGTGCTGCCAGCAGAAGCATTAGGAACATAATTTTTGCCACTCGCAGCAGAACCATAAGAAGTGGCTGCATTACTGTTACCACCCTTTCTTTGAGAAGCAATAAAAGCCTGTTCAACTGCACGCTGCCTAGTCCTGTTTTTTCTAGAAAGTGACTCTTGCAACAGCAATGTGCATAATGCATCAAACTTGACAACTTCAGGATTTCCTTGGGTCATCAGTCTCCAAGTACTAGCAAAAGTCTGGTAGGAATCTGGTAAGGCATCAAGAACAGTCTGCACAAGGGAACTGTCCGAAATGACTTCACCTGCAGAAATGAGTTGCTCATTGATATCCTTGACACTAGCAAGGAAAGTGTCCATATCATCTTCCTCATGCATAATCTTCGACTCTAGCTCTTTACGCAGCAAAGCAATTTTAGCCTCATTGCGGCTTTCATAAAGACCTGCTAGAATATCCCAAGCCTGTTTTGCAGATTTTGCTGAACGGATGTGAGGAATAATGGTGCGCTTCACAGACAACGCAATCAATGCATGAGCCTGCGCATCCTTAACATCCCAACGAGCTTGTTCTGCCGTAGGCAAAACAACTCTAACAGCTGCAATCCTTGCAGCAAGACCTGCAACATCCTCAATATCGCCTACATCTTCAGAACCATGACGTACATCAATGCCCTGCACAATGTTCCAGACACCTTTTGACACAAGAACATGTTGCATCATATAAGCCCACATAGGGTAGTTGTCCCCATCCAACCTGTCCTCAGCAGCAAACATCTTGAACACATCTGTGTTGTTGTTGTCAACCATGGTAAATGCTGCACCTGATGTGAAAACTGCCCGAAAATAGGAGAAATGGAGCGGGAACAACTTGTGCTATATAGCACAAACCGTAGAAGACTATAAGGCACCTGTTATGCAGAAAACGGCACTGACAAAAAATATGCACAAAATGACGAAATAGCCTGTGCAGTACTGCCCGTAGTGGAAACGGAGGCCGAAATGAGCCCAAATCAAAATTCTGAGCAGACCAAGCTCTTCGAGTTTGCCCAAAATATTTGTCGACCTACGAACGCTCGCCAAAGCTCACTGAAATCGGAGAAAGTGAGCAGGCGTGTGCTGGAGCAGCTGGTGACTAAGCCCGGGAGGACGTGACCTGCTCTGATACCAATTGTTGGAATTAGGGTTGCAGAGAAACACACACAGCTTGGAGAAGACAAAGGAAGCTCAAGGCACACAATAGAGAGTATGTTACTTAGTGTGCAATGGAAAGATAGATAGCCCTAGAGTGATGGGCGTATATACAATGCACGGGGGAAAAAACCTCCTAAAGAGGGAAAAAATGCCACGACGGTCCTAGTGTGTTCACACACATCACTACCACATGTATATGGTAACAATACAAGCCTATGAAATGGGAGATGTCCTACCCACAGACGGTGCTTTCAAGGGGTAAGAAACTTCAGTCGCTCCCTTAATCAAGAAATTGAGGCTCCATTTCCAAAGCTATGCGGACAAAGAGGACTTCTTTATCTCTCCTCTCAAGCATGAGGATGTAATCCTAGGGGCACCATGGTTTGATTGCATGGCTGCCAATGTTAAATTCGCTAAAAGAAGAATCTCCTTTAAGTTCAGGGAAAAAGATATGTATATAGATGTTAAGGAAATGGGTAACACTATACCCATTGTACATACACAAGCTTTCAACAAGTCAATAAAGAGCTCTATTTCCGTGTACATGATTTTTGTTAAAGATTCTCAAAATGAACCTAATGTTTTAGCAAAAGAAATATAAACAAACAAAAGAAATTAGAGTTATCCAATTTTCTCAAGGGGTTTCAAGATGTCTTTATTGACGACACCCGTTGTGAGCTACCTCCTAAACGAGGTAATGATGACCATGCATTGAACTTCTTTCAGGAAGTTCACCGCTTAACAAACCTCCTTATAGAGTTTCTCAAGCTCAACAAGAGGAGATTATGCGACAAGTGCATGAGTTAGTTGAGAAGGGCATGGTTAGGCCTAGCTCATCTCCATTTTGTTCTCCTGTGCTACTAGTGCAAAAGAAAGATGGCACATATTGTATGTGTGTCGACTATAGAGCACTAAATAGGATCACTATCAAGAATAGGTTTCTCGTTCCACGGGTAGAAAACCTACTTGATAAGCTACAAGGGTCCACCTACTTTAGTAGGATTGACCTAAAAAGTGGCTATCATCAAATAAGAATAGTAGATCAAGTCATTGTAAAGACCACATTCCGCACTACATTTGGTCTTTACGAATACATTGTCATGCCTTTTGGCTTGACCAATGCACCAGCCACATTCAACCGCTTGATGGAGAATCTATTCAGGCCTCACCGAACCTTTACTGGAGTGTTCTTTGATGATAACATCATCTACTCTAATTCACTAGACGAACACAAGCAACACCTCCAGGTAATATTTCAAGTTCTAAGAGAGAATAAACTTTATGTTAATCGAAAGAAAAGTGAAATTTTATTACAAGAGATTCAGTATTTAGGTCACATTATCTGTCAAGATTGCATCCAAATGGATCCATCAAAGTTAGAGGTAATAAAAGGATGGCCTAAACCAAGGAATCTTCATGAGTTAAGAAGCTTTATAGGTATGTGCACATACTATAGATGCTTCATAGAAAAGTTCTCACTAATAGCAGGACCATTACATGACCTAACAAAGAAAAACGTTAGGTACACATGGTCTGCCAAGGAGAACAATGCTTTTGAAAAGCTTAAAGAAAAGCTTATCTCTCAACCTCTGCTTACATTACTAGATCTCTCAAAGCCATTTGAGGTCCAATGTGATGCTTGTGGTGATTGCCTTGGAGCTGTTTTGCTTCAACAAGGACACGCCATAGGTTATGAAAGTCGAAGGTTCGACCCTGTTGAGCAAGCTCTAGGCATATATGAAAAGAAACTCCTTGCAGTTCTACATGCCTTAGACTCATGGAAGCACTATTTATTGGAGACTCCTTTCATTCTACAAACGGATCACCAAGGTCTTTAAGTACTTCATGAGGCAGACCAAACTCTCCGACAAACAAATGAGGTGGGAAAATTTTCTTTTGTAATTTCATTTTCATATTGCTCACATTGCTGGCAAGCATAATCAAGTAGCAGATGCACTCTCAAGACGGCCGAGAGTGAATGCAATTTCCATAGCAACTCACAATGATCTATCTTCTATGATAGATGAGTATGCTATTGATCCCAATTTTAGAGACGTGATTTCAGCCCTTGCACCAGGGAAGAAAGAGGAACCATTTAATTTACAAGATGGTTATCTTATCTATGGCAATAGACTATGCGTTACTAGCTTACTACGTGACAAAGTAATGTATGAATCTCATGCTCCTCCTTATGCAGGACATAGAGGGATTCGGTCTATCCTAAAGGGGATTGAAACATATTTCTATTGGCCTACCATGAAAGAAAACATACAAGAGTATGTTTCTAAATGTGTGGTATGCCAAAAGAAGAAGTTTGATAGAGGGAAGCAACTTGTATTGCTTCAACCTTTGCCAATCCCTGATTCACCATGGGAGAGCATATCCATGGATTTTATCTTTGGATTGCCTAAGTCTATCCATGGGGATACAGGAATATGGACGACAGTAGACAATTTCAGTAAACAAGCTCATTATACCTGTCAAAAAGACTATCAAAGCCCATCAAATGGCAACCCTCTTCATTTCACAAATCTTCAAGTACCATGGCTTGCCAATGTCCATAGTGTCGGATAGAGATCCTAGAATGACAAATAATTTTTGGAAGGGTCTCTTTGAGAATTTAGGAACAAGGCTAAACTTCTCTTCGGCCTGTCACCCGCAAACGGATGGCCAAAGTGAAATAGCTTACCTAACAATTCTCGATCTACTAAAAGACTATGTAACTGAAGTAGATCAAAGATCCCAATGGGAGAAGTACTTACCCTTAGTGGAGTATGCCCACAATAACACTGTACATACTTCCACAGGAAAAGCACCTTTTGAGGTAATGGAGGGAAGATAAAAAAGTCCCTTGCTACTTAAGGTACACGGGAAGATCTTTGTTGCAGATGAGTATAGCCGAGACCTACAAGAATCTTTCCAAAAGATTAAGGATGCTATCTCTATCTCATAACAAAGGCAAAAGGCTAATGTTGACAAGCACAGAAGAGCCCAAGCCTTTAAAGAAAATGATTGGGTCTTACTCAAATTTCCCAAGGCCACACGACGGGCAAGAATCCTACGGGACACCAAAAGTACTATGCTAAGTTAGCAAAAAGGTACTATGGTCCCTTTCAAATTGTTAGGCCAATCAATGAGATGGCCTATCAACTCAAGTTGCCCAACCATTGGCTCATACACAATGCTTTCCATGTGAGCCTACTAAAGCCTTACAAAGGAGAGCAACCACAAGAACCAACAATTAAAGACCCACCAGGGACCAAGGACCAAGAAGAGGTGTTGCAGCCCGAGCCATTCTCCGACATGAAGACAAGGTACTAAGAGGCGGTAAGACTATCGGACGATATCTTATTAGGTTTAAGAATTATCCTTTTGAAGATGCTAGATGGATGCAAGGCATACAATTAAAGGATAACCTAAACCTTGTCAATGATTACAATGCTTCCCTAGAGTAAGCAAATGTACAAATATTAAAAATGAACAAAGTTATTGTCTTATAAGACTCTCTTTTTCTTTATTGTGCACAAAAATGAAGTAATATGCATGCTTAGATCAAGTTTGCGGAGACGACATCTCTCGAACACCAACTAGAGCTTGTCACTCTACTATGGAAGACTGATAGGACTAATGTGCAGACATGCTTGCGGCAGCCTCAGGCTCTCAAGCGCCAAATGGACTAGTCATCCATTGTGGAACGATGTTGTAGGGTAACATAGGGATCCTCTACCCGCTAGGAAAAAGGACTAATGAATATGCTTTATCTTCTCTACCCCATAGTCGAGGACGACTATGATTTCAAGAGAGAGGTAATTTCATAATAATCAATATCTAATTCTCCTAAATGATTTTCTCATGTTAAACTGATCATTTAATATGGGGAAGTGCCAGGGGAGAAAAAGCTAGAATATTGGTTAAGCTAGCATACCGGCCCCACAGTAGGGATCCAAATGAGGGAAAATAGGGATCCAAAGGGGGGGAAATCTGCAAAAGAGAAATGTGCAACAATGGGCTTGAAAAACCCTAAGGTTCAGCCCATTATGACTTCCAAAATGCTAAGGTTCCAAAATTGAAAGGTTGTGTCCAAAGGCCAAACACTAGGGAAACACTAGGGAAACTGGATGCTTAGTGTGTGTCACAAAAAGTCTTTATCAATCCCTACATAGGAGGGGGTGAGCCTTGCAAGTAGGGGATGAGAGAGAAACTCAGACACACACACACACACACACACACACACACACACACACACACACACACACACACACACACACACACACAAGCTCTCTTTACACAAAGGGAATGAGGGACACATGTCAACTCCGTAGCCCAGATGCCCATAAGGTGTACTCAAATCCTATTGGATGGCCTTGGAGGTGGACCAATGAGAATTAGGCTAGAGTAAATCTAGTTTAATTAATTTAAAAACACTTAATAAAAGAACCAATGAGAATTAAGCTCTCTAGAAGACTATTGGACAGTCTCCCAAGGGGTCCAATGAGCATTCTGCACCCCAATGGCTTGCCTGATTCCTATTGGCCAGGAGGAAAGGGGTCCAATGAGAGTTTAGTTGCATTTATTAATTACCTAAAGCTCGCACAAAAGGGGAAAGGGGGACACATGTCAGAAGGCTATCACTTATGCTGCTTAATTACCATTGGCTAAGCCTGGGGAGGTCCAATAGGATGCTAGCAAGAGCAAATAGCAAGAGGGGTCGACCAAGAGAGAGAGGGGGCTGATTTTTCAAAGGCATTATCACCTACACACTCACACTAGTCCATGTGTGGAGTAACAAGACTCTCTCTCCTTCTCAAGCTTTAATGGAAAGTTTATCACCTACACCAAGCTTGTGAGAAGGAAGGCCTACACCAACAACTCTTGGCTTTGTGATGCAAATCCAACCAAGGGCCAAGATTCAATGCATGCACATCTCCTCTACCATGCTAATTACTAAGCTAAGCTATGCTAATATGAGTGATTATGTGAGGAGATGTACATCTTTATCATAAGAATACTCCTTCCTCTCAATCTACTCTCATACCCTGCTAGCTCTCACCATCTTTGAAGGTGTGTGAGTTCTTGGGTCTAAGACCGTGAGGGAATTGATGTTGTGTTTGATAAGTGTTTTTCTTAGTGCATGAAGTTTCCATCTTCATTGCACTAGCTAGTATTGAAGGAACACAAGAAATTGTATTGTAAAATGTATCTCTTGATGGAAGAAACCAATACAAAGCCTTTTGGAGGGGGGACCGGCTCCATGCAAATCCGGTCCTGAATTGTTGTCAATTGCTTAATTTCTCTCTCTTTTGAAGTATTGTTCATGCTATCTAACTAGGTGTTATGCTTTTGTTGCTTTCTCCACCCAAGCACTCTTGTTAATCTCATTAGGAATCTATTCTAATGAAATGATCACTATGCTCATGCTATTTTCCGCTACACACAAGTTACTAGGCCAGTAAATGTTACAATACAAAAAATACATTATGTTAGAATTTAAAAATACAAATACCCATAACTACCAAACCTAAAGGACAATGAAAAAACACTTTCAAAGTCGGTCTCAAATGACGCCCATCCGTCGCTCCCCAAGTGGTGCGAGCTCCCTGCCTCTACTCGCGCTCTGATTGCCTCCTTTTGTTTCTTCCACTTGTCAGGATTCTCATGCATTGCTCACTTTGCATTCTTCCAATCTTCTTTGGCCAACCAATTTGGCATGTTCCACTCGTGCTTTATTGTTTTCTGCACTTCAAAGCGTTTGTGCTTGCAGTCCTCGCACATCCGTACCTTTATGAAGCCTTCATTGAAGCGCTCATCCCGATTTTCCATGAGAAACTTGTCATGTAGCATGTTGATGACTATGTCTTTCAATTCGTTTGACACTTCATTCCAGGTGTTTAATATGTAGTGTCAAAACACCTAAGAGCAAAGGTCGCACATGCGCAAGATTACCTTCTTGCCGTCGTCATCCAAGATGATGTCGACCGAGTATGGCAAGCCCTCTTGCTTGTGACACGTGAACCTGGTGAAGGAGTACGAGCGGAAGTGCGACGTGAGAGAGAGTGTGAGAAGAAGACCACGACGATATGGTGAACTCGCTCTACTGTAATGTTTAGAGCATGATGAGTTCTTATTAGGTTTTTACAAAAGAATATGTGTACATACCTGGCGGCCCGCCCACTTACCTGGGCGACCACATTGGGCTTTATACCCCAACAACCTCCCACTTAAAGTCCAATGTGGTACTTTAAGTGTGAGAGAAGCTACTATACAAGCTAATATACAAGAGATGTAGAGAAGTGATGTACTACCCTACACCTAACTACTTGCAAAAATGCGCAAAGCTCTCTGAGGGAAGTCCTTTTGTAAGTAGATCAACAGGATTTTCTATGGTGTGAACTTTGACAAGCTGAAGTTGCTTATCCTCGAGCATTTCCCTAATGAAATGATACTTCACATCCACATGCTTTGTCTTTGAGTGATAAACTGGATTGCGAGCCAATTGTATAGCACTTTGACTATCACAATATAACACATGCATCTCCTCTTTGATTCCCAAATCTGTTACTAGTCGATTAAGCCAAATTGATTCTTTGCATGCCTCTGATGCTGCAACATATTCATCCTCTGTAGTAGACTGAGTAACACAATCTTGTAATCTAGAACGCCATGATACTGCTCCACCAGCCAATGTAAAGACATACCCTGACGTAGACCTTCGGTTGTCTAAGTCACCTACATAATCTGAGTCTGTAAAACCCTTTACACTTAGCTCCTAACTCCCATAGCATATACGCATACTCTTTGTAGCTTTCAGGTATCTCAATATTCCTTTTACTGCCTCCCAATGTTTCTTGCCTGGGTTTGACATGTATCGACTTACTACTCCCACTGCAAATGCAATGTCTGGGCGAGTAGCAATCATTGCATGCATCAAACTACCCACTGCAGACGCATATGGAATCTTATCCATTTCAGCCCGTTCTTCCTCAGACACAGGACAATCTTGTTTGCTAAGTTTCACATATGGTGGCAATGGAACACTCAGTGCCTTTCCCTTCTCCATATTCAAACGTTGCAAAACCTTGTCAATATACTCTATTTGAGATAACAAAATTAACTTCTTTGATCTGTCTCCTCAATGCGCATACAAAGTATATGACTTGCCTCACCCATGTATTTCATGTCAAACGATTTTGCCATCTTTGACTTCAAGGCTGAAATTTCTTCCAAGTGCTTGCCAGCAATCAACATGTCATCCACATACAAAATAAGGATCAGCTAACTGCCATCCTTAGCCTTCTTTGTATATAGACAGTGATCAAACTCACTACGTTTGTAGCCTTGAGAAAGCATAAACTTGTGGAATTTATGGTACCATGCCCTCGGTGATTGTTTTAAGCCATAAAGACTCTTTAACAACTGGCATACCCAATCTTCCTTGCCTTTCTAAACAAACCCTTCTGGCTGCTGCATGTAAATTTCCACATCTAAATCACCATGCAAGAACGCTGTCTTGACATCCATTTGGTGCAACACCAAATCTAATATGGCAACCAATGCAAGAAAGCATCTCAATGTAGTCATCTCGACCACCGGAGAGAAGACTTCATCAAAGTCAATGCCTTGTTCTTGCTTAAAGCCCTTGGCAACAAGCCTTGCTTTGTAGTTTGACTGACTATCATGAACGGTGATCTTATACCTGTAAACCCATTTACAAGGTAGAGCCTTTTTTCCCTGTGGTAATTTAACTAGCTTCCATGTCTTGTTTTTATGCAGAGCTGTCATCTCTGACTGCATGGCCAATTGGCAATTCTCGGAGTCCTTCATTTGCACTGCTTCTTTGTAACATGAAGGCTCATTGCAATCAGTCAACATGACATAGTTCATAGATGGAACAAACCTATCAGGAGGTCGCGTGACACGTACAAATCTACGCACAATAGGTGGCTCATGCTCAGCCACAACCTGTGGTTCCACTCTATCCTGTCCTTGCTCCTCTTGAGCCCTGACATTTTGTCTTGCACGTGTAGGTCCATCTTCTTGGAAGACAACTCTTTTAATCTCCTCAACCCTCTCTGGTTTAGAATGATATTTGGATTCATTAAAGTGAACATCATTGCTGCAGACAACCTTTCTGGATTCGGGATCCCAAAGTCTGTACCCCATCTCACCAGAATTACCATAGCCTAGAAAGATGCACTTTCTACTCTTTGGCTCAAGTTTGTTCCTAAATTCCTTTGGAACGTGAGTATATGCCTCACAGCCAAAGACTCTGAGATGCTTGTATGAGGGCATTTTGCCTGACCATACCATCTCTGGATTCTGTAAAACCTTGCTAGGAGATCTATTTACAAGATGAACAGCTGTTGATACAGCTTCAGCCCAAAACCCATTTGGCAGCTGTGCATTAGACAACATACTTCTGACCTTCTCTTGTATGGTCCTATTCATCCTCTCAGCAACACCATTTTGAGGAGGATTGTAAGGAGCATTAAGTTCACGTTTTATACCTTTTGACTCACAAAAGTCCTGAAAGGCCTTTGAAACATACTCTCCACCATTGTCAGTGCGTAAGCATTTAAGCTTCTTGCCACTCTGATTCTCCACAAGTGTCACAAACGTTTTGAAAACACTAAACGCTTCATCCTTGTGCTTGAGAAAGTAAACCCATACTTTCCTCGAGTAATCATCTATAAATGTCATAAAGTAAGAAGCTCCCCCTAGAGATAGGTTAGGCATAGGTCCACACAAATCACTATGAACAAGTGACAACTGTGTATCTCTTCTACTGCTTCTATGCTTATGTGGCTGCTGTGTTTGCTTACCATACAGACAATGTTCACAGAATTCAAAATCATTAAATGAAAAGGCAGGCAAATAACCAGAACGAGACAAGATTTCCATTCCCTTCTTGGACATATGTCCTAACTGGCAATGCCACAAAGAAACGTTCGGCTGCTCGGTTACATTGATTACATTTTTAGAGACATTTGATACATAAATCATGTAAAGTCCTCCAGACTTTACTCCATGTGCTACTGTCATAGAACCCTTGGATATCTTCCACATGTTCTGTCCAAAAGTGGTGACGGAGCCAACATCATCAAGTAAACCTGTGCTGATCAAGCTCTTTGTAATTGCGGGAACATGTCTCACATTCTTCAACGTGAAAGAAGAGCCATTCTGAAACTTCAATTGAACATCTCCAACACCTAAGATCTCACATGTCTGCCCATTGCCTAGCCGAACATGATCTTTAGTGGTCACATAAGAAGTAAACCACTCCTTGTTTGGAGACACATGAAGTGATGCCCCTGAGTCTATAATCCAGTCACTCAGTGCATTTCCATCAGATGCTGTAAGAAGAGCTGAGTCCATTGTATTCTTCAAGAAGTAGATGTCTCCTAACACTAGACTGTCATCCTCTGCAACAGTGTTTGTCACATTTATTTCTTGAATCTTCACTGAGGACTTGTTCTTCTCACCATGGTCTTCAGCTTTCTCTTTGCCTTTTTCTGCTTTCCATTCTCTGCAGTCTCTTTTCATGTGACCCTTCTTGCCACAATGGTAGCATTCTATGTCACTCTTGCCTTTAGCACTGCGGGACTTGCTACGAGACTGATTCCTCTTTCCACCTTTGTACTTTTCTTTGGTCCTTCCCCTGACAACTAAGGCTGTTCCTTTGCCTTTGTCCATTGTCTTTCTATTGGTTTCTTCAGTAAGCAGACTTCCTTCTACACCTGCTATGTTCAAACCATCTGGAGGTGCAGAATTACTCAAAGCCGTGCGAAAAGTGTCCCAACTTTCCGGCAATGTGATCAACAGGAACATAGCTCTAACAGGTTCATCAAACTTGACACCTTGAGCCGACAACTGACTATAGATTGTGTTGAATTCATTCAGATGATTGGACATAGGTGTCCCTTCTTTCATCTTCAAGTCAACAAGCTTCTTAAGCCAATATACCTGTAAAGCTGCACTCTGCTTCTCATAAATATCACTCAGCTTTAACCATGCTTGATAAGCCGACATCTCGTCTGCTACATTGAAGTAAACACTTTCTGCCAAAGTCAGCATAATGGTAGAAAGTGCCAATTCATCCATTTCGCTCCATTCATCTTCGTCCATATCTTCTGGTTTTATCCCCTTGAGCTTTATAGGTTTTATCTGCTTCTTTTGTACCAACACGTGCCAAATCTGCTGCTTCCACAATGGGAAATTGGTTCCATCCAGCTTCTTGATATTGTAAAGAGCAGTGTCCTGTGATCCAGCCATAGCTACACTTCACAGTAGTTTACTTTCCTGGGAAAAATTCTGCAGAGTTTCCCCTGTAAACTGACCTCTGAACCAATATCAACCTGTCAAATGAACCAAGAAAGCTTCAGATTCTGCATAAATTTCGGCAGAGTCTCCTTTGTAAAATGGCTCTGGTGTACTCAAAAACAGACCAAAAAACAGCTCAAAAACACTGTCTCTCTGACACTGTAAGCTGCGGGTAAACCTGTCGTGCACCTGTATTGTCTCTCACTGTCCTATAAGCATAGACTGCGACAATGCCTCAATGGCAGTAAAGCAAAGATGCAATCCCAACTGTCTAACTCACAGTCAATACATCCTAGCTGCCTATCTAAGGGTGCTCGAGGGATCGCTCCAAGACCTGTATCACCGAAAGGATCTCAACATTCGAGAATCCCCCAGCTCAATAAAACCTCACTCGACCCTCACCAAAGGCTGCAGTAAATCTGACAGTACATAGACTTCCCACAAAGTCATACATCCACAAATTTCCCACTGTATGCTGTAACCGCTGCGGCGGTTGTTTGTTGCGTGACTCACAGCCAGCAAACCCTCAACAGACATACATCATCTCTGACAATACATCCCATGTGGAAGTACCTGCAATGTCAGGATGAAATCTGGAATATGAAGCAGAAAACACAAGCTACCTGATGAAGTAGTGGATGTCGCCTACAGAGTGTGTGTAGATGCGCCCGTGTCGTATGTGACACGCCTCCAAGAATTGTGAGCCGTCCTTCGATGTGTAGACAACCACAAATCAACACTTTGGGAGTGTCGATATCCTCAGCACCTGCAGTCGTAGGCCGAAAACCCCAAATTTGCAGAGTCGGATCTGCACCCGTCGAGACCACGTAGTCGAAAATGGTCTGCGCAGACCTTTGTCGAAGCCGAACGGTGGCCAAAATGACCTCAGAATGAAATTTTGAGAACACCAAGCCCTAAGGGCCCTCCCACAGGATTTGGGGACGTGTCTTTGCCTGTCGAATTTCACTCCAATCTGAGCTAGTGACTCTAGCCTCTTGCAGTGCTGCCCCGAGCCTCGATCTGAGCTCCGATACCAGTTGAAGAAGTACGAGCGGAAGTGCGACGCGAGAGAGAGTGCGAGAAGAAGAGCACGAAGATATGGTGAACTCGCTCTACTGTAATGTGTAGAGCATAGTGAGTTCTTATTAGGTTTTTACAAAAGAATATGTGTACATACCTGGCGGCCCGCCCACTTACCCGGGCGACCACATTGGGCTTTATACCCCAACACCTGGGTGTCACTACAGGCGTATCAGTAGGGGTCTCGAGTGACATCTGGATGGGGGTACGAATGACAGGTGTCTCCACTGGAGTCTGGCCCAGAAGCGAGGTGTCATAAAATCTAATATCTAATATCTAACCAACCCAAATGATTTTTTCATATTAAACTGATGACTTAATGTGGGAGAATAAACGGGAATAAGTGTTAAGATATAGAAATGTGCTTATAGATCTATCTCAACACGGGGCCAATGGTAAAGGGTCCTAAATGAGAGATGGTCTATCAAAGAGCAAGGCTAGACAATGGAGCATAATAACTTAGGGTTAGCTTCATTGAAGACCTCCAATAATGTGTGTAAAAGTCCTTTGACCTTAGGTAAGCTAGGACTGAGCTTGAGGCGGGAACCCAACCCAGCTCGAGGTGCTATTCCTGCTTGTCATGCTTGATGACTGACGTGCTTGAGGTGCTTGATAAATGAGGTGCTTGAGGTGCTTGATGATTGAGATGCTTGAGGTGCTTGATATGCTTGAGATGCTAGGGTTGCACTTGAGGTGAGAACCCAACCCAAGCTTAAAGTGCTCAAGGGCCAAGCTTGTGGTGGGAACTGGGCCTATGCATGAGGGTCTTGAGGTGTCAAAAAGTCAAATATTCAATCCCTACAAGGAGGGGGCGAGCCCTACATGAGGGGAGATGAGAGAGAACACCCACACAAGGCATGCATGGTACAAAGAAAGCAGAAGGGACACTTGTCAAGTTCCTCCTCATGTTGCCCTCATGGTGTGCCTGAAGCCTATTGGTTTGCCACCCAAGGGGTCCAATGATAATTAGGATATTTAATAATTGATTTTGCATTTATCAAGTCCTCTCTCTCATAGGGGAAAGAGGGACACTTGTTTCAAGGCTACCCTTGCTGCTTGTAATGCCTCCTGCTTGTGATTGGCTAGGCCTGGAGGGGTCCAATGAGCTTCAAGCATGAGCTACAAGGGGGGGGGGGGGGGGGGGGGGGGTTCAACCCAAGCAAGTTAGGGGTTTCTTAGAAGGTATACTCACCCACACACACACAAACACTCTCATTTGTGTGCTATGCAAAGTGCAAGAGCTCCCTCTCCTTCTCCAAGCAAGTAGAGGTTGAGAGCCTACACCAACACTCTTGGCTATGGAGTGCAAATCCAACCAAGAGCCATGCTTCAATGCTTAAGCTTGCCATCTCCTTCTTCTTCATTACTATGCTATTATGTATTCTAGCAAGAAGAGTTATGATAAGTGAGGAACTAATTCTTTCTCCTATGAAATGTTTCTTCTTCCTCTTCCCTACCCTCATTCCCTGCTCGCTCTCTCCACCTCCGAAGGTGTTTGAGGTTTTGGGACTGAGGCTTGGGATAGTTAAAGCTTTCTTCAAGTTTATGTTATGCTTGTGATGCATGAAGCTTTCCATCTTCATTGCATCACCTAGGCTACAAGGAACACAAAGATTGTCTTGTAACAAGTCTCTCTTAATGGGAGAAATCATAATACAAATGCCTATTGGAGGGTGGACCGGCTCCACATAAATCCGGTCCTCAACTGTTGTCATGTTCTCTAAATTCTCTGTCTTGCAAAAGTATTGTTCATGCCAAGTTAACTAATTGCTATGATTATGTTGCTATCTTCAATTATGTTCACCCGCTATGCTCACAAAGTCATTTCTCAAAAGTACTCTCATTAATTTCTGCTACTCTCAAGTTAAATAGGCCGATTCCATTACACGAGGAGTGTCGAGTGGGGTGAGTCTCGGAGGAGTAGCAAGTGGTGTGTAGCTAGGAATGATTGATAGTTGCGCAAAACCTAGAGTAGAGAACGACACCGTGGTTGGCGTGGAGGCGTACAAAGAAGGGGAAGGTAAGGAGCTTCGACGACTACTACGAGGAGGTGTGGAAGCATTAGCGATGGCTCCTCCATAGCAACCGTCGCCACTACTAGAGGGTCGATGCCTAGAGGAGTGTGTAGATTATTTAGTCGACACCAAACTCTAGAAGCGCGCCGATCGCTCCGAAGCAGAGAAAAACTTTGAAGGAGTGGAATGACACTACTCTATATCGGAGCTATGGCGATCCTCGTACGACCTTCTTTGCTCCGGGTCCAAGGAAGCAAGAAACTGATCATCATCCATACTTGACTTTAATACATGAACATTAAATCTTAATGATAAATGGAGAAGAAAATTGCATTAGGAAAAGTTTGGACTCAAATTTGGGCCTTGTCAGAAATGCCATGTCAGCGTAGAGAGGGATAATAAAAAATTCATTTAAACCTTTTTTCATACATGTTTTTAAAAGTCTCGATATCTTATTCATGCAAGGTACGTTTATTAAAAAGCCCAAGAAGTATTCGAGTCATCATAACACTTCACTGTGTGCCGTGGCTATTGAATTCAATGCCAATTATCTCAATCTTCTGCATTTTTAAAAACTAAGCTCTGTTTCCTTGCCTCCTTCTCCCCCATCCCCTCCTGCGTTCACTCACGCGCGCGCGATATTCAAATTGCCATTCTTCTATCGCGGGTCCCACCTCCTTCTGCACACAGTTTTGATCAGTTAGGTTTCAATCGACACTTGTAGCTTCTCCACAAAAAACTTCTACGAGGAATAGGAGAGATGTGTATCACATGCCCATAGAACTCTCACGAGAGTATAACCCTTCTGCAAGAAAAACAAACAAGAGACGCTTTCTGAAGCTTTGAAGGAGAACTTAAGATCACAGGGCATGAAAAATATGGACCTTTGGCTGGACGGCATAATGTATCCAAAGCATCCCGTCACAAAATCTACTCCACCTTTTAAGGATATTACATCCTTAGCAAACTATGTTGGAGATGGCCACCATGGCTTGTATGGCTACACTAAGCAGTTGACTGCAAGAAATGATGTTCTGCAAAACAAGAGAGAGATATTGTATACAACGAGAATGTCCGCTTACACCAGAAAGTCGTACAATGTGCTCAATAGGTTGAAGGCAGCAAGGAGACCATCAAGGAGTTTACACAACAACTCAGAGAAAAAAAACAGTGCTAGGTCTTCGCTAAAGAGAAAGAAAACTAAGAGACATCGAGAACTTGAAAGTTGTCTCGAGAGGAATCAAGAAAAGAGTGTAAGCCATCAAGTGAGTGCCTCTATCCTTCTTAGGTTTATATTAATAAACTGTAGTTACATCTCTTACTGCTAACATGCTTGCATAGATCTTTGTTTCACCCTGACAAGGATGTGGAGCACAACACAACCACCTCCTCGGCCCATTACGTGCTCATATTGAATTGCAAAAATGTAGCTGGCCTCTTAGATGATAAGTGCTATGGTAAGATCGTTGCTAAACAACTCGACAGCAGTTTACAGGAGAACCAACTCTTTGCACGAGACATTTAATCAATTTTGGATGAAGCTGGTATATCCACTAGTGGATATGCTGCCATTTTCAAGTATGCAGCATCATTTGCAGTGTTGTTCCACTAGAAAAGGGTTTTGATTTCTAACTCCTCTTACTCAGGTCTATGCAAAGACAGGTCAAAAAATTCCACATCAAGCACATGCTACTTCCAAATCCTCTCTCAATTCAAAAAACAAAATGAGAAGTCAATGAGGAGGTGCTTCAAAAGCTAGGAAGTCCTTTCTACATTGAATCGACATACATATCGCCAAAAGGAGAAGAAATGGTCTATGAAAATTATAATGATATTTTTAATGATACGATCGTATTGTAGTCATACATTATGCAGTTGTTCGATGTTACTTTTGAAGAGAGCAATGAAGTCCTGAAGTTTGTCATCATTGAGTGCGAGCTTGTAAACGAGACAAAGGTTGAGCGAGTCACAATCACAGTTATGAATAGAGCTCTGGATGCAAGCATTGGACCAGATGATCCTCAAAACTTTAGTGTGCAATTTGAGCACAACAATTTCCTTCTTGCGACGTTCAAGGTGCGTAGAAGTTATGTTTAAGATAATTTTACGTTATATTCAGTTGAATGCTTTTGAATGTGCACTGAAAAAAGTTCAAAATTATTCTTTCAGGTGTCCACTGAGAACTTTGATATATTGAATTGGGTTTTTCATCAAACAAACATACCAGAAACAATAAGCGAACAAAGAAATGAAAAGAAATTGGATGTGGAGGGCATGGGATCCTACAATGTAGAGTTGCACATGGTTGGAGACCTAAAAATCTTGAAATGCATGTACAATGTTTCCAAAGGAGCAACAAGAAAATGCCCTTGCTTGTATTGCATGGGAGGGTTCATATGCTTGACAAACCATTTTGAAGAAGAGCTCTGGATAGGCATCTGTGTGACCTTAAGATATCCCACTATTTAGAGTCACATATGCACAATGCATGCACTTTGTAGAATAATAGAAAAACTAATTTTTCTCTACATCTGTTTTGCTTGGACCACTCGCCTCTCTCTGCGAAGCAAAGGGCAATCTCGGCCTTACAGACGGCCTTCTCAAAAATGGGTTTTCACGGAGGACATGTTAAGATAGAGCAGGAGAATGACAAGAGATCGAAAAATGGCCAGAATGTTCCAAAGAAGTTGTCCATTGGTGGTGTAAAAGCCCGACTCTTCCTTTCAGCGTCCACAACTAGATGACAACGTACAAGCCAAAGTGCACAAGAAAGACAAGCATTACGATACAACAGGTGGAAAAATCTGCACAATGTTGTAGTTGACCATGCAAACAATGGTGTAGCAAGGACTCTCAAAGCGAAGGTATGGAAAACCTTGGATACAATATTCAAGTTCTTCAAATTGAACTCATGGACTGATGGTGACTATACAAAATTCAAGAAGTTGTGGAGACCTTCCACAAGACATTCATAAGTGCGTGGACAAATCAACATATTACTCACTACATGGTACTGTAATTGGTTTGATGACATGATAATATTTTGAAATGTGAATACTCATCTTTATAATGTCTGCATGCTTTGTGTGCAACACATTATTTGTAATCACATGCCTTGGATTGCAAGGCAATATGGCAGCGTGGGTGTTTGGTCTACACAGGGCATGAAAAAAATCCACTACCAAGCTCGTACTGGTTATTTCAGTCACACTCGACATGGAGGTGGTGCGGACAAAGAATATAGCTTAGAGGAGCTACACCAATGGACGTATCAAAAACTAATGCATAGGTCAAATCGCAAGGAACAAGTCAAACAAAGTCAAATTGGCCATGCGATTAGATTAGCCACAAAAAAAACGAAGAAAGAAGATATGGGAGTTATCGTCTACGGTTAGACAACATGCGGATTGGTGGCTACAAAACCAGCACGTGGGAAGGGTTTGGACAACACCGTTGCAAGTAATGCCATAACTCTCAGCCATAACAACCAAACCTAATATATCTAGAAGAATCTATGTAATTTCAATTTTTCATATTGTGAATGATGGTTGCAATAAGATTAAAAATGTGGCAAGACATTGATTATCATTTCAACTTTTCATAATGTGAATGATTGCAAGACATTGTTACATAATCAATTTAACTTTGATGCATTAAAAAAATACATTCTATTTATTTTTAGTCATCTAGAAATGATACAAAATATTCTGGCCTCTTGCCCTTATATGAAGGACCCTCTTCCTGGTGCCTTGGTCTCTTTGAATGACGCGTTTTGTCATCAGCATCCGTCGCAAGCACGTTGAGGTCAAGCAATGGGATCTCCTCAGATGCTTTCACCTATGGGGCCTCTTCTATAAGTTGAATGATTGTTTGCTTTTGTTTTAGCAGATCACGTTTTCCATATTGTGGCAACTGATTTGGGTCTGTGATTCCACAAGCTAGACCATACGCAACATGTGACAAAAAGTAGCGACTGCGCAGGGCATACATGCCAGGCCCTACACCAAAAATTGAGACAGTTGCTTGCTTGTCTAACAGCATCACCTTGTTTGCGTTCAATTTGATGGCCGCGCCTCCTAGATATCTTGAGTGTGTCTTCAATACAAAAAGAGGGAATTCAACATTGTCCTTGGAGAAGCTCGAATGGAAGCAGAGGAAGTTTGGAGCATTCAAATTTTCCAAGGGAGGAATTCTTTCCCAAGTCTCCTTTACCTCGTCCACGAGGACGAGGAATGAACTTATCATCATAGACTACAAGCTACGAGAAATAAAATCCAAGTGTTAGTATATACACATGAAACTCTCATACAGGGAAGCAAAAAAATATTTACACTGTAGTATACCTTCTGATTTTTATCTTCTTTGAGTAATGCAGCATTCCATAAGTCAAGGGTACTCTCATTTACACGAGGATGAGGAAGGCATCAATGTTATTGATGAAGCAATTCTCTCCATCTCTGTGATTCCAAGACTTTCCTATACCGCCCTGAACTTCGACTCCATTGGAAGCATCGCAGCTGCATCCTTGTATATCATTGCTAGTGCCTCTGTTGGTTCAATAAACTCACTGCTATTTCATGAGCATCCATGACAGGATACTTGTCATTGTTAAGGTCAATTATACTGTCATCCTCTTGTATATTTTGAGCAACTATAGCAAGGCAATAGTCCTCTCTTAAGTCAAACAGTTCCATGATGTCATTAAGCATTACATAATGATGATCACCGATGGGGACGGTAGGGAGCACATTTGTTGGCAAAGCTCCCTCTGGCAACTGAACACCTTTTGAAACACACAAAGCACCACTTTGTGGTTGCATCCACTCGTCACCAGTGACTAAACGGTGACTGCTCTTGGCCTCCTTTGCTGTGTCCCAGCGATCGTCTAGATTAACATTCAAAAAGAGTATGAACCTATCATAGTATTATGCAACTCGACACTTTTGATTATGTAACGGGACATCTGATGTCATTCTTGCGAGACTGCATTGGCAACTTAAGGTTGCTCCTGCAGAAAAGATCATTCTTTAAACGATCAAAACTGATATCCTTCATATGAACATATCGACAACCCTCAAACTCAAATGTGTCATTGATCGTCTGCTGCTCGTATGTCTGATGAAACTCTGCAAGGAAATGTGACGCAGAAGCCAAAAACTCTTGCAATGAGAAGGCAAGGTTGAAAATAGTCTTGAATTCCTACTCTCAATGCTGAAGCCCAATTCTATAGAGAAAATGGTACAGCTTGTCTTTGGGTGTCTCATTAGAGCAAGGAATCTCCTCTTCTATCTCGATCTAAAAGGGATCCATTTGTGGAGAGAGGTAAGAAAACTTTCCGTTGTTGGTTAGGGTAAAGGTAGGAAGGCACTAGCTAACACTAGGAAATACGAAGAAGGGACTGACGACCCTCCTATATATAGACTCCTCAAGAACTTGACCAGGTCATTACAACCACCCTTGTGATTGCATTAGTAACGGTGCAAGGAATGCATCACAAAGATTGAGGCAAGCTCAACCATCCCTATGACATGTCCTGGTTGGTGGGTGAGTACCATAGCTATATAAAGCACCTTGACTGCACACTCTAGAACTCGCTCACATCTACACAACGCTTGCATGGAGGACAAGAAGAGAGAAAAGGCAAAGCTTTCCCAAAATATGATGGCGGAAATGAATGAGATCGAGAAAACGCTAGCTGAGGCAAAAGCTATTCGCTCAAAAGGAGTTGAAGAAGAAAAACAAAGGAAACCAAAAGGCAGAGGCTGAGCAAAACAACACTGCAAAGATCGAGGACAAGAAACCACCAACGATAAAGGAGGAAGAAGAATAATTGTAATGAACAAACAAGATAGTGCATCAATCACCTCTTAGTCTTGTGTAATGGAGTCCTTGAAGATAATGCAAATGTCTTCATATCTTGTTCCTTTGTCTCTGTCTCTTTTTTTCTTTTTTTGGTTATTCATTATGAAGAAAGATCTTTTATTAAAATGTATCGCACCACAATGCGAGTGGGAGGTTTATGTCACACAACCATTGATATGCTCGTGCTCTGCGGCGAGACAAAAAAAAAAATCGTGCCACAACGCGATAGGGAGCTCTCTTCAAGATATGGGTGGTCCCTATCGCATTGTGACGCGATATCCAAATGTCACGCCACAACGCCACAACGCGATAGAGAGACACATTCACAATATGGGTGGTCCCTATCGCGTTGGGACTCGACATCCAAATGCCACGCCACAACATGATAGGGAGGCACGTCCATGATATGGGTGGTCCCTATCGCGTTGTGGCGCGATATCCAAATGTCGCAACAAAACACAATAGGGAGTCTTGTCCACGATATGGGTGGTCCTTATCGCGTTGTGGTATGACATCTAAATATCGCGCCACAATGCGATAGGAAGGCATCACCACAACATGGTTGGTCCCTATCGCGTTGTTACACGACATCCAACTGTTGCGCCACAATGCGATAGGAAGGCATCACCACAATATGGTTGGTCCCTATCGCGTTGTTACACGACATCCAACTGTTGCGCCACAATGCGATAGGAAGGCATTGTGGCGCGTCATCAAGAGTGTCACGGCACAGCACGATACTCTTTATCGCACCACCACAATATGGTTGGTCCCTATCATGTTGTGGCACGATACTCTTTATCGCATTGTGGCGCGTCATCAAGAGTGTCACGGCACAGCACGATAAGGAGGTCTGCTAGCTGTGATACACTCTTCCTTCTTGCGTTGTGCCACGACATTTTTCATTGTTGTGACACAACGCGAGGAAGGGGTTTGGTTGATCAAGGCCCATCCCATATCGCGTTGTGCCGTGACAACCACATAGTCGACCTGGTGTCCCAGTCAACATGCAGTATGTCACGTGTCCTTCATGCGGTGATGCACTCTTCCCAATGATGATGAGCGACTCAATTAATTGTGGCCACCACCACATGCATATCCCACGTTTAGTAATGATAATAATGTCCTCGACACTTATATAACGTTTCTATTTTTGTATATCCTATTGCTATTTGACCTTTGTTCTCACCTCTCAGAGTCAGCTTTTGCGACCTAACCTTCTCATTGCTCAATCTTGTCATTATTCTTTTCCACAATGCTTTCCAGGGTAAACACTTGTTTCCATGGCTTACACAAAGCAGACCGCAAGGGGACCGCAAGGAAGGTTTATCCGCAAGACAACCAACCTTCATCCTCAAGAGTTGTAGACAAAACCCTGGCTAATCTTCGATCAACAATGCGTAGTCGGAGGTTTAGGGTAGAACTGAAGCGTTCTGCTTGAGCTGCACAAACTTCAAAGGCATATCTCTCTAAATATTCCTAAGTTACCCTTCCAAAGAGTAGTTTGCTAGATTTGTGAGAGCACAAATTTGGATTTTTGGTGGGCCAGAAGTGCGATGGGTTGCCTCCACGAGGCAGCCAAGGACTTTCTGATCGAGCTGTTCGAAGACAGCTACGTCCTCACAGCTCATGCTCACAGAGTTACAGTAATATCCCCGATATCAATTCTCTTAGGCTGTTACACTTCACGTATGACAAGACACTTGTGCCGATCCATCTATCTGATAAGAGAATGGACAACATTTTGATAATCCCTCCAATCATTAAAGTGAAGGTGTACGATGTGAGCACCACACATCACACGTATGACGCACATTTGAATGTGGAGCGGACCCAAGAGCTACTTGTGGAAGAGCCTTTAGTCGAGTCAAATGAACGGGAGATGTCAACAACAATTGACCAAGCTAGCACTCAGACCCTAAGTTTCCTCAGTCCAACTTTTGATGTAGCACTTTTGGTATGGGACCAAACTAGTGAAAGGGAGCTTACGGACCAAATTATGAATTTCAGTCTCTGGTATGTTATATTATTTTTGCAAAGGTATTTATTTGATTTAGGCTTATTGGAGATCCTCATCAATTAATTTTCTCAATTCGTAGCATGCTGATCTTGCATGGAATCAACAATCGGAGGTAGCCGTTTTAATCTCACAGTTGTCAATCATGCTTACGTCAGAGTCCACTTCCCTGATAGAAGTTGTTGATTGGTTTCAACCAGTCAACATGGACACAAATAAAGTTTTACTTTTAGCTTACAACAAAAAGTAAGTGTTTTTTATCTCACTATTCTTTAATATTTTGTATACTATGAATAACAAACTAATTCCTCGTTTTGTGCAATCAGTTCACATTGGAGCGTTGTTGGACTAAACATTGAGCGCAAGCATTGCTACCTTGCAAATTCTACGCATGGTTTTCATGGGAATGTCCGAAGGTACGTAGTTACTTGTTTCTTGATTCTGCGATTTTGATACAATGTGTGGTCATCATATGCTATGTCTTGCAGGTCTATTCAGAAACTTGTTGCTGCATGGGAAGCATTGACCCAAGACAATGTTTGGGAAGATATGCTCATTTTGAGTTGCAAGGTCCCAAAACAAGACGACGACCATTCTTGTGGATAGAGAGTTATTACAAATGCGGAGTTTCTTCTGGAACGCATTTATGCTGAGGAGCGTAAAAGTGTAAGTGCAATGTTTCGCTTTGTAATCCTTGCACACATAATTTCTTTGAATTACATATAAATGCTAGGAAATTCATTTGCAGGCAAGTAGCATGGTTGATTATTTGAATGTCCATGTGGAGGCATTCAGGACGACGACGATGGAGAATATGATCAATCTTGTGGAGACATGTCCTTTAGGAGTCGCCGATGCATTTGTTGTGCCACCGCCATGACCACAACCTCGACCTCCACCTCGGAGGTACAAAGCAACGCCTCAATCAATGACAGAACAAGCACCTGGACCTGCCTCCCCTCGTGTTTTTGGCCACTCAACCTCTATTCTTTTTGTGATACCCGACTTTACCAAGGAAGACGAGGCCACTGCACAATCTTTTCCTCAACCCCAAACCCCTTACCCAAGCCCCATATCGTCTCCTGAGCCTTTACATTCTAGTCATGATAACCAAGCCCGGGAGAGATCCCCTCAATTGTAAATGAGAGCTACTGATCAATGGATTTAATTGGACATAACAGTGTACATTATTAAACCCAATATAAAGACAACTTGAGTCAATTTGGAAAAGATAATCGTTCTCAAACTTTATTCAAGTAGGAAATTCCTTAACAATGCATTTTTGCATGAATACAGATTGCAAGCTTGCTGTCAATAGCTTTCCTTGATATTAGCAGTTTAGAGCAATGTGATAAACTATGTGAGCTGCCTTCTTCAATCAAGAGTTGCATGGCTGGTCATCCTTTATCTCTACGCATGATGTCGTCTTCTCCCTTCTCTGAGGCACCTGTACAACAATTATCGAGCAGATAGATTAGACCAATATTTTGCGATGATAAACAACAGGGAAATAACTAACGTAGGATTAATGTTTACATACAAAACATACTACCTTTTGCATGTTACACTAGAAAAGAAATTTTGGAGGCACGTTGAGGTTAACCTCATTCTCCAAATCCTCGTGCACTTGTCGTCGTGTCACATTGCCTCAAATGCTAAGAAGAGTGAGCAGATCACGTCCACACCATACCTCAAGCATTCTCAAAGGATTATTCAGGTCATCAGTTACAGTTAAATCTTTGTCCAAAGCTACCAAATGACCATTCACTCGATGCTACCTTATGTAGTGGAAGGAAGCTATCATGGACTTACACACAATAGACTTCTTATTTACCTTGCATAAGATGCCATCAGAATCATGGACATCCCAAGATTCATCCTGAAAATTGAGGCATTTATCTATCTTGCAAAGTAGCATAGTTCCAGTCTTCCTAATCTCTTTATCATGGAAAAAGTCGATGAACACATCCATGGGCAAGAAGATTGAAACACGTACCAATGGACTAGAAATATTTGGTCTTAAGCACTTTTGTATTTCTTGATGGAACTTTAGTTTGAAACACTTAGAAGTTTCAGATGAAGGGACTGGCCACTCTGGACTGTCCTTCGAAGGAACCGAGAGATATTCTAGAGTGCCAAATCCAAGCGCAGAACACGAGCATTATAAAAGTGATCAAAGAAGAAAACCCTCCTTTTAGCCAACGCTCTTCTCGTGCTAGTGTTATGGAGAGCTCTTAGAAGTTTCAAATGAAGGGACTGGCCACTCTGGACTGTCCTTCAAAGGAACCGGGAGATATTCTAGAGTGCCAAAGCCGAGCGCAGAACGCGAGCATTATAAAAGTGATCGAAGAAGAAAACCCCCCTTTTAGCCAACGCTCTTCTCGCACTAGTGTTAAAGAGTAGCCTCTCCCACAGTTCCATGGAATGCATAAAAAATGCCAATAATACAATCCACCAACTATCAGTCTTCTTTGTTGGAAGGATAAATAATGGCAAGTTAAACACACAATACACGAGTGAAGAGTAAAATCTATTGTGGATATAAGAAAACTTACAATTTGGTTGGTTTGTTGGAAATCCTATCGGCGTGTTTGTAGACGCAAATCTAGTGTATATATGCGTGTTCAATGAGAACCTCTTTGACTATTTTGCTTGTTGTGACAAGCGAAAGTTTTTCACCCTATCTTTATAATTGTTCACAAACTTGTTGCCCGTGCGCTTTCTCTTCCTCATCTGTAGTCTGCAGGAGAACCCAGCTTCCACCTACATTAGTGGTGGAAAGCCATTGGCCATTGTCCAAATCGAAGTTGTTGAAAATTTTGATAGACTTAATACTTGCAGATGGTCATCAAGGTCTTATGTTCACCATTAGTGATTCTTCTATGGCAAGATGCACAATACAGATGTGAGAGGGGGAGTGTTTCTGAGTGCAAACACAATACACTCAAAAGCAAGCAGAATAGTTAGTTGAGCGCAAAAGAATGAGAATGAACGGGAATACTATGAAGCCTCTCCTATCGAAAAAGTGCACACAATTGCATTGAGTGTGAAATATGGCATATTTGTCCTAAATTTGGTTATGACAAGAAAAATTCGAGCAAATCACAACGTATATTAGTGTTAAATTTATTTATGCAACTAAAAATTATTTTTTGAAAATGCTAAAATTTGACATTAAAAAAAATAAAATCCAAGCTACCATTACGGAAGCCCGCCATCCATTGGTCGCGTTGCATTCTCTCTCTAGTGCTAAAAAATGACCAAATTTGAGTCCAAACTTTTCCTAATGAATAAGTTATAATTTGATTCACAATTTAAATTTTACAAGTTTAGCATACAGACAAGAATGGGCAAAACCCCACGTGAATACAATATATATGATAAAAAGGAGAAAAATTGCTCAAATACAATGTCTACGGCTTTAAGAGATCTCTCTCTCATCCTTGCATAACTCGTCATAACTCCCTATGTCTATATAGAGATCTTCATTTAATAAAATGTCCTCCGTTCCATTTTGTAGGTCCTTTGCATACATTTTAGAGAGAGTAGCAATGCCAGACTCTTCTGACACCACCACCTTAGCGGCTTTTGAATCGGTATCCTCTCCAATCTCCTCCACAGATGCCAAGGTGATTGCCAAACTTTAGCCCTCATACATCCGTGCACTACAAGGGGCTACCTCTATGACATACCACCACTTTGGTGCAGACTTTGTAGGATACAAAATACCACCTGGAAGAGCCACATAACTTACATGAGTTCTTTCATACCACCAGTTCTCTAAAGTTGGATGTTAAATATTTATAGACTTACTTGTTCACAATGCTTGGGTAGTATAAAAGTGTTTCGAAGGTTGGTCCACTTTTTAGTTGAGTCCATCTCAAGGAAACCCAACTATCTTCTATGCACAATAGCATTGCGAACCTCCATGTTTATCTTGAACTATTGCATATCAAACAAATCCACAAAAAATCCTCTACAGTCTATCCTCAAGATTTCTTGTAACATGCCAAAGTAAGTGAGTTCTACAACCACAGGATCTGCATCAAAGGACCGTCATCGACTACATTGTTCGAGTTTTGCCATGATTCCACAATCTTGTGTAAAACGCTTTTTGTCGATCCGTTCAACCCTAAAATGTCTACCTTTACACCATGCTACTTTGTATGACTTGTACTACAACCAACAACGATTATGAGTGGCCATCCAAACATCTAGAAAGCCACGAGTCAAACATTGCAAACATACCTTGGGAGTGCAACCTCGTGAGTACTCCAACTCGTCCTCATTCACCTGCTCGTCGCACTGTTGTGTGCTTTTCAATTGGTTGTGCAACCATCTTAAGATCATGAATGTTTGTAGGCTCTCAAGACCCGTCAAATAATGCATCGATGGTCATCTTCCACGTCTCCACTCGATTCGTGCCCTTTGTCGCTCTTGATTTGCATCCTCATATTGTGAAATCCACTTTTGAATCTCTGGATTGTGAAGCATGCAAAATCAATTGATCTTAGCCTCTAGATCTTCCATCATTTTCTTTTCAACATTGGGATTGCACATCACAATCCCAGATATGCACTCATCATCTATGGTACACCAAAACGTATCGGTGCCATTTTCTACATAACATGTCCCTTAAAGTCTTCAACGATTCGTGCTATATAGCACGTGTTGTTTTTGCTTTGTTTATCCTCTTTCTGGAAAGTTTTTACATCAGGTACAACATTTTTCATGGCTGACAACAACACAGATGTGTTCAAGATGTTTGCTGTTGAGGATAGATTTGGATGGGGACAATTATCATATGTGGGCTTATATGATGCAACATATCCCTGTTTCAAAGGGTGTCTGAAATATTGTGTAGGGCATTGATGGACAACCTGGTTCTGAGGACGTAGGCAATGTTAAGGATGATGTAAGTTTTGGTGGCAAAATTGTTACTGCTAGAGCTGTTTTTCCTACTATATAGAAACCACTTGATAGTTGCAAGTGGTTTCTATTGGGCCTTTACAAATTTTCTTACCTTTTTAAGAAACATTAAGATATTATGTCAAGGACTTACTGGTCCTAATTGAGGAATTACTTCACTAAGTCCTTTACCATTTACTAGATGCCGAAGAGTTTTCTTCATGGACTTGTGATAGATTAGATTTGGGCATTGTTTACCTAAACTGATAATCACGATTAGTAGTGAAATCCATCAGCTTTTAGTAGGATGATCATGCTTTACAATGACTTTACCATTTTCACGTCGCAAAATGCAGCAATCTTTTTTCAAATGACCTTTCTTGTAGCAATGATAGAACTCTACATTTTGCGGGTCACATCCATGACTCTTGCTACGAGAATTCTTGAAATCTTGTGATCAACCACAACTACGACTGCGACCTCTTCAACTACAATGACCACTACTAGCTATATATGCATTGCCATGCCGACTAATGTCAAGAGCAGTGACATCTAATCTCTTTTCTGAGAAAAAAACTAGTAACATCACTAAAAGCAAGCTTATCACCAAGTGTGGAGTTATTAATGGTAGTGTTAAACATGTTCCATGACAAAGGCAAAGAACATAGCACCAAAATAGAATGAATTTCATCATCAAAATTGAGTCCATTAGATGTAACTTGTGTAATTAAGTTGTTAAACTCATATAACTATGGATTGACATTGTTGCCCTCTTTTATATCCAAATGTATGAGATTTTTCATAAGAAATACCTCATTCGAAGCACTCTTGCCATCCCAAGATCAATATAATGACACCCATAAATCGTTTGTAGTAGTATTGTCCATAATCTTGAAGAAAATGGACGCACCAAAGTGTAGGCAAATGATCACCATAGCACAAGCATCAAGCTCCTCCCACTAATCATCAATGTAAACACCCTCTCTATGCTCTTTCAATGGTGCTACAAGGCCCTTATTGACCAAGAAATCAAGCATACGTTGCTTCCATATTGTGAAGTTTGTGCCATCAAACCTCTTAAAATAAGACTTCTTTCTTAGAAGATCTAGCCATAACTAACAAGAGTAAATGCAAGAGAGTGAGACTAAGGATTTATGGAAAAATTTCCATGAAAGTATTGGCATAGTCTCTTTTGTACGGGGGGGAAGCAAAATATCAAACTCAAAAAAAGAAGATGAATGTATAAAACATAAAAGAGTACTAATAGGGTATAAAATCACATACATTGCTTAGAAAAAACTATCAACAGACTATGAGCTAGGCATCAGAATCATACACACCTCTATACATGTCCTATAGCGAGGCCACAAGTAGGGGGATCTCCAACAACCTATATCACCACTCAATAAAACCTCACGTAGTGCCCTCCAAAGGTCCAACAACTCAATGAATAGCCATAGTCTTAGAAAGGGCTCTTCTAGACAGAGTTTCTAAAATGGTTGGGTAACTCTAAATGAAAAATAAATTAGTAATGACTGGTTAGTAAGAAGTGTCCGGCCAATTGGCCTAAACCCCAACACTATTGAGCCATTACCCTTCTTTGGATGCTTAGGGATATTAGACTTAGATTCCTTTAGCATTTCCATTTGTGTGTTTTTTATTTCAATTTCCAACTCTTTGTATCAATAATTGTTCTCTCCTCTAGTACAATTGGATTGCATTGGTCTTACAGCCCAAAGTACTTTGCGTAAGCTTTTGAGAAAGCTCTTAAGCCCTTGATTTGGATCTCATTAATCCCTTTAATTAATCATGATTATGTTTTGTATTTATGGGTGTGTGCATCTCTATGAACAAAGAATAAAAGGCTTGTGTGAAGCCTAGCAACAACAAGCTAAGACATGCGGCCACTTGGTCGAGGGGATTCACTATGAGAGGAAGGATTTGGGTTTCAAAATCGTGGCTTCCCAAAAGAGTTTGCCCTCAAACTTGTGAGTCAATAACTACAAAGATACATGCAAGGACTAACACTCTTTTGTATCAATTGCTTCTTTTCTTATTATAATTCATTTGTTGAGGATGAAAGCTATGAAGAATTTGTATAGATGCAAATTTACACGGAGAAACTAGCACAACGTTATAACCATGTTTTTTGAGTAATTTAGATGGGTCAAAATTGGACAGGTAGCCAAAGTGCAAGCTCATTGGGCACATAGTTTGAAAGTCAAACTAAGACACGTTGAGGGTACATCTAATTATCAACAGAAGTGGTTCCTTAGTACATATTGCCAGTCACTATGCTACATACTCTTTGACTAGTTTTACTCAGTTAGATCATGTGAGACCTACATTTTATAGATAAGATAGGGGTATGATAGTTTTCTTTATTGATTGTCATATAAGCATAGAAAGGGGGATCAGTCGTATATAGGGGTTTTACCAATGTTGTCTGCTTGCAGGTGCTGTCTTGTTTTGTATAAAGAGTGAATCCTTTGGGCCACTTGGTAAACTCAAGGACTATATTTTGGTGTGTTTGGTAGTGGGATCAAAGCCACTCTCCAATTTTGAAGGAATGTGGGCAGATATCAAGGCCAACTCAAATTGAGAACACTTCTGGGTTCACTAGGGCTTGCTCTTGAGAGCCTCTTTTATTACAAGCCACACGTGAACTCTTATCCATTGTGCCTTGTTCTCCAAGTTGGGTCCATCATACCGCAATTCACTACTTGAGCCAAGAGCACTGAGTGCTACTCTAGTAAAGGGAAAGATTTTACCAAGCTTTCCTATTGCTATGATGTATTAAGAGGTGGTGCCCCCAAGCAATAAAGTAGAAAGAAAAGTTTCTTTTTCCCTCTGCTAAGAGGTGGTACCCATAGGTAGTCAACCAAAGACTTCAAAGGAAAATTTCATTAATCTCTCTCTCTCTCTCTCTCTCTCTCTCTCTCTCTCTCTCTACCTTTGAATTGGTAGTACTAGTTGTTACCATATACATGTGGTAGTGATGTGTGTGAACACGCTTAGGACCACCGGGGCATTTTTCCATCACTAGGAGGTTTTTTCCCCCGAGCATTGTATCTACATCCATCACTCTAGGGCTATCTTTATCTTTCCCTTGCACACTAAGTTATATGCTCTCTGTTGTGTGCCTTGAGCTTCCTTCATCTTCTCCAAGCTGTGTGTTTTCTTGCAACCCTAATTCCAAGTATCAAAGCAGGTTGCGTCCTTCCGGGCTTAGTCACCAGTAGCTCCAACACACGCTTGCTCACTTTCTCCAATTTCTGTGAGCTTTGGCAAGCGTTTGTAGGTCAACTAATACTCTAGGAAAGCTTAAGGAGCGTAGTCTGCTTAGATTTTTGATTTGGGCTCATTTTTGCCTCCATTTCCACTACAGGCAATATTGCACAGGCTATTTCTTTTGTGATTTTGTGCATAAATTTTTGTCAGTGTCATTTTTTGCATGATAGGTCCCTTACAGTCTTATATGGTTTGTGCTATACAGCACGTGTTGTTCCCAATTTATTTCTCCGCTTTTCAAGCAGTTTTCACATCAAGTGCAACATTTATCATGGCAGACAACAATACAGATGTATTCAAGATGTTTGCTACTGAGGACAGATTGGATGGGGACAATTACCATATATGGGCTTATACGATGCAACATGTTCTTGCATTGAAGAGCGTTTGGAACATCGTGCACGGCATTGATGTGCGTCCTGGTTCTGAGGATACAGGCGATGTTGAGGATGTAGCAAGTCTTGCTGCAATGATTGCTGTTGTTAGACCTGTTTTGTCTACGACTGAGTAAGCTCGTTGGGATGTAAAAGATGCCCAAGCTCATGCATTGATTGTGTTGTCTGTGAAGCACACTATTACTCCTCACATTTGTTCAATGAAATCTACAAAATAGGCTTGGGATATTTTGGCTGGTCTTTATGCAAGTCGCAATGAGGCAAAAATTGCATTGCTGCGTAAAGAGCTGACGTCGAAGATTATGCATGAGGAAGATGATATGGACAATTCCTTGGTGGTGTCAAGGATATCAATGAGTAACTTATTTCTGCAGCTAAAGTCATTTCAGACAGTTTCATTGTGCAGATAGTTATTGATGCCTTGCCAGATTCTTACCAGACTTTTGCTAGTACTTGGAGACTTATGACCCAAGGAAATCCTGAAGTTATCACATTGTGAACATTGTTGTTGCAAGAGTCACTTTTGAGAAAAAAAAAGGGCTAGATAGCGTGCAGATGAATAGGCTTTTATTGATGCTCAAAGAAAAGGTGGTAACAACAATGCAACCACTTCTCATGGTTCTTCTACAAGTAGTAAATCACCCATTCCCAATGTTTCTGCTGATAGCAATTCTTTTCGGAATTTTGGTGATAAGAGTAAAAAGAAGATGCGTTGCCATTATTGTAAAGCTAATGATCACTTGATCACGCAGTGTCCTAAGTTGAAGGCCAAAGAGGCTAAGAAGAAAGAGGGTGGTTCCACTGCAAATGCTGGTTCCACTATAAATGCAGCTATTGTTGAGTCTTTTGTGAAAGGAAACTGTGATGTTGATGTTAATAGTAGTTCTTTCACACTTGTTGATGCATTGTATGTACCTGGGATCAAGAAGAATCTTTTGTCTGTACTTGCTAAACTTGGTCTTGTAGTCAAATTTGTGGATGATAGACATACAATACATTATCTCAGTTTTGATGATGAAATTTTTGCATCGGGCATTTTATGTCATGGGTTGTATAAGCTCACTTTGTATAACAGGTGTGGGCAGAATTTTGCAAATGCAGTTGTCGATTCTAAGGCTATTTCAGATACAAAACTTTGCAGGCATGTTTTGGACATCTGAATTTGCCAGTTTGTTACATTTAAAAAAAATCTAATATGGTTGCTTCTTTGCCGCCTCTTGAAGCACCTATTAAACATTTTTGTGAAGGCTGTATTTTGGGTAAGATGCAACATTCAAAGTTTCCAAAGGATGGTTCAATTAGGGCCACATGCAGGTTGCAGTTTGTGGGCCCATGCAAACTCCGTCCTTGGGCATTTACCTTTACTTTGTGATTTTCATTGATGATTACTCCAGGAATTCATGGATATTTATGCTTAAAGCAAAGTCCAAAGTATTTATGTGCTTCAAACATTTTTTGGCCGTGGGGCTAAAAACGTCTCAAAATGTACTATGGGCACCCTCCATTCCGATTGAGGGGGGGGAGTATATGTGTCATGAATTTAATGTATTTTTGGCTAGTCATGGGCAAAACACCAATGTACAGTGCCTTATACGCCTCAACAAAATGGTGTTGCTGAGAGGAAAAATAGGTCACTCACGAAAATGGCACGATGTATGGTCAAAAGTCAAGCTTTGCCACATTTGTTTTGGCTTGAGGCCATCATGTGTGCCACTTATGTACTTAACAGGCATCCTATGAAAGCTTTGCATTCTATTACTCCATATGAAGCATGGCATGATAGAAAATCTTCAATTGAGCACATGCATGTTTTTGGTTGTTTGACATATGCTTTGGTGCCACAAACACAATGCAAAAAACTGGATGATAAGGCTGTTAAATGTATTTTTGTTGGTTATAGTGCTGAAAGCAAAGGTTATAGGTTGTATCATCCACAAACAAAGTGTATCTTGGTCTCACGAGATGTTGTGTTTGTGGAAGATTCTATTCAGCCCTGGCTGCCATGTACTAGAGACAATAATGTCAACTCACAAGACATTTATGACACTTTGTTGCCTCTTTTCAATGGTGGAAGTTCAAATGTAAATTCCAATGAGGCAAATCAGCATATTACCGATGCAGATGTACATGATGTACTCGATAAGGAAAGGGTTGAGAATGAGCAGGCTAGAGGTATGTCTAAATGGCTGGTGCATACTTTATGTGACAGTAAATTGGATGCACCTTTGTCTAGTCGTACTCGTTCAGGTTCTCGCCATGCATCAAATTGGTATGCTTTGGATGTATCTAGCTTACATGATGTTGAGGAACCTCTATCTTTTGATGAAGCATAGAATTCAAAAAATTAGATGGCTTCCATGCAATCATAATATGATGCACTTAAATAAAATGACACATGGACTTTATGTGATTTAGCTTCTGGTAAAAAGGCCATTGGTATGAAGTGGGTTTACAAGTTGAAACGCAAGCCGGATGGTGAGATTGATCGCTATAAGGCTCGACTTGTTGCAAAGGGTTATGCACAGCAAAAAGGCATAGATTATGAAGAGAGCTCCCACTTACCGTATGCCTACTGTACGTTTTCTATGTGCATTGGTAGCTCATTTTGATTGGGATGTACAACAATCTAGCATTGTTACTACTTTCTTGAATGGTGACATATTTGAGGAAGTTTATGTAATGCAGCCTCGTGGTTTTGTCAAGAAAGGACAAGAGGATAAAGTGTGTAGATGTAAGAAAGCTTTGTATGGGTTGAAGCAATCTCCTCGTGCTTGGTATGAGAAGACTAACACTCATTTGGTCAAATGAGGCTTTCATAACAGTCAAACAAATAGTACATTATTGTATGTAAAGTGTGAGGATAATGTACTTCTCATTGTGGTTCTTTATGTGAATGATTTGCTGATCACTAGACCCAATAAGAGACATATTTTTGAATTTAAGGCTGATTTGAATGCTACTTTCAAGATGAAAGATTTGCGGTTGTTGCATCAATACTTGGGTGTACAGTTTAAGCAGTGTGATGGTGGTATTTCCTTGTGTCAAAAAAGTTAGATACATTGCTATGTAAGTTTGCCCTTGAGGATTGCAAACCTATTGCCACTCCCATGGAAATAGGTTTGAAGTTGAGTCTTCATGATGTTAGTGATCTTGCAGATGTCACTCTTTACCGAATTGTTGTTGGCTACCTCATATATGTATGCAACACGAGGCTGGATATTTAGTTTGCAGTCTCATAGGTCAACAGATTTATGCATAGCCCAGGGTCTAAGCATTGGTAGGATGTCAAGAGGATTTTCCACTACTTGAGTAGGACTTTACATCTTGGCTTGTTTTATCCTAAGGGGGGATCATTGCCGCCAGATTTACATGCTTTTTCGGACTCAGATTCGGCTGGTTGTTTTGACACACGAGTGTCCACAAGTGGTTTTTATTTCATGCTTGATAGTGCATGTATATCATGGTTGAGCAAGAATCAACCTACTATGGCCACTTCTAGTTGTGAAGCTAAGTATAGTGCAGTCTTCACAGGTACGATTGAGTGAGTATGGCTCATACGCCTTATGGGTTGATTTGGCTGTTGGACAGGACACTACCAACACTATCTACAATGACAGTCAGAGCGCATTGGAAGTTGCAAGGAACCCAGTATTTCATTCTCTCACAAAGCACCTTGAGGTGCATTACCACTATGTCAGAGAGAGGCTCTCAACAGGAGAGATCAGCTTGGCTTATGTGCCAACGCACGACAATGTTGCAGATCTATTCACAAAGGCATTGTCTCATGAGAAGCTCGAAGCTTTTTGCAAAGCTTTGGGCTTATCCCCTTTGTGGTCTGATCATGTCCTCACAGGGCATGGCACTTCCCTTTACTCTATGTGCCAGATCTTGTTCATCGCATCACTCCCAAGGGGGATTTGTTACCATATACATGTCGTAGTTATGTGTGTGAACACACTTAGAAACATCGGGGCATTTTTCCCCTCACTAGGAGGTTTTACCCCACGTGCATTGTATATATGCCCATCACTCTAGGGCTATCTTTATCTTTCCATTGCACACTAAGTAATATACTCTCTGTTGTGTGCCTTGAGCTTCCTTCGTCTTCTCCAAGCTATGTGTGTTTTCTTGCAACCCTAATTCCAACACTAGTAGCAGTTCAAAGTCCAAAGCATCGGTTCATGTAGCAAAAGAAGACCAAGGAAAAGAAGATGTTAGCATTAACAATCATGTTTCTTGTGGGTATGAAGGTGATGACGTTCTTTATATTTCTTTTAACCTTTACCTCTTGCAATTGATTCTTGTTGGAGATTGCGAGAAGTAGCATGGTCTTGGTCTTGGATACATTTGTTTGAGGGGAGGTATCTTGCACGTTGTCTCTTGGATTAGAAATATTTCTTGATTCTTAGATTGGGGAACCTCTTTTCCTGTTGGATGGATTGTATTCTTTCATTATGTCACTTATCATAGCCCACATTATAAGGGAATGATTGTTAGATTATGTGGACTTTGGCTTATGTTGTATGATTCATGGTGTGTACAAGAGCTTGTCTACTTGGATCCCAATTGGCATAGAGTCATGTGCCTAGTACTACACATATGAAAGAATAGGTGGAGTATATTTAGAGCCTATTCTAGCTTCCACTCTTCTAGGGTCAACCCTACATTCTTGGGGCTGATTTGGCAGATTTCTTTAACTCATATAGATTTGTACTACAAATTTGTACTACCTTCTCTAACTCTACTTAAAGGTGCTATCAGGTAGAGTTCCATTTAGTTCAATAATCAAGCCTCATGTTCTATTTACTGTGTGTGTGTGTTGCTCTCTAGGAGAAAAATAAATTTCAATGATTAAAATTTTATGGATCTCTTACCAAAATCCGCTTCTAGTGACAAAATCCTTCGCTGATATCTTTGAAATTGTTAATGTAGATCTTGACAAAGCTATTCTATGCTCATTGTTTATCCTTAGAACTTGTCAATAAAAAACATTCTTGTTTGGCAATACTTATGTAGCATCAAGGCATGATGGATGGCAAGTTGTGACTCCCATTCATACACCAGCCTTGGCAAGTGTGGAATGGCCTAGATCAAACTATTCCATGACTCTGGATGTGAAATGTCAAATTGAGGGGAAGGAGGTGAAGGGTGCATGGTGAAACGAGGGACATATGGCTCACACAATGCAACCATACTATTATTTTCTTCATTTCTTTTCCTTTTGCTCATTTTTCAACCAAGGTTGTGGATTTGCTCTCATGATGGTGCAATTAATGAATTTCTTTCAAGTGGATGGGCTACTAAAAATGGTAAGCTTCAAGGCCACCCTAACCTTGCTTGCAAGATATTTTCATACTAATATGAGGGGAAAAGTGTCTCCCTGAGCTACCACCATGAGCGTCATTGATCACTTGCATTCTTATTTGCATTGGTGCACACCTTCTCATGATTGCATTAATTCCCAATCTATACAAAGCTCCAACTATAATAGTGAGTTTGAAACTTCTGAATATAAGGTCATGTTTATTGCACTAGGACCAGTCTTTTGGACAACCTCCATATTGCAAAAAAGCATATACATCTTGCCATTATGGATCTGACCCATCCATTTCCATTATCTAAAATAGTTCAACATCCACTAGGTCATCCCTTGATGATGTACATGAAATACTCTCAATGCTTTTGGTTAGGAGATTTGCACCTCAATGAGTCTTGCCCGGTTTTTGGAAAATAATGAATTTAAACTCTAGTAGAATATCATCCATTTAACTAACCATCCTTGAATCACCACTTTGTTAATAAAAAAGAGTAACACTTGATGGTCTACATAAAAGTGAAACAACTTTCCCAACAGATAATGCCTAATTTTTTTGTTGTACTAATAACCATACACTGTATCTCTCTCTATGTTGTGGAATACCCTTGCTCTATTGTTTTTTGGCCTATAAAACTTATGAGCATCCTCTGGCCAAAGAACAATAGAGAATCCTCTTAGTCGAACACATATTGTAAAGCCAAAATTTTGATATATTGTACCTTATTTTTTTAGAACCATGTACATGACCTATGTAGATTTTGATCCTAGAGCTACATATTTATGAGTTGTAATGTTTATTTATGCATTCAAGCCCCCAAGTAGCCAGCCAATGGCCATTTTTGAAAGAGCTAGGTATAAAAGCCAATAACTCTAGTTTGAAAGGAGAATTCTTCTGGATAAAGAAAGGATCTATGTTATTGTACGGATTGTCAAGCGGCTCATTTCTCGTGATTGGGTAATCTAATTCAAATTTCAAAACTTGCATTGTATTCAACTCCTCTTGCTCTTTCATTCAAGTGTAGCCATTTTAAGTTCTATCGTGGTTTGTGACCTTGCATTTGCAAGCCGTATCTTCAATTTTGGGTGCTTAAATCATTGTTTGATGACATTTTGACTATAGCAGAGTGTTATTAGACATAAGGGCAACATGCTTGAATAGTACTATTGTAAATTATATGACTTGGAAAATGATGGATCATTAAATTTTTACCTTGTTGGAATGTTGCCAAACTTTGAAGACTTAACCCCTTAGGCCTAGTATAGCTTCCCTTAAAGTTTTGTGGCTATCCAAATTTTGAGAATAGGCTCCAAATAGCAAAATCTACCAACGGACCAAATTTCATCCCCAGAAGAGATGAAACACAAATTGCAATCCATGTCCCTTATCTGAGATTATGGGCAGAGCCCTATACAGTCTATAGTAGAGATCTGTAGAAACATACTCCCAAAAATGACATTGCAAAAAGAGTTCAAAAAGTAGACCAAAAAGAACAAAAACAGTTCATGGTGAAAACCCACAAAGTCAAACCTAGGGTTTGAATTTCAGCTGGTCTAAACCAATCCAAATCATATAAAAATCATATATCCTGTATCAAGGTACCCAGTGCAAGTTGTGTGCAAGGTTTCATCACATTTTTCCACTGAGGTACATGGATCGCAATCCATGTTCCACTGCACAACATATTGAAACTAGAGTGAAACTATAGCTAGATATAGTCATAAGGAGTACATAGATCTTTTCAAAACTGCATTTGGATATCATTAGAGGATTTTGTAAAAACCCACAAAGTCAAACCTAGAGTTTGATTTTGAGGTGGTCTACCAATCCAAATCATATATCTAAGGTACCCAGTGCAAGCTATGTGCAAGGTTTCATCACATCTTTCCATCTCACAATTTTTGTGGAGACGAGGTAGATCTCCACACGATATATGTTGAATCAAGTAAAGTACTCAAAAAGAACTTCCTACAGCTCATCATAATATCCTAAAAGAAGAAACCAAAAACTTAAGTGCAATCCACAAATTTAAATATCCATGAAACTGAAAGAGATCTTTGTTAGCAATCCCTCTAAGAACGACAAGATGAGGATGAAAATAGTGAAAAGAAATCACTTTTTACATTGTTCAAAGGGAAAAACTTGTTGGGAATTGGGAGTGTGTGCAAAATCATGGTGGCTCAAAGAGCATAGTAGTCATAGCCTTCACTTAGAGAGAGAGAGAGAGAGAGAGAGAGAGAGAGAGAGAGAGAGAGAGAGAGAAATCGACTTGCAAAAGAGGATACAGTAACAAAGCTTTTTCATATCTTACATAGCATATGTACAGAAGAGGGGTATATATACAAAATATTTGACAACAATATCTGGCTAGCTCTCATCTCTAGGTGGCCTTCAAAATAGCTAAACACATATATATATTATGTGTCACATCAAAATTGCACTAGGTGTAGAAGGAGCTCCCATGCCCACCTTTCAATCCTCCCCTTGGGCATGTAATACATAATGAAGACTCAATTATCCACACAGGATGACACTATCACTAAGGATGAGAAGAACTATCCACACAACATGACAATAATACAACCCCTTGAACTAGAGAAACTAGAAACGGATCTTCAAAGTATACCTATAATGAAGCAAACTTTCCCTTCTTCCCCTGCTTCTTCTTCTTCGACTACATGAGAACTGACCTACATCTAGTGCGAAGGCAATAGTTTTTTTGAATAGCACCTAGAAGAAGGATGCCCCTTCTTGCCACAATTGCTACAAAATTTATTGATATAGCAATCCTTATACATGTCCCATTTTACCACACTCATAGCACTTTTGGATGTTGGAAGATGATGTAAAATCTATGGATGACTCACCTTCCCTTGCTGTAAAAGCCCCGTTTGTTGGTGTAGATGAACCCTTTTGCTTCTTTTCATTTGCCTAAAGGGAGTTAACCACATCTTGAAGTGGTGGAGTTGGCTCCTTTTCTTCAAGAATAGTGACTAGATTATCATAGTTGGAAGGAAGTGCACTTAGAAGGACTTTGTCATCTTCTTCTACTTTGCACTGGATGTAGGTCAATTGTGTGACCATGCTTTTAAGCCTATTGACCAAATTGGCTATGTCCTCCCCCTCAAGTATAATGAGTTTGTAAAGTTGCCTTTTCAAGCTAACCTTATTGCGTTTGGCTCTAACTCCAAATTTTTTCTCTAGAACTTGCAAGGCCTCGTATGCATGTGTGCACTCATCTAGAAAGTGTACATAATTATCATGGAGTGCGGTAATTATGATTACAAGTGCCTGTTCATCTTTTTCTCAATTAATGACTAGATGCCCTTCTTTCTGTGCCTTCTTGATCATTGAGAGGTATTTTTATTATGTTCCATAATGTTTTCTTCATTAAATAACCCCTTAGCTTAGTTTGCTAGGTATGGAAACCCTCCTCGTTAAACTTTATGATTCCTTTTTCTTCCAAGATGTAAGTGCTCGTTAAAAAAAAAAGTTGGGACTTGATCTTACCGATAAAGAGACTTTCTCTACGGCAGTGTCTTGCCCAATTTTCCAAAAAATAGTGCAAGTGCGATCTTGATAAGATCCAATTGTGTAGTCACTCTTCACAAACTGTGCTTTGTGAAGCAACTCTTCACAAGAGGCTAAGGAACATTTTACCCGTTTAAAGCTCAAAATTTTGGTCGAAAAATCACTTAGGCAAACCCTTGCCGAAAGGGTCTCTCCTTTGCCAAAAGCCTTTGCCGAGACTCAAAGGAGAACTAAAGGTTTTGTCTTTGAGAAGTTTGCCCTTTTGGAAGTCGAAAAAGGAGGTTGCCTTAGCGTCGTTCGAAAGGAAGAAACCCAAAGCAAGTGGGAGCTTTGCTTTCTTTTGAAAAATTTGGCCGCCTGTTTTTGGCAAGGGCCCAAAGTCTCAATAACTTAAACAATTGGTGTGGAACCAAGGAGAAAAAAAAAACCCAAAGCAAGTGGGAGCTTTGCTTTCTTTGGGCTCAATAACCCAAAGTAAGTGGGAGCTTTGCTTTCTTTTGAAAAATTTGGCCGCCTGTTTTGGCAAGGGCCCAAAGGCTCAATAACTTAAACAATTGGTGTGGAACCAAGGAGAAAAAAAAAACAAAAATGAAAACCTGGCTGGAATGGCGAATGGCATTGAGAGAGCATCTATCGTAGGTTGAAGGCTCATGTGTGTATCATAGCTTTTGGGCAAATTGAGAGCACAATACTAGACGCATTGGGCTTGCAAGTGCATCCGCAAGCTCTATTCAATGTGTTTTGGCGCAAGCTGGAAGAATTAGCCCGATTAAGATGGCAAAATTGGACTCTCAATTGACTTTTAATGAGCAATTAGGCACTCGATTGATGGAGAATTTGGGGTTTTGGTACTCTGCATGGGGTTGCTAAGCTAATGGCAATGATGATCAAGCTCTAATACCAGATGTTGGGAATTGGGAGTGTGTGCAAGATCATGGCAGCTCAAAGAGCATAGTAGCCATAGTCTTTACTCAGAGAGAGAGAGAGAGAGAGAGAGAGAGAGAGAGAGAGAGAGAGAGAGAGAGAGAGAGAGGGAAATCGACTTGCAAAAAAGGATACACTAACAAAGCCTTTTCATAAATTACATAGCATATGTCCAAAAGAGGGGTATAGATACAAAATATTTGACAACAATATCCGGCCAACTCTCATCTCTAGGTGGCCTTCAAAATAGGTAAACACACATATATATTATGTGTCACATCAAAAATTGCACTAGGTGTAGAAGTAATTCACATGCCCACCTTTCAAAACCTTAGTCAAGTATTGCTCTAAATGATGCATTGAACAAAGAGCGAACCTCAAGTATGAAATACCACATACTAGCAAGGCAAACCTCAGGTATGAAATACCATAGTCATCAGCCAAAGGAAAAACCCTAGGTAAAAAATAAAAACTTTTAGCTTCTAGAAGTTTGATAAGCTTCTAAGATACTAGGATGAGAGTGGGAAAACCTCTCTAGCATCCATTTGGCACTTTCAAAGCCATGATTCTTATACTTAAGCAAATACTTATGATGCAACATACCACTACTTGTCAAAGTGTCTTGGTGGTCTACGATGGTCCTAGGATCAATAATTTCATAATCTTTTTTTGAAAAAGGTGGATCATCAATGATCGGAAGTGATGTAGAGAACCTTTGAGAGGACAAAGAAGACTGATGTGAAATATATTGTGAATTTTTCAAGAGTCAGGGAGAGCTAATTGAAAGAAATTAGCATTAATTCGATTAATGATTTAAAGAGACCATAATACCGTGGTGCAATCTTGATAACAGGAACGGTCTCTATGATCTTAAGATGTTTCTTTTCAATGCAAAGAAGCGCAAAATCTCCCTCTTTGAATTCCATGGGTTGTCTCTTTTTTTTTGCTTGTTTCATGTATGCATGTTGTGCTTTGTGAATTCCTTATTTTGCTTGCTTCAAAGTGGGTGTGTTATCGAGCAATTTCATTAGCACGTGGTACTTCATAGAAACGTGAGACAAAGGATTAGGCAATGAGTATCCATATATAATTCAAATAGGTGATTTTCCCATGGATAAATGAGTAGTGTTGTTGTATTCAAATTAAAGCAAGTAAATGTATGTGTCCCAAGTTCATGGCCTCTCATGACTGCATGTTCGTAAAAGGCCTAGAATGACGCTATTGGTCACTTTGGTTCCTAATGAAGTCTATTTCAGTGCATAAATCTATGAAAAAGTCACCCAAAAATCATTGCAAAAATATCTATCTTGATCAGATATGATAGATTTAAGAATTCCATGCAAAAAAAAATGCTTAAGAAACAATTGAGCCGCTTGCTTACTTGAGAGGGTCTTCTTATAAGATAGGAAGTAAGATTGCTTGCTAAGTCTATCTATGATGGTCCAAATCATATCATTTTGTGCACAAGTGAGTGTAACTTCAGTAGTAAAATCCCTAAAAATGTGTTACCAAGGAGAGGCAAGAATAAATAAAGGCATCAACAAACCATATTCCTTATCATGATGATGCTTGATTTTTTTACAAACAAAACATTGTGCAACATATGTACAACATCTTTTCAAAGGGAGGTTGATTAAAATTGAGATTCTACTATATGAAGAGTTGTGCCAATCGCATGGTGGTCTATATAAGGTGGTTCATGGTACTCTTTAGGGACAAGTTGACAAAATGCAATGGTTACACACAAACACTTTTCAAAGAACAAATACCCATCATGAAAAGAGCATGGTGCATGAACAAAAGATGTATGGTGACAAAAGTTGTAATGGATATTGCCTATGAACTTTGAGAGTAGTGGAATTAGGAAATTAGGTGAAGCACTTTTGAGGGATTCTTTGTGAGCATAGCGGGAGAACATATTTAATGGTAGCAACATAAACATGGTACTTAGTTAACTTGGCATGAACAATACTTTTGCAAGAGAGAGAGAGTTTAGAGAACATGATAATAGTTGAGGACCGGATTCATATGGAGCCGGTCCCCCCTCCAATAGGCATTTGTATTATAGTTTCTCCCATCAAGAGAGACTTGGTACAATACAATCTTTGTGTTCCTTGTGACCTACGTGATGCAATGAAGATGGAAAGCTTCATGCATCACAAGCATAACATAAACTTAAAGAAAGCATTAACTATCCCAAGCCTCGATCCCAAGGCCTCAAACACCTTCCAAGGTGGAGAGAGCTAGCGGGAAATGAGGATAGGGAAGAGGAGGAAGAAACATTCCATAGGAGAAAGAAATAGTTCCTCACTTATCATTACTCTTCTTGCTAGCATACATAATAGCTTATTAATGAAGATGGAGAAGATGTCAAGCTTAAGCATTGAAGCATGAATCTTGGTTGGATTTGCATTTCATAGCCAAGAGTGTTGGTGTAGGCTTTCACTCTCACAAGCTTGGAGAAAGAGGTGGTGTTCCTCAACTTTCACCAAGTGAGAATGGTCCCCCAATTGAGTGTGTGTGATGGTGTATACCCCCTAGCACCCCCCCTCCTTGGTTTGGGCGAGTTGTGACCCTGCTGCATGTTGCAAGCTCATTGGACCCCTCTCCCCCTAGCCAATCACATGCAACATGTAGTCAAGTACATGGGTACTCTTTTGACAAGTGTCCTCCTTACCCCTTAGAGAGAGAGAGCTTGAAAATATCTAGATATTTGTTAGATGGAAGTTGAAGCTCATTGGACCCCTCTTTATCCCAACCAACAACATTCAAGCACCTGTGTGATTAAGCTTAGTGAGAGTCTAACATGTGTTCCATGTGCTCTTTTAGAATTCCCCTAACTTTGAGATTTTTATGCATAGGAAGTTTCTCAAGCAAATTCCTCATTAAGTGAGTAGGTTCTCTTTTTGACTCAAGCATCTTACCCCCCATGCATAGAAAGCTTCTCAAGCAACTTCCTCATTAAATGTGACAAGTACCTCAAGTACCTTAGTCATCAAGCATGACAAGCACCTTAGGTGGAGTTCCCACCTCAAGCACAGCCCTAGCTTGCCTAAGGTTCTCACCTCAAGCACAACCCTAGCTTGCTTAAGGTCAAAAGGACTTTTAACACTAACCATTGGAGGTCTTTAATGAAGCTAACCCTAAGGTCTTTTAAGCTTCATTAGTTGACCTTACTCTTTCACAGACCATCTCTCATTTAGGCCCCTTTACCATTGGCCCCGTGTTGAGATAGATCCGTAAGCACATGTCTATATTCTAACCCTTGTTCCCGTTTATTATCCCATATTAAATTATTAGTTTAATATGAGAAAATCATTTGGGTTGGTTAGATATTAGATATTTGATGACATTACGTCTCTTTTGAAATCATACTATGAGGTAAAAGAGATAAATTCATAGTCATTAGTCAATTTGTTTTAGTGGGTAGAGGATGATCCCTTTTTACCCTACGACATCATTCCAAGATGAATGACTAATCCATTTGGTGCTTGGGAGACATAGCTGCCACAAGCATGTCTACTCTTTAGTCCATTTCATCCTCCCAAGTAGAGTGACAAATTCTACATGCTGTTTGAGAGACGTCGTCATCCCAAACATGATTCTTAGTATGCATACTACTTAAATTTGTGCACAATAAAGAGAGAATTAGTCTTATAAAACAAAAACATTAATCATTTAAAAGAAACATGTACATTTGGTTACTCTAATGTCACATTGTAAAGCGTTGACAAGGTTCATACTATCCTTAAGCTGGATTCCTTGCATCCATCTAGCATCTTCAAAAGGATAATTTTTTAACTTAATAAGATACCGTCCAGATAATCTTACCATGTCTTAGTACCTTGTCTTCATGCTGAAGGATAGCTTTGGGTTGTAGTACCTCTTCTTGATCTTCGATTTTGGGAGGGTCTTCAATAATTGGTTCATTTGGAGGCTCTCCTTTGTAGGGCTTGAGTAGGCTCACATCAAAAGCATTGTGTATGAGCCAATGGCTAGGCAACTTGAGTTTTATAAGCTACCTCATTGATTGGCTTCAAAATTATAAAAGGACCATAGTATCTTTTTGCTAGTTTAGCATAATACTTTTGATGGCCCGTAGGGTTTTTGCCCGCCGTTTGCCTCAATCGAGCCTTAGGAAACTTAAGTAAGACCCAATCATTTTCTTTGAACATTAAGGCCCTTCTGTGCTTGTCAGCATCAGCTTTTTGCCTTAGTTGGGAGATGGATATAGCCTCCTTAATCTTTTGAAAAGATGTTTGCAGCTCACGGCAATACTCATCGGTAGCGAAGATCTTCCCATGTACTTTGAGTAGCAAGGGACTTTTAGGTCTTCCTTCTATGATTTTAAAAGGTGATTTTTCCATAGAAGTATGGATAGTATTATTATACGCATACTCTACAAGGGGTAAGTACTTTTCCCATTGTGAGCGTTGATCTACTTTTGTGACATAGGTCTTTAGTAGATCAAGAATCGTAAGATTGGCTATCTCACTTTGGCCATCCGTTTGTGGGTGATAGACCGAAGAGAAATTCAATCTTGTACCTAGATTTTCGAAGAGACCTTTCCAAAAATTACTGTTCATTCTAGGATCTCTATCTGACACAATGGAGGCTGGCAATCCATGGTGTTTGAAAATCTATGATATGAAGAGAGTTGTCATTTGGTGTGCCTTAATAGTCTTCTTGGCAGGGATAAAGTGTGCTTGCTTGCTAAACCTGTCGACTATTGTCCATATTCCCGTATTCCCATGGATAGATTTTGGTAATCCAAAGATAAAATCCATGGATATACTCTCCCATGGTGAAGTAGGAATTGGCAATGGCTGGAGTAATCCAGGTTGCTTCCCTATATCATACTTGGTCTTTTGGCATACTACACATTTTGAAACATACTCTTTTATGTCCACTTTCATGGTAGGCCAATAAAAGTATGTCTCTACTCCTGGAAGAGTAGGTTAAATGCCTCTATAACCTGCATGGGGAGGAGCATGGGATTCATACATGACTTTCTCATGAAGGGAGTGGGTAACACAGCCTATTTCCATGGAGAAGATAACCATCGTGCAAGGTGAATGGTTCCTCTTTCTTCCCCAAAGCAAGGGCTGACATTATGTCTTTAAAGTCAGGGTCAGTAGCATACTCATCTATCATAGAAGATAGATCATTGTGAGTTGCTATTGACACAGCATTAACTTTTGGTCGTCGGCGAAAGTGCATCAGCCACTTGATAGTGCTTACCAGCAATGTGAGCAATGTGGGAATTAAATTGTGAAAGAAAATTTGCCCACCTCATTTGTTTGTCGGAAAGCTTTGTTTGCGTCATGAAGTACTTGAGACTTTGATGGTCTGTTCGTAAGATGAATGGAGTCCCCAATAGATAGTGCTTCCATGTGTTTAGGGCATGTAGAATAGCTAACAGCTCTTTCTCATAAATGCCTAAGACCCGTTCATGCGTGTTGAGCCTTCGGCTCTTATAGGCTATGGCATGCCCTTCTTGAAGCAAGACTGCTCCAAGGCAATCACCACAAGCATCACATTGGACCTCAAATGGCTTTGAGAGATCCGGAAGCATAAGGACTGGTTGGGAGATAAGCTTTTGTTTGAGCTTGTCAAAAGCACTTTGTTCCTTAGCAATCCATGAATACTTAACGTTTTTCTTTGTTAAGTCATGTAATGGTCTTGCTATTTGAGAGAATTTTGCTATGAAGCATCTATAGTATGCACACATACCAATAAAGCTTCTTAGCTCATGTAGATTCCTTGGATTCCATGCTTTTATTACCTCCAACTTTGATGGATCCATATGGATACCATCTCGAGAGATAATATGACCTAAGTATTGAATCTCTTGAAGGAAAAATTCGCTTTTCTTTTGATTGAGAAAAAGCTTATTCTCCCTTAATGCTTGAAAAATCACTTGGAGATGTTGCTTGTGTTCCTCCAAGGAATTGGAGTAGATGATGATATCATCAAAGAACACTCAAGCAAATTTGTGGTAGGGTCTAAAACTTTTCTCCATTAATCGATTGAATGTAGCTGGTGCATTAGTCAAGCCAAAAGGCATGACTAGATATTCATAAAGGCCAAACGTTGTACGAAACGCAGTCTTTAGGATATCTTCATTCACTATCCTTATTTGATGGTAGCTACTTTTAAGGTCAATCCTACTAAAGTAGGTAGAGCCTTGTAGCTTATCAAACAGACCTTCTACCTGGGGTACGGGAAATCTTTTTTTGATAGTGATATGATTTAGTGCACGATAGTCCATACACATGCGGTATGTACCATCTTTCTTTTGCACTAAAAGGACTGGAGAGCAAAAGGGAGAGGAGCTAGGCCTCACCATTCCTTTGTCTACCAATTCTTATACTTGCCTCATGATCTCCTCTTGTTGAGCTTGTGAAACTCGATAGGGAGGTTTGTTAGGCGGTGAGTGTTGGGGTGTAGGCCAGGTGGCCGTGGGAAACCGTCCCTGTTTATACTTTCACCTAAATGAATATAGGGAGAGAAAGGGAGAGAGTTGACCACTCTCTCACTTTCCTCTCCACTAACCCAAACTCCCTGCTGTGTATTGTGCTTCATCCCCTTCCCCATTCTCTTCTTCCCCTCTCTTGCACACACTCCGTACATGCACTACATGCGCACAACAATTGGTATCAGAGCCCAGGAGCCGTGCTCCCGAGCCCTAGCGATGGCCATGTGTGCAACCATCTCTACCAAGCTTTTGGATGAGCTTGAAGCTTTGCAAGCAGACAGACGAGTAGACAAGCTGCTTGAGGTTGGCAGTACACAGGAAGGCAGCAGAGGGAACCAATGAGGAGGAGCCAGATTTGGGCAACCCTTGAAGGTTGAGTCAACTGCAAATGAGCAGCTTCGACAGAGGTGGTTGAGGCAGTTGAGCTTGTGGAGCCGACTCTGGAAAGAATTGCAATAGAAAATTTGCAAGCAACAGGGCACAATCGGGCAGAATCGAGTGCAGCAGGACGAGCATCTCGGCAAAGGGGGAGCATAGAGCTGCAGAAGCAATCAACCAAATGCCAAGGAATTCAGGCAATTGGGGAATTTGGGCAATCAACAGGGACCGAGTGCAACCATAGGCAGCCACGGACTTCTGCAAGTCGAGAGCAAGCGAGGGACAGAAGCCAAGCTAAGCAGTGGGCGACCTTGTGTTGAGTTTAACACACAAACACACACACACACACACACACACACACTGTGTGTGTGCTTGGCAGTGCTGGAATTAGTGAGCAAGGGAAAGAGGTCGAGAGGGCACAGGCCGGCTCTGCACGCTCGTCCAGCAGAGTCAGCTTTTCGACAGAGAGCAGCGAATTTTTTTTTAATTTTCACACTTCAGAGTGTGTGTGCAAGGGCTCATTCCCACTGAGCCTGCGACTAAATCCCGTGTGCAAGGGCTCATTCCCATCGAGCCTGCGACTACATCCTCTGACCCCTCTCCTCGAGCTCGTGAAAAGAAAGACAGTTTCTCAAAAATTGCAGTTGTGAGATAGAGAGAGACAGCTTGATTAAGGATTGGAAGATACTTTCTCAAACAAAAACAAAAAGGCTTGCATTGACACCGAGTCCGACGATCTTGAGAGCTTGGAAGATACTTTCTCGAACAAAAACAAAAAGGCTTGCATTGACACCGAGTCCGACGAGCTTGAGAATGATCTTGACATATCGACTTTGAGCTTTAGTGTTTTACAGCTACTCGGCTAGCCACTTCCGCCCGGCGGCGAAAGGCAACATCGGCATCGACACCGCTCATGCGCACGGGCTCGAGACTCCTCATTCGGCGGATCTCCGACATCCGACCCAGACACCGAGCGTTTCCCCAGACGAGCGCGTTCCCACGATCGACAACCGTGCTTGCAACATGCGCGGGTGAGGTACCTCTATCATAGAGGAGTGACACCCGACATCGGCATCGAGCGCACCGATCGCACTGTACGACACAGTTTACAGATACGACACCTTTGGCGGCTATTCGACTAGCGTATTTCTGCCCGGTGGCAGAGATCGGCACATAGTGACACTGACACGTAGGTTACAGGTTACAGGGGGTTTTTCAACCCATTCACTCACAGATTCTCCAAATTACCAGACACGGCGCTTTCACAGGCGATCTGGCAGTCATTTCGACAGCAGATTCTCTGCGGACACATGCGTTGACAGATGCATTTTTTTGTGAGCACACCTAGTGCTACTGAGCTCTTTTGAGAGCAGATATCCCCGCAGGGATCACTTTCACTGCATGCAGCAGTTCTTGGCGCCTGTTTGAGCGCGATTTTACTCATGTACGTTGAGTTGTGGACATTGCCCACTTTACTACGTGTGGAGCCATTTTTGGCTATTTTGGCAATTTTTCCCGGCCGTTTCTGAGACTCAGACCGGAAGAGCCCTTTCTAAGACTGTGGCTAGTCCATTTGTGTCTGCATTAGCCTTTGGAGGGTCGATAGCGTGATGTTTTCTTTGAGCTGGGGTGTGCTCGAATGTTGAGACACCTTCGATGATACAGGTAGCTAGAGTTCCCCTTTACGATACCCTCGCCATAGGATATGTATCTGGATGGTTATTTATGCTTTTGACGTCGAGTTGGCAGTCACATAGCAGTGGTTTTGTGCAGCAGATGCCCAGTTAGTGCAGCTGGCACATTTATGTGCATTTTGAGTTGAGTTTTGACTCCTCATACAAAGGAGACTCTGTCGGATTTCCTTCCCGCGAGTCGTGACTTTCATTGTTGGCACTTTTTGAGTCTATTTCGGTTGAGATTTTACTCCCGATACAAAGGTTACTCTGCCCAAATTTCTACAGCTTCTCGCCATAGTTTGGCACCTCTCAAACCCTCTTGTCAACGATGGCTTCTTCTTCAGAAAAGGAGGAGTATTTCATTCGGAAGTTTGATGGCAGCAACTTCACCATGTGGAAAGAGCGCATGAAAGATGTTTTGATAAACAAAGGCCTCTCAGAACCGTTGAAAGAGCGCGCAGAGGATGATGATTATACACAAGCTCAATGGGAGCTTTTGGATGCAAAAGCCATGGCTACGATACGTCTACATCTAGCCGAGTCGGTCTTCTTCACTATCATAGGGAAGAAAACAACCAAGGAACTTTGGGATAGCTTATGTTCAGCATGGGAGAGCAAAAGCGCATCCAACAAAGTTTTTCTCATGAAAAATCTTATGAAGGTCAACATGAAAGAAGGTAGCACAGTTTCTAGTCACTTAAATGAGTTCAACTCCTTGTTCAGTCAGTTGACATCTCAGGGCTTTAAGGAGTTTGACGATGAACTCAAGTCTATATTCTTGTTATGCTCTCTACCCAGTTCATGGGATATCTTTTGCACAGCCACTAGCAATTCGGCTCCAAATGGAAAGTTAGAGTTCAATGCTGTCACAGATGCGTTGCTCACTGAAGAGATTCGTCGTAAATCTCTCAATGGTGCTAGTCATGGAGATGCATATATGGCTGGCAGTTCAACAAAGGCAAGAGGCCGTGACAAGAACAAATACAAAAGCAAAAGTAGAGAGCGAAATCCTCGTAGTCCTAGCAGACACAGGAACCAAAGTAGAGACCGCAATGCCAGAAATGTCGAGTGTTACTATTGCCACAAGAAGGGTCATTACAAAAAGGATTGTCGAAGTTTCCTAAGAGATCAAAAAAACATGCAAAAGAATAATTCTGGCAAAGGCAAAAGCACAGTAAAGATTGAGGAGCTCAATATTGTTGAGTCTCCCATACCTACCACTGCAATAGAGGATGCGCCTCCTCCACTGATGCTCATTATGCCCACAGAGATTCATGCCAAGGTGACAGCAGATGCCTCAGATGTTCTCATTTTCACTTCAGATCTCACTCCAGATGCTTTGGTTGCATAGGATGAGGTTTATGCACAGAATGGGATCCTTGATTCTAGTGCAAGTTTTCATGTCACACCGCATAGAGAGTGGTTCTCCTCTTATGCATCCATGCATGGAATAGTCAAGCTTGGTGATTCCTATGAGCTTGACATTATTGGCATTGGTGATGTGAAACTTCAGATGCATAATGGCACTACTTTTGTGCTGCAGAATGTCAGACATGTGCCCAAGCTTACGAAAAGCTTGCTTTCTATAGGGCAATTGGATGATCTTGGCTACACTATAGTTTTTGGTAATCGTTCTTGGATGATCAGCAAGAACAACCTTATCATGATGAAAGGTAATAAAAACGGATCCATGTACTCTTTGTTTGTTTCGAGTGTCGACGAACGCTCTATCTATGTTGTCGAGCTGCCATCTCTTGAGTTGTGGCATAGCTAGCTAGGCCATATTAGCCAAAAGGGAATGAAAACACTTCAGCGTTTTGGCTACTTACCTGTGTTAGATTACACGGACTTTCCATTGTGTGAGCATTGTCTATATGGCAAAGAGACTAGATTGACATCTTCGCCATTGAATAAGAAACTAGGCGAACCTCTAGACTTGGTGCACAGTGATTTGTGTGGTCCAATGCCACATAAAACTCTAGGGGCGCGAACTACTTTCTCACGTTCATAGATGATTCTACCAGAAAGGTGTGGGTGTATCTCCTTAAGTGTAAGGAAGAAGTCTTTTCGACATTCCAAAAATTCCTCGCCATGGTTGAGAACCAATCAGGAACAAAGCTCAAAGCTTTTCGCACGGACAATGGTGGAGAATATGTCTCCACAGAGTTCAAGGATTTTTGCAATAGAAGAGGCATTCGGCGGTAGTTTACTGCTCCATACACGCCTACACAAAATGGGATAGCTGAAAGAATGAATCGTACGATTCAAGAGCGAGTTGTCTCTATGATGTCTATGGCGAAGCTTACTCCAGAGTTTTGGGGGGAAGCGGTTCTGACAACAGTGCACATCATCAACAGGTCACCTAGTTCTCCTTTGAATTTCAAAATTCTAGAGGAATTATGGACTGGCAAAAGGCCAAGCTATGAGCATTTATTTGTATTTGGATGTGAGGCACATGCACATGTGCCCAAAGAACTTCATCGAAAGTTAGATCCCAGATCACACAAATGCATTTTTATTGGCTATGGTGCAAACAGAGAGATGGGATATCGTCTCTGGCACCCAGAATCAAACAAAGTCATTCGTAGCTCACATGTGATTTTCAATGAATCAAAAATGCACAAGAAGCCCATCAAAGATGTTGAGTACAGACGTGTTCGTTTTGAGGATGTAGCCTCCGAACCAACTCAGTTCAGTAGTATTGCACCTACTCCTCAAGTGCAAGATACTACTATTGCTCCAGAGAGAGCAGAGTCTAGCAGTCGGGCACTGAGATTCTCTGAGAGAGTATCACGTGCGCCCGAGGGGTTTGAGCCGGGTATACACCACAATTTGGTCACTGACAGTGGAGAGCCAACCTACTACAAAGAAGCTATACAAATGGATGATAGCGTGAAGTGGGAGCAGGCTATGCAATCAAAATACAATTCGATTGTGGCTAATGAGACATGGGATTTGGTTGAATTGCCAAAGGCAAAAATGCTTTATCTTGCAAGTGGGTATACAAGAAGAAGTATACAGCGGAATATCCCGAGCCTACATACAAGGCTCGTCTAGTTTCCAAGGGTTTCAAGCAACAAAAAGGTGTAGATTTCGATGAGATTTTCTCTCCAGTAGTCAAGATGACTATACTTCGCATTGTGCTTGGCTTGGTTGCTATCCAGGACATGGAACTTGTCCAAATGGATGTGAACACAACATTTCTTCACGGGGATCTAGATGAAGATGTCTACATGAAACAACCAAAGGGCTTCGTATGTGAAACCTAAAAACCAATGAGGACAGAATTGGTTTGTAGACTTAAAAAGGCACTCTATGGCCTCAAGCAAGGTTCAAGGCAATGGTATCAAAAATTTGACAAATTCATGCAGTCTCAGGGTTACATAAGAAGTCAAGAGGATCACTGCTTATACACAAAAAGATTGAACGATGGTTCTTTAATCATCTTGATCTTGTATGTAGATGATATGCTTATTGCAGGCAAATCAATTGATGAGATCAATCAGTTGAAAAAGATGCTAAGCACTCAGTTTTCCATGAAGGATTTGGGAGATGCCAATCACTTTCTTGGTATGCACATCAAGAGAGACAGGCAACGTGGAATTCTTGAATTATCTCAAGAAAAGTACATTCAAAAGTCTTGCAACGTTTTAGTATGCAGGGGGGGAAGTCATTGAGTACCCCAATGCAAGCATACTCCAAACTTAGCAAGGAAGACTCTCCCAAAACAGTGGGCTGAGAAAGAGGAAATGGTGAAAGTACCATATTCTTCAGCAGTTGGTAGTTTGATGTATGCTATGGTAGCCACAAGACCAGAAATTGCACATGCAATGGGAGAGGTTAGTAGGTACATGGCAAACCTTGGCAAGAAGCATTGGGAAGCAGTGAAGAAAATCCTCAGATATTTGAAAGGTACAGCTAGCAAGTGTTTACGCTTCAGAAACAGTGATGCATCTATTGTAGGTTACACGGATGCGGATTACGCGGGTTGTGTGGATCTTAGAAGATCCACATCTGGCTATGTGTTCATGTTTTCTAGAGCAGCTATCTCTTGGAGATCGTGACTCCAAGATTGCACGTCTTCATCTACCACTGAGGCATAATATGTTGCTGCGTCTGACGCCAGCAAGGAAGCCATATGGTTGGCTCGTCTAGTGGGAGATTTGGGCATTCACGAGGTTCCAGTACTACATTGTGATAGTCAAAGTGCCATTGCTTTGGCAAAGAATCCGGTGTTTCACTCAAAGTCGAAACACATAGAGGTCAGATACCATGTCATACGAGATGCATTGGCTGGCAAGCGTATTGATCTTGTCAAGGTTCACACTGACGACAACCCCGCAGATGCTTTCACAAAGAGCCTAGCCTCATAGCGATTTACACATTGTATAGAACTTATGGGTGTAGGATGAAGCCTCGGAAATGATTCATCAACTTTGTATAAACTAACTATACTAATGCCACTATTGGCCACCGTGACCTTCAAGTGGGAGGTTGTTGGGGTGTAGGCCACGTGGCCGTGGGAAACCGCCCCTGTTTATACTTTCACCTAAATGAATATAGGGAGAGAAAGGGAGAGATTTGACCACTCTCTCACTTTCCTCTCCACTAACCCAAACTCCCTGCTGTGTATTGTGCTTCATCCCTTCCCCATTCTCTTCTTCCCCTCTCTTGCACACACTCCGTACACGCACTACACGCGCACAACAGTGAGCTTCCTGATAGGAGCTCAATTTGATGGTCATCGTCCCCTCATTTTGGAGGTAAGTCCATAGGGATATCATCAATGAACACATCTTGGAATCCTTTTAGAAAGTTAGACAAGTCTAACTCTTCTTGATTCCTACCATTCACCTTTGATGAAACATTAGGACCTTTTAGGGATTCTTTGACAAAAATCATGTACGTAGACTAAGCTTTTCATTGATTTATCAAGGGCAAGAGGATTTACAAGTGGTATAGTACGACCAAACTCATTAGCATCTATATACATATTCTTTCCCCTGTAGGTGAAGTAGATTCTCCTTTCAGGGAACTTCATGTTGGCAGCCATGCGGTTGAACCATGGTATCCCTAGGATAACATCCTCATGTTGGAGAAGAGAGATGAAGAATTCTTCTTTGTCGACATGGCTTTGGACATGAAGCCTCAACTTCCCAATCAAGGGAGTAACGGAGGCTTGATGTCCCTTGAAAGCGGCATCGGCCGTTACAGCATCTCCCATCTCAAAAGCTTGAATGCCCAACTTGGTGTCCAACTCCATTGATATGAAGTTTAGAGCAGAATTAGGGTCAAACAATATGAAAGCATCACGCTCCCTTACCTTTCCCCAAGCATAGGAGAGAGGTGATCCTTTGCAATGAGTATCCTCTTTTGGAGCTTCGATAGTGGAAGCTCTAGGAGTCTCATTGCGAGCATTTCTTTTGGGGCAAGAACGATAGCCATGTCCTTGCTCCCCACACTTAAAACATGTGATCCTTGCAAAAAGTTTCAAGCTCTTCAGGAGAGAGTTTATTTTTACCTTTGAAAACTCCTTTCTCCTTGGACCGATTGTTGTTGTTGTTGTTGGAATGGCCGTGGGAAAAAATTTGGGCATTAATTTTTCCCTTTGCATCACTTTTGTCTTTATTTTCCATGGGTTTAACATTCCGTCTAACCCCTTGTTGGAAATTGATGCGTGAAGCAACCATGGCATGGTGGATTACTTCGCTGATAGAGTCAGGCCGTTGAGAGTTGACATACTCGGCCATCTCTTCAGGTAATCCCGCACAGAATTGTTGTTTTTACTCAGCAAACTCGATCTTTTGAAAGGCAGTAACCTTGAGATGTAAATCCCAAAACTTGTCCACATATTTGAGATGTAAATCCCACATACTTGTCCTTTGCATCACTTGCAAGGAACTGCTTCATGATGGAAACTCGTAGAGTTTTCCATGTCTTTGGGGCTTTGCCATTGCCTCAAAGGCTAGCCCACCATTGACGAGCCGATTTTTGGAAGTGCATAGCTACATGGCGTAGCTTGGAGGACTTCGTGAAGCCCTCGTCTCCAAAGGCCGCATCAAATTGTTGGATGAAGGCCAATACTTTGTCGGTAGCACCAAAGGTGCCATCATAGGTGAGAAAAGAGATACTCTTTCCTCCCTCTTTGAATTCTTGAGCTTTTGTGACCTTCGCCATGCACGGTAAGATTTGCGATGTCCTCCCCTCTTATATTCTCTAGGAGAATAGCCATAGCTTTCATCGGTAGAGGAGGAAAGTGAAGAAGAAGGAGAAGAGGGTGACCTCTTTCTTGCCCTTTTCTTCCTTGGTTTCCTCTCTTCCCTTTTGGAGTGACGGGGAGAAGGACTATGGGTTCACCGTTTCCTCTTGGGAGGAGTTGGTGATCGTTTAGTCCTCCTTCTTTGTGGAGCCACATCTTTGGAGGAATTTAGGGATTCATTGCTTTCTTGATCTTTGGATTCCTCCTCTCGTAAGAGAGTCTTCTTTTGGGGGTCTCTTCAAGAGGCCTCGTAAGCTCTCTCTCCTCTTGGAGAGAGGAAAGGAAATCCTATAAGCACGAAGTTGCTGAGTAACTTCGGCTTGCAAAGTGGGGTTGCCCATATCTTGTTGCAACCTAGTGACAAGATAATTAACAAACATGGGGGCATCATCATTGGCATCTTCATGTGCAAAATCAATGTTATCAATGTTCATTCTCCTCTCTTGATTATTGTCAGCCATGATAATTAAACTTATGTGTTTACTTAGTGTATGCTTTGGCAATTCAAAACCTTAGTTGCTACTCCTCTTAGCCTTTGAAAATAGGCACTTAAGTATCTACACCCACAGCTCGAATTGGTTAATTATAGAGAGTAGTGGAGTGAGTCTAACATAGTGAAGTTGTTGAGGGATAGCTCCTTTTGGACTTCTTATGGCTCAATAATGGTAAAGCCATAAGCAAGTCTAAAAAGACTCCATTACTAAGTCCAAAGCTCCCGAGGTGTGCACCATATCCCACATAGTGGGCTCAACAAAATTGATAATAGATCCTAGTCCCACTTACCCTAATATAATTAACAAAATCAACCATTAATAGGCTACTTAAGGACCTCTCTTCTTAAGCAAGAAAAGAGAAACCAAATGCTTTGATACCAATGTAATGGATATTGCCTATGAACTTTGAGAGTAGCGGAATTAGGAAATTAGGTGAAGCACTTTTGAGAGATTCTTTCTGAGCATAGCGGGTGAACATATTTGATGGTAGCAACATAAACATGGTACTTAGTTAACTTGGCATGAAAAATACTTTTGCAAGAGAGAGAGAGAGTTTAGAGAACATGATAATAGTTGAGGACCGGATTCATATGGAGCTAGTTCCCCCTCCAATAGGCATTTGTATTATAGTTTCTCCCATCAAGAGAGACTTGGTACAATACAATCTTTGTGTTCCTTGTGACCTACGTGATGCAATGAAGATGGAAAGCTTCATGCATCACAAGCATAACATAAACTTAAAGAAAGCATTAACTATCCCAAGCCTCAATCCCAAGGCCTCAAACACCTTCCAAGGTGGAGAGAGCTAGCGGGAAATGAGGATAGGGAAGAGGAGGAAGAAACATTCCATAGGAGAAAGAAATAGTTCCTCACTTATCATTACTCTTCTTGCTAGCATACATAATAGCTTAGTAATGAAGATGGAGAAGATGGCAAGCTTAAGCATTGAAGCATGACTATTGGTTAGATTTTCATTCCATAGCCAAGAGTGTTGGTGTAGGCTTTCACTCTCACAAGCTTGGAGAAGGAGGTGGTGTTCCTCAACTTTCACCAAGTGAGAATGGTCCCCCAATTGAGTGTGTGTGATGGTGTATACCCTCCTAGCAGCCCCCCTCCTTGCTTTGGGCGAGTTGTGACCCTGCTGCATGTTACAAGCTCATTGGACCCCTCTCCCCCTAGCCAATCACATGCAGCATGCAGTCAAGTACATGGGTAGTCATTTGACAAGTGTCCTCCTTACCCCTTAGAGAGAGAGAGCTTGAAAATATCTAGATATTTGTTAGATGGAAGTTGAAGCTCATTGGACCCCTCTTTAGCCCAACCAATAGCATTCAAGCACCCATGTGTTTAAGCTTAGTGAGAGTCTGACATGTGTCTCATGTGCTCTTTTAGAATTCCCCTAACTTTGAGATTTTTATGCATAGAAAGTTTCTCAAGCAACTTCCTCATTAAGTGAGTAGGTTCTCTTTTTGACTCAAGCATCTTACCCCCCATGCACAGGAAGCTTCTCAAGCAACTTCCTCATTAAATGTGACAAGTACCTCAAGTACCTTAGTCATCAAGCATGACAAGCACCTTAGGTGGAGTTCCCACCTCAAGCAAAGCCCTAGCTTGCCTAAGTTTAGGTCGGGTTCCCACCTCAAGCACAGCCCTAGCTTGCCTAATTTTAGGTCGGGTTCCCACCTCAAGCACAGCCCTAGCTTGCCTATGTTTATATCAGGTTCCCACCTCAAGCACAGCCCTAGCTTGCCTAACTTTAGGTCAGGTTCCCACCTCAAGCACAATTGTAGCTTGCTTAAGGTTCTCACCTCAAGCACAACCCTAGCTTGCTTAAGGTCAAAAGAACTTTTAACACTAACCATTGGAGGTCTTTAATGAATCTAAACCTAAGGTCTTTTAAGCTTCATTAGTTAACCTTGCTCTTTGACAGACCATCTCTCATTTGGGCCCCTTTACCATTGGCCCCGTGTTGAGATAGATCCGTAAGCACATGTCTATATTCTAACCCTTGTTCCCGTTTATTATCCCATATGAAATGATCGGTATAATATGAGAAAATCATTTGGACTAGTTAGGTATTAGATATTTGATGACAAAAGTAAACATAAATGTTAGCAAAGTCGGAGTCATGAGCATAAATATCAATTATTTTTTAAAAAGTTTTAACAGACACAACATAAAGTTTATTAATCAATGCCATGCGACTCAATGCATCCACATTCTTATTTTCTTCCCTTGATTGATATTGAATGAGGATGAAAACTTTGAATGAATGATGTCCACTTAATGTGACGATCAAAGATAGTTGGTTGTGAAACTAAATGATGAATGCTTTCTTGATCAATTCCAATCAAGAATTCAGATTTCATCAAGCAATGTTTCTATAATTTCAAACTATGCACAATAGCTAGCAATTCTTTGTCATAAGTGCTATAATGAAGCTGATTGGGTTTCAACTTTCTACTTTCATATGCAATGGAATGATTATCTTGTATTAATACAACACCAATACCATGCCCACTAGCATTAGCCATTGTAACAAAAAAGAAGGGTCTTTTGACAAGAGCATGTGTGAGTGCATATTTGAGCGTTTCAAAAGATTTTTTATGTTGGTCATTACAAGTGAAAGATGTGTTCTTTTTCAAAAGGTTTGTGAGTAGTAAATCCAAGTATGCAAAATTTCAAATGATTTTTTTATAATAACTACACAAACCAAAAAAAGAACGAATCTCATGAATAGATTGAGGTCTAGGTCATTCCTTGATGCATTGAGTCTTGTTAGGATCCTCATGTATTCCTTCACCAAAGACAATGTGACCTAAATATTCAATCTCATTTTTGAAGAATAAGCTTTTCTCAGGATTCAAATAAAGTTGGTTTTCATGCAATAGTTTTAAAAATCAAATTCAAATGTACATAATGGTCTTTTATATTCTTACTAAAAATCAAAATGTCATCAAAGAAAGCCACAACATAATCCTGATTCTTCAAAAATATAAGATTCATCATGCATGAAAAGATAGTAAGTGCATTTGTTAAGCCAAAAAGCATTTTAAAGAATTCATGATGACCAAATGAATTCAAAATGTAGTTTTATGAACATCTTTTTCCATCATATGCACTTAATGATATCCAAATTTTAGATCTATCTTACTAAAAATGGATGCACCACTTAATTTATCAAGCAATTTATCAATACGAGGAATAGAAAAACGATTCTTTATCATGATTTTATTAAGTACTCTATAGTCAATGCACAAACTAATAAGAGAATTGGTTAACCAAAAGGTGAACTACTTGGCTTAACTAAACCACAATTCAATAAATCCTCAATTTAATATTGAATTTCTCTTTGTTCAATTTGATTTTGATGACATGGTGCTCGACAAGTGGTGCACTCCCTGGTCTTCCACTCTAGAAGGAGGTAATCATGAAGGTAAATCTTTAGTAATTTTTTTTAAATTTTATCAAAAATTTTCTTGAGAAGGGGATAATTGTTCTTCATGTGTTTCAATTTCATTGATTAGAACCAAAAATTGTTTGTTATCTTTTTGATATAATCTTTAGCCAGAGTGTGACTAAAAAGAGGTTCTAGTTTCAGCTTTTGGTTAGCTTGTAATGTGAAAGATTTTTCATTATGTGTGGTGATGAGTGTATATTTATCATATTTAACCTTTGGACTAAAATGATGTCTTCAATGCATACTCAAAATTAAATTTGTGTTTTGCACTGGGCACTACTAAGAAATCTCATGACTCAACAAAGTCTTCTAATTGGTATTGCAAATCTTTTACCATATACACACAATTTATTTTGGTTCCTTGGAAAGTTGCTTTTACTTTATAATTCAAGAGATTCATATGTATTTTAACTTTTGTGCAACACATCTAGAAAAAAAAACATGTGTGCTCTCATCATCATGTAGTATTTAAAATCATCATCACCAATCTTATCCTGCATACGTAAAAGACATGTAGCTGAGAAGTAGGAGTATCTATGTGATCTTGGTTGTTTAATTTACCTTGAGTTTCTTGATTTGATATCTTCAAAAGTATTGGCAATGTTGACATCCATCTCTATGTTGTGCACTTGATGGTCATAATCTTCTTCAATGTCCTCAATAAAGTGTGATGAAGATGCTAACTTGCTTTTAGGACACTTGTTAGTTGTATGTCACATATTGTGACAAGTATAGCAAACAATTGTCTTCACATCAACTTTTCTAATTTCTTGTTGCCATTATTGTTTTCTTTGTGACTATGTGAAGCATTTTTCTATGACTTCAAGAGAGGAAAAGATGAAGATTTAGAAGCATTAATTGAACCATTGCTATTCACCTTCCTTGGTCTGAATTTTGACTGAAATTACTTGACTGTGGTTGATTTTGGTTGTCCTTTTTTATTTGGATCTTTACCTTTTGCAGCTTCAGTATCACGAGCTAAAGAAATAGCTCTTTCAATGTATGAGGATGAAAAAAATTTATAGCCATGATTAAGAGAGGAAAATAGCATAAAAGAGGACAAAAGTGTATCTTCTATAGCTTTCCTCTAATAAAGATTCTAAGGGCTCCGTTGGCTTTAAAAATGGGGTAAAATGCCAAGTCACTTGTTCAGGATTCACTTGTAGCTCTCATCTTCCTTAAGAAGAGTCAAGAAGTTGATTCCTAATTAAAAAGTACGATGCACGTGAAGATGTGATTTTGAGATTCTCTTTCTTTGTTCATCCATGCACCTAAAATTTTTCACTTAAAATTTAAGAATACTAGGTAAAGGAGAGTTCTATTTACATTGCTTCTTTTGAATGATTTTTAAAATATAAGCAAAATTGATAAAATTTCCAAAACGTAGTAATAGTGATAATAAAAACAATGCTAGGGATTTTTTGTGGATAGCTCATATTAGCACCTTTGAGGATCATGTATATATTCAACATTAGGAAAAAAGTATCAGGAAAACTTCCCATGCACCTCTTAAAGATTGTTTTAACAAACATTTTTTATGATGACTCCAAGAGAGGTAAATAGACCAAATATCAAGGCTATTTGATCAGAAATATGATTATGGAAATGGGACCTAAACAAATCCAAAAGTCGGGCCAACAAAGAGATATTTTTGTAGTATGGTTAATCAATGAGGTAGTATGGCCCATGGAACTCGCCTTAGGGATGAAACCTGGGTGAGAGGAGTGAAACCACCTTAAAAAGAGAAAAATAGATGACATTAGATCCAATAGAGGGATACATATGTCAACACTATCAAGAAACTAGTTTGAAGGCTTAGATAGAGGATCACCTACCAAAAGAGTAAGTGTAGAGCATAATCAAAGAGTCAAACCAACAAACTTCCAGATAGAGTAAAAAATATAATGGATATAGGGATCCATACAACCACTTCATTCAAGTGTCAAGAGCAAAGAGGATCTCTGATACCACTATTGGGAGCAAGGGTGGGCTTCCACCCTTGACCATGAAATTCAACCATTGACCTTGCCATGATGGAGAAGGGAAAAGGGAGAGATGGAAGGGGAAAATGTTGACACAAAAATAAACAGATGGAGATGTTGACATATCTACACATAATAGTACACAGAGAAACATAGAAGACAAACTCTTACACAAGAAGGTGACACAGTCAAGATTTATAGCCCAAAACATAGGGTAAGAGAGGGGAAAGGGAATAATTTAAAGCATCTACACAAGAAAGGCCTAAAATCATAGCCCCAAACTCCACGGGACCCCTTCTTGTGGAGTTTCGTATTTAATTTATTATTTGAGTTTGTGGGTGCCAAAATTGGAGGCCCCTCTTTTACATCTTGTCCACTTTAGTACTTGAGTGGAGCACATCACTTATTGCATGTCCCCTAAGGGTGAGTTCTCACTTGATCTATTTACAGCAACCATAGTGGCTTATTGAATAAAAAGTCTAAAATATTGTGCAAGGATAAAATGACCGAGGGGATTATTATTTGCTGGTGCCTCCCTCTTGTTGGAATTAGGGTTGCATGAGAACACACACAGCTTGGAGAATATGAAGGAAGGTCAAGGCACACAACAAAGAGAGTTAGTGTGTAATGGAAAGGTAAGTTAGCCCTAGAGTGATGGGCGTATATACAATGCACGCGAGGGGAAAACCTCCTAGTGAGGGAAAAAATTCGGTCCTAAGTGTGTTCACACACATCACTACCACATGTATATGGTAAAAGATCCCCCCTAAGAGTGATGCGGTGAACAAGAGCTGGGACCTAGAGTAGAGGGAAGTGCCATGCCCTGTGAGGACATGATCAGACCACAAAGGGAAATAAGCCCAAAGCTTTGCAAAAAGCTTCAAAGTTCTATCTAGAAAATGCTTTTGTGAAAAGATCTACAAGGTTGACCAGTGTTGGCACATAAGCCAAGCTAATCTCTCCTGTTGAGAGCCTCTCCCTGACATAGTGGTAATGCACATCGATGTGCTTTGTGTAAGCATGAAAATTTGGATACCTTGCAATTCCCAATGTGCTCTGATTGTCAGTGTTGGCAGTGTCTTGTCCAACACCCAAATTAGCCATAAGGCATCTCAGCCATACATGCTCAACCATAGCTATGAAGACTGCCTTGTAGTCAGCCTCACAACTAGAAGTGGCCACAGTAGGTTGCTTCTTGCTCAACCATGATATGCATGATCTACCAAGCATGAAACAAAAACCCCTTGTGGACACTCGTGTGTCAAAACAACCAGCCCAATCTGAGTCCGAAAAAGCATGTAAATCTGGCGGAAATGGGATAAAACAAGCCAAGACATAAAGTGCCACTCAAGTAGCAAAAAATCCTATTTTGACAGCCTACATGAATATGTTGACCTGTTAGACTGCAAACTGAATATCCAGCCTTGTGTTGCATACATAAATGAGGCAGCCAACAATAGTTTGGTAAAGATTGACATCGGCAGGATCACCAACATCATGAGACTCAACTTCAAACTTGTTTCCATGGGAATGGCATTAGGTTTGCAATCCTCAAGTCCCAAACTTAATAGCAATGTCTCTATGTAACTTTTCTGACACAAGGCAATACCCCCATCACACTGCTTAAAGTGTATACCCAAGTAATGATGCAACATCCTCAAATCTTTCATCTTGAAAGTAGCGTTCAAATTTGCCTTAAATTCAACAATATGTGCCTCATTTGGTCCAGTGATCAGCAAATCATCTACATAGAGAACCACAATGAGAAGTACATAATCCTCACACTTTACATACAATGAGCTTTATATTGGACTATTTACAAAAGCCTCATTTGACCAAATGAGTGTCAGCCTTCTCATACATAGCACAACGAGATTGCTTCAACCCATACAAATCTTTCTTGCATTTGCACAACTGTGCTCTTGTCCTTTCTTGACAAAACGGCGAGGCTGTGTTACATAAATTTCCTCAAATATGTCACCATTCAAAAAAGCAGTAACAATGTCTGACTGATGTAAATCCCAACCAAATGAGCTACCAATGCACATAAAAAATGCACAGTAGTCATACGACAAGTGGGAGCAAAACTCTCTTCATAATCTATGCCTTTTTACTGTGCATAACTTTTTGCAACAAGTTGAGCATTATAGCAATTAATCTCACCATCCGGTTTGCATTTTAACTTGTAAACCCACTTTGTACCAATGGACTTTTTCCCAAGAGGCAAATAACATAAAGTCCACATGTCATTTTCTATAAGTGCAACATATTCTAAGTGCATGGTAGCCATCCAATTTTTTAAATTCTATGCTTCATCAAAAGATAGAGGTTCCTCAACATCATGTAAGCTAGACACAACCAAAGCATAACAATCTGATGCAAAAGATGCATGGCAAGAACCTGAACGAGTATGACTAGACAAAGGTGCATCCAATGTACTATCACGCAAAGTATGCACTAGCCATTTAGGCATACCTGTAGCCTGCTCATTCTCAACCCTTTCCTCATCAAGGACATCATGTACACCTGCATCAGTATAGGTTGATTTGTAACACTTTCAAAAATCCCTATAGGCTGTACATATGCCTCATTGGAATTTACATTCGAACTTCCACGACTGAAAAGAGGTAGCAAAGTGTCATAAATGTCATGTGAGCTTACATTAATGTCCCTAGTACATGACAACAAGGGTTAAACAGAATCTTCCACAAACACAACATCCTGTGAGACCAAGATACACTTTTTTGTGGATGATACAACCGATAACCTTTTCTTTCAGCACTATAACCAACAAAAATACATTTGACAGCCTTATCATCCAATTTCCTACGCTGCATTTGTGGCACCAAAGCATATGCCAAACATCCAAAAGCAAGCATGTGCTCAATGGAAGGCTTTCTATCATGCCATGCTTCATATGGAGTCATAGACTGCAAAGCTTTTGTAGGACACATGTTTTGTACATAAGTGTCACACATGATGGCCTCAAGCCAAAATAAATGCAACAAAGCTTGACTTTTGACCATACATCGTGCCGTTTTTGTAAGTGACCTATTTTTCCTCTTAGTAACACCATTTTACTGAGGCATGTAAAGCATTGTGCATTGGTATTTTATCCCACAACTAGCTAGAAATGCATTAAATTCATGAGACATATACTCCCCCCCTCAATCCGAACAGAGGGTGTCCATATTACATTTTGAGACATTTTCAACCATAGCCAAAAATTGTTTGAAGCGCATAAATACTTCAGACTTCGCTTTAAGCGGATATACCCATGCATGACTGGAGTAATCATCAATGAAAGTCACAAAGTAAAGATAATTGCCCAAGGATGGAGTTTGCATGGGCCCACAAACATCACTATGTACAAGCAGCAACCATCATGTGGCCCTAACTAAACCATCCTTTGGAAACTTCAAACGCTGCATCTTACCCAAAATACAGCCTTCACAAACTTGTTTGATAGGTGCTTCAAGAAGTGGCAAAGAAGCAACCATATCAGATTTCTGCAAATGCAGCAAACTAGAAAAATTCAGATGTCCAAAACTTGCATGCCAAAGTTTTTCATTTGAAATATCTTTTGAGTCCACAACTGCATTTGCAAAATTCTACCCACACTTGTCATACAAAGTGAGCTTATACAGGCCACGTCATAAAATGCCAGATGCAACAATTTCATCACCAAAATTGAGATCATGTATTGTACATCTGTCATCCACAAATTTAACTATAAGACTAAGTCTAGCAAGTGAAGAAATAGACTAAAGATTCTTCTTGGTCTCAGGTACATACAATGCATCAACAAGTGTGAAAGAATTTCCATTTGCAGCAATAAGCACAATCTTTCCAACTCCCTGAACCGGATAAGAGGCATTGTTGCCACAAGTAGTACAGACTCAAGAGAGGTGAACAAATCATGATGTGAGGTAATGTGCTTTGAAGCACCATTGTCAAAATATCACACATGTGAATATGCAGTAGTTGACAGGCATGCATCATGGACAATAGGATTATAGGTACACTTTGTACTAAAAGCCCATTCTGCATCAACATCAGCATCACAGATTCCTTTCACAAAAGACTCAACAATAGCTGCATTTGTAGTGGAACCGGCCTCTTTCTTCTTAGCCTCTTTGGCCTTCAACTTAGGGCACTGCTTGATCAAATGATCATTAGCTTTACAATAGTGGCAACGCATCTTCTTTTTGCTCTTTTCACCAGAATTCCCAGACAAATTGCTGCCAGCAAAAGCATTAGGAACAGGTGATTTACCACTCACAGAAGAACAATGAGAAGTGGCTACATTACTGTTACCACCTTTTCTTTGAGCAGTATAAAGGTCTGCTCAACTGCATGCTGTCTAGTCTTGTTTTTTATGGAAAGTGACTCTTACAGCATCAATGTGCATAATGCATCAAACTTGACAACTGCGGGAATTCCTTGGGTCATAAGTCTCCAAGTACTAGCAAAATTCTGGTAAGAATGTGGCAAGGCATCAAGAACAATCTGCATATGGGAATTGTCTACTGAAATGACTTCACCTACAAAAATAAGTTACTCACTAATATCCTTGACACCAGAAAGAAAAGTGTCCATGTCATCTTTTTCATTCATAATCTTCTACTCGAGCTCTTTATGCAGCAATGCAATTTTTGCCTCATTGTGACTTGCATAAAGACTAGCTAGAATATCCCAAGCCTATTTTGCAGTTTTCACTAAATGAATGTGAGGAGTAATAATGCGCTTCATAGACAACACAATCAATGCATGAGCTTGTGCATCTTTTACATCCGAACGAGCTTGCTCAACCTTAGGCAATACAGTTGTGGCAGTAGTAACCCTGCCACCAAAACCTGCAACATCCTCAACATCGCCTACATACACAAAACCAGGACGTACATCAATGCCATGCACAATGTTCCAAACTCCCTTGGACACAAGGACATGTTGCATCATGTAAGCCCACATAGGGTAGTTGTCGCCATCCAACTTATCCTCAGTAGAAAACATTTTGAACACATATGTGTTGTTGTCAGCCATGGCGAATGTTGCACCTGATGTAAAAACTACCCAAAAAGAGGAGAAATAAAGTGGGAACAACACAAGCTATACAATGCAAACCGTAGTAGACTATACGAGACCTATTATGCAAAAAATGGGAGACAAAATTTCTACACAAAATGACAAAATAGCATGTGCAATACTGCCTGTAGTGGAAACGAAGGCCGAAATGAGCTCAAATAAAAAAATTGAGCAAACCGAGCAATTCAAGCTTACCCATAATATGTTTTGACATGTGAACGCTCATCAAAGCTCACAAAAATCGGAGAAAGTGAGCAAGCATGTGTTGGAGCTACTGGCGACTAAGGATGCAAACTGCTCTGATACCGATTGTTGGAATTAGGGTTGCAGGAAAACACACACAGTTTGGAGAAGACAAAGGAAACTCAAGGCACACAACAGAGCGAGTTACTTAGTGTGCAATGGAAAGATAAGTTAGCCCTAGAGTGATGGGCGTATATACAATGCACGAGGGAAAAAACCTCCTAGTGAGGGAAAAAATGTTGTAATTTCCTTTTGCAATAGCCTAGCTCGGTCAAACCTTTTCCACCTGTCACCTGCAATAAAAGTAACCAATGATATCCTGATTCATCAGGGTATGACATATACTGCTTATTCTAGTGGTATGGGACACTAGAATAGGTAGTATGTGGATGACGGCACGCATAAGCTAATGTTGTTTAGTTTCATAAATTTTTCTTTTATGTGATGTTTTTGACACAACATACTAATCACTGTTTTTGACAAGTATTGTTTCCATATTTTTATCTTCGCAACTGAGGAAAGTTGCTTTCCAACGGAGAGGTATGTAATGGAATTTATATTTTACAAGGTTTTCCTCTTGGATTTCACTTGGTCTGTCATTGGAACAACAATATGTTACTTTCTTATCATCATATCATCATATCATCATAAGGATACTAATGTTTTCCATAGTATCATTCTTCATGGAACTATCCATTGTACACAAGACAATTTAGTAGCAGGTTCAATGAAGTAAAAAACAACATCTTGATTTTCCACATTGTTGTCCTTTTGCAATTTCTTTGTGTAAACGCCCTCTACTAACATAGTGTGTAAACTCGATTTATAGCTCACTAGGGTATACTAAATGTGTTACCACAACTACGAGGTTTCTAAAAGAATACCTCTTCTCACTTTCCATGAAAGTAATATTGCAGCTGTTGACAGTTGAAAAAGGCTTGACCGAGCTAGGCTATTGCAAAAGGAAATTACATTTTATGTATATTTATTCAAGTGCTCTTTTATGAGTTTTGACCATTTATGACCGGCCGGCCAATTTATACTAAATTTGACCATTTAAGAAATCTATAAATGAAATACGTGCAAGAGGGAAATGGTCACTCTTGGACGGGGGGAGATTGCACCCACTGTCTGCGTTGCTCTTATCATCTCTCCTCTCTTCTCTGTCGCCGAGCCGGCGTAGCACTCCGCTCTAGGAGGTGCGCCTGCACGTGCTCTCTCGCTCTATCTCGCTCTCTTTTCCTCTCTATTCGTATACGATTTGATTATATGCTCACAGGATTTGTCAGGTATGCATATTTGTGGTGTTTTATTGTCTCTATCATGCTATTCGAGGTATTTTGCAGGGACGCTACATCTTTCGTTCGTAGCAAATGCCATAGTGGTCCTACGTGTGCTCACATACATCACTACCACATGTATATGGTACCACTTCTCAACTCCCAAAGTTCCAATCTACAAATCATCATGCAGTCACTATTAGTAAAATCAAATAGATATCACATAATGAACCACAAAGCCAGTTATCCCAATTGCAGTTAGCCACATACAACAAGAGGGTGTCGAGTCTTGTAACATCCCTCCCACCAAGGATAGTAATTGTCCTCAGTTGCTCAGTTGCTCAGTTGCTCAGTTGCTCAATAGAGAATCAATTGGACCGTGAGTCATGAAAAGTGTGGAGAAGGTCTAGGAAGTTGCGGAAAAAAATTTCAGGCATCCATTTGGCATCGTCTTTAGGGTGACCTTTGAAGGTCAAAAGATAACGATTATAAACCATGCCAGTGCGTGTGGGGTGGTCTCGTGATCAACTATTTGTGCAGGGATGAGTCATTCTTCTTGGTCTACAAGTGTAGGTAAGGGTCCTCGAAAGATTCTAAAAGCTTATGTGGAATGTATTGTGACTATGGCTAGGAGAAGAGAAATTAAGTATTAATACATTGCAAGGTTAGGTATCCTATTTAAATATGCTTGGGAATTACACCATGACACAAAAAAAATTTAACAATCCTCTTGCCCAGGATATCCTGCATTAGAGCCATAGAAGGGGCACAAAGAGTGTCCACAAATGGGAATATCTGAAAAGAAAAACTTCAATAGAAATTTAGTACCTCATAGGGCTAGGAAACCCGGTGTCTGGATGAAAATAATTTTAAAAATGTGGTAGTATATGTATTTTTGAATAAAGTAATTAAATGCCATAATAGGAAAATTGGTCTCTTTCATTATACAGGCATCTTTGTATCCTTGAATTAAGCTAGCATATAAGCCTGTAAATTAATGATGCAATTTTATCACAGGTTGTGCACGTCTGTAGCACGTGTCAATGCAAGGGACTTGCTGATACACTGTGTGCGAGCCACAAATGGCTCCAAGTACACAACTAAGCTAATCTAGTAAACTCAAGAGAGCAAGGGTGTGTCACTCACCGCCGTACGCTCGCCTTCCTGGAGGATTCCTTGCCGCGAAGAAGAAGGAGCCACCACGCTCAACCGCTTCACCGCCGCCGTGCCGTCGTCACAATGCTCTCTCTCTCTCTCTCTCTCTCTCTCTCTCTCTCTCTCTCTCTCTCTCTCTCTCTCTCTCTCTCTCTCTCTCACACACACACACACACACACACACACACACACACACACACACACACGCATACACACACAAGGAGATGAAGAAGAAGAAGATGGAGACGGAGCAAGAGCACTCTTCAATTGCACAAATGAAAGAATAAATAATTTTTAGGTTTATGTGACTTTTATATGAGCTCGTCCCATTCACACTTGGGCGCCTATACTGAGCCAACTAACCCTTGAATGTTCCTGTTAGAGTACATCTCTCATTGGCGATCACTCTTACCCTTTTCCTATTGGACCGACAAGCTCGGCCCATGACTACCAGAAATGGATGCCAGTCGTTAACATGCCCCCCTTCCTGATGTAGATTCCATCCTCAGAATATATCAATGCAGCATCGGGATCCATGATAGAAGTACCTGTGTCAAAAGAAAAACAACATTGTGAAAGCTCAAAGGCAGCATATACAGGTATGCAATAAGTGAGATGCATACATGATATTCTAGGAAATGCAAAAACAAATTCATGAATTGTAACATTGCCAACTAGAACAAGCGTAGTACCTGAATAAAATGCAATTGAGTTAGGGTTTATTAGGTCGACTCTAAGAGAAGTACACAAGAGCTAGGGCTAAAGTAATTACTAGATTGACCAACGTTGATTAAAAAATGTCAACTAAAGAGTAGTTAACCCTAGGAATGCTCGTCGGGGTCTAAGGACTAGTGGTCTTGTCACTTATACCACTTAAGTGTGATCCACATAAAATACAAGAAAGTTTGTGCTATTTGCTTTCTCTCTTTTTTTTCTTTTTTTCCTTTGTTTTCTTTTTTGTTGTTGTCATAGTTGCTACAAGTAGCTGGGGGACTGGAGGTCTCAAATACCAGCAGCTGGGAGACTCAAGGTCTCAAATACCAGCTTGAGCATAAACTAGCCGGGAGACTTGAGGTCTCAAATACCAGCTTAACACATGGGCTTCCATAACACAAGTCACACTTAGGTGGAATAAACTAGAGAGAACTATATCTTCATAGCCTAAAACATTACTAAAGTTACTACAATTAATAGACTATTTAGGAATTAAAGTCAACAATTAAGTAGCCTAGTTTAGCCTAAGGTCCTGATACATACTTAAAGCCAACAAATAGACCAAACTCAAAGAGAAGAACAAGGTACTAGAAGTTTGAAAAATTATAGCATCTAAATTGGCAATGTCATAGCTTCATAAATTTTATGCATTGTTCGAATTCAAATGACAAGATGCAAACATGTAAATGTGGAAGCATAGATAGAAGGAAGTAGTACACCTGATATAATGGAGAACATGTGTTGTAACATGTAAACATCCATGTCGTTGTCCTTCAAAGGCATCCTGTAGTCACAAACTGCACAATAGTCACCACCAAACATCCACCTTCCAGAGGCACATCAATGGAAAAAAATACCAACACTTATTGAACACAATTAAAAGCATAGAAACCCTAACCTAATTATTTGCACTCCCCCTAGAGAGTCAAGGGAATAGGATATTGTATAGATTGGGGGGGAACCCTAAGGCTAAACCCCTATCCTCGTCGTCGACAAAAACAAATTCATCATCCGTGAGACCATATGTGCCATCCGTGTAATCATGTAAATCTTCTTCATCATCAGAGGCACCAATGTTTACTAAGAAGGTCACTAGACGCCTATAGTCACCTTGGTCAAAAGGATAGGCTTGTGCAATTGGAGAGACACTCTCTATTATGTATGGACCACTCGTGGTCAAGAGACATATCAGCCATTCTAACTCCTCAAAATTCTTCTCCCATACTAGCGTACCTACCAAATCCCATTCACAGACAAGCACCGGGAAGACCATGTGAAACACTTGTGAAAAGTAACGAGGGTACCTCTCACCCAAGGCAGGAGTGGATGACTCTAGCGTACTAGCTATATCTATACACACAGATAGATGATGGTTAGAGTGCAAATATTACAAAGGGTCGTTTTCTTGTGCATAATGTGTTTTTATGATTTTGTGTTATGTATAGAACTTGTAAGTTTTCCACATTATCCTTTAGTGGCTCTTGCTCTTTTACTTTTTTATCTTGTTTTTGTGAGTATAAGGCTTTATATATACATTCCCTAGGATTGGAGATTGAGAGGTCAGGGAGGAAGGTTGAGAGGGAAGCAAGTGGATGATGGATGTCAATAAACACTCCCCCCTTTCTTGGGTAGATCATACCTTTTGGAATGATGTTGTCACCTTTTGAAACCAATTATTCCAAGTTGTTATGGGTGAAGGCTTTAACCAATAGTTTTCAACCGCCCTATGCGTTTCATCTAGTTGCAAGGGTGGTAAGGTACTCTCCCATGATTTTATTTGCAACGTTGTTGTAAGTGGTGAACTTACAATGGGAGGTGCAAACTCTTCCTTGTTTGTATGGATATGTACAATGGTAGGTGGAGGTCGTGTCAAAGCTTCTATTTCCGTATAGGAACTACATGAAGAGAAAGAAGCTTCATTTGACTTCCCTGTTCCTGAGCTAGGTGGAACAAATCGTTCTTTCTCGATACCCAAACGAGCTCTGGAGCGGGTGTGTAGCATTCCATGATTTTTTCCTTTCCACGATCTTCAATTCGTTTTGGAGCCACAGGATTGGGCTCACATGGGCCATGTGACAAGGAAGAGCACAATTTACATTTTGGCACCCAGATTTGATCATTTCCTTCATAGTAGCCTTGGGCTTCCAATAGTTTTTTAAGAATCCAACGCAACGTGTCTTTACATTTCTTGGGGCGAGTGGGACGTCTCTTACCAGGTTCTTGTCTTTTAGCACTAGCTATGGTCGCTAAAGAAGCTTTAGGGACCCACTTGTATGTTTTCTTTGTTATATTGGGATGGGTCTTGTGTGTCTCAAGCTTTATTTCAACTACATAAGTTGAAGCTCTAGAGAGTTGGGCTATGGGGACATATGGTTTAACCTCTTGTACATGCAATGTTTTGGGTTTTATTTCCCTAGGAGCTAATATCTCAGAGACTATGGCTTGAGTGGCAGGGCTAAGAGTTGGTTTCTGCGTTGTGACACCCCCTGTCAACCAATCAATAGTGCAGTTGGTGGCTATCATCCACGTGCATCCTAGGTTTATATTACCCTCCATAGTTCCAACATGCATGACCAAAAAGTCTTGAGCTACAACCGCATTTTCATAATTGACATAAGTGTGTCAGATTCCAAAAATCGCAGTTTTTTTCTTGTTGACCCCCTTGACTTGGATAATACTTCCAGATAGAGGTGGCTTCCCTAATTGACACCACATCCATATGATAGCAGATTATATTTAGCACCCGTGTCCAATAAGGTGTTATATAGCACTTTTCCATAGGCGCTGTTTAGCTCAATAGAGTATCATAGAGGTGTGTCAAAGTCCAACCAATCCTCGTCAATTTCAACGTGGAATGCATGTGTAACTCCAAGGTTAGCCTCTCGTTGGTGTCTTATGCGTTGTTGTCGCTCCTTAGCCTCAGCTTGAGCTTGTATCTTCTTCAATTATGTTTGTGCCTTGGCTGCCCTTTTTTTATGGATGGCACGTAGCTCCTCTTGGCTTAAAGGATCATAATATCTTTTAAATTTGCTCCCATTGAGGAATCCAATGGTTTCAACTCCATCAAGAGTCTCCACACGAATGGTTCCTTGTGGGGTGATCTCACATACTCTACATGGTCCTTTTTCCGCATATTTCAACTTTTTCTTTTCGTTATGCACTCCATACATAAGGACTTTATCACCAACATTGATATCTTTGTTCTTTAGATGACGATCAAACCATTTCTTCCTCCTATCTTTCTTCACAAGTGCATTTTGCACAACTAATTGCCTCTCATCTAGCCTTTCAAGGCTATATAATCACTCAACTAAGGGGTTACCATCCCAACATTCTTGAGAAGCTACTCGAAGACGAGGAACAACAAAATCCCATGGCATAACCGCTTCTTGGCCATACACCATCTTAAACAGTGTGCAGTTAATGGCAACTTTGTATGCAATACGATAAGCCCATAAAGCTGAAGTCAACTTTAAATCCCAATCTATGCGATGAGATTCCATCGTTTTGGTTAAGATAGAGATTAGGGTCTTGTTGGTGCTCTCAGCTTGGCCATTTTCTTGTGGATAATAAGGTGTGGACTTATGGTGAGCTATCATAAAGTTGGTAGTGAGTTCTTTTATTACTCCATTTATAAAATGAGTACCATTGTCACTCACAATCTCAAAGGGACAACCAAATCTTGTAATAATGTTCTCAAAGAGAAACTTGGCAATTGACCTCGCATCAGCCTTATGTGTCGCCCTCGCTTCCGCCTACTTTGTCACATAGTCAGTGGCAACGATAATATATCAAGATTGAGTGCTACGTGTTGCCGTACTAATTGGGCCTACAAAGTCCAAACCCCATTTTTCAAATGGTTGAGTCACTTTAACAGGATGTAAGGGCATCCTATCCTTTCTTGCGTGGTCTTGTAACGTTGGCATTCATCACATCCTTTTGCAAAAAGTGATGCATCCTTGAATAAGGTAGGCCACCAATAGCCTGATTGCAACACCTTTCTAGCTGTTAGTTCCCCTGAGAAATGTCCTCCGGCTATACCCATGTGGGCCTCTTGCAGTATGTATAAATACTCATTCTCACGGGCACAACATCTAAGAATATCATCCTTCCCTAGCCTGTAGAGAGTTCCTGCAATGAGAGAGTAAGGTTCACATTCTTTTAACAGTTTTCAAGCTATGCATCCCTGAATAAGGTAGGCCACCAACAGCCTGATTGCAACACCTTTCTAGCTGTTAGTTCCCCTGAGAAATGTCCTCGGGCTATACCCATGTGGGCCTCTTGCAGTATGTATAAATACTCATCCTCACGGGCACAAGATCTAAGAATATCATCCTTCCCTAGCCTGTAGAGAGTTCCTGCAATGAGAGAGTAAGGTTCACATTCTTTTAACAGTTTTCAAGCTATGCATCCCTGAATAAGGTAGGCCACCAATAGCCTGATTGCAACACCTTTCTAGCTGTTAGTTCCCCTGAGAAATGTCCTCCGGCTATATCCATGTGGGCCTCTTGCAGTATGTATAAATACTCATCCTCACGGGCACAACATATAAGAATATCATCCTTCCCTAGCCTGTAGAGAGTTCCTGCAATGAGAGAGTAAGGTTCACATTCTTTTAACAGTTTTCAAGCTATGCATCCCTGAATAAGGTAGGCCACCAATAGCCTAATTGCAACACCTTTCTAGCTGTTAGTTCCCCTGAGAAATGTCCTCGGGCTATACCCATGTGGGCCTCTTGCAGTATGTATAAATACTCATCCTCACGGGCACAACATCTAAGAATATCATCCTTCCCTAGCCTGTAGAGAGTTCTTGCAATGAGAAAGTAAGGTTCACATTCTTTTAACAGTTTTCAAGCTATGTCCTTACGAAGCTCTTTGGGTGGAAAACCATTAACTAGAAAGTTCACAATCTTCTCACTCCATTCAGGTATGGTTTCGACTAGGAATAGAGAAGTATCGGGTAACTCATCATCGATTCCAGTAGGGGCTTCAACATTGGGTATGCGAGACAAATGATCCACCATGACATGTCTTTTACCAGGTCTCACCACAACGGTAAAATCAAACTCAAGGAGAATTAAAAACCATCGTGTAATTCTTCCCGTGGAACAAGGTTTATTTACTAGATACAACAAGGCTTGATGATCAACATAGAAAACAAACTTGTTGGCCAGAAGGTAGTAGAAAAATTTCTTCACTGCATAAATCATACATAAACCTTCTTGCTCTGTAGTGGTGTAGTTTCTCTCGGCATCATTCAATTGACAACTTGCAAAGCTAATGGGGTAGTCCAGTTTATGTTCTCCTGGTTGAGCTAGAACACACCCAATAGCAAAGTTCAATGCATCAATATGCACATGGAAAATTACATCCAATCAGGCACTCATAGAATAGGAGCACTAGTCAAGGTCTTTTTCAATGACTCATAAGCATGGTCACACTCTGCGGTCCAGTGGAACTCAATAAGAAGCTTGTACAAAGGACAAGCTATCTCAGCAAAGTTTAAAATAAATCGTCGGTAATAACCAACATGGCCATGAACCTTTGAACTCCTTTATAGTTTGTAGGTGGTGGCAATTCAGCAATGGCTTGGCTTTAATTTTGCTCTCATCTGTGGAAATCCCATTTTTGGACACTATATGCCCTAAAATGACTCCATGTTTAACCCAAAATTGGCATTTGAAAGGGTTTAAGGAGATGCGATACAATCTGCACTTCTCAAACACTTTTCGTAAGCATGATAGATGTTCTTTCCGAGAGGAATAAACACAAAGGTCATTCAAGAAAGTTTCACGAAACTCCCTCAAATATTCTCTAAAAGCAGTGTTTATTAATCTTTGAAAGGTAAGAGGGGCATTGGTTAAGCCAAAAGCCATAACACAAAATGCGAACACTCCAAATTCGGTTATAAAGGTTGTTTTAGCTTGGTCCTCCAGCACAATTGTGATTTGATTGTAGCCAAAGTACCCATCTAAAAAGCTATAAGCTTCCTTCCCTGCAACTCTTTCAAGCACATGTTCTGAATATGGCAAGGGGTAATGGTCCCTCGTAGTGGCAGCATTGACCTTCTTGAGATCCACGCACACTCTGAGTTTCCCATTCTTTTTTGGCACAATCACTATTGGAGACACCCATTCTGAGTGCTCAATAGGATATATGAATCCGCATTTCACAAGCTTTTCAATCTCTTCTTGAACGATTTTTGCATATTTAGGATTCATTGGGTAGGGTCGTTGCTGAATTGGTTTAGCCATGCTATTCATGGGGATTGTGTGCTGCACCACGGAAGGTGGAACGCCTTTAATATCATGATATATACAAGCAAATATATCCCTGAATTCCTTGAGAAGTTCTTTAAGTACATACTCCTCAATCTCTGTCAGATCTTGGACAATGATTACAGGTTTGGACTCTTCTCCTGGGTCTGCTAACTCTATTTCCTTAACTATCATTGGACCGTCATAGACTCCACAACTCCCATCGATATGTTTTATTTGAGCCTTTGTATACACAACCTTACGTTCCTCTGTGGTATAGGATTTGAAATGTTTAGGTGCAGGGTGTAAGTATGTGGGGTCCTGTTATTCTATGGACTGCGATTTCACTTCTGATTCCTTTTGTTGTTGAGCGAACTCTTGATTTTGTCGTCTCCTTACGGTACGGCTCAACTTTGGCTTCTCTGTAGCCTCTAGTTGTGCGATGTCAATGGGTTGTGAACTACACCACATAACACTTTGGAGGTATTCACCCCAGTTATCTACCAACTTCCGATGAGCATCACATGCCCCTATATAATTAAGCCATTCCGCAGTAGATTTCTTTTCATTTATTCTATCAGGCACATTTTCTCGATATCGTCGCCTCTTATATCTTTTACTCTTCTTGTCTAATTTTTTATTACGGCCGATCTCTGGTGAAGAGTCGCTAGATGAATTGCTACTTGTGTCTTCTGCTCCCTTGGATAGATTGTCATCTGGGATACCACTGGGCCCTGAATGGTTTGTCCCCACATTTGCACTAAGATTTAACTCACATTCTTCGTCCTCAACGTCAGTTTCAATTGATGATTCTGACCCCAAATCGTGTGGGCTATAGTCTTGCGAGGCGCTACTGGTTCCAATGCCAGTCAAACCTTCGTCTTGTAGGTCATCAGAAGCTATATGCATTGCTTCTAGCATATTTAAGGGCACGAGTGGTGGCATTTCATCCCCCTCAGGTGTTACCCAGGTCGTCCCCCTATTTCCCCAAGTGTCTATGGTTGCTGCTAGGTGGACCCAATCCACATTGTCCGACTCATCCATCCCAGGGAGTACATCCATATAACGAGAATCTTCCCCAACATCAGTGTCCGCTTTACACGTGTAACAATACTACAATGGGGCCAATTGAACTGTGGTGTTAGATCTATGATCAATTATAAACATGTTTCCTAGAGGATGTGCTCGACCAGTTACAAGATCCACTCGAATGAAAGAATCTTGGAACTGCAAGTAGACATGGTTTTTAGACCAGTCATGCACCATTTTTGCTTCCCTCGTGAAAGGACGTCCTAAGATCATCTCAGATGCCATAGTGTGCTTAGAGAAATCCATAACAATGAAGGTAATTCTTATTTTATGTCCAAAGACCTTGATCTTGAGATCTTCTAGCATCCCAATAGGTTTAACAATAGACCCATCAGCCATCTTGACTACTATGGTTGTGGTCGCAAGGTGAGGTCTTCCCATAAATTTCCCATCAATTTTTAGTCACAATGCTAACCCCAGTGCCATCATCAAGGATTCCCTTCACAGTTAATCCCTTAGTAGTGATTGGTATGGTCACATGGGATTCATCACCCTCAAAGTATTGTCCCAACTTGTTAACGGGTATTTCTATAACAAGGTTCTCATCTAGGCTGGGTTGTGGATCTAAGTGTTCCTCCTCTATTGGCATCTCCCCAGCTCCATCCATCTGTGCAAATTGTGGTAGCCCAGACTTCAGTTCTCCATTGAGGAAGACTCAAAGAGTTGAGAATAGCTCAGGGTCTTTATATAGTTTGGAGATGATGGTGGTTCTAACTTCTGAAGACATGAAATCCATCAATTTGGCAATGTTTAACGGCACCTTTTGGGCTTCAGTCCCTTGACATGGGGAAGATGGGATCTCCATTTCTTCGATAGGATTAGATAGTCCCTCTGTAAACATTCTTTCCATCAAGAAGTGAGTACGCCCACTTTCCCATGACTTTAAGTCACTTTCTTCTTGGATGACACTAGGTATGGCTAAGGGTCTATGGACTTGGTGAGGTTTTTGTTGCGTAGGGAACACGGTGTCTGTAATCTGGATCCTCCTAGGTGCTGGTTCTAGATCCCTTTGGGTATCTTCTACCAAACTCCTTAATTGCTTGACTCGCTCGATCTCCTCTGTAGGGTTTGCATAAGTTCCTATCTTCTTCTTGGATCCTAGCGATTATGGCTCATGAAGATCTTCCTTGTTGGTTTCTATCTTAGTGGTCATTTTGGTCTCCATGGTTTCACCTGAATCAAAATCCTCTTCATCGTCGTTCATATATACGGGGTCGTCACCAGTCCCTATGTTGGTCTTTGAATTGGGGTCTGACTTCGCTGATTTTTGTAATCTCTTCCTTCGTGTTTTCTTCTTTTTCTGAGATTGGGAAATTGATGTTGTGTCTCTTTCCTCAAGAATATAATTTTGTTTTTGGAGCATCGATCGTGTGAGTACGTTTATTGGTATCACATGTGTACTTTGTGATGGCTCCTCGGTAACCTCAATCAAGTTTAATGGCATTGTCTTCGGTGCATTTGGATTATTTGGACATTGGGCAATCAAATGATTTATGCCACATCGATTACACATGAGTATTAGCATTATATACATGCTCGCTTGATTGGTTTGCATCAATGTGGTGTTCTTTTGTAGCCTAATAGGACACTCGGCCACACGATGTGGACCTCCACACTCATAGCATTGAAGAGGTGGTCTCTTAGCAATGTAATTGATATTTTGGCCTCTTGCAGCAAGAGCAGCTACTTGATAGACAGGTTTGACTTGTCCCCAATAGTCCTCCATGTAGTATTGTGGACTTTCTTCAAGTGCATCCATCCCATAGGCAATATTAGGGCCTATATCTTCCTCACAGCATTCCAAACAAGCAATGGATGACTCACAACCCATGTGATTCACAAAAGGGATTCTCGGATGTGGTGGTTGCAGTCCTAGCACTGGAGGTGGTAAGGGTGTTGTTTGAACAACACTTTGGGCCCTAGGGACCATGTGTTGTGACGTTTGTTCAAGAGGTGGGACCGACATCAATGCACGCACTCGAGGTGTGTCTATCCATGCTAAGGTTGGTCTATTGGCCATCGTGCGCTTAAATACTATGCAATCCTTAGCTTGATGACCATACCTCCCACAAGCATTGCAGTTCCCATTGAATTTTACTCTAAAAGTAGGGCATTCACTGGTACTATGCGGTCCATAGCATACTGAGCACCATTGTTGCTCCCTTCTTGGATACATATGATTGTTTTGCGAAGCAGATTGTCTCTAAGATTCTCTTGAATCGCCTTGGTGAGATCTGCTAAAGTCATCTCAGATATCTTTGGCTCTTAGCAATAGCCTTTAGGGTCATTGGATGATGCCCCGATGCTTGCGAGCTAATAGATTTACGCTGAACAGACACTCTTTCTCCTTGAATCATTAAATTATCCTCCAATTGGATCGGATTGGTGGTGACTGCTTCCCAAGTGGTGATCGTCTAATGACTAGGCCATTGTAGATATCCTCATGTCGTAATCCCCTAATGAATCTATCAAGCAATTGGTTATTGTTGAAGCGTTCATTTGGATTACAACAAGAATTCAAATGCTCTAAGCGACTAATAAAGTCTCTCACCAACTCTCCTTCCTCTTGTTGGGCTTTCTAGAGCTGAGAGGCTACACCCCAAAGCACTCCCTCTCTTATGTATTCTTTTGCCCTTAGGGTTCTATACCAATCCCCTGCCTTCCCACTTAAGGTTAGGCTTAAAGCATTTCTCTTATGAAGGTCATTGTGTTCTCCTAGAGAATCGCATATTTGTTCAAACACTTCGATATGCTTTCTCACATCCCCGTCTCCACTAAATTTTTGTGTGGACTTGGCTATTTGTACTGCTTTACTTCTAGGTTCTCTATCGGGCCTGTTACGCATATTCTCAGCAATAAATCGACCGATAGCTTGAGAAAATCTTACCACGTCACCTAAGTGAGCAGGAACCGTGGGTGGAGGTGCTCCAGAGACTACATGTGGAGTAGGTATTGGCATTGGTCTTGGCACGTAGGAAGCCCTTGGGTTCCACGTTTGGTACGGTGTTGTGTCATGTGGCGGTCCAAAGCTCATATGTGTGGCCCTAGGCATAGCAGACATCGGATGTGACATGCTAATGCTAGCCGGTATGGTCCCGTGGAAATAAGAACTTGGGTATTGTGGTTGTGGAGCATAGGTTGTTGAAACAATGAGAGGGGTAGGGGCTACATGAGTGTGATGACCCATAGGTGCATACGATTGGTACATACTTGTAGGGGCCGTTGTCGGCATTGAGCTACCATGTAGCGGTGCTTTACTAACAAATGAGGTCCATCTCGTCATGGACACAACCACGAAGATGAACCACTACTCTATGTTAAGGATGAGTTGAGAGTTAGAACAGTGAATGCAACCAAAAAGATGGACTACTGTTGTCTTAGAAGGATGGGTTACATATCTCTCATTAATATGTTGGAAAGTGTATGTTGTAATTTGATTTTATGCATGTGCACTCGTGTACATCTTGCATGATCTCCGAATTTGAGTCTACCTGAACTCACTCTCGGGTTAATTGTAACTCAGCTCAAATCCTAAGGAACTTGGACCAAGCAGAAATACATTTTCCTTCGAGGGGCTTACCCATCTTCAACCCTCATTGCCTCTATACTCTCTCTTTGGTGTATCCTCCAAGTTTTACGAAGTGAACGCATAAGAAAATAAGCACTCTATAGTAGTACGAGGTGCTTACAATAGTTCGTGCTATCTCTACTTTAGTCCTATTTTTCCACTCCATTACTCCATTTTGTGAGGACGATCCAATATTCGGCAAGGTGAGAAAAAAAGTTAGTAATATGCAACATTGCAGTTTGCAAGGCCTCTTTGATTGCATACGAATCGAATTCTCTATTTGTAAATTGTAATACGATGGCGTGTTTCTTGGCATGCCCATCATTGGGGTAGGCATGGTAGCTGTGGTGTCATCAAGGGAAAGATGAGCTAGACTTGGAAAAGTAAAGCTATCACTGGTGGGCTCAAATTGCATTGAGACCCCTGGCAAAACCACATATGGAGGATCCATCGGACTTACCAAGGGAGTCTCCATTTGCGATAAGGTTGGTTGTTTAGCCTTCCCTGTATCCAAGAATCTCATGAGACCCGTTGAAGGCATGTGGATCCCCTTGTTCTGTCTCTCTAGCTCAATGACTCTATGGATGACCTCACAAACTCTTTTTTGTTGATCCTCCACACTAGTAGCACCCGTTGTGGATTGTAGGATATCTAACCAACCTACGTGATAGGTGTGACTTGTGTATAGGTCGGTTAGAGTTTCTGTTTGTAGTTCGTACTCCCAGTTCTCATTTAAGAACGCTCCATCTAGGATTGAGGTGTTAGGGGTGTCTTTTGAACTAAATGCAATGTGGCTCTCTATGGGTTGACCCTTAGTGGTCGCTAATTTAGGAGCACTCGATTCCTCTCCTAGCAATGATATTGACATAGGGACTTTTGCTTTTAACTCTCTTCGTTGCTCCGCCTTGTGTAAGCTCTCAATTTCCTTTTCCCTATCCGCAATGATATACCGCTCAACTTCTTGTACTTCGGGAAGGCTTCTACCATCAAGTAATATAACTTCGGAGGGAAATAGCTCTAAAGAGTCGGGGGTGCGGTGAATGGAGTATTCACGTGCACATTCTCTAAGGGCATAGGATCTACATTTGTCATGAATGGAGAATTTACTCCCCCCCCGCCCCCCCCTCATTTACATCGTTAGCTCCATGTTCAGAGCGAGTGGCACTACTAAAGGTTTCCTTCAAGCGGCTAAGCACGCTCGGCCCGGATCGTGGGCCCATGGCATGTGTGTCTTGGCTTGGGCTATCAGGATTAGGCATTGGGAAACCCTCCATGACGTCATAGTCAGAGGAAGTGTCACTAGCCGCTATGTTTGGGTCTTGGTTTGTACTACCTTGGGTCCCCGCCGAGGGCCCGGAACCTAAGGTAGGTGGATATTGAGAACTCGCGTGAGTTGAAATGCTCTCTAGTTGCTCATCCTCTAGCACACGAACAGAGCGCAGATGCATGTGCCTTTGGCACCCTACAAGCATCGGTGAATAACCTCGAAGGTTAAGCGCTTACTTTTTAATTAGGCGTCCGTTTTTACTCGTTTTTTGATGTTTTTTAATGATCGGTTTTTGGATTAGAGTGTGCGATAGCTCGAAATGAGCATATCGCTGAGGGAGTTGTGGTGTGCTTTATAGCACCACGTTCGGTTATCCGAAGCTCCGTTGGTCCTCAAAAAGGTCGATTTTTACCTACTCGTGAGGCTAAAATACGTAATTTTAAAGGAGGACTGAAACCTGAGCTTGAGCGTGGGGCTTGGGCTTGGGTTTGGGGGATATTCTCGATCCCGGTCCTACCTTTAAAATGTTTTATTTTTATAAAAAAATTTCATTTTTTTGGATAAGATCGTCGCGGTCGCGCTGTGTGCGCGAGCACACACACACCTAACCTACCTACTTACAACTAATAGAGCTATCATTACACACTAACACACTACTACAACAACTCAATAGCTAACAAAACTACTTACTATACTTTACACAAAACTAACATTATGGATCTACTACCTTAATTCTAACACCTTATCACAGAGAAAACACCTTATGAACAGAAAAAACACGGTACTTTTCAATACCTTATTAACAAAACAATACACAGCAGCAAAAAAAAAACTCCTTCTCAACACACACACCTTCCTTCTCTACCTTTCCTACGTTTCAAAATGCACCACAAAGTAGCATAGAGTGCTACTAGAGCTTAATGCAGGGCATTTTCCTGATAGCAGCGCCAAAAACGTGCGCGTCTATCGCACGCGTCAATACAAGGGACTTGCCGACACACTGTGTGCGAGCCACAAATGGCTCCAAGCACACAACTAGACTAATCTAGCAAGCTCAAGAGAGCAAGGGTGTGTCACTCACCACCCTACGCTCGCCTTCGTGGAGGATTCCTCGCCGCGAAGAAAAAGGAGCCATGAGGTCGTCACAATGCTCTCTCTCTCTCTCTCTCTCTCTCTCTCTCTCTCTCTCTCTCTCTCTCACACACACACACACACACACACGCATGCATACACACACAAGGAGATGAAGAAGAAGAAGATGGAGATGGAGCAAGAGCACTCTTCAATTGTATAAACGAAAGAATGAATGTTTTTTAGGTTTAGGTGACTTTTATATGAGCTCGCCCCATTCACACTTGGGCGCCCATACTTAGCCAACTAACCCTTGAACGTTCTTGTTAGAGTGTGCCTCTCATCGGCGATCACTCATACCCTTTTCCTATTGGACCGACAAGCCCGACCCATGACTACTAGAAGTGGACACCAGTGGTTAACACACGTGAATAACTTGGCATTTGGCTTTTTGAAAAGAGTGTAAAGCATTGTAAATTGGATACTTATCTGGAGTTTGAAGCTCACAATTCATGAGAGAAGTTGTCATGAAGAGTGATGGCCTTGGTGATCTGTCATCATTAGAACTAAAAGTCGACTTTGTGCCTTGATTAGTAGCATGAAGATTGAAAAATATAAAGTATGTAATTATCAAGGATAAACCACAATTAAGAAATTTGAATGTTGTAGTGAATGTAGTCAACAAAGTAAAGTTGGGTGCAATTAGGTAGTAGACCCCCATGGAGAGGAAGGTGAATGGATATTGAAGTCGGTATGAATTTTTGATATGCATGTGTACACTTGGCATCAAAGCTAGAAACATAATAATCTTAACAAGTTCAAATAATAGAGTTGAAGTGATTACCCAAAACTAAATCAAAATTAACAACGTGTCAAGATCGTAATAAGCACAAATTGTTTGGCTGATTAAAAAGTAGGACTCTATTGTTGAAAATTACATTAAATAAACATAGAAGAGAACAAATATGGACTTTTCAATAGCGACATAAAAAATACTTATCGATTATATGATATATTTTTTGGTTACTTATGTTGTCTATTATATTAAATTTTTTATTTTTAAATTTTTGGTTACTTATGTCATCTCCATACTCCATTAAGATCCCCACCAAAGTGTCATGATTCTTAGTTGTACGCATCATTCTCACAATTGAGTTGTTTAATTGATGTGGTGGTCTGGCAGATCGTCAGCTCATGGTACTCGATGGCTCTAAATAGCATGCATTACCTCATTGGTGGGCCTTGATGCCTCTATCGTGTGATAGTTTTGAGCGGAAGCTTAAGATCTAATACAGTCAGTCATGCAGGGCTATAAAAATGCATGCTCCCTAGCCAAAGAAAATAAAGGTAATCTTAAAATTCTACCAAATTTTAGGTCAAGATTTGAAACTTTTGCCAATATATACAGTGAAACTGGTGTACATTTGACAAATTTGTTGAAGGCAAGCTCAAAATCAAACCAAGATTTTGTGATTTTAGTCGGTTAAAATGCATTGCTCGCCGATTTTTTTTTCTATTGGACCGTCATGTTTTTGTTTTGCTTTGCTTTGTTGTTTTCTCTCCATTTTTTTGTTTATGAAAACAAGTTAATGGCTGCAAAAGCAATGCCGTCATGCAAGGCATTATGCCAAAAGGGGCAGCTATTGGAATTTGGCCCTTGTATTGCTCTCTCTCAGCAAAACTGAGAGATTTTACTTGTACCGGGTGGTTTAAAATAGTCGTTAGCTCTTGATGGGTGATGTTTTTTTTTTTAATAAGAGAAATTGGTGCTTGTGTCCATGTTTAAATATCAAGTGATATAATCAATTGCAACACATGATGAAGGAAAAATAAATAGTAAAATAAAAAAGAAAAATAATTCAAAAATCCAAAAATTTGAAAAATACTATTACTCTCTCTGGTTGGCAACACTATAATTATTCCTTGTCAACAAAACCTCTGCTCTAATACCACTATTGGCAGCAAGGGTGGGCTTCCACCCTTCGCCATGAAATTCAACCATTGACCTTGCCATGATCGAGAAGGGAAAGGGGAGAGATGGAAGGGGAAGATGTTGACACAAAAATAAAGAGATGGAGATGTTGACATATCTACACATAATAGTACACAGAGAACCGTAGGAGACAAACTCTTACACACTTTTACACAAGAAGGTGACACAGTCAATCTCCATAGCCCAAGATGTAGGGTAAGAGAGGGGAGAGGGAAAAATTCAGAGCATCTACACAAGAAAGGCCTAAAATCATATCCCCAAACTCCACAGCCCCTTCTTGTGGAGTTTGGTATTTAATTTATTATTTGATTTTTTGGGTGCCAAAATTGGAGGCCCCTCTTTTACATCTAGTCCACTCTAGTACTTGAGTGGAGCACATCACTTATTGCATGTCCCCTAAGGGTGAGTTCTCACTTGAGCTATTGCCATAGTGGCTTATTGAATAAAAAGTCTAAAATATTATGCAAGGATAAAATGACCGAGAGGATTATTATTTGCCGGTGCCTCCTTCTCAACTCCTAGAATTCCAATCTACAAATCATCATGCACTCACTATTAGTAAAATCAAATAGACAACACATAATTAACCATTAAACTAGCTATCCCAATTGCACTTAGCCACATACAACAGGAGGGTGCCCAATCTCGTAACATTTCCATATATACCCAATTTGAGAGATTTGGAATGACCTTAAAGCGAAAGTCTTTGACTTGGTTTCAAACCATACCTCCTGGATTGATTACAAACTTAACAACATTGGCCAAGAGATTTTTTGCTACTTGCTCAAACATTGAAATCAAGTATAGCATGATAGCACAGATCTACAACTTTAAACAAAAACAAGGAGAATCTATGATAGATTGCATAAGTAGAATGATGAAATACATTGATGGATACCCAGAGTTGCAAATTTTGATAGAGGAAAGACTTGTCTCATTATTCCTTGAAGGTCTACTCAATAGAGAGTTCCATGTTATGCTTTAGAGAAAGAAATACACAACCTTGGAAGCATGCATTTGAACATGCTCAAACAAATATATGACATGATACGCAATATGAAAAGAATGGCATGATGAGAAATATGCAAAGACTGACATGATGAGCAATATGCAAAGAATTCCAGTGAGAGGGCCAAGACAATGTCCACCATAGGGGAACCCATGGTACCAACAAGGCTACCTAAATGGTGTGATATTGAGGAAAAATGTACAAACCATGAGACTATTATCAACCAAAGTATGAAAAAATTGTTTAGCATAAGCTAGTGAGACCACAAGGACAAACTATTTATAGGTATCTATCTAAGATGAAACCCATGCCTAAACCGAGAATAAAAATTATCATAACTATGGAACAGATGATCATTGAAAAAATGATTGTCCAAAACTTGATAAAAATGCTAGGCCAATTGAGGCTCATTGCATGCATTGTGGTAGGAAAGGGGGTCATTATCCTAAGGATTGTCCTAGGAACCCAAAAAACAAAGTAAAAACGGCAATTAGCATAGTCAATGTCTTACCAATTAGCTCCTCTGACAGTGAACAAAATGTTCTAGGCAAGGTAGTTACGAGGGTGCAAGCCAAGAAGCACAAACAAAACAATGTGAATGAGTTGGAAAGTAGTAAAAAATCCTCTCAAGATTCCAAGAGAAGGAGACACCAACATTGTGAGCTTAGAAAATATAAACAAAGAAGGAAATTTGAGGAAAAACCTCGAAGGTTTTTCAAAAAATAATAGAATCAACTTCAACAAAGTTCAAAGAGCCAACCAAAATTAGACATTTAGTACTTTCGGATAAAATCTATGAACCCATCAACATTGGCTTGGAATCCTTGCAAGCACGATTAAAAGCAGGTCAAACCATGGAAACCAAGTGGAAGAATTATCAAACCCCTGATATGGAAGCAACAAAATTGGAAGCCTATCAAAATTTAGTGAGAATCACACAAACAATTCTTAAAGCACAAAAATCCAAAGTTAAAATAATTGGAAATTCTACAAAAGACAAAACAAAATTAGGGCCAATTGGGAGGAAGGACAGTAAAGAATTGAGGGAGTCATTAGTTGAAAAGGAGAAACTTGAAGTCATAGTAACTAGAAATGAAGATGGGTTCAAGGGAATTCCTCTAGTAGATGAAGATTGGCCTCAATAGAGTCTTACCATACACGAGAAAAGTTTACTAAGTGAATGGTAAAACCAAGCAAGACTACCACAAAGAATGAACACTCAAAGCAGTTGAGCACTAGTTTTATACAAGATATCCTCCTCTCTGTCCATGTTTAGGGTGTGGACCTATGGTTGTAACACATCAAGTTCCTAATAGGTGCATTGCTTTAATTGGATGACTTTTTTCAAACTCTACCATACGAGTTGACAATAGGTCACTCTAAGTGGAGCATGTAAATCCTATTAGCCCAAGTGTAGGCACACCACTTAGTACCACTCCCTCTTCTTGATTTTTCATGGAGCTACGATGGTCAAACATCACACACATTCCATAGGACCCTCCTCCAAGGCTATTTGGGGTCATAGTATCCGACCACTGTTATATACTAGAGTTTTTTGAGAAACTAATTTTGAAGATATTATCACTAGCTTAAAACTCAAAAGCCAAACTAGATTTTGAGAAGAAAATTGGCTTAAAAAATAGATCAAATTAAAATTACACTCTTTTTTTTATAATTGAAAAGTAGCTACACTACATGGTTGTGTGCCAACCCTCTCTCTCTCTCTCTCTCTCTCTCTCTCTCTCTCTCTCTCTCTCTCTCTCTCTTCAAGGCATCACAAAAACGCTTACCTTTGGTGTATTTTTCAAAAATCTACATCAAATTGCAAGCTTGTCTTGGCAAAAGAACGTAATAGAACTTCACACATTAAAGTATAAAAGTGATGCATCCTTCAAAATTTTGATACATAAACGGATAAAGTCTTGTTTGAATTGTAAAGTTTTATATTTTTTTTTGTGGGCACCATTCTTGGGAGGAATAAATATGCATTCCACCATCCACAAAATCTTTTTAAATTCTTTATGTTGTACCATATGGGAGGTTAACAATCAAGAGATATTTTATTATCTTTTGTCTGGGGTTGCCAGACATCCTTCATGCCCGCCGGCAAAACAACTGGGAGGCGCCATCTCTCTCTCTCTCTCTCTCTCTCTCTCTCTCTCTCTCTCTCTCTCTCTCTCTCTCTCTCTCTCTCTCTCTCTCTCTCTCTCTCTAAAACTCTTGAAAAACTGTCCACAGTGTCATGGACTGTTTTGAGGAGTTTTAAAATCCCAGCAATCTCATGAGTTCTAAAGCAAAGGAGGTTTTAAGTCTCGTTCACATGCACCATTGCCCTTTGAGAAAAAAGGGATCCGCCATGTGACCTATCCCACCTCCACCATTGAGATTGATTATCCTCGCTTCTCCTAACCATTGGGATTGATGTAATTAATAGATCTTACAAAACCCCCTTTAAAAAACATGTTATTCACTCATGTTGATAGATCTCTTTAATGTGCAAGAATCTGCCTCTGTAAGCGTATAATCATGAGACTAAATGCCATGCCCTCAACACCATTGGGGTGCCCCCTCAAAGACAACCTACATCTTATGACACCACTATCAAACATCAACTACCCACTTTCATTCGACAATGACCATCTATTTGAGGGGATATGATCAAATTTATATGCACATTGCCCCCTCAATAGCTATGTGCTAGAGGGAATTCCTCTATTAGATAAAGATTGGCCTCAACGCCTATGGGTTAGAGGGACTTCCTCTAGTGAAGATGGGTTGGAGAGAATTTCTCTAGTATAGACGGAGATTGGCTTGAACGCCTATTGGAAAAAGTGACAGAGGCTAACAAAGGAAGCCTGACCTTGAAATCAGCTCCAATTGAAGAAGTGCGGCTAGACCACATTAAGAAATATACCCTCATACCTAGGTGAGGATGAAGAAAGATCTTTGGTGTGTAAGACCACAAAATCCTTGTCTAAAGATTGGGGACCAAAACTATCAAGCCTCTCCAAAGTCCAAACGTTAAAAAATATACCCTCATACCTAGGTGAGGATGAAGAAAGAGCTTTGGTGTGTAAGACCACAAAATCGATTTAAATAAAGCAAACCTTCAAAGTGAAAATTCTTTGGTCAATATTGTCAACACCCACTTAGTGTACCATTACATTCGGGAAAACTAGTGAAGATCAGACTACACTTATGGGGAGATTTGCAAAACACATTGGAAAAAATGGGAATCATTGGGTTAACAAAGGAAAAAGCCAAAGATATGGAACAAGAAGAATATCAAGATAAAATTGTCATATCCATTTAGATAAACAAGGTAGGAGATTATTGCAAAGGGAACCAAGGAAGTACAACACTTTTGGTGGAGTATAATGGAGTCAAAACCATGGCAATACTAAACAGTGGGGGTCATATTGCCATAGCCACCAAAGTAGTATGTGAGGCTTGTGGTAGATTGGCAATAAGAAAATCAAGAATGAAATTGCAATTGGCATATCGTCACATTGTATGATCAATGGGATTATAAAAAAAGGTGATAGTCAGCTCTTGTGAGATTGACTACCAATATACTATTTCCATTGTAGATTTTGGAAAGAAATTAAACTATCAAATCATTTTAAGATGAGACTTTATGATATAAGATCAATGAATGTAAGATTGGAGAAACGACTACTTGTATTTGAAACAAGTAGGATCAATTACAAGGGTGCACTTGAAAGATCATCCTTACATGGATGTCCTAAAAACACCCATCCAAGAATTTGATTTCAAACCCTCAACTAAACTAAACTACCATCCTGGCTAAACAAAGACACTCCTATTTGGATGTGTGTGGCTTTTGGGAATGGTAGTTTAAAGCAAGATGATTGTATCTTAGATTGAGATATCAATGATGGTAATTTGAAGCGAGAAGATTGTATCTTAGATTGAGATATCAAGGATGCAAACTATGTCCCATAACCTTTCCTTGAACATCTTTTTGAGCCATTTGAATGGACTCAAATATAAGCAACCATGGATGTTTTTTTCAATGAGCCCACACCCACCTTACTTTGTAATGAAGAGGGCTATGAAATCATTCCTATCCAAATGGTAATCATTGTACAAGTTGATCTTGTTTTCTTTAACCAGTACTATGATGTTGCGGATGAATTAGAAGAGTAAACTCTTACAATAGAAGAATTCAACTTAGAGAAAGAGCACATAAGAGTGAAGCTACTGCTATGAGGAGAGGAAGATACTTTTATAATCAACATTGGAGAGGGGGAATGGGGAACACACCCAGCATGCATACAAATGCCTCTCTATAGCCCAGGGTATTCACAACACCCCTATCCTCTCAAAAGAACCTTCAAAAAACATGCTTTACACCAACAAAACTCTGTTTTCACACCTCTTAACTCACACCCAATTGATAAGGCCACCATTCAACACAGATGCACCACAATAGCTTGTTTTGTTGCTTTCAACACACACAACACCTCTATTTCACTCTCTTTAACAAACCACCACCGGTTTGGGGAGGCACTCGCACACACTCTGCCAACACCGTGGACAAAAACACAAAAGTAGGAGAAAAGAGAGGGGGGAAGAGGAAAACAACACCAAGAGGGGGGAATGGCTCGATCTTGCTTAGTAGAACACTATTAGAAAAATTACAATGCAAGAACGATGAGCATCACAAAGAAAAAACGGCCCCTAGGGCTCCTCACTTGGCTCTCACAGATCTCAACTGTGAAAAAAAATCCCCATAAATGATTTTAAAAATTCTTCTGACCATTTTCATTAACTATTCCCTCATTGGTCCTTTAGGGTGCTAGATTTAGAAATCTTTTGAAGGTCTTGGCACCTCTTGGTTGGCTCTCTACTTCTCTCCCCCATTCACCTTTATGAGCCCGGGGAGGGGGGCACTAGTGCTAGCGCTAGTGCTCACCCTTGCCTCCAATAAAAAAAGAGGCCTCATTGAGGCGGCGTAAGATAGCACCCTACAAGCTCGCCATATCATCACCTACATTGGGAGACTTTGTCTGACCAACACACCGGCAAACTTTGCCGTTGCATGCCCAAGAGCCCCCGCCATCACTACGTAGGCCCAACACAGTATCGGGTGCCATATCTACCACAAGGGCGATCTCCTCTCTCTCTCCCTTTTTCACTTCACAAAGGGGCCACACCCCAGGTCTTATACCATGAGCCCCATGGCCAAGATTTTTCATATGGGACCATCACTCGTGCCACGTAGTAGGCTTTAATCGACCACTCATTTGGTGAGTAAAAAAACCCCATAATCTTTATAAAAAATAAATCCCCCCCCTAACATTTCAACCCTCTACTACTTCCTACTTAGGAAAAAAATTCCCAAGCTGCAAGACCATCCTAGAAACCCACCCTGCTGACTTCAATCCCCCCAAACCTTGTTTCCCTTTGACCTTGCCATGGCCTCCAACTAACGCATGAAAAATGTAGAAACTCATCTGGCACGGTCTTGCTAGCAACCACACCCAATATTGATCATATCTTGGCGATCATGATTCAGATCAATGAGCCGTCAAATCTGGCCAACTCCATACAGTGCACACCACCTTCTAAAACCCTAGCCATGCCAAAAAAATTCCAGGTAGCATGCCTACTAAGACAGTCAACTTGGCGCACAATTGGCCCCTAACAAATCTTCATTTAGCCATAACTTGCCCATCTAGACTCCGATCGATAATCCAAAAAGATTGGCATGCACCAGAGCTTGAGCACTTTACCTCTACCCACCATTGACATCAACTTTGATGCACTTGCCCTATCTGTCAAGGATCTGTAAAGCCTTCCAAACTTGAATTTCCATAACTTTCACATCGTAGCCCTGTTTGAGGAGCCATCTAGATTGGCCCATAGAGCATCTCAAACACCACATTTCAGGGTACACTCTTAGCACTTTGGACTCTTGGAACCATCACTCTGATTGGCCCATCATGGAGCCCTCTTGGCCTGAAAAACCACATCAAGCACATTTTTCAACTATCACTTGCCTTCCTAGGACCTTCATACCTTCTTTAGCCCTTTTCCATGCAACAACAGGCACCCACATCATTTCATTGTCCATTTCCCACCACAAACCAACTTTGGCTGCACCAATGTCAAAGATGACAAGAGAGGTATAGAAAGAAGTTCTCCAAAGACAAACAAACTAGTGAAAAGAGAACTAAAGATGATAAAAACAAGAAGGCGAGCTAAATATCGAGAGTTGAAAAAGGTTTGAACCATTTGAATGGAATCAAAAAGTGACAAAGGTAGTGAGGCTATGAATGTTCCATCACACTATAAGAAGTATACACTTCAAGATAGAAGAATAATCATGGAACAACCCATGAGATAGCCCAAGGAATCAAGAAAATCTTATAAAAGACCAAAGAATGCCAAAAAGACTGACTCAATAGAACCTAAGGAGGAACCAAAACTTGCATATACTGACTTGTCTCACGAAGGAACCATCATCAAAACCTTAAAGAAATATAGGGATATCTTTGCATTGTCATACAAAGATCTCGAGGGAATAAATCCTGACACTTTTTAGCATACAATACCCATGAGAGATGACACCAAGCCAAGCAGACAAAGGCCCTACATATATAATGATACCTTTTCTAAAAAGATCAAAGAGGAGATTGAAAAACTCAAGGAACCAAACTTCATGTATGAAATTGAACACACAGATTGGGTATCCCATGATTGTGGTGGGAAGCTCAGGGTATATGTCAATCTCAAAACAGTAAATGTGGCAACCCTTAGGGACAATTATCCTCTTTCCATCATGGATCACTTTCTAGAAAGAGTGGCTAGAAAGGAAACATATAGATTCTTATAGATAGATTTTCACGCTAAAACAAACTAGCCATTGATCCAAACAATCAACATAATATAGCTTTTTCTATGGAGTGGGGCATATTCACATATAGAGTCATGCCTTTTGACTTGAAAAATGCTCCAACAACATTCCAAAGGCTCAAGAGCCATCCTTTCAAGGAGTATCTATAGTATTTAATAAGTTTACATGGATGACCTATGTGTATGATTAATCATCCAAACAAGTTGGACCGCTTTGAGCATCTCAAGAAAGACTTTGAGAAATTTTGCTTGTATAGGATTTGTTTAAATCCCAAAAAATGTGTATTCACGATTAGGCAAGGAAAATTTATTGGACAGGTAGTCTCAAAAAATGGGATTGCTACAAATATGGAGAAAGTAGAGGTCATTGCATAAATGCCTAGACCTATCGGAATCAAGAGAAGTCTAAGATTTCATGGGACATTATGGATATTATCGGAAATTTATCTACATGTATGCTATAATTTCCAAACCCACTGGCTTGATCCCACAATTTGTCTCGATTATAGAATGCAACGAGTCTTTTCAAAAACTTAAGCAAGCTCTGTCTTTAGTTGCAATCTTGAAAACTCTTGATTGGAGTAAAATTTTTCATGTTCATGTTGATGCTTCTAATTTTGCTATTGGTAGCATTAGCACAACCAAGAGATGGAACCATGGATTTCCCTATCTCTTATGTTAGCAAGCAATTGAAGAAAACTAAAAAAAACTACACCAAGACAAAAAGAGATTGCTTTCAAATGATTTATGCTATCAAATAAGTTTTTTTTGCTCTTTGTGGAGCACCAAGAACTAGTTTATCTAGTCAATAAACCATGTAATACAAGTAGAATAGTCAAATGGTTCATCATCTTATTGAAGTTTGATTTGACATTGGTTGTTAACAAGGGTACTACACATCAAAGGATTGATCAATTACGAAGGATCACCTCGGGAGAACCTCCCAAAGGAGTTGCCAAATGCTTGTTAGCAGCAAGCTAACTCGAATACCATTTTTCGGAGCTCTCATTGTAAAAACATTTATTATTTTGATGAATTGGGAATATTGTAACTCCTATATAAACTTTGTAATTGATGAGCGGGGGCTACAAGCTTCCAGATTGTATCAACCTGTCTTTAGTTAGAGCTCCCATATTCTTAGTTTTGACCACCAAAAACCTTGTCTAAGGTATAAAAGCCAATTTTTGTAAGTTATTATTAAGTTTTGGATAATAGAAACACAGCGTGAGCTAACGACGCTCACTTCTCTCCTTCTCACGCTTCCTACTCCATTCCCGGTTGTCACATTGCAGTCGTGTCTGTTGCGTTGCAACCGCAGGTAAGAGCTCTACGCATTGATGTAAGCATTTCACAATATTTCGTAGCTTTTGGCATCACCGATCTGCGGCCTAATTTCATCACAAGTAGGAATTTAAGCTTCTAAATCAAAAACTAAGTATAGGCAGATATTGGGGCATCATTGCTAAGCATTTAGATGCATTCTAAGTCGAAAATGACTAGGTCAAAAATCCACTGCACTTGACCTAAAGTGAGATTTGAGACCATAAGCATGTGTGCTTAGGTCTTATATACATGTCCTAGAAGTTTCATTACGTTTGGATGTCATTTGATGCTGTAACGGATGTGATTTGTTTGTCGATGAGCGATTAGCATTTGGTGATTTCTATCATTTGAGTGTAGCCAGAGTTAGATGCGAGTTGTTTGTTGTTTTTCAAGAGAATGACAACCTCTTGTAGCCTATATGCACTAGTTGAGTCAGTTTCTTCCCATGGATTGACAATTTATTCGTGGTTCTCGCTATATCTGCAAAATAAGATAGGAGTGAGGTTAGACACCCGTCCCACATTTGGCGTCGCTGCCAAGGATCGAAGAGATCTAAACTAAGGAAAAACACGAGCGTTTTATGAAGTTATCCTTTAACTTCCTCTAGGATCTCCTAGAGTAAAAACTTTCTTTTAAAACCGCATAGCTTAAGATTGTCGTTTTTTGTTATGTAGAGGTAGCTTGGAAGTAATCGTACTTGCTGATGAGTACCTTTAGGATTGTAGGATTGTAAAATTAGATTAGAATTTTGAGAATGATTGATGGATGAGACAAGTCTTAAGATTAAAACTCAAAAAAAAAAAAAACGAGTGTTTGTGGACACTTTCAACAACCCCATTGCAATAGAACCTAGGAGTAAAGTGAGTAGAATCCGAGGTGGATTTCAGAACATTGCTCTCCAAAAGAATCAATTGTGAGTTGTTATGTGAAATTCCAAAAATTCAGGTCTACGGCTAGAAATAGCACCAGAAGACTGACAACAAGTCAATCCGACTGGAGAGTATGCTTTAAAAGTTGTATGAACCAATGGGTAAGCTCAAGGACACATTGAGGTAAAAAATTTAAGACTTTGCAAAAACTCATATTATTTACTTTTTCTTGACATTTTAGGCCAAATTAAGTTTTGACATGACTCAGAGGCTTAAAATAGCTCATGAAAAGACTATCCAGTAAAAAAGTTCAAAAAAGTGTTCATTTTAGGCTTAAAGTAAATAATCACGATTATTTACTTTCAGCTCAAAAGTGACCAAGGTTGATATCAGTGACTCTATGCATGTGTACAAACAACTTTTGTAAAGGACCATAGAATTTGGATCACCAAATTGACCAAAAACTGGGCAAAAACTAAATTCTGTACTGACTTTCGAGAACTTGAGTGTAAATTGGGAAAATTTTTGGTCAAACTCAATGAAACTTGATTCATAGGCTTATATTGATGTGATAGACATGTGTACATGCTCAGCTGATTAAAAAGATGCAAAAATTTACCAGAAGTAAATAATCATGATTATTAGAATCTACCCCATTTTTCAACTTTTTTGACCAACGACTAGTTTTAGCATGTTATAATAAGCCCACAAACCAAATTTGATAAGATTTAAATCATCGGATTGAAAATCGTGGTCAAATTTACAAAGTCAATGTGCAGATACAAAACTGATGACCATTTGAACAAAAATTATCCAAACTTGATGAAACTTGGCTAGGGAGCTTAAGTTGAGATGCTTAACAGATCTGTGTCAAGATTGGGACAAAAACTTGCAAAAAAATAGCTGGAGTAAATAATCGCGATTATTTACATTTGCTACAAAAATTGGTAATCGTACACATTTGAGTATACCACAAGGTCAAGCATATCAATTAGACCACACAAATCAATTTGGATCACAAAAGTGAGACTTAAGCCAGATTCTTGAAAACTGAGTCTGCGGACACGAAACAGTTGATAACTTGAACAAATTTTGTCCAAACTTAGTAAAACTTGTCCAGAGGCCTTAACAGGTTGTATAATTGGCAAATCAAGCCAAAAAGTGCAAAAAACTGAGAAAAGTAAATAATCGCAATTATTTACTATTGCTACACAGAGACACGATTTTTTACTTTGGAACTTGTATTCCATTCAAATCGGTAGATGGAAGCAGGAGACCTAAATTACGCGGCCGAAGCCTACTTTTGCAGAATTCTTGTAGAATGAGCTACAAGAATCCGATTGGAAAATTTTTTGAGTCTAACATAGATTTCATGGCCTAGTAGGACTAACGGGGGAATTTGGGAAAAAATGGTTCGGGAAGTCCGAGTATAGATATCCAGGGTAGTTTAAAATCACCTCATTTTCACTTGTCGCCTTTGGAGAGAGAGCTTTCGACCTTCTTCGCGTGCATTTTTTGGAGTCCACAGTTGCCCATTTACAGCGCCATCTCACACGAGACATGAGGGGTAAGTTATATACTTATCAATGATCCATTCTCCACGGCCGGTAGCTAGTCTAAACCCCAGGAAAAAAACCTAGAAATCGAGCAGTGCACGAAGTCCTACAACCAAAAATTGACCATAGCGGCCTGTCAGCTCAACCAAATCGGACGAAACTTGAACTGTAGCATGCCCCTACATAATAGAACACTTCTATAAACAATTGAACAGTCAGAAGGGGTCGAGGGGGTCCCAAGTAGAAAAGCTAGGTTTTTGGCAGATGCCAGAATTGGATTCTGACTCCATGGACAGCTTATAGATTGGGTCTATACACAATGTATATGGTTGGTTTCATAAAATCAATCAAGGCAAGCTCTCAAAATGCAAAAAATAGCTTGAAGGCTACAAAGCGTCAAATTTGACATACGAAGTCAAACTGACTCCAAATAGGCCAAAAATGGATGAGTTGCTTCAAGACTATGTAGCGGACAAGTCCATAGCCTCAAAAGTGACTAACTACCTCCACAGACCATGTAGTCACAAAAAATGGTGATTTCAGAGTAGACAAAGCACGAAGTGATGCCGACAAGACAAAACCAAATTCAATTTAGGACTTGTTTTAGGTGTATAGAATATGTTTCGGTCAAAATTTATCAAGTTTTGCATAAAAAGTTGATTGCTGTAAATAATCACAATTGTTTACTTTTGGAAAGTTTTGGCTTAGAAATGGCACCAACACCTCACCTATCATTTGTGCACACCTATTACATACCACATTTCAAAAATGAGCCAAAATGATCAATGATAACTTGGACAATTGTCAAAAAAAAAAAGCAAAGAAGTCCTTCCAATGCAAATTTTGAGTTATCAATCACATTTTTTGATCCAAATCACCTCATATCTCATACACAAAATCTACATCATGCTTATAACCAATTTGCACCAAAAAATGTTCATTTTGATAAAAAAGTTAATAATCGCGATTGTTTACTTTTTTGCCAAGATGGGGGAAATTGCAACTTTGCCTTCATGGGACCAGAGCACATGATGTCCTTAGCCACTAAGCAAGTTTGAACAAATTTGGAGCTCAAAATCTCAAAATCCCTTTATATCTACTGTTTCAGAGAATGAACTAAATCTGGCACCATTTTCACCCTGTGCACTCAAATGAGCCCACATTTTACTCAGAGTATCTAATTGATATGTATTTCAAGCCTATGATGCTAAAATTGCAAAAAGTTCAAAAATTTCATAAGCTATAAATAATCGCAATTATTTACTTTTGTTACAAATTTTTGCTTGGACTTTATAAATTTGATCTTTACATGTTTTTATGCATCTATGCATGTTCAAAAATTGATCTGAAGCAAATTGGACTCGATTTGTCAGCAATTTAAACTGAAGGACATTTCAGAGCAAAATCTGCCAGATTTTCTAACTTTGACACTCTATTCACTTAACATGAGCAATGCAAGCTGCGGAGAAGGCCAAGAAGAGGGTATCCCAAAAAGAGAAGCTGCAAGAGCTACCACCATATCAACTGGACCCCATTTCAGTAAAGACGGCCAAAGCAACATATCTATCCAGAGAACAGCTTGCAGAAAAAAACACCACAGTTTTCACAGGCAGGTTTAAAAGTGAAGAAGGACACCAAGTAGAGCTACAACTACTGACTAAAGAGATCTATGATGTCGCGGAAAATCCAGACACAAAGGAGGCCACCTCAGAGAATTCTATGACCAGGAGCCATGCGGTGTAGGCTTCCAGAAAGCCTATGAGCTCTTATCTACAATTAAGGAAGATGGAACATCCCAAATTATTGACCAGCAAGGGTAGAAAGTCAAAGTAGTCATCACAAAAGAGATTGTGGCCAAGGCTTTGAAGTTGCCAACAGAGGGGATAATAATGAGGGCCAGAGACAGAAAGACAACAGGCACTTTCACCAAAGAGACTGTTGCGGCAACCTTTACTGACCTCATCCAGCAACAAGTGGAAGAACCAACACGGTTATATCATCAACACTTCCATTTTCTAGCAAAGAGACCGCCAAGGTACACAACACCTAATCATGCAGTTGCGACTACATTTACACAAGTATTGAAGTCGACAACCAGGCAACCCATCGATCACGCGCAATATGTGCTATCAACGCTAAAGGGTACCAAGAAAGAGGGTAAGATAACTTATCTGGGTGCACCTGAGGTACTAACAAGAATAGCATACCATGCTATCGGCATGGCAGACAATTTTCCGCCCGCCACAGATCAGAACACATGGATTGTGTTTGCACATCCATCTCCTCGAACCACAAGGTCTCCGATGAAGAGTTTACAAATCCGATGAAGAATCTGCAGAGAGCTCTCCTGAAGCACATAGCAGTGAAAGCTCAAACAATGAGGAAAGAAGAGCCCGGATTGAAGAGATGAAAAGAAAAGCAGTGGCTGCACACCAAGAGGAACCTCAGTAGAAAAAGGCAAGGTTTGAAAGGGAAACACAAACCTACGAAAGAAGGCCAAGCTGTAGAAGAGGACCCTGAAAAGTGGGTACCAAAAGAGATAAAGGGACCTAGAACAAAGAACCCTGCAAGGAAAGAGGTAAAGGACCCCACTGATTTTTTGGAAAGAATGTATGCAGAGGCAGAAGCCCTCAAACTAAAAGAAGCTCAAGAGGTTGAGAGAAAAGCTAGAGAAGAAGCGACAGAGCAAGAAAGACAGGTAGAGTCAATGAAACAAGGAGAGACACAGCACGATCAAGAAGAGATGTCTCCGAAGCCTACCTCACCTGCTACTACGGAACAACAAGACCACCCGATGCCAAGCCCTCCACCCTCACCAACACTTAGACCCACTGAGGGAGAGCAAGCCAAAGAAAAGGGGCATGCACTACAAAAGGCAGCAACTCCTGAACTACAAGAGACTGCCAGTTTTGAGCAACCTAAGGCACAAGAAATTGAAACCACACCTTCTACAACCACCCAGCAGGAAACGGCCGAGGCATCCACGAAGCCTCGAGAAGACAAAATAGTTGAAGCAACCACATAGCCTCAAGGAGAGGTAGAAACCCTGATGCAAACCCAAGCAACCACAGCCCCACCCAAGGAGCCACACACAGAGATTGCAGAAACATCTAGACAGCCGACAGATCATAAAGATTGGCAGACGAATGACGAAGTTATTCTACAAGTAAACGAAATAAAGCCAAGCAGATGCAGGAGATAACAGAGAAAATGCGAACAACAGCACTTAGCCGCAGTGCTAAGGCTAGAGAGTTGGAGATGGTTATTGACACTCTCGAAGGAGGGCTAGAGGATAGAATGATTGTCATTACTGATCTGCAAAGACAAATACAATAGTTGAGAGTTGAAGCTGATCAACACCAGGTAGCAAAAGAGAAGCAACAAAAGGAAATGGAAGAGGTAGGTGAACTTCTCACAAAGTTAACAGATGCTTGTAAGACAAAAGACAAACAACTGACAAAGGTTACCAATGAACTCTTAACTACAACTATGTTAGTACAAAAGATCCAAGTGTAGTTTGATGTAGCAAATGCTTCACTGCAATACTCAGAGCAAAGGATCAATGCTCAGGAAACCTTTTTGTGACAAATAAGGGAAAATCCAACAGTTGCCTCGACTAAAGCTACGAATGAAGTACACAAAGCTTTAGAAAAGAAGATCAAGGATCTTGAACTTGAGCTAAAGCTAGAACAGTCACAACGATGAGACCTTGCACTAATGCGGGTACAAAGAGAGGAACAGTTGCTCAAGGAGATAGCAGCGCTCAAGCGAGTTAATCAGCTGCTGCAAAACGGATAGCAAGAGAAGCAAGAAGAAGCCGCTACATCAGAACAACCACACATTGAAATTCCCTCAGTCTCTTTTGCTGAGATGGAAACACAACCGGAAGAAGGGCTAGGAGGACAAGAAGACATTCAGGTACCAATAACAGATGCTAAGCAAGTGCCAATGGTCCAGCTGTTAAAAGCTGAAGAAGATACACTTAAGGATCAGGTTGCCCAGGAGACGAATGAACAATGGAAAGCAGCGATGGATTGAGAGTTGAGAGTTCTTCATTCCGTCAATGTTAACCAACTAACTACCAACCAAATCAATGCACAATGGCATCAACAATCACTCCCATATCCCTTGATCAAGGACTTCTTCGGAAGGTTGGCCGCTTAGGTCGTTGCCCTCGAGGAATGACATCCACGGTCAACCTTCCGAAGAAGTCCTTTATGGCTTCTACGCCCAGTGCATGTTCTTACCATCTCACGATATGTTGGCGTTTGAGGAAGCGTTCTATATAGGGTTTTTCATGTGGCGAATGAAGATTTTTGGGCCATTGCTCAACAACCTAACCTCCACATTCGTAGGCTACTCAGCCATCAAGCTCAAGAACAGAGTCACCATGCAATTTTTGCAGGTTCCAGACAAAGAAAGAAAGATCAGATATGAGAAATATTTACATGCACTTAAAGACCGCCTCGCCAGCCGTCAACCGAAGACTATTTCAGCCCATAAAGTTGTATCAAGGGATGACACAGGCAAGGAGGGGGGAATGTTAGCAACAAGCTAACACGGATACCATCTTTTCAGAGCTCTCATTGTAAAAACATTTATTATCTTGATGAATCGGGAATATTGTAACTCCTATTTTCCGCATAAACTTTGTAATTGATCAGCCGCGGCTACAAGCTTCTAGATTGTATCAACCTGTCTTTACAGATTATTAGTTCTGACCACCAAAAACCTTGGCTAAGGTATAAAAGCCAATTTCTGTAAGTTATTATTAAGTTTTGGATAATTGAAACACAGCATGAGCTAACGGGATCACTTCTCTCTTTCTCGCGCTTGCTACTCTCTCCACGATTGTCACTTTGCAGTCGCGTCTGTTGCGTTGCAGCCACAGGTAAAAGCTCTATGCATTTACGTAAGCATTTCACAGTATTTCGTAGCTTTTGGTCTCACCGACCCGCGGCCTAATTTCATCATAAGTAGAAATTTAAGCTTCTAAATCAAAAATTAAGTATAGGCGGGGTATTGGGGCATCGTTGCTAAGCATTTAGATGCATTCTGTGTCAAAAACGACTACGTCAAAAATCCACTGATGTTAATAATCGCGATTTTTGCACTTGACCTAAAGTAAGATTTAAGACCATAAGCATGTGTGCTTAGGTCTTATATACATGTCCTAGCTATAACGGATGTGATTTGTTTGCCGATGAGCGATTAACATTTGGTGATTTCTATCATTTGAGTGTAGCCTGAGTTAGATGCGAGTTGTTTGTTGTTTTCCAAGAGATTGACAACTACCAAGCCTCTTCATTGAAAGAGCTAGGTATTCTTCTACCAAAAAGGTCACATAGACATAACCACCGTACTCGTGTGCATGTGCTAGTATTTCACTAACTCCCAATTTTCTACCTTTGAGTGCTCTAAGTGTGGATTTAAAATTTTCTGATTACCTTTAGATTTACCATACTATTGTAAACCCAATCGATTTTGCATGGATAATAATGTGCCAGCACATAAGTGGGTCCACCTGTGCTAGAACTGATGTGTGATCTAGAGAGAGAGAGAGAGAGAGAGAGAGAGAGAGATGAGGTCTTGCCATGACCAAAATGAGAAAGAGACAGAGACATGAACTTTGTTAGTTGGTAAGTGACCATGGGCATAGTGTTTATAGCTTTGTAGTAGCAGCATCTTAACAAGTCAAGGAACAATCACAAAAGACCTCAAATCTATGCGATGAGCTTGAATTTACATGCATGTAGAGATGAGAGAGAGAGAGAGAGAGAGAGAGAGAGATCATGCACAAATCCTCTCGATGCTTCTTCAAACAAGAAAAGAAGTAAATTGACCTACTTTATCACAGTTACCATTGTTTTCCTTACATTGTAGGCAAAAATAATCCTTTTCTCTTGCCCCTCACCGACATTATTGAGTTTGTAAATGGTGAGATTGAAATCTTTGACACATTTTTTTTTAGCACTTCCTTTTGGTCTTCTTTAAGAAATCCTCAAACTACATGTTGTGTGTGTGTGTGTGTGTGTGTGTGTGTGTGTGTGTGTGTGTGTGTGTGTGTGTGTGTGTGTGTGTGTGTGTGTGTGTCTTCAGTGAAACTATCTCAAGAGACGCCAAAAGTTTATCCGATGAGTCTTAAACTCAAGGCCTACTATAAGAGACGTCAAAGATGTAGCCTGTTGATACTACCAAAACACTCACAGAGAGATGTGTCAACTTTTAGAAGATCTTGACTTCATTACACACACACACACACACACAATATTATCATGTAGTAGGTGGTTAAATATGACCTATGAGACCAAATGAAACGTGTCTCACATGGTATGTTGAGCTGATCAATAACTCCCGAGATGCATGAAGACTGTGGATATATGAGGGTGGTAATTAAGAGTTTATTGAGCAGCTAAGAGAGAAAGGGTAGTGATGCAAGCTCACAATGTGAGGAAAACAAGCTTGAATGTGATCAATAAATGAGCACTCAAGTAGGCTATTATGCTTAGACTCTTCAACTTGCAAGGTGCATAGTGTGAATTCATGAAGGGAATCTTTCCCAAAACCCCAATGCCATGTCTCAAAACAAAGGAAGTGGAAGCTAAGCCAGATTGCAGCTATGTTGCAGATTTGGATGAGGGAATAGGCTCAAGTGTGTAAGCTATGAATGGTTTTCTTTCTCAATTAAGAGCTGCATTTGTAATTGGGGCATGGTATGATTAGGGTGTGATGTAATGCAAAAGTTGTGAGGCCCCAACTCTTCCCAATCCGGCAATACATTGGAATTGTAGGAAAGCCTCAACCACTGTAGGTTTACGTGATGCATAATGAAGAAAGTGTGTTGCATCCTATATTCCAAACCATATATGCACATCTTGCATCCACCATGAACTCAAATGTTTGCTTCTAAGAGTCTTTTGGAATATGTTATTTCCCTTCCATGCAATTTTAGAAAGTCCATGTAGCAAGCTTTGATGTAGCTTTATCATGTACTCCACACCTATCTCCATGGCCATAATGTCAATGAGAAGTGATCCCAACTCAAACAGAAGTATGATTACCTTTAGATTTACCATACTATTGCATCATCAATCGATTTTGCATGGATAATAATGTGCCAGCACATAAGTGGGTCCTCCTGTGTTAGAAATGATGTGTGATCTAGAGAGAGAGAGAGAGATGAGGTCTTGCCATGACCAAAATGAGAAAGATACTGGGACATGAACTTTGTTCGTAGGCGAGTGACCATGGGTGTAGTGTTTATAGCTTTGTACTAGCAACAACTTAACAAGTTAAGGAACAATCACAAAAGACCTCAAATCTATGCGATGAGCTTGAATTTACACGCATGTAGAGAGAGAGAGAGAGAGAGAGAGAGAGAGAGAGAGAGAGAGAGAGAGAGAGAGAGAGAGATAGATAGATAGATAGATTTAGATAGATAGATTTTATTATCGTCCTTGGAGGTCAAATATGACCTATGGGACCAAATTTATATGTGATGTAGTATGTGTATGGCTGATGAGTGACTCTCGATGCTCCAAAATTGTAGTGATGAGAGTCGCAATGGAGAGCCCACACTTTGGCTGGGAGAGGAAAGTGTGTAGGTCTAAGTTATGGCTGAAAATGTGAGAGAAGCAAGTTCGGACGTGATCAAAAGCTGAGCACTCTAGTAGTGTGTGGTACTCAGACTCTCGAACTTGCAGTGAGTATAATGTGCACAATCGATTTGACTCTTCTCCATTGCCCCAACACCCTATCTCGCATCGAAGGAAATGGGAGCTAAGCCGAATTGCTGCGATAGTGCGTATCGCGGACAAGGGAATAGGCTCAAGCATGTAAGTGTGAGTACGGTTTCCTCTCTCAGCGAAGAACATGGTTTTGTAGTTGGGGGCAATATAGGTGGTGTAATGTATGAAGCGTGACCCACCGGATTTCTCCCAAGCCGTAATACATTGGCGTTGTAGAAAAGCTTCATTCACTTGAGAGTCAATTGAAGCATCATGTAGCAAGTGTAATGCATCCCATCTCCCAAACCACTTCTTTATGTCTTGCATCCATCCCGTGCTCAAGATCTTGCTTTTATGCGTCTTTTGAACTTTTTTGCTTGCTTCCCATGCAATTGTAGGAAGTCGATGTGAGGGGTTTTGACGCATCTTTATCATGTACTCCACAACCCTTTCCATGCCCATAACCTCAATTGGAAGAAATCCCGACTCAAGAAGTAGGAGCATATATGGTGTTTGTGTCTTAACTTGAAGAAAGTTTGTAAGAAAACGCTTTTGGACATTCTCAAACTCTTTCCAAATAGACTTTGAGATGCTCCCGCCCCACACTTCAACTCCATAAAGAAGAACCGGTGTCACCAATGCATCAAAAAGATACTTCTTGAGAACCCAACACTTGATGTTTCCCGCATTACACATGTTCTCAAATGCATAATATGCTCTCTTTCCCGCTTCCAAACGACGCATAGCACATTCATGCCACTTGTGATTGGATGGAACCTCAAGGCCAAGGTACTTAAAGCTCTCAACAACTTCAAGTGTCTCGTTGTTGTACACAATGCATGGCTTCTCCTTATGGTTGGTTTTCACAAGCATAACCTTTGTTTTGGATTCATTTACAATCAGCCCACTATGCAAGAAAAAGTTCTCAAGGACAACCATAAGCTTTTGTGCATCTTCTAAAGTGTGTGCTAGAAGCACTACATGATCCGCATACAACAAAAGCATGATTACCGCATTGCAAATAGTGACCTCTTCAATGCCTTCTTCTTGTATAAAGTCAAGTACCATTTGTTCCAATTGATCAATGCATAGACCAAAGAGAGCTGGTGACAATGGACATCTTTGTTTAACCCCAATAGTGCTTACAAAAATTTCTGAAATTTCTCTTCCCATGCGCAATTGACAAATCACCTTCTCATAGATTCGAGAAACCGCAAGCATAAACTCACTTGGCACTTGGAGTTCTTCCATCCTTCTCCACAAATTGTTACGTGGAATCATATCAAAGGCTTTCTTAAAGTCCACAAAACAACAATACAATCGCTTGCCTTTCAACCAACTTTCCTCCATGAGAACACGAAGAGTGACAAGATGATCAATGGTGCTATGGCATCGACGAAAACCCACTTGTCCCTTTGCACGCTTGTCATTCTCTTCAGCCCAATCACTCAATTTCATCTCCATTATGCACCCAAACAACTTTGCCATAAGGGACCCAATCATTATAGTCCGGTAGTTGCTTACATTCTTTACATCCCCTCCTTTATGCAAAGGCTTAACCCAATTAGTACTCCAATCATAAGGCATACCATGTTGAAGTGCAAGGTTGAACATATCATACATCCGCTCATGGGTAAAATCTCCCGTCCATTTGATCATCTCTGGCTTGATACCTTGAAGATCTCCCGCTTTGCGAGTGGCCAACTTTTCAAGCCCACCGCATACATCCTCAATAGTAAAAAAAGACGGCATACATGGGAGTGAACCATAAAATGGCATTTTTTCAGTATTTGCTTGCTCATATAATTGCCTACAACGTGTGTACATATCCACTAGAATCAAGTTACCAAAATTCTCAACCCGCTTGCCTCTCAAGTTTCTCCAAAATCTTCCACATGCATATGCCTTTTATTGGACTTGAAATTCGTGTTGCTTTACTTCCCATCTTCTTCTCTTCTTTTGAATCAATGCCTTGTATGTATGCAAATGACTTTGATAGTTGTCTTTGTCCATAGTTGCATCAAGTTTTATCAAGGACATTTGAGCATCTTGACATTCTTTATCAAACCACCTTTTGCATGATCTAGAGAGAGAGAGAGAGAGAGAGAGAGAGAGATCATGCATAAATCCTCTTGATGCTTCTTCCAACAATAAAATAAGGAAATTGACCTGTTTTATCACAGTTACCATTGTTTTCCTTACATTGTAGGCAAAAATATTCCTTTTCTCTTGCACCTCACCGGCATTATAGAGTTTGTAAATGGTGCAATGTGTGTGTGTGTGTGTGTGTGTGTGTGTGTGTGTGTGTGTGTGTGTGAGAGAGAGAGAGAGAGAGAGAGAGAGAGATCAAAGCCAATCAGCATAGCTACTAACTTCAGTAAAACTATCTCAAGAGATGCCAAAAGTTTATCCGATGAGTCTTAAACTCAAGGCCTACTATACGAGACGTCAAAGATGTAGCCTCTTGATACTACCAAATCACTCACAGAGAGTTTTGTGTGTCAACTTTTAGAAGATCTTCACTTCATTAAGCGGCCAACCTTCCGAAGAAGTCCTTTACGGCTTCTACGCCCAGTGCATGTTCTTACCATCTCACAATATGTTGGCGTTTGAGGAAGCATTCTATATAGGGTTTTTCATGTGGCGAATGAAGATTTTTGGGCCACTTCACAACAACCTAACCTCCACATTCGTAGGCTACTCAGCCATCGAACTCAAGAACAGAGTCACCATGCAATTTTTGTAGGTTTCAGACAAAGAAACAAAGATTAGATATGAGAAATCTTTACATGCACTTAAAGACCGCCTTGCCAGCCGTCAACCGAAGACTATTTCAGTCCAAAAAGTTGTGTCAAGGGATGACACAGGCGAAGAGGGGGGAATGTTAGCAACAAGCTAACACGGATACCATCTTTTCAGAGCTCTCATTGTAAAAACATTTATTATCTTGATGAATCGGGAATATTGTAACTCCTATTTTCCGCATAAACTTTGTAATTGATGAGCCGCAGCTACAAGCTTCTAGATTGTATCAACCTGTCTTTAGTTAGAGCTCCCAAATTATTAGTTTTGACCACCAAAAACCTTGGCTAAGGTATAAAAGCCAATTTTTGTAAGTTATTATTAAGTTTTGGATAATTGAAACACGGCGTGAGCTAACGGCATCACTTTTCTCTTTCTCGCGCTTGCTACTCTCTCCCCGATTGTCACTTTGCAGTCGCGTCTGTTGCGTTGCAACCACAGGTAAAAGCTCTATGCATTTACGTAAGCATTTCACAGTATTTCGTAGCTTTTGGCCTCACCGACCCGCGGCCTAATTTCATCATAAGTAGAAATTTAAGCTTCTAAATCAAAAATTAAGTATAGGCAGGGTATTGGGGCATCATTGCTAAGCATTTAGATGCATTCTGTGTCAAAAACGACTACGTCAAAAATCCACTGATGTTAATAATCGCGATTTTTGCACTTGACCTAAAGTAAGATTTAAGACCATAAGCATGTGTGCTTAGGTCTTATATACATGTCCTAGCTGTAACGGATGTGATTTGTTTGCCAATGAGCGATTAACATTTGGTGATTTCTATCATTTGAGTGTAGCCTGAGTTAGATGCGAGTTGTTTGCTGTTTTCCAAGAGATTGACAACTACCAAGCCTCTTCATTGAAAGAGCTAGGTATTCTTCTACCAAAAAGGTCACATAGACATAACCACCGTACTCGTGTGCATGTGCTAGTATTTCACTAACTCCCAATTTTCTACCTTCGAGTGCTCTAAGTGTGGATTTAAAATTTCTTGATTACCTTTAGATTTACCATACTATTGTAAACCCAATCGATTTTGCATGGATAATAATGTACCAACACATAAGTGGGTCCTCCTGTCCTAGAACTGATGTGTGATCTAGAGAGAGAGAGAGAGAGAGAGAGAGAGAGAGAGAGAGAGAGAGAGATCAGGTCTTGCCATGACCAAAATGAGAAAGAGACAGAGACATGAACTTTGTTAGTTGGTAAGTGACCATGGGCATAGTGTTTATAGCTTTGTAGTAGCAGCATCTTAACAAGTCAAGGAACAATCACAAAAGACATCAAATCTATGCGATGAGCTTGAATATACATGCATGTAGAGATGAGAGAGAGAGAGAGAGAGAGAGAGAGAGATCATGCACAAATCCTCTCGATGCTTCTTCAAACAAGAAAATAAGCAAATTGACCTACTTTATCACAGTTACCATTGTTTTCCTTACATTGTAGGCAAAAATATTCCTTTTCTCTTGCCCCTCACCGACATTATTGAGTTTGTAAATGGTGAGATTGAAATCTTTGACACATTTTTTTTTAGCACTTCCTTTTGGTCTTCTTTAAGAAATCCTTAAACGACATGTTGTGTGTGTGTCTTCAGTGAAACTATCTCAAGAGACGCCAAAAGTTTATCCAATGAGTCTTAAACTCAAGGCCTACTATAAGAGACGTCAAAGATGTAGCCTGTTGATACTACCAAAACACTCACAGAGAGATGTGTCAACTTTTAGAAGATCTTGACTTCATTACACACACACACACACACACACACACACACACACACACACACACACACACACACACACAATATTATCACGTAGTAGGTGGTTAAATATGACCTATGAGACCAAATGAAACGTGTCTCACATGGTATGTTGAGCTGATCAATAACTCCCGAGATGCATGAAGACTGTGGATATATGAGGGTGGTAATTAAGAGTTTATTGAGCAGCTAAGAGAGAAAGGGTAGTGATGCAAGCTCACAATGTGAGGAAAACAAGCTTGAATGTGATCAATAAATGAGCACTCAAGTAGGCTATTATGCTTAGACTCTTCAACCTGCAAGGTGCATAGTGTGCATTCATGAAGGGAATCTTCCCCAAAGCCCCAATGCCATGTCTCAAAACAAAGGAAGTGGAAGCTAAGCCAGATTGCAGCTATGTTGCAGATTTGGATGAGGGAATAGGCTCAAGTGTGTAAGCCATGAATGGTTTTCTTTCTCAATTAAGAGCTGCATTTGTAATTGGGGCATGATATTATTAGGGTGTGATGTAATGCAAAAGTTGTGAGGCCCCAACTCTTCCCAATCCGGCAATACATTGGCATTGTAGGAAAGCCTCAACCATTGTAGGTTTACGTGATGCATAATGAAGAAAGTGTGTTGCATCCTATATTCCAAACCATGTATGCACATCTTGCATCCACCATGAACTCAAATGTTTGCTTCTAAGAGTCTTTTGGAATATGTTATTTCCCTTCTATGCAATTTTAGAAAGTCCATGTAGCAAGCTTTGATGTAGCTTTAGCATGTAATCCACACCTATCTCCATGGCCATAATGTCAAGGAGAAGTGATCCCAACTCAAACAGAAGTATGATTACCTTTAGATTTACCATACTATTGTATCATCAATCGATTTTGCATGGATAATAATGTGCCAGCACATAAGTGGGTCCTCCTGTGTTAGAAATGATGTGTGATCTAGAGAGAGAGAGAGAGAGAGATGAGGTCTTGCCAGGACCAAAATGAGAAAGAGACTGGGACATGAACTTTGTTAGTAGGCGAGTGACCATGGGTGACGTGTTTATAGCTTTGTAGTAGCAGCAGCTTAACAAGTCAAGGAACAATCACAAAAGACCTCAAATCTATGCGATGAGCTTGAATTTACACGCATGTAGAGAGAGAGAGAGAGAGAGAGAGAGAGAGAGAGAGAGAGAGAGAGAGAGAGAGAGAGAGAGAGAGAGAGAGAGAGAGAGATCATGCATAAATCCTCTTGATGCTTCTTCAAACAATAAAATAAGGAAATTGACCTGTTTTATCACAATTACCATTGTTTTCCTTACATTGTAGGCAAAAATATTCCTTTTCTCTTGCACCTCACCGGCATTATCGAGTTTGTAAATGGTGCAATGTGTGTGTGTGTGTGTGTGTGTGTGTGTGTGAGAGAGAGAGAGAGAGAGAGAGAGAGATCAAAGCCAATCAGCATAGCTACTAACTTTAGTAAAACTATATGAAGAGATGCCAAAAGTTTATCCGATGAGTCTTAAACTCAAGGCCTACTATAAGAGACGTCAAAGATGTAGCCTCTTGATACTACCAAATCACTCACAGAGAGTTTTGTGTGTCAACTTTTAGAAGATCTTGACTTCATTAAGCGGCCAACCTTCCGAAGAAGTCCTTTGTGGCTTCTACGCCCAGTGCATGTTCTTACCATCTCACAATATGTTGGCGTTTGAGGAAGCGTTCTATATAGGGTTTTTCATGTGGCGAATGAAGATTTTTGGGCCACTGCTCAACAACCTAACCTCCACATTCGTAGGCTACTCAGCCATCGAGCTCAAGAACAGAGTCACCATGCAATTTTTGCAGGTTCCAGACAAAGAAAGAAAGATCAGATATGAGAAAGATTTACATGCACTTAAAGACCGCCTCGCCAGCCGTCAACTGAAGACTATTTCAACCCATAAAGTTGTGTCAAGGGATGACACAGGCGAGGAGGGGGGAATGTTAGCAACAAGATAACACGGATACCATCTTTTCAGAGCTCTCATTGTAAAAACATTTATTATCTTGATGAATCGGGAATATTGTAACTCCTATTTTCCGCATAAATTTTGTAATTGATGAGCCGCGGCTACAAGCTTCTAGATTGTATCAACCTGTCTTTAGTTAGAGCTCCCAGATTATTAGTTTTGACCACCAAAAACCTTGGCTAAGGTATAAAAGCCAATTTTTGTAAGTTATTATTAAGTTTTGGATAATTGAAAACCAGCGTGAGCTAACGGGATCACTTCTCTCTTTCTCGCGCTTGCTACTCTCTCCCCGATTGTCACTTTGCAGTCGCGTCTGTTGCGTTGCAACTGCAGGTAAAAGCTCTATGCATTTACGTAAGCATTTCACAGTATTTCGTAGCTTTTGGCCTCACCGACCCGCGGCCTAATTTCATCATAAGTAGAAATTGAAGCTTCTAAATCAAAAATTAATTATAGGCGGGGTATTGGGGCATCATTACTAAGCATTTAAACGCATTCTGCGTCAAAAACGACTAGGTCAAAAATCCACTGATGTTAATAATCGCGATTTTTGCACTTGACCTTAAGTAAGATTTAAGACCATAAGCATGTGTGCTTAGGTCTTATATACATGTCCTAGCTGTAACGGATGTGATTTGTTTGCCGATGAGCGATTAACGTTTGGTGATTTCTATCATTTGAGTGTAGCCTGAGTTAGATGCGAGTTGTTTGTTGTTTTCCAAGAGATTGACAACTACCAAGCCTCTTCATTGAAAGAGCTAGGTATTCTTCTACCAAAAAGGTCACATAGACATAACCACCGTACTCGTGTGCATGTGCTAGTATTTCACTAACTCCCAATTTTCTACCTTTGAGTGCTCTAAGTGTGGATTAAAAAATTCTTGATTACCTTTAGATTTACCATACTATTGTAAAACCAATCGATTTTGCATGGATAATAATGTGCCAGCACATAAGTGGGCCCTCCTGTGCTAGAACTGATGTGTGATCTAGAGAGAGAGAGAGAGAGAGAGAGAGAGAGATGAGGTCTTGCCATGACCAAAATGAGAAAGAGACAGAGACATGAACTATGTTAGTTGGTAAGTGACCATGGGCATAGTGTTTATAGCTTTGTAGTAGCAGCATTTTAACAAGTCAAGGAACAATCGCAAAAGACCTCAAATCTATGCGATGAGCTTGAATTTAAATGCATGTAGGGATGAGAGAGAGAGAGATCATGCACAAATCGTCTCGATGCTTCTTCAAACAAGAAAATAAGCAAATTGACCTACTTTATCACAGTTACCATTGTTTTCCTTACATTGTAGGCAAAAATATTCCTTTTCTGTTGCCCCTCACTGAAATTATTGAGTTTGTAAATGGTGAGATTGAAATCTTTGACACATTTTTTTTTAGCATTTCCTTTTGGTCTTCTTTATGAAATCCTTAAACGACATGTTGTGTGTGTGTGTGTGTGTGTGTGTGTGTAACTTCAGTGAAACTATCTCAAGAGACGCCAAAAGTTTATCCGATGAGTCTTAAACTCAAGGCCTACTATAAGAGACGTCAAAGATGTAGCCTGTTGATACTACCAAAACACTCACAGAGAGATGTGTCAACTTTTAGAAGATCTTGACTTCATTACACACACACACACACACACAATATTATCAGAGTAGAAGGTTAAATATGACCTATGAGACCAAATGAAACGTGTCTCACATGGTATGTTGAGCTGATCAATAACTCCCGAGATGCATGAAGACTGTGGATATATGAGGGTGGTAATTAAGAGTTTATTGAGCAGCTAAGAGAGAAAGGGTAGTGATGCAAGCTCACAATGTGAGGAAAACAAGCTTGAATGTGATCAATAAATGATCACTCAAGTAGGCTATTATGCTTAGACTCTTCAACTTGCAAGGTGCATAGTGTGCATTCATGAAGGGAATCTTCCCCAAAGCCCCAATGCCATGTCTCAAAACAAAGGAAGTGGAAGCGAAGCCAGATTGCAGCTATGTTGCAGATTTGGATGAGGGAATAGGCTCAAGTTTGTAAGCCATGAATGGTTTTCTTTCTCAATTAAGAGCTGCATTTGTAATTGGGGCATGATATGATTAGGGTGTGATGTAATGCAAAAGTTGTGAGGCCCCAACTCTTCCCAATCCGGCAATACATTGGCATTGTAGGAAAGCCTCAACCATTGTAGGTTTACGTGATGCATAATGAAGAAAGTGTGTTGCATCCTATATTCCAAACCATGTATGCACATCTTGCATCCACCATGAACTCAAATGTTTGCTTCTAAGAGTCTTTTGGAATATGTTATTTCCCTTCCATGCAATTTTAGAAAGTCCATGTAGCAAGCTTTGATGTAGCTTTAGCATGTAATCCACACCTATCTCCATGGCCATAATGTCAATGAGAAGTGATCCCAACTCAAACAGAAGTATGATTACCTTTAGATTTACCATACTATTGTATCATCAATCGATTTTGCATGGATAATAATGTGCCAGCACATAAGTGGGTCCTCCTGTGTTAGAAATGATGTGTGATCTAGAGAGAGAGAGAGAGAGAGAGAGAGAGAGAGAGAGAGATGAGGTCTTGCCAGGACCAAAATGAGAAAGAGACTGGGAAATGAACTTTGTTAGTAGGCGAGTGACCATGGGTGACGTGTTTATAGCTTTGTAGTAGCAGCAGCTTAACAAGTCAAGGAACAATCACAAAAGACCTCAAATCTATGCGATGAGCTTGAATTTACACGCATGTAGAGAGAGAGAGAGAGAGAGAGAGAGAGAGAGAGATATGATGCATAAATCCTCTTGATGCTTCTTCAAACAATAAAATAAGGAAATTGACCTGTTTTATCACAATTACCATTGTTTTCCTTACATTGTAGGCAAAAATATTCCTTTTCTCTTGCACCTCACCGGCATTATTGAGTTTGTAAATGGTGCAATGTGTGTGTGTGTGTGTGTGTGTGTGTGTGTGTGAGAGAGAGAGAGAGAGAGAGAGAGAGAGAGAGAGAGAGAGAGAGAGAGATCAAAGCCAATCAGCATAGCTACTAACTTCAGTAAAACTATCTCAAGAGATGCCAAAAGTTTATCCGATGAGTCTTAAACTCAAGGCCTACTATAAGAGACGTCAAAGATGTAGCCTCTTGATACTACCAAATCACTCACAGAGAGTTTTGTTTGTCAACTTTTAGAAGATCTTGACTTCATTAAGCTTACACACACACACACACACACACACACACACACACACACAATATTATCATAGCAGAAGGTTAAATATGACCTATGGGACCAAATGAAACATGTCTCACATTGTATGCTGAGATGATCAATAACTCCCGAGATGCATGAAGACTGTGGATATATGAGGGTGGTAACTAAGAGTTTATTGAGCAGCTAAGAGAGAGAAGGGTAGTGATGCAAGCTCACAATGTGAGGAAAACAAGCTTGAATGTGGTCAATAAATGAGCACTCAAGTAGGATATTATGCTTAGACTCTTCAACTTGCAAGGTGCATAGTGTGCATTCATGAAGGGAATCTTCCCCAAAGCCCCAATGCCATGTCTCAAATCAAAGGAAGTGGAAGCTAAGCCAAATTGCAGCTATGTTGCAGGTTTGGATGAGGGAATAGGCTCAAGTGTGTAAGCTATGAATGGTTTTCTTTCTCAAATAAGAGCTACATTTGTAATTGGGGTATGGTATGATTAGGGTGTGATGTAATGCAAAATTTGTGAGGCCGCAACTCTTCCCGATCCGGCAATACATTGGCATTGTAGGAAAGCCTCAACCACTGGAGGTTCACGTGATTCATAATGAAGAAAACGTGTTGCATCCTATATTCCAAACCATGTATGCACATCTTGCATCCACCATGAACTCGAATGTTCGCTGCTAAGAGTCTTTTGGAATATGTTACTTCCCTTCCATGCAATTTTAGAAAGTCCATGTAGCAAGCTTTGATGTAGCTTTATCATGTACTCCACACCTATCTCCATGGCCATAATGTCAATGAGAAGTGATCCCAACTCAAACAGAAGTATGTAAGGCGTTTGCACATGGCAAGAGACTTTTGGGGTTTTGGGGGGGGGGGGGGGGGGGCTCGGGGGGTTCACCTTTAAGAAATTATTCATATAACATGCATTCAAAGGGTATTCAAAAAAACCATTTACTGATATGATGAAGGTAATAAAGTGACCCCTTTTTCTTCAAACTTACGGCTTTTTCTCTAAAATGAATTGAAAAATCCCTTTTGTTATATAATTCTTAAAAATTTGGCAATTAAAAAATCCACTCATTTGAACTTACATGATAACTTACATGTGTAAAAGATGAACCTCCCAAGAAGGGGGGGGGGATTATGCAAGCTTTGTCGATGGTTTCCATATGGTGCATATAATTGAATCCAATGGTTCGGGCCATATAGGACCTCCTCCTTTGCCATTTTGGTCCTCCTATCAATTAGTCAGATGGAGGAACATATTGATGCATAAGAGAAAGATCATATACATAGTGGAGCATTAGCATAGTGCAAGCATTAAGAAACATATTTGAAACTTCTGCAATTTGGAGAGGAGGATCATGTCATGAGAGAAGAGGCCATGCTTTTTTAATTAGCCGTGACAACGCGTGGGTTACATACTAGTATGTATTTAAAGTAAGTAAAATGTGAAACATAAAAAGGCCATCACCCCTTTTGATGTAAATGTCAACACTTGTAAAATATAACTTTTTGAACACATTAAGAAGTAGTTTTTCTTAGATAGATCAAATATAGTTTTGTTTTTACAAAAGTAATATGTTGTCAAAACAATTTCGTTTGTTTGATTTAAAAAATAGTGATACCTATTTTCCAAGGTTTTATGATTATAAAAAACCAAGGTTTCACTGTCTTTTCGAGATTTGAATCTCATAAACCTAGTGCATACCCATATTATCTCCAAAAAGAACACTTTGAATCAACTTTAATCAATATGCTCAATACACTTTTTCCTTTGTTTTAGATTTTATAGATTATAACCAGCAAGTTGAGAAAAACCTGTGAGACGGAGCAGTATTATCAGTGAATTCCATGCTTAGTAAGAGAGCATTTCACCGCAGCAAGTATGCACAACCTCCCTCACACTCACTCTCTTAGAAAGTATTGCAAGGCTAAGTGAGGGACAAAGGGATCCCTTAGTAGTTTCACAAATGCAAACAATCGATTGTGAGAGGCATCCAGCTGGGTGCTATAGTGAAATTCTTTATTTGGCGCGGCAATGTGCTTTTTTTTCACAAAATAATTTTGCGTTTTCTAAACCATTGTAGTTCATTATCAATCTTTAAGCATTTGATCACTTTCTAGGCAAAAAGAGCATCATTTACATAAAAGATTAATCAAACAAAGACTAGATGAAAATATTAGAAAATTCTGAGATGCCGTCTGAAAAAGAAAACGAGTTCTTCTCTTTTCTTATTAAAAACTAGAATCAACTAGTTTTGAACTCATCTCAAAGACGAGAATTAGCTTACAAATCGTGCTTATTCAATACTCAGGACATTCCTTTAAAAAAATCAATTTTCTTTTTTTTAGATTCATAAACCAAGTGACTTAGCTAGCTTCGATACTCTAAGAACAATATCAACAAACAGAGAGACTTTTGGGAAACTTTCAATCATTAATGAGACCAGAGCAGCAATCTCCCTACATCCATCCATGCAATCCATCATTCAGGTTAAAAGCATAGTGGGACAATTTGCTTGCAAGTAATATCCATGCAGTCCAAGGCCACCCTTTCTCTATTGCTAGTGTTTCAATATGCTACCGTAATCTCTTCCTTTTTTACCTCCTTGCTCTGTGTATTTCAAAACACAACCCCCAATTTTTCAATGCATAGTGGGACAATTTGCATGCAAGTAATATCCATTTTTTTGATGCACAAATAATTGTTTGCTTTTCTCTTGAGGAAGTAAGTCTTTCAACTCAAGATGATTCAATTTGTTGAGGCACAATGGAGTGGATGTTGTGAGACATAGTGGGTAAGTCAAACCATATATTTGTGTGGGATAAGACCTCCATGCAAAATGCCATATGAAATAAAACGTTGAGACTTAGAGGGGTCTTGAGAGCAAAGAGGCTAATTCAGAAGTTTTGGTTTTATGTGGAAATCCCTTGTAATGTGGACGTGTTGCAAGCAAGGCTATCAATGCAACAAGTGAATTATTGAAAGTATGGAGCAAGGCACCATTGAGGTGAGCCAAGTGTCCATCAACATGTGGGATCTCTTGCAAATCACACCTATGGGTTTATTAGTGGCTTTTGTCTATGTTTCCAAAAACAACATAAGCTTTATGCATTTATCACTATTGGGATTGGACTAGTACATTGTACAAAGCAAAGCTTTTATTATTTGTCATTGTCCTCGGTTGATTGAACACAAAATAGAGGAAAAGAGACCTTTTATATATTTTGTGTAAGTGTTCTCCATAAAAATAGTATTTACTAGCTATGCCATTCAATGCATGCCAGATGAATGCTTATTTTACATGCTTGTCAGCTTTTCAAGGTGCATACTAGCAACTATCATATTTCATTATGTGCCATTATCGAGATTTCTCCCGATTTCAATGTGAACTTCTCTCTTACCCTTACGAAAAGAGGAACCAGGATTTGAACACGTACAGACTGGTTTCACAGCAACCTCGTGAGATCACTAGCAACCACCCAAGCATCCCTGTGAAACTGATGCCGAGGCGAACCCACAAACTTAAAAATATGCCTGTACGCCAGCGCCATCACAATAACCTGCTTCGTGCACGGCCCCTACCCTCTGTCTTGCCTGCATGGACGTGTGTCTCGCTCCATAGCTACTGCTGCAAGTGGGCCTCCCATCTCACTCGACTGTTGCTCATGCATGCCCGTCTACCTCCTCATCCATCGCCTCGCCAGGTTGCCGACGCTTGCTCATATTAGGCATCAAGGGTATTACCTTTCTATTTTAGAATTTTTAGAATTGGGGTACCCCCTACTAGAACTTATCAAAAGTGTTGATTGAAAAGAACTAACTAGTTTGCCTTGATTGCTTTACTGTGCACATGGTAAGAATTCAAAAAGTGATAATGGTGTAGCTCTTACCTCATGGCATAGTTTGTGTTGATGGCTCGTTACCATATCTCCTCGAAGCTTTCACCAGAAGCTCTATGACCTCGCATCACAAATGAGATTTTGCATTAAAAGATGAATGGAGTTGAAAATTAACACAATATAATAAAAATGGAGAGGGTGAATTTCGTGCATTGCGATGCTTGTGCCCATAAAAAGAAAAGAAAAAACCATATGTATGTATGGTGTGGAGTTGGCACCGTTTTCCACATTTATAATAAAACCGTAGGGAATGTGCCCTTCCCCCGCCACTTTTATCCCCTTAAATGTTGAAGGGGGACTTATGCTTCTCCTCTAGTGTTGGAGGGACTTTTTTATTTATAAAAATACTCAATTGTACAAGGAAGAACTTGTTACCGATGTTTTATGAAGATGTGTAATTCCACATTGCCATGTTGCGTGTATCCCTCTGTTGGCAAAACAAAATTCTTCAAACCTTGTCATCTTCATGTACAAATGTAATCAACACATCAAAGTGAGGACATTTCAAAGAAGAAGTCCATGAAGAACTTCCTGTCCTTTCATGACCACACCACATTTGGCGTACATATCAACCAAAGCACTAGCAAGCACATCTTTCTCCAATAGCCTCTGACGAACAATGCTATCATGAATTTTCTCAACCATGTCAACATCTTGCGTAAGGTCACAAGCCTTCAAGATGCAACCTGTCCTTCGACTTCGCGTGTTTACACCATGTTCATGCTGCGTGGAGCCTTGTCCTCACTCTCACTACTCAGTCGGTTTCCTAATTACTGTTGACATTCCTACTTCCCTTTGTAGCAACCACAACCAACACATTGTAAGAGACCACTTTCTATGTAAGAAGCTAATCCAAAACATTTTGAGCTTTTGTGAGAGTGCTAGATTCAGTATACATACCAACCAAAGCACCTCTGAGCACAACATGTTTCATTAAAATCCCCTGATTAGCGACCTCGTCATGAATAAACTTTCCAAGGTTGATGTCTTGCACTACATAGGAGATTATATATGGAGAGATGTCGTGTTCGCTTTGCATCTGGTGAAAACAGTCGAGAGCTTCCTTGCCACAGCCATGTTGGGCATATCCTACAATCAACACACTCCAAGAGACAACATCGCGGGCAGGGAGCTCATCTAGAACTTTCGAGCATCCTGCGTAGAGCACATGCCCTCAAGAGCATGAGTAGGTGATTGCATCTTGAGAGAGTCCCTCACTTTACAGCTTCCGCAAAAGACTAGAGCTTTCTAGTTCTGTCTATGTGGGGCAAATCCTGGAATCAAGAGAGAGGCTCTTGCTTTGCATTTGCTAAAAATAGACTGGAGGTTTTTGGCCCTACCTTGTGGGAAAAATACTACAATCAGTGCATTCCAAGAGTCCACACTCCCGATAGGAAGCTCCTTGAGAACTTTTGGGGAGAGGCCCTCACTTCGCATCTGCTGAAAACAGCCTAGAGCTTTTTGGTCCTGCCCTATGGAGCAAATCCTACAATCGGGAGAGAGGCCATCGCTTCGCATCTGCTGAAAACAGACTAGAGCTTTCTGGCCCTGCTCCTGTGGGGCAAATCTTGCAATCAGTGCATTCCAAGAGTCCACACTACGGCATTGCCAAGCACAACATCTTTTCCTACCTTTCGGAGCCTCTCCAGCACTTCCAAGTCGGGGGCCCAAAAGACGAGGGCAACGACCCTAACCACCTCTAGGGTTTGTCCAACTCTTCACTATGATTGCTAAGATTGTCTTGATTTTCTGACCAGCTCCTCCTTTCGACCATCGCACAGCAAAGACACCAATGCACTGCCTGCATAAATGTTGATTGCCGTCCCTATAGCACCTGCCTCACATCTTGCTACAATAGACTGCAACTTGCAACATAGCTTCTGCAGCCTGGTAAATCCTTGGTCTATCTCCAATGGCCCACTTCCACCCTCCATCCATGAAAGGATACCTTCCTCTCTATACAACTAGTGTGACTGACCTTCGGGTGGTAGCCAAGGCCCTCATCTGGAGGAGCATCGGTGGCCGAATGGGGTTTGAGAGCAGGTCTACCAACGTATTCACCACACTGGTGCCCGTAGCAGGATCTTTGACAAGAAAGGGATATGGCCATCTTAGGTGATTTGTCGAAGCTTTTGTTGCAGATGCTCCAACTTCTCATACGAAACAAAGCCGCAACTGGCAGTCAGTCACCCTGCATGTTCTAGTATTACGAATTAACTCACAAAATTTCCATTGTACCATGTACATTAGTGTCTCTCTTAGAACAAAATTTCCAATGCGGTGTGTACACCACCATCGTCCCATCTTTCTGAGACTTCACATGCCTCCACCTTTTCGATAAAATAGCCGCAACCCTGATGTATAACAAAAATTTTGCTTTATTGCTTTGCTTGAACCCATGAGATTGCAGTAATAGCATAGCAATGGCGATGAAACTAAGGATGGCATTTATGGTATACACGAGAGATTCTGCCATGTCCTGTTTTAGGAGAAGCTTTTGAAGAGTGTGCATCATATTGAAATCAGGATCAAGCTTGCGCTGCACCTTCTAGAACCATCATGGTGACCATCACTGTGCAAACATCACCATCAATGTTAACTCTGTGTATTCTCACTTGCTCTAAAACATCTTGCATGCACTCTCCTAGATGAATAACGTTTGCCTCTTTAGAACCCCAAAACTCGAAAGATGTCTCCACTTGCTTAATAAAAGCAGCCGGATTCGGACATGACTGTTTACTAGAGAATCCAAGCGCACATTGAGCTGCTTTTCGGCCATCTCTCAACACCACCGCTTTGAAAAACTCTAAAAGGTTGCCGCGATCCTTTTGAGAGAGCTCAGTTGTCAAACCCACATTAAAACGACCAACTGAGGTCTAGACTTTTTCCTTTTTTGTACTCACCAGAATGTTGCCAGGGTGCATGTGTACACCAAAAGCATCTTCAGAATGGTATTTGTGCCAATGCATGCGAGCTTACGACTCACCTGATTGTGTCAGAAATCTTAATGTAATTTGAAACACTCTCTCCTTGCTCAAAGGACTTAACAAGAACTGCCGGATGCACTAACAAATAGACTGGTCTTGGGAAAGATACATCTCTCCAACTCCTAAAATTATATGAAAACCTACTCAAATGTGCTGCTTCTCTGTTAGATCAACTTGCATCAACATAAAAACCGCAAAGTGGTGCACACTCTCGTCTAACCTCAGCCACCTCAGCCCTGCTACTAAGGTTGACAAATTAGCAATCCAATTCATGATAATTAAGTCTCGCCGAATTACATCAATAACACCCGGGTGTCGCACTTTGACAGCCACAGTCATAGGCCCCTTTTGCCTACCAAAAGCAACCCCATCTTGGAGAGTTGCCTTGTAAACTTGTGCTATGCTTCCAGATGCAACTGGCTTCTCCTCAAAGTCCATGAAGGTCTCATGAAGTGTCTTGCCAAACGCTCGTTCTATTGACTTCACTGTATAGGAAAACTTGTAGGCTGGTGCATTTGAGTGCAGCTTTTCCAGCTCTGCGCAAAGATCCTTCGGAAACAAATCTAGCCGGGTGGCAGTCCATTGTCCCACTTGATAAAAGCGGCGCCTGCAAACTCCAAAGTGTGGTGCACAAGTTGCAACCACGCCCACCAAAAGTAGCCCCCAAACATGCTTGCCAAAGGAGCTATCAATATGGCCGGCATGAAGAGGATCCACAAGTACACAGATCTTGTAACTAACCCACATAGGTCAAAAAATGTGTGCACTGTTGATAATGCCAATGATGATGGATTGCTTGGCAAAGAAACAGCATGCGCCTGGGCATGTGCCACAGAATGGCCTCCAAGAACAATTGCCAATATGCCGATAGGAAGGTGGGAGTGTGCACATGTTACACTGAAAGCTTTCGCAATCCTCCAATAGGCGGAAGAGGTACCGTAGGTCTTCTTGATGTTTCCCAAGCTGTCCTCCAGCAATACTAACCGAAACTGACAAAACCATTCGTTTTCTGAGGATTTCTGATGTGTGACATGGGTCCATGAGCATATGAATACGCCCGCTCATGGACCCGTTTTGCACTTCGGAACCCACCTCCAGGCTGGGAATTTGGGTGCCCACCTCTTGAAAGATCCTTCGGCGAATGCTTTGAGGCGGATGCTATGTGGCGAACTAGCTTGACAAGAGAAGGAGGGATCCCATTCCAAGAGACGCCATTCCGGACAGCAAGCGCTGAAATCAGCGTAGAGCCTTCTGTCCCTGCTCCTGTTGTGCGTATCCCGCAATCAGTGCATTCTAAGAATTCCGGATAGTAAGCGAGGGCTGCTTCACCACCCCCTGCAAGCTTGCCCACTTTCCGATATCGCTCGTCCTTTGCCTTCTTTGGTGCGTCGAAAGCAGACAGCGTTGTTTTTTTTTGCATGAAGCTCGTGCTAAATTTAGCCTCTGCCTTTTACCGTTTCCTCTCCAATCAACCAATGCCAAGTGGCACGCTTCTCCTTTCTCCATTTTGCAAATCGCTCTTAGATAATCAAGGTAAAAAACACCTCACGGTGGGTTGGATGCTAATAGTCTTTGCGTCCCTTTCTCTCCATTTATGAGCTGGTTGATGGCTTGATTACAGATAAAGTAGGGAAAATTACCAAAATACCCCTTAAATTTAAAAAATTCCCATAGTACCCCGAGTATTTTGTCATGAATTCCCAAAATGGCCTTCAAGTTTTCCAAAATTCCCAAAATACCCTTGGTTGTGGGGGTAAATTCTTTCAAAAATAAAAAAGTTTGCACCTTTTTATAAGAAGATTGATTGTCTATCATACAAGATGCTAAAACAAGTTGGTTATGTAGGCTTTGGAGATGAGTTGCTTATTTGTTTCTAGACATAATTGCCTTTTTTGCGAGGTAATTTGTGACAAATTACATGATAAGCACTCAAAAACGGATCTCAATTGTCGAAAAGAAATAAAGATTAGAAAATTTTGAACAATCCAACCAAAATAGACACAAGGCTAATTTGGAAATTTCCACAAATTAGAGGGGTATTTTGGTAATTTTCCCAAGCTATTATTATGAACATCCTAAAATTCTACCCAATAAAAAATGAGTAGGAATATCACTCACATATTGTGAGTTCTGAAAAAAAAAGAGTAGGGCTTGTGATTTTAATGCTTCCTAGGCCTCATGAATTTTTTTTTGGGTTGTAGAACTCACAATATGTGAGTGGAATTGTATTAATGTAACCCAAAAAAATTACATAACAAGACCATGCTCACAACCGAGCCAGGGAGCCAAGATCCACCAACCTGCCAACCAAGACACATCAACGAACACCAAATCAAAAGCCCAAGTACATCGTCTAAAGAAGGGGAGCCACCGCGATTGACAACGCTGACCATGGTTGAACATGGTGCCACCCTTGAGATTTGATACCATAGCATATCTGCCGAAAAGGGGCGGGGGACCCATTGTCCCCATCACCCACCTGGGACTCAAGAGGTGCCACCATTGGGGTTCTTTTGCCACTAGAGCACCCCATGCCTTAAGAGGCCAGCATCAAAACGTAACAAACCATCAAAGCGGAATATACCACATGCAGACTACCAAGGGACTATCTAGATAGAACGAGCAGTTGAGCTCCATCCATCTCAAACAATCACCACCAGAACAACATCTCCACAGGCCATTTTGGAGGTCCAAGCTCCAACCAGGGGTTCCGACATCTTGAAAGACCCCAACTCTACATGCATGAAGTCTCCAAGCACTGCACACACCAGATCCATCGAGCCAAAAGCTCCCGATCCCTGGCGTACCATCTGCTGCATGAACGTCAGCCCAAGAGGAAACACCGCTGTCGAGTACACTTTGTACATGCATCTTTTTGCCAAAGCCAAGAGGGGTGCCTTCCACCATTTCCAAAAAGAGAGGGGATTGACTGAGGAGTTGCTCGGGGACAAAGGTTGGGCAGCTAGGTGCCCACTCCGGAGCAAATCCCCAGCCCATCGGACACAACGCCCTTCACACTGCAGTACCCTGGCGAGGCCTGCGTAGACCCTCCCTTGCAACACTCTCCTCCAAAGAGTCCCCCCAACTCATGGGGGGGAGGGGCGAGGCGTAGACCCGTCGTAGAAACCCTTCTCAAAAGTAGTTTTAGACTCGAGGCCTCGTGATTTTATCACTTGTTTGTTAGAGATAGACAAAGAGAAGCGCGCTCCCGACAACTGGATTTTTACTTATAACCCCCTTTGTGTCCATAACTTTCTGATGGACCCTATGGAAGAGCCAGCACTCTTCTCCTCGAAGGCCAGTCTGCAGAAGGGTTCGAGGAAGATCGTGAAAAAGCATTCCTTTGTCGCCGAGTCTCTGCGCACGTGTGGTGAGGATGACAACCAAAGCTTCAGCTACCTGGGTCTCTCCGAGTGGCTGGCTGACGCTTGCTCGCAGATGGGCCTGAAACGCCCCACCCCTGTTCAGAGGAGCTGCATTCCTCAAATCCTCAATGGCCTCGATGTCCTGGGCCTTGCTCAAACAGGCAGTGGTAAAACCGCCGCTTTTGCTTTACCCATTCTCCATAGACTGGCACAAAGTCTTTATGGTGTCTTCGCTTTGGTACTTACGCCAACACGAGAACTGGCTTTTCAGCTCTCTGATCAATTCAAGGCCCTAGGTTCTGGCCTCAATCTCCGTTGCTCTGTCATTATTGGTGGCCTTGACATGATTGAACAGGCCAAAGCACTGATGCGGCGCCCACATGTTGTTATCGCTACCCCAGGACGACTTGCACATTTGCTCAAGAATGACCCAGATATTGCGTCTGTTTTTAAGAGGATCAAGGTACATCTTAGAGTGAGAAATGTGTCGGTATTGACATTGCACACAAGGCTATAAGAAAGAGTTATGTATTTTGACAACAACAGTCTGTACGGGTGGTTCAAACATTTGTGCACGTTCTCAGTTGTGTGGACTGAAAAAGTATGAAATGCTACCATCAGCACCTCTAAGTGAAAGGAGAATATAGAGGCTGAAATATTTAAACATGCATTTAAGTTAGTTCTTATGTCTGCCATTGCTTTGTTTTGCAGTTTCTTGTTTTGGATGAAGCTGACCGCATCCTTGATTTTGGCTTTGAAAGGGAACTAGGGATAGTCTTGAGTAGCTTGCCCTTACACAGGCAGACCCTCCTATTTTCAGCCACCATGACCCTGGAACTCAAGGCATTGCATGAGTTGTCAGGTGACAAAGCTTTTTTCTTTGAGGCATACCAAGGTCTGCAAACAGTGGAGCAACTGCAACAGCAATACATGTTCATGCCTTTGGATGTGAAGGATGTATATCTGTCATATGTCCTTTCCACTTTGCAGGATAAGGATATTCGTTCTGTCATCATATTTGCTTCAACCTGCAGGCAAGTGTCTTATTTTTGATTCTTTACCTTTCCATATGTGTGCTATATACATCCTTTGTGTCCTCAAAACAAGAAGCTCTTCTAGCCACCAAGGGATATCACAAGAATTTCTTAAAGTGAATTCTTCTTTTTCATATGTTTATTTCACCATGTTCTGTGCCAATAACACCCTCTTGATTTTCTGTATTTGTGTCAATAGTTGTAGACAGTGGACATACACACACACACACACATGCCAAGAGATGCACACAATTACAGACAAGCAGAAGGTGTGTATTATGATGCTAATATATTGAAGATAGAGTACACAAGTGTGCAGGGGATCACTATAGAAGCTTGTACAAGAACGTGGACAACTTGAGATGGTTGTAATGAAGTGTTATGTAGAGATGCAAGGTGCTTTCGTGGGGGTAGGTAATGGGAATAACTATACAAAGTGGGTGAGTCAAGAGTGGTAGTGGGTGGAGAATCTTGATGCTGGACACCCCAAGTCAAGATTCTACCGCGACACAACAGAGATTCACTTCAAAGCAGTTCCCAAAGTTGACACGGCCTGGCGTAGTTCCGTGCCCAAAGGTATTGGCCCCAAAGACTGGCGCCCCTTTCGGTATTTCTTTTTTATATTAATCTGTGTTCAAAGTACAAGAGAGTAGGTAGGCGCTCACTCTCAGACTCTGGGTCCAGATGCTCTCCGAAGTGAGGCCTAGCCCACTTATTTATAAGTACAAGGGATGCCCAAAAGCAGAGTCCCAAAAGCATCAAGTGAAAAGCTTCTCACTCAAAAGGAGAGAGCCAAAAAGCAGCCATCGCTCTTTGCGGAATTGCGTACAGATTGACCTGCGCTTTTTTGCGCCGCAAATTGCGGAGGTTCCGTACGGCAGCCACTTCAGCAGTGTAAATTGCGGATCTCCGTACAAGAGCTAGCCTTTTGCTTTATTTTCACTTATTTCCTTGTATCTCCGGGGTCCCCTCGTCACTGGCCATTAGTTGGGACAACTTCTAGGATTGCCACGTCACAAGTTTGTGACACCTACGGCCATGTGTCCAGTTTGCTCCTTTGGTTTAATTCCTAATACCCACCAACTTATAAAGTTGTAAGTGACTTGTCGAGTGGCCCAAATTCCTTATGGTGCACATAGGCTTCCATACTCATCAGAATACAATGCTAATTGCTCGACTAGTCTCAGATTGACCGACCTAGACTCCCGATGTGAGAAACGTGGTTCGGCTGCAACGATTTCACACTGTCATGCAATGTCCACTTGCACCTTTTCAAGGGTTCTGGAGAAAAATAGGAGAAATAAAAAAGTTAAAAATAAGGAGTACATATTTAAAGAAGGCAACATGAAAAATACACCGCCTGGTGACAAAGGGTTTAAGGGTTTAGCTCGGAACTAGTACTCTGCAAAAACATAAGGTTACTTAACTTCACTTAAAAAGAGAACCTGAACTGAACAAAATGAAGTAGAGAGACAGAGAGAGAGAGAAACACTGCAAGTAGGGTCCCAACCACCCTCAAGGCCCCCTTTGCTCTGTTGCTTGAGCAAGTACTTGCTTTATTACTTGCACAATGCTGATACGAAGGCTAAATGCTGAGTTGCTGATGGGTACATGCTGAGATGCTTGGTACTGCTTAGATACTGAAGGTGCTTTGTACCGTTGGTATTGCGAGGCTATGGGACTGAATGCTGAAAACGCCAATGGGTGAAGGTTGAAAATTGCTACTTGCTTGCAATGATGGCTGAAATCTGATGGCTGAAGGTTCATGCTGAAAACGCTGGCTGAATGTATCGAAGGGCTAATGTGCTGGTGCTAAAGAGGCCAAAACGTTGGGTACTGGGTGCTAGAAACTGAAGGTACTGACGGTACTGCGGGGTTGAGGCCAAGCGGTGGCAGCCAAGGGGTTACAAAGCTGAAAACGTAGGGTTGAGGTACTGTTGAAATGCTGAAGAAAAAACACTGGATGGAAGAGGTTGGTAGTGCTGAAAAACGCTACTGCATTGCCGGTACTATTGCGGGTACTATTGGTACCGAGGGGTCCTTGCTTATGTCACAAAGTGATGATGTGGCATGACCATCTTGACGGACTCCGAATAGTCGGCGGTTAAGTCTCTAGAGAAAGATGCAGATGAAGTTTTACCAGTTTCGAGAACCTTCCGAGGGCCCTAAAATTAAAGAGTTTGAAGCTTATAAGTTGTACGAACTTATGGTACCCCATCCGAAGGGGCCCAAGGGAGAAAAGGACAAGAAAATTGCGCAAGGATGCTGACGTGGCAAAGTTGTACGAACATCCCGCGTTTTTTGTTGACTATTTACGTGGCACCGTATGGATTTGCTTGATTTGCGCTGGCTGCCTTGAGCGCTAGCTTTTGGGCTTGGGATGGCTTTAAAACTTGAAGCTTTTTAGGTAGTGCTTTTGGGGCTCTGCTTTTGGGCATCCCTTGTAATGTTTATAAGAGCCCTTGGGGTCTCATCGTACAGATCATCTGGACATAGAGTCTGAGAGCAAAGGTCCCTTGGGAGTTGTACCTTGTTGAGATCAATAAATAAAGAATAACTGAAAGGGGTGCCAGTCTTTGGGGCCAATGCTTCTGGGCGCGGAACTCCGTCGTGCCATGTCGAGTGCTCTCTCTCTCACTCTCTCTCTCATAGTTCAGTGATTTTGAAGTTTTCGTCTATGTGTTGCTATTGATTTCTCGCTTGGAGTGTCCAAGCCTGTTATAGTGGCATTAGAGCTCAGAAAGATTCTTCTTCTACGTAGGATCCAGGTCCAGCGCGCACAGATTCTCGAGGAGAATATGACTAAACATTCAAGATTTTATATGTATGTGAAAGACCCTCGTGTCCCGACCCCGAACTTATCAGCCACTCAACACGTACATTGCGCATCGGGTGCATTCTCGTCTTCATCGCTTTGTTTTAAAGGGCATAAGCCATAAAGAACCCAAGATTACACATCGGTTCTCGCAAAGAATCTGACAGAAATAACACCTCTTGGGGGGGGGGGGGGGGGGGGGGGGGGGGGGGGGAGGGCGAAGAAAAGTTGAAATCCGGCGCAGGAACTGAAGAAAAGAATGAAGATTTGGACAAATTCTTGACGGAAAAGTTTGCCAGAGCAGAGTACAAACGTCAACTTGTGTGTGTGTGAAAAGATTGATCAGATACTCGAGAGATTTGAGATTTGGAAACACTTGAAGAATTACCCGATTGACGAGATCCATTCGCTATGGTGTGAGGCCATTGATTCTCCTCTCAGGTCGGGAGGAAGGTTGAAAGGACAGATGAGTGCGAAAAAGCGGAAGCTACACTTGCTGTAAGGTGCAGCGGAATGAATGTTGAACTTTGCTCAAGATGAGTGCTCCGAATTGTGCTCAAGGGTTCCTTTTACTTAGGGAAGGGAGAGCCTTCCGTTCCTTTAACGAGAGAGTGCAATGGACAAAGTGAATAGACATTGTGCGTGAAGGTGCATGAGGCTGAGAGATAGAGAGAGAAGAGACTACGTACCAGAGACGTAAAACTCTCCTCCAAGGGCCCCACTCTTGATGGCAAGAGTGGTCTACTATTGATTGCACAATCTGGTACAATGGCTGATGCAATGAGTCTAAATGGTGAGATGTCGATGTCGACGGTGTGGACGACGAGGACGAGGCTAATGTTGAAAACTGAGTGCTTGAATCAGACTTGCTGTTGTTGCAAAAATGCTGCTTCCTATGGTGAAAACGTTGTTTTCTTGTGGTTTGAAAACGCTGGATCGGGTGGGTTTCAACCGTTGAATTTGCTGATGCAGAACGCTGATATGATACTGCTGAAAACGCTGCCAAGCTGCTGTAAAAATGCTGTTGAAAACGTTGTCAAACTGCTGTGGATTCGCTGATCTTGTTGGTGCAGAAACGTTGTGTAGGTTGGCTGATGCAGGGGCTGCACAACGCAAGTGCATGGCTGAAAAACGCTGGAGGCCTCTTGCTGAAAACGCGAGGCTATGGGGGTTCTTGTTCTTGCTTGAGAATTGGCCTGTTGAGCAATGCTCCTGTTGCCTCCTTTGCCAGAAAGTGCTAGCTCTGGTTTGCTTATATATTATCTTAGCAAAATTGCCCTACCTAGTTCCAAACAAAAGTCACTTAATAAATAAGTGAAAAATGTCAAAAATAGGAAAAATAGGTTTTAATGCACTGGAAAATTCCTCTGATGGATCTGATGGGAATGCTGATGATCATGCTGTGTGCAATCGGAGGATATGCATCTACTCTACGTGACTGATCGTGCAGGGTCTGCGAACAGACTCACAAAAGTGCCATATCACTTTCTACTCTAGACTGACTTGACTGAAATGATTTTTGGTCATGCTGTAGCTTGTCCACGGACACATAGGGTTGGATGTGTCACGTGACATCCCCTCCTTTTCAAAGTCAGGTATTGGTACCGAACTGTATGGCGTCGAGGGAGAATCGAGATCACCAATAGCATCCGAAATCCTCGAAAGGACTCTTCGCCGGCCCACTCTGATGTGTGGGTCATGCGATACTCGAACTTCATAAAGGTCTGCAATGCCTTCTTCTTTGGGCCGCGTCGAAAGCGACACAAAGTCATCTTCAATGCTTTCACATCGTTAGTCATGCGTCTACCTTTTAGAATCTCCGAGGCTGAAAATTCCTGAAACCACTTCCAACACAAAAACATGAACATACCCATTCCATGTAAAGTGACTGGAAAAATTCGAGTCTTTTGAAAAAACTGTGCATGAAATGCAGATGAACAAAGTGACGGAGTGCCAAAGGTTCATCAAACACACGTAAACAATGGGGTCGAATCTTGACTTTCTGATCTAAATCAATCAACTGTGGCAATTCACAACGGAAATGCTGATGCTGGATGCTCAATTCTTCTCATGCTCTTTCTACGACTGTGTCATGCCAAGGAAGAGACATGGAATGTAAATTCCTTGAATGCAAACATTTCATCTTTTCATGAATCATCCGCATACATCCGTGCTCATTCATGAGTGAATCGTGCTCATCGAACAATATGTCATGCCTAGGAAAAGGGATCACATAAAGACGCTGACTAATATACGAAACGATCACGAATAAAACACTCAAATAATGCGTGTTGAAGAATCATTCGAGCACGTAGTACTTCCTGTGAGGGTTCTTTGGACCTAGGCTCGAGAGCCAAGATCGGTTCTTCGTGTTTGATCGAATCTTCCTGTGGGGGTTCAGTGGACCTCGACTTGAGAGCCAAGATCGATTCTTCGTGATTGATCGAATCTGCAATGAGGTTAGCTTCAGTAGAAAAAGTATCAACTAACACATCATCCTTGTGAACAATCACATCATCTTCATGCAAATCATCATGCGTGTGAGAAATCACATCTTGATCATTATGCGAATCATCATGCTTGTCTTTATCATCCAAATCATCATGCTTGTCATTGTCATTCAAATCATCATGCTCATCATTATCATGCAATTCATCATGCTTATCATCATGCAAATCCTGTGTGTCATGCTTTGGAGAAGAAGAGACTGAGAGACTCTCCTTTTCCTGAATCTCTTGTATCTGTGCTTGCACTTGAGAAAAGAGTCGCAACATCTTTTGCATTCTTGCTTTGTTCTCGCAATCAAATTTTGCTTCTCTTGCTTTGGCTTCCAAGCGTGCTTGCTCGCTCTCACGCGCTATGGCTGCCATTCTTTCTTGGTACTTACGATCTATGGCTGCCCTCCTTTCTTCGTAGGCCTTTATTTCTGCTTTTCTTTTTTCGCGTTCTAACTTCCCTTCCATAAACAACTGCTTTAACTCCTCCATAGGAGTTAGTGCAATCCTTGGCGTAGATGGGGAAGGGGGAGGGTCGGAAAAACCTCCTGGTGGGGAAAATTCTTCTTTGCCTCTCTCATGCTCATCACCTCCTAGCGAAGTATCCATTCCGCTTCGAGTGATGACCATCCACTGAAGTCTTGGGTTCTTGTGGTCTTGGGTTCTTAAGTTCACAAGGAACTTGGGTTCTTGGTTCTTGAGGTTCTTGCGGGTCTTGAGGTTCTTGAAGTTCTGGGATTCTTCTTTCGCTTGCAATTTGTGTTAGAGAAGGATCTTCTCTTACCCGAGCTCTTCTCTTACCCGCGGGCGCACGCCTTGGCGGTCTTGCGCTCACACCGAGGTTGCTTTTTTCCACCTCACGTCGATTGGCCGGCCGCTAAGTGCACAGTCCGCTCTCAATTAGTGAAAAGAGACACAAGGGGAGGCTGGACAAGCCCTTCTTTCTTGGGTTTCCTGTCACTCTTCAAAAACACGATTAGGGACATGACTAGTCGTCGAAGGAGTGTGGCTTTTGATAAAGAGGCATGTCTCTTTAGCGAAGGGTCGTGACCATCCAAGCGTAGGGGTTCTCCTTGGCATGGCACTTTGCATATCTGCAACTAGGAGTGTATGTAATACTGCAACATAGTCACAATCGTGATATTCCCTCCCTCTTTAAATAAAACCGAGGGTAGTTGTGGAAACTCCGGGAAGAAGGAAATGTATTGTTGTTGTGCTTCTGCATCGAAAGCTCTTTCTGTTAAGTCCCACGTCTTGGCACTATTATTGATCATGACTATTTTGCCAAACTGAAAACTGATCATATCTGCAACTTGATAAGTGCCTTTGTCAAAGTCATTTGTAACTTCGAGCTAGAAAAGATGGAATCTGTATCTGCTTCGAGTGAAATTATTGGTAAATTGACTTGAGTTTTTTGTTGAGTGATGACCACTGGTTGGAAATTTGTAAGGTGGTTTGTCTGGAACAGTAAGATCCTCCTGAAGGGATGTCGTAGACTGAGACAGAGTAGTGTTTGGAGGTATATCCATTTGTAAAGGTTTATCTGTGGAACAAATTATGTCCAAAGATTCTATTGCAGCGACTGAAGTCGTGTTGCAAGAGTCTGCATCTGCTTTATCCTTTGCACTGTTGAAGGCAAGGATTGGACTCTTCAAGTTTGAAGAATTATCATTCACCATAGCATCTGGTATCTGTTTAGAGACAAAGACTGTATTTTGCAAGGGCAGTGACGAGGCGAATTTTCCTGCCTGGATCACGGCCAAAGAAGGGGTTATGTGTTCGTTGGTTGTCACATAAGAACTGGAATCTTTTGAATCTTCAGCTTTCTCAGCAGGTATTAAGGCTTCCAATTGAAAAGGGGGAGGTTGAGGGAGTTGTTGCCTCTTAGACCTGTGAAGGATCCTCTTGCACAAGGAAAGGATCAATAAATCTTCAACTTTACCACCATTAGATAAAAAAGACTTAAATGTAGGGCATGGCTCGCGAGGGGGAACTTGTCCAGCGTCACGGCATTCACGACTGAGTACTTGACTAGGGTCGGATATATGTGCCACTAAGTAAGCCCATCTTGATATCGTTGATGATCCGTTGGAAGCTTCATATTGTTGCTTCTGTTTGCTGACGATTCCAATAAGAAGCTGGTTGCTTAGTACTGTAAATTTTCCAAGAATATTCATGCTGAGACTTTTGCTGCTCGCACGAAGGTACTTTGTGTCTAGTTGTCTTTGAGAAACCATGCTTTGGGTGAGAATTTTGGTTCCGAAGGCTTATGTTTGAGTGGTTCTTGTTGGTCGACCACTGAAGTGTTGGAAGAAGATGCATGTATTGTTCGAGAAGCTGTTGGGTGACTCCGAGAAAAGGTTTGCGTCTGCATTTGACCCAAGCGAGTATGAATCAATGCGAGGCTTGTTGAAATTGCTACCATTTGCTTTTTGAAAACTGCTATCGGGTTCTCGGGTAAAATATTGTCGTCGCCATCTTGTGATTTGGCCATGCCGACTTTCAATGAAAGTAACCGTTTGTCTGAATAAGCTGGGAGCGGAAACTGCGTCTAGAACGGGTTTCGGCTTTGGAGTCGGGGAATCGAGAATAATGATAACCTCCGACTTGGGTAGGGTGAATCCGGAATGACAAGAATCTTGTGAAGGGAATAAATTTGCCACAATTTGCTTGCGGGAACTTTATCTATGTACAAGAGATAGGGTACCGGAATGTCGAATTACGTGTCCATGGTAGAGGGAGCCCCACACGTGCAAGGAGCCAGTGGCGAGGGCTATTCGGGAAGAGAACACACGAGTAATACCGTTGCCCACAAGGAACAAGCCACATGGTTCTCCTTTTCTTTTAATGTAACTCTTAGTGAGTTCACATTGGGTAAGTTTAGAGGTGGTCACTTAAAAGGTCTGGCCACATGGGCTTTAAAAAAAATTTTGGGGCTGGCTGGCTGGCCAATTAAGCTCTTTAAAATTAAAGGCCACTTGGTGTATTAAAATTCAGCGCAAAAGAATGCCCCGCAGCGTGAATCAGCGCAAGATAAAAAAAAAAATCAGCGAATTGCCGTCTGTGACGTTTCAGTCCAGTGCTTCAGAATTTCAGGCCAGCGAAGAGTTTTCATCCAGCGTTTCAGCATGGCAGCGTTTCAGCAATTCAGCCAATGAGGGGTGCGTGAAAAGGTGCGAGCACCGGCTCTCGGCGAAGAGGTGCTTGAAACTTTCAGCCAACAGGTACGGCAGTTTATGTTTCAATACAGCCAAGAGCGCCAAAGGTCATGCCGCTTGGGAAGGGGTGTGAGTACAAGAGAAAAGGGGGGTGCTGGCTGCCAACGCATATGCTCAATTCAACCCAGCATTCAGCCAGCGTTTCATGCGCCAATGGGTAGCAAGCGAAGAGGCACGGCAGTCAGCAGGTTATACGTCAAGGGGCACGGCAGCTAGTAGATCATACGCCAAGGGGTGCGAGCACGTAGAGGCACTCCGGCGGGAAAGGGTGCGAACACGAAGGGGCAGCCAAAGGGTACATCCCTCGAAAGGGCAACAACAAGGCCACCAACATCACCATTCACGGGTACGTGCACGCGCGCACACACATCTGTGTTCTGTTTTCTGTTTACAGATTTGAGAAATAAGGTTTAGGTTACCTCATATGCTCGTATGCACATGCGTACCACCTTTCTTCTGCTTCCATGCAACTCCGGGAAGGGGGGGAGAGGGTAGCGGCGAGGGTGAGAGGATCACAACCTTCGGGTCCTGGGAAAAAAATTGCTCTGATACCATTGTAAGGATTCTAGGTTCTAATCCTTAATTAAGTACTTAAACTCATGATTAAGACTTAAGAAAGTGAAACTGAACTTAGAACAAGACTTAGAAGACTCTGTGTTTGATTGATTGCTTGATTGTGTGATACAAGGGCTCCTTATATAGGAGATGAACAGGTACATATGAAAAGGTATGACCCTTTACGAAGAGACACATCCTTTAGGCAAATAGACATGTCTTTAGGCGAATGGACACATCCATTCGATGAAGAGCCGCAACCATTGGTCGAAGGGACATGACTAGTCGTCGAAGGAGTGCGGCTTTTGACAAAGAGGCATGTCTCTTGAGCAAAGGGTCGTGACCATCCAAGCGTAGGGGTTTTCCTTGGCATGGCACTTTGCGTATCTGCAACTAGGAGTGTATGTAATACTGCAACATAGTCACAATCGTGACACGTGCGATCGCAACAAGCAAAAAAAAGTTCTGTGGTTCTTGTGGTTCTTTCCTTGAGTGATACAGAACACTGCCAAAGCTCTGATACCAATGTAAGGTGCAACGGAATGAATGTTGAACTTTGCTCAAGATGAGTGCTCTGAACTGTGCTCAAGGGTTCCTTTTACTTAGGGAAGGGAGAGCCTTCCGTTCCTTTAATGAGAGAGTGCAATGGACACAAACAAAGTGAATAGACATTGTGCGTGAAGGTGCATGAGGTTGAGAGATAGAGAGAGAAGAGAATACGACACCAGAGACGTTGTAAAACTCTCCTCCAAGGGCCCCACTCTTGATGGCGAGAGTGGTCTACTATTGATTGCACAATTTGGTACAATGACTGATGCACTGAGTCTAAATGCTGTGATGTCGATGTCGACGGTGTGGACGACGGGGACGAGGCTAATGCTGAAAACTGAGTGCTTGAATCGGACTTGCTGCTGTTGCAAAAACGCTGCTTCCTATGGCTGAAAACGCTGTTTTCTTGTGGCTTGAAAATGCTGGATCTGGTGGGTTTCAACGGCTGAATTTGCTGATGCAAAACGCTGATATGATGCTGCTGAAAACGCTGCCAAGCTGCTGTAAAAACATTGCTGAAAACAGTCAAACTGCTGTGGATTCGCTGATCTTGTTGGTGCAAAAACGCTGAGCAGGTTGGCTGAAAACGCTAGATGCAGGGGCTGCACAACGCCAAGTGCATGGCTGAAAAACGCTGGAGTCCTCTCGCTGAAAACGCCAGGCTATGGGGGTTCTTGTTCTTGCTTGAGAATTGGCCTGTTGAGCAATGCTTCTGTTGCCTCCTCTGCCAGAAAGTGCTAGCTCTGGTTTGCTTATATATTATCTTAGCAAAATTGCCCTCTAGTTCCCAACAAAAGTCACTTAATAAATAAGTGAAAAATGTCAAAAATAGGGAAAATAGGTTTTAATACATTGGAAAATTCCCCTCATGTTGGAAAGGAAACCCCATACCTCATGTGGAGTGGTGCGAGATCGTAAAGACGTCAACACACTGTCCGCACAGTTGATGAGTAAGAAAGAGTAAACTCTGCGATGGTTCAGAGTCAATAATCCACCATAATCTGTGTAACCATAGTACCTAATCCGCCAAAAGCAGTACCGTGAGAAGAAGTAGATGAGGAGCTAGCACGTGTAACTACAGAAGAAGTGGTAGTTGATGAGTGAGAAGCAAAGTCGAGGTGCTGTCCAAACCTGAAATCGCAGCAAAAGGGAGCTCGAAACACCGCGAGTGTCACAAATGGGAGCGCACAACAATTTAGAAAACATTCGGATAAATAGGATTTATCACTTATTACTGAAGCCAAAGGATATAGAGAGAAATAGATAGAGAGAGAGATAGAGAGTGAGAAGATCGACACATTACTGGGACCAGAAGATGGGCTGGTCCCCCCCCGTAATAGTATCTTTATTAGTGAGGAGAAGTCTATGCAAGCACTTGAACCGAACGTGTTACCACGTCCATTCTAGAATAAGACTTGATGGTTCTCGGAAGCCTCAGCTTCCGATTCCTAGGGCAAAACCCTATTCCAAGGAACTTCCGTTCCTTATCCTTGAGAACCAAGGTTCTCGCCTCTAGATCTCACCTTCCAGACTCAAGGCATGACATCCCTGCAACTCTCTTTTCCAACTCTGTTTCCAGAGTCCTCTTCCCGCAGAACAACTCTGCTTTCCCGTACGCGAAGTCCTTACTTGGGAATCTCAACTTCCGGATCACAACTCGAGAGACTACCTTCTTCGATCCGTGGATCTACTTCCCAAACTTGGGTACGAAACCCTTGGGCTGATTTGGCTCTAGTTCCGCAGAGCGCTTTCTCTTGCAGAGGGTCAATGCCTTCCTCTGCTCCTACTCCCTCACGAAGAGGAAGTATGTCACAAGGCGGGCACCACGTGCCAATAGAAAAGAACAGACTTTTAACACTTCAATAACAACTGAACTGAACGAGAGAGAGACGACACGCGACACGTAGTGGCGGAATTCCACCCCAGAGAGTATTGGCCCCAAACCTTGGCGCCCCTTTCGGTATTTCTTTATATTGCATCATCAAAGTACAAGCCGGTTCTCCAGACTCTGCACCTTCTCCAGGAAGCATGCTAGACCTAGCCTCATAAATAAAGGCCCTTGGCCTAAAAAGCAGTTTACATGAAAAGCTTTCAAACTCAAAAGCTTCTGGTCCAAAAAGCAGTTTACATGAAAAGCTTTCAAACTCAAAAGCTTTTGGTCCAAAAGCAAAGCCAAAAAGTTGCCAGCGTAAATCAAGGAAATCTGTACAGCGTGCCACGTCATCATGCCAGTGCAATTTTCGGAATCAGCCATGTTGTTGTAGTTTTAGGGTTAAGGGTTTCCAAAATTAGGGTTTGCAGGTTTTAGGGTTAGGGTTTTCAGAATTAGGGTTTGCATGGTTTAGGGTTAGGGTATTCAGAATTAGGGTTTGCAGGTTTTAGGGTTAGGGTTTCTGGAATTAGGGTTTCAGCAGTTAGGGTTTTTGGCAGAAATTAGGGTTAGGGTTTTCTGCTCTCGGGCAACCACGTCATCACTTTGTGACACTTCTTCTGTTACTTGTTCTTCTTAGCGTTTAGGCTCCCTGGCCACATCTGTAAGTTGGCTCCATTCTTTAGGCTTTGACACGTTAGCAGTTTGTTACATCTCCCCTTCTTGAAAGAGAGTAATCGTCCTTGATTATAACATATTTGCAAAACAACTCAAGTTAGCTCAAAAATTTCCAAGGGTCATTCCGAGGGACATTCCGAGGGACAATCAATTTGCTCTTTTTATTAAGGAGTTAGGTTCTTCTTTCTGCTGTTTTGATCAAGGAGTTAGCTTCTCCTTTCTGCTGTTTTGATCAAGGAGTGAGCTTCTCCTTTCTGCTCTTTTGATCAAGGAGTTAGCTTCTCCTTTCGTCCAGATTGGAACTCTTGATATTCCGGCATAGTAAAATTAGTCATCACACCCAAACCGTATTGATCTTCCATGGGTGTCTTGATGCACTAAAATTACATACCTAGGTAATCTCATCCAATTAGGAATATTCAGTAATTGGCACATCACAATGCAACACAAATGCTTACATATGCATGTTACAAGACACAACAAACAACGCCGCTGAGCACTCCCTCGAGACAAACGGTCTGCAGTATAAAGCTACTCAACGACTACCTCGTCACTCCCCACGCAAATAACCTAAAAAGGTCTGGGCCATGAGCTCAGAGGACTACACAACCAAACGCTCCCCAAACCGCAGTTTGCGTCGCTTGGAGGTTAAAGCATACAACCAAACGCTCCCTAGACATCGGCCTGCGTCGTTCGGAGGTTTTCTAGCATACAACAAAACACTCCCCAGGCATCGGCCTGCGTCCGAGGTTCAAACAATACCAAAATAGTATCTCTCACTTCTCCATCCGAGAGTAAAAATCACCAATCAATGAAACCAATATTGAAACCAAAATCAAACATTTCAAATTGGCACCAAAACAGGTTCAAAACAGATACCATCCATTTCAAACAGATTCCAAACAGGATCACCAAACAAGATCAAACAGAACTCAAACTTAAAAAGCAATCTTGACATCAGTCGAGCTCGAAAAGTCGATTGACTTTCCATCTTGAAACCTGCACCAAAAATTAGGGTTAGGTTCCTTCCATGAGGCCGTAGCCGAGCACAGCATGGTCCATCAGCTCTTGGACAAACAATGTTTCTTTAGCGGCGATGGTAGTCCCAAGAGATAGCAATCACACCGAACCTCCAAGGTCATCTGATCGTGAAGAGACATCTATTGGGAGATGTCCAGAAACTTCAAGTTATAATTTGCTAGGGTTTCCATGGCAAGCATTTCAAGATACCCCACTTTGCTAGAAGTTGCACTCCGAAGGAAGATGTCAGAAACCATATTACTTCGGGCAAAAATTTTCTTGAAAGCTTGCCAAGTACTTGGAGTATGCTGCTTGTTAGCTGTAGACATCAACAACTACATGGCACTGCTTTTGAGAAAAAAAAAAAACAGTGACTTGAAACAAATCTGGATCCTTCTCTTGCAAGTGATCTTAATTGACTTATGCCCTGTAAGACATTGCGGTGAAGACGGGAGCGCGCCCGATGCGCGATGAAGTAAGGGTGGGAGTGACTAATAAGTCCTCAAATAAAATTCCAATAGCTCTGTCTGCTCTTTTGTAGGACCGGTATGCTTTCAGAAAAGCACATGCCTGATGCTCTGATACCACTGTCACAAGGCGGGCACCACGTGCCAATAGAAAAGATCAGGCTGAATAGACTTTTAACACTTCAATAACAACTGAACTGAAAGAGAGAGAGACGACACGCGACACGAAGTGGCGGAATTCCACCCCAGAGAGTATTGGCCCCAAACCTTGGCGCCCCTTTCGGTATTTCTTTATATTGCATCATCAAAGTACAAGCCGGTTCTCCAGACTCTGCACCTTCTCTAGGAAGCATGCCAGAGAATGAGCCCTAGCCTCATATTTAAAGGCCCTTGGCCTAAAAAGCAGTTTACATGAAAAGCTTTCAAACTCAAAAGCTTCTGGTCTAAAAGCAAAGCCAAAAAGCTGCCAGCGTAAATCATGGAAATCCGTACAGCTTGCCACGTCATCATGCCAATGCAATTTTCGGAAATCAGCCACGTTGTTGTAGTTTTAGGATTGAGGGTTTCTAGAATTAGGGTTTGCAGGTTTTAGGGTTAGGGTTTTCAGAATTAGGGTTTGCAAGGTTTAGGGTTAGGATATTCAGAATTAGGGTTTGCAGGTTTTAGGGTTAGGGTTTCAGGATTAGGGTTTCAGCAGTTAGGGTTTTTGGAATTGGGGTTTCAGCAGTTAGGGTTTCTGGCAGAAATTAGGGTTAGGGTTTTCTGCTCTCGGACAACCACGTCATCACTTTGTGACACTTCTTCTGTTACTTGTTCTTCTTAGGGTTTAGGCTCCCCGGCCACCTCTATAAGTTGGCTCCATTCTTTAGGCTTTGACATGTCAACAGTTTGTTACAAAGTACACCTGCAATCAAATACTCAGAGATCATAACATGAAAATCGTTACCTTGAAAGTCTCGACGCTCAAAACGCAACTCGGTTCTCGAAAAGCAATTCCTCGGAAGAGATCTCTATATAGAAAATCCTCTCTTCCAATCCTACACACAAGAGGTGTGTTCTCGGGTTACTTCTCGTAAATCAGCCCCGTCTACGACGTTTATGGGCTGAAAACAGAGAAAAGCTCGGGTACACTTGGGACAGTCATGGGCATCACCGGCAAACGTCTTCTTTGCGGGTGAACTTTGCAGCAACATCTCCTTCTTGCAAAAACTGATCCTCCCCTTTGAGTGAGGGCATGTGATGCTTTTATAGCTCCTAGCCACGGGCACGAATAGCTGCTCGCATAGAGATCGCGGCTGTGTGTGTTTTTTTTTCAATTTTTTTTTCGCTGTTCTGCCTTCTAGAAAAAGAGAGAGAAAACGTTGGCTGATCTGTTGCCTTATTTATCAGATGGTTGCCCACTTATTAAATGGGCGGCCGGCGTATTATAAAAATAGTTTCACAGCACTTTCTAGGCGTCCCTGGATGCAATCACACGCACAGTCGCAATGCAGACATAGACTTCCTCGCGGGAAAGCATCTGCTTTCCCGAAAAGCAATCCCGCTTTCTTAGAAAGCATCTGTTTTTCCTCAAAGTTTCCTCTGAACCCATCTTCATTCAAGTGCTTGCTTTTCCTTGTGCACAATTCCAACACAGTTCGGAATTTCCTCTTGACTATGGATATCCCCTTTCCGATGCACCCGTCACCCACCTTGTGACGCATCAGGAATACCTATCACCTAGTCCTTTCCTACCGAACTTACGATACAATCTCTTTCACGATGATCTATGTCACCCATCCTATGAGGCATCAGAGATGTTTGTTCCCGGATGGTCGGATACTTCTTTCCAATGCTCCCTCTCACCCATCCGATGTGACGCATCAGAAGTACCCATTCCTGGTGGCCTTACAGATATTCTCGTTCTCAGTGCTCCCATCATTACTTTGAATGACGCACTAGGAATACTCTGTACTTGGATGTATCCAGTGAGAAAAACCCTCTCACTTAAAATTCCAATAATTCATTTAGAATTATTTTTCCTGGTGTTCCAAGCAAAAAAACCCTCTCACTTATAAATCCAATAATTCATTTAGAATTATTTTAATGTCAGATAAAGCCAATTTAGCAACATCCCTCTCACTTATAAACAATTGTCGTCAACTGTAGAGGTCCAACTGAACTACTGAGGAGAAACCGGAAAAAATTCCAAATTTTGCTCAATGGTGAGTTGAGCTAGTCCTTTCTCAATAGAGAACTTAAAAAGTAAATTAAAGAAAAAATTTCATAATTCAATACTTATCTTATGAGTTCATGTCCTTCCTCTGGTACCTCGAGGATATCCTTCACCATTCATCAAACTTACGAGCCATGTAAGAACTCGTCATTCGCGTCTTTCCGAGAATCTGTTAACTCAATTCCATCCTCTCAATCCCAAGAATAATAATCCTCCTAAAAATCATCAGTTCATGTCCTTCCTCTGGTACCTCGAGGATATCCTTCACCATTCATCAAACTTACGAGCCATGTAAGAACTCGTCATTCGCGTCTTTCCGATAATCTGTTAACTCAATTCCACCCTCTCAATCCCAAGAATAATAATCCTCCTAAAAATCAATTTAGGTCTATGTCCTTGCTTATAACCTTGCGTTATTAGTCCTGAGGATATCAAACCTCTTCTGTCCTCCTGCATAGAGCATGTCGAGAGCATTAAGCTCATGTGAATCTTCCTGCGGCACACAAAGTGTGTCATCTTACCAAAGTAAGTTCTTATTCCGGGCCTTTGCTTTGGGTAGGCCAATTGTTCTGATCCAAAGTTTCCTTATCCAAGACTCTGTTAATTTGATTCCGTCTTCTCAAATTCGAGAAGAATAATCTTCCTAGAAATCAATCTAGGTATCTATCCTTGCACATAATCCTGCACTGTTAGCCCAGAGGGTATTAAACCTCTTGTGTCCTCCCACATAGGGAATGCCCAAGTCATAGAGCATTAAGCTCGATGTCTTTCTTTCACAATTTGCGATCACCTTAAAGAAGGTTCTTGTTCTGGGCTGTCGCTCAACGTAGGCGGATGGTTCCAATCCGAAGATTCCTTGTGCACGGCGGCACTTCCTTCCAATCTTTTCCTCCTGCGAATTATTACTACCAGCAGTGTTTTCCACACGCCCATTAGAGTCTCTTCCTTACAGAATCATAAAAAAATGATTCACCTTGCGAGCATCAATGACGCCTTGCAAAATCTCAGGCAGATAGGATTCTAGCCATAGCATTTTCTGAACGTACGTTCAAACCTGGTTCACAATAGAGCGAACCCTCTTTGATTCTCAGGGATGTTCTCTCATATGTAATTCTTACCATTTTGAAACAGTTGGCGAGCTATATTCTTACGAATATAATAGTTTGAATTTATTCCAACAGCATGTAAATGCTACTTGACCTGCTCATGGAGAAACATAAACCGCAACCAAAAGTTGCTTCTGTAATAGTAAAAGCACATAGCGTACTCAATGATCAACGATCATCAGAAAACCTCTTCTTCGTAGACACTCAAAGTCCTTCTACCGAACACATCTCAAATAGAGATTCTCGTGTTGGAATATCCTTGCGCGCAAAAAGGCGCTCAAGAGAGTATAACAAACTCCCGTCCCGTTCCTGAAAAGAAAGTTGGTTCATCTCATTGCGTTCAGCAAAAAAAATTTCGATTGGTAGATGACCCTGTTAGGTGCAGCGGAATGATTGTTTGCGCTTTGCTCAAGATGAGTGCTCCAAACTGTGCTCAAGGTTCCTTTTGTTCTTATGGAAGGTAGAGCCTTCCGTTCTTAATGAGAAAATGCTATGATCACAAACAAAGTGAATGGACACTGTGTGTGCAAGTGTATGAGACTGAGAGATAGAGAGAGAAGAGAGATACGACACCATAGACATTGTAAAACCCTCCTCCGAAGGCCCCACTCTCGTTGGCGAGAGTGGTCTACTATTGATTGCACAATTTGGTACAATGGTGATGCATGAGACTGATGCAAGTCTAGGCTATGTCGACGATGACGACGGAGATGACGAAGTTGACCTAAGGGCTGAAATCTGCAATCTTTATACTGCTGTACAAAAACGCTATGGGCTGAAATCTGCGAATAGTCCAAAAACGCTGATTTGGGGGACTGTTTTCTGTGGGTCTTTGACACTGAAAATCTGCAGGTTTAGGGTTGAAAACAGAGGTGTCTTTAGGCTGAAAACTGATGGTCTTATCGGGCTGAATCTGCCTACCTTTTTAGGGCCGATCTTGCATGTCTTCTGATGATGAAAAACGCTGCCTTGCTGAATCTGAAAACGCTGAATCTGGGACCAAAACGCTAGAGGCTGAAGTTGGACCAAAACGCTAGGCTGATGTTTCTGCATGCGAGGATGCTGATGCAAAAACGCTATATGTTGTGTTCTTCTGGCGAGGACCTGCCGATGCAAAAATGCCAATGCTTAGGATGGCTGGCGATGGTTCTTGTTGGAAACGCTAGGCAATGGGGGGATCTGCTGCTTGGAGGGAACCACCAAGGCTTGGTCTTGCTGAGAAGTGGCCTGCTGAGCTTGGCTCCTGTTGCCTCTTCTGTCAAATAGTGCTAGCCCTAGTTTGCTTATATACAAACTTAGCAAAATTGCCCTACCTACTTTTGTTGGAAAGTCACTTAAATTAATAAGTGAAAAATGCCAAAAATAGGTAAAATAGGCTAAATGCATTGGAAAATTCTCCTGACTGATTTTGATGGGGATGCTTATGATCATGCTGCGTGCAACCAGAGGATATGCATCTACACTAAGTGACTGGGCATGCACGGTCTACGAATAGACTCACAAAAAGTGTCAGATCGCTTCTAAATCTAGACTGACTGGACTGAACCAACCCTTGTCGTGCTGTAGCTTGTCCACGGACACATAGGGTTGGATGTGTCACGTGACAGACTCACCTTAGTCTGTATCTTCATGTGTTATCCATGTACCCAAAGGTGTACCTAAGTTTCAGTGAGCCTGGGAAATTACCTTCCCTTCGTAAGATCCTTAGAGCGAAGACGCTCAACCTGACGATCCCTTGGCTCAATTTTAGAGCAAAACCCGCTCATCAAATAAACTAGGATTTTATTCCTTGGATTCCTTGATCATAGGCCGTAGTCGTCGCTTGCTCCTTCCCTCGTAAAGAGAGTATTCCTTCATTTGTGTGAAAAGCACTACTATATCTTTCCTTACCGGGTAAGGGGTGTAGGCTTAAAGAGAACTCAAGCTTAATGAAAGCTTTTCTTTGCTCGTAAGCTCAGAATGGTTCCTTCATAATTTCCTACCCGCAAAAGCAGGTAATCTGTTCGAGAATTACCGGATACCAGATCAATTATGGACCTTCCAGATGGTTAAGCAAAGTAGTTCATCGTATAAAACAATGTTCTAACTCAACCCTACTCTCATAAGCACTCAAGAGTGATCAGTCTTGGTTAGACTCATGCATTCCTCTTGCGAAAAAGAAAACGTGCTTTGTAACTTCCTCAAAGATGTAACTTTGATCAGACTTGCCCTCTCACTTGAAGTTTGAGGGTCTTCTATTTAAAAACTCAGGAGTTAGATTGAATTCCATTACTCCAAATTTTCTCCGTATAACAACGTATCCTTCGAGGAGAGGTAACAAAAATTCATTGTTTCTATATTCAATGGTTCCCGTCCCACTGTGGGGATTAGATTCTATGTACACTGAGGTGTACACTTTCAGCTTGTACTGTTGACTCCACCATCCGCTACAAAGTATCTTGCGGATGCGTTTAAAAAAATTTGGGCAAAAAGTCCTTCGTTAAACTTCTTTATCGTTTCTTCCTCAAAGAGGTTCAAGAATGGAGCCACCTTGGAAAGAGTGAACAAATACTCATTCACATAATCCATGACTCGCTCGTGCTCCTATCGGGCAAACCGATCCCAATCTTCTTAGATGCCTTCCTCAAAGCGTAGAGGAAAAAAAATTTGTCCAAAAATTCAGCCTCGAATTGAATCTAAGTCTTGTTGTGAATTCCTTGCAAAGCTTTGGTATACCACCAAGTACTTGCAATTCCCTTGAAGTGTTTGGCTGCATGCCTCACCTTTGACGCTTTTCAGAAATTACTGTTTGCAAAGGCAACTTCAAACTGTCGAATGAAAGCGGTAGCTTTCGGGACATATTCTCGTCCGTCAAAAGTATCAACCTTGAGTGGAGTGTTCTGAGGTCTAAAGACCTTCATATCCTTCTCGAAATATTTCCTGGCTATGGTTTTGGATTGATGTTCATGGATATTTTATGAGTTCTAAAGTATCTTGAGCATTCCGCTCCTTGGATTCTCTAGGTTCTTGAGCATAATGCTCTGGTCGCCTTCTCAGAGAACCCCAAGTCTTGTGTCGACTTCTTGCAGAAAGAAAGTTTTTTTCCAACTCTGCGAGCTTTTCCTTGCAAGACTTAGGGTTCCGTTTGCTTACTTCTCTCTTGGCTTGTCATGGCTTCTTCCCGTATCTCCCTAGAGTCGTCCTCCTTTACAGAGAAAGAGAGGAGACCATGCTCTGATACCACTGTCACAAACGGGAGCGCATAACAATTTAAAATACATTCGGATAAATAGGATTTATCACTTATTACTGAAGCCAGAGGATATAGAGAGAAATAGATAGAGAGAGATATAGAGAGTGAGAAGATTGACACAGTACTGGAGACCAGAAGATGGACTGGTCCCCCCCGTAATAGTATCTTTATTACTGAGGAGAAGCCTATACAAGCAGAACCGAACGTATTACCACGTTCATTCTAGAATAAGACTTGATGGTTCTCGGAAGCCTCAGCTTCCGATTCCTAGGGCAAAACCGTATTTCAAGGAACTTCCGTTCCTTATTCAAAATCCTTGAGAACCAAGGTTCTCGCCTCTAGATCTCACCTTCCAGACGCAAGGCTAGACATCCATGCAACTCTCTTTTCCAACTCTATTTCGAGAGTCCTCTTCCCGTAGAACAACTCTGCTTTCCCGGACGCGAAGTCCTTACTTGGGAATCTCAACTTCCGGATCACAACTCGAGAGACTACCTTCTTCGATCCGTGGATCTACTTCCCAAACTTGGGTACGAAACCCTTGGGCTGATTTGGCTCTAGTTCCTCAGAGCGCTTTCTCCTGCAGAGGCTCATGCCTTCCTCTGCTCCTACTCCCTCACGAAGAGGAAGTACACCTGCAATCAAATACTCAGAGATCATAACATGAAAATCGTTACCTTCAAAGTCTCGACTGTGGAAACGCAACTCGGTTCTCGAAAAGCAATTCCTCGGAAGAGATCTCTATATAGAAAATCCTCTCTTCCAATCCTACACATAAAAGAGGTGTATTCTTGGGCTCCTTCTCGTAAATCAGCCCCGTCTACGACGTTTATGGGCTGAAAACAGAGAAAAGCAGCAGCTTGTCGCGATGGAAGCACACTCCATAGGCACTTCTTCGAGAGAACTCGCGCACTGGGTCTTGGCGACATCGGGTACACTTGGGACAGTCATGGGCATCACCGGCAGACGTCTTCTTTGCGGGTGAACTCTGCAATAGCAGCATCTTCTTCTTGCAAAAACTGATCCTCCCCTCTGAGTGAGGGCATGTGATGCTTTTCTAGCTCCTACCCATGGGCACGAATAGTTGCTCGCATAGAGATCGCGGCCGTGTGTGGTTTTTTTTAAATTTATTTATTTTTAAATTTTTTCCATTTTTTTCGCTGTTTTGCCAAAAAAAGAGAGAAAAAACGCTCGTTGATCTGTTGCCGTATTTATCAGATGTCTGTCCACTTATTAAATGGGTGGCCGACGTATTTTAAAAATAGTCTGAATCTGCCCAAAACTCAATAAAACCTTATAAGTTGTAAACAATGCTTTCACAGCACTTCCCATACGTCCTTGGATGCAATCACACGCATAGTCGCAATGCAGACATAGACTTACTCGTGGGAAAGCATCTGCTTTCCCGAAAAGCGATTCTGCTTTCTTCAAAGTTTCCTTTGAACCCATCCTTATTCAAGTGCTTGCTTTTCCTTATGCACAATTCCAACACAGTTCGGAATTTCCTCTTATGGATATCCCCTTTCCGATACACCTGTCACCCACCTTGTGACGCATCAGGAATACCCATCACCTAGTCCTTTCCTACCGAACTTACGGTACAATCTCCTTCACGATGCTGTATGTCACCCATCCTATGACGCATCAGAGATGTCCGTTCCCGGATTGCCGTTCCCGGATTGTCGGATACTTCTTTCGGATGCTCCCTGTCACCCATCCGATGTCACGCATCAGAAGTACCCGTTCCTAGTGGCCTTACAGATATTCCCGCTCTCAGTGCCCCCGTCATTACTTTGAATGACACACTAGGAATACTTTGTACTCGGATGTCTCTAGTGAGAAAAACCCTCACTTAAAATTCCAATAATTATTTAGAATTATTTTTCCTGGTGTTCCAAGCGAGAAAACCCTCTCACTTATAAATCCAGTAATTCATTTAGAATGATTTTTATGTCAGATAGAGCCAATTTAGCAATAGCGAGAACGCAGGGTTTGAGAAAAAACGCCAGGTGATGAACACGGGATGCAGAGGTTGGTAGGTGAGGGCTGTAAATGCACCAAAACAGGCTGAAAATCAGCAGGTAAGTGATCGGGAAATCGCCGGCAATAGTCACAGCTGTTCAACTTCCAAGCGGGAAGACCAAGGGGCAAGGAGCAGGGCTCCGGTTGTCCAAGATCGGCAAGAAGAAAACGCTGAAGTAGAGGGTAAAAAACGCTGCTCCAATGGTGTCTTGACTGCCAAAAAAAACCCTAGGAATGCTGGCTGCCGTTTTGCAAAAATGCTAGATCCACAGGCTGGCGAAAAACGCTGATGCAAGGGAGTCCCTTCTGCAAAAAATGCTAAGCCAAGGGTGGGGAAAAGCGCAAGGCAAAGGAGAAGGCAGATGGTGGCAATGAGGCAGAGGGAGGGAGGGTGAGAGCAGAGTGCGCAGAAGATGATGCAGATCCACAAAACGCTAGGGTTGAAGCAAAAAACGTTGGTCCCAAAAAAAACGCTAATGGAGATGAAGCACTTCTTCGTGATGGCAAATCCAAGCCTAGATCTTTGATACCATGTCAGAGTGAGCAGCGGAAGAGAGAGAGAGAGAGAGAGAGAGAGAGAGAGAGAGAGAGAGAGAGAGAGAGAGAGAGAGAGAGAGAGAGAGAGAGAGAGAGAGAGAGAGAGAGAATGGTGATGGATACACAAGAGACAGATGGAAAAGGTTGGCAAGCCCCAATAACTCCAGACGTCACAAATTGCTATGTACAAGATGGCAAGATATATAAATGGGAGAGTGCATCCCCCCCCCCCCCCCCCCCCCCCCCCCCCCCCCCCCCTCCTATATATAGGAGAATAGGGAGTAGGTAGGGCATACCAGAAACCCAACGATCATGCACAAAAATACCCATGAATGAGGAAAAAATGGAACAGGACCAGAATAGGTCCGGCCGAGCAAAGTGCTAGCAAAACCCTAAATGTGCCTGAAGATCCCTGTCGAGCAGGTGTACGGGGGGCCAACCCACAACCAAGGGCCAGTGCACGTGATGTGTGTGAAGCTTGTAGGCAGGGTGCGAAGCATTTGGAGATGAAGAATCTAACAAACATGGTCATTTTGGCATCCTAAAAATTGTCGAATGTTTTCATCACACACATCTTTCTCTCTTGCAAAAATCAAATAAGCAGAAACGCAATTTCTAAAGTTTTTCTTTACATCACTATGGTTGATCATGGTAATGGCCATATGTCAGCGTAAGCAACTACTGTGTACGGTTGACCTTTGTATATGAAGGTCATAGTTTTTTTGGCATAATATGGAATGGGATGTGTTTGAAGTGTTAAGGCATCCCAAAAGAACATGGCATCCTTGAGAAGATTTTCTATCTGAATGCTTTCCTGTCTTTAAGTTCAGTTCTCCTTGAATATGTGTTGAGTTTATAGATAACTCTTCAAAAGTTGACTCGAGTCAATAGAAGTTCGCAATTGGTCAGGAGTAAGATTTGGTCACTTTCCAGTAAAAAGAGAGAAAATTGTTTGTAGAGCGTGGGAAGTAAAGGATTAGGACTCTTTGTCCGTTAGCGGCTTCCTCATTCTTTCAATAACTTCCACTTGCGTTGTTCCTTACATGTAAGTAGGTATTGAATCTGTGGCAGAGGGAGGAAGCGGTTCTTTTTTGTCCGTTAATGGTTTCCTCATTCTTTGAGTAACTTCCACTCGCGTTGTTCCTTACATGTAAGCAGGTATTGAATGTATGGAAGAGGGAGGAAGCGGTTCTTTCTTAGGCTGAGGACATTCAGGCTTTTGATATCCCTTTTCACCACAGTAAAAGCATTTACCCTTTTTCGTACACTTTGAACGATTCTGTGCTCTTGGAAGGATTATTGATTAGGAAGCTGGCAGGAGTGATCGGGAGACTTAGTTTGTTGATCCTTTTGAAGTTTTGATTTGGGACTGAATTTCTAAAGCCCTCCACATACTCTTTGTGCTAGAGTATGCTACGTACTTTATGCACAATAAGGAATGACAAGTGACGAAGCGATGGTTATACGATGTCAAGCTGGGTGAAGTTTTCAATTTTTCTGTAGTTCTAACTTTTTGGTATTTCAAGACTTAAGATAATGCATCCGTGTCTATGGATGGTGCGTGTCACAAACGGAGGCGCATGGCAATATAAAATATACTTGGATAAATAGAATTTATCATTAATACTGAAGCCAGAAGATATAGAGAGAAATAGAGAGAGTGAGAGAGATAGAGAGTGAGAAGATCGACACAGTATTGGGACCAAAAGATGGGTTGGTCCCCCCACGTAATAGTATCTTTATTATTGAGGAGAAGTCTTTACAAGCACTTGAATCGAACGTATTACCACGTTTATTCTAGAATAAGACTTAATGGTTCCTGGAAGCCTCGACTTCCTATTCCTAGGGCAAAACCCTATTCCAAGGAACTTCCGTTCTTTATTCTGAATCCTTGAGAATCAAGGTTCTCACCTCCGGATCTCACCTTCCAGACTCCGGGCATGGCGTCCGTGCAACTCTTGTCCAACTCTGGGAACTTCCTGCAGGATAACTCCGCTTTCTCGGATGCGAAGTCCTTCCTTAGGAATCTCAACTTCTGGATCCCATCTCGAGAGTCTACCACTCTCGGATCCGTGGATATACTTCCCAAACTCGGGTACGAAACCCTTGGGCTGATTTGGATCTAGTTCCTTGAAGCGTTTTTCTCCTGCAGAGTCTCATGTCTTCCTTTGCTCCTACTCCCTCGTGAAGAGGAAGTACACCTGCAAACAAAACACTCAGAGATCATAACACGAAAAAAAAGGTTACCTCCAAAGTCTCAACGCTCAAAACGCAACTCGGTTCTCGAAAAGCAATTCCCCCGGAAGAGATCTCTGCACAGAGAATCGTCTCTTCCAATCCTACACACAGAAGAGGTGTGTTCTCGGGTTCTTTCTCGTAAATCAGCCCTGTCCTCGTCGTTTATGGGCTGAAAACAGAGAAAAAAACAGCAGCTTGTTGCGACAGATTCGATCTTCGTAGGCGCTTCTTCGTGATGGTAATTGACTACATGGTCTTAGCGACATCTGGTACATCCGGGGCAGCCATGGGCATCTCCGGCGGCGTCAACTTCATGGCTGAAATCTGCAGCAGCAGCTTCTTTCTTCTAGTGCTGGCTTCTCTCTGTGTCTGAGTGCATGGAGAGGTTTGCTTTTATTGCTCCTATCAGCCGGCGGAAATAGGGGCGGTCTTGTTGGCGGGAGTAGGGAAGGAGGAGGAGCGCCAAAGCTAAAGGGATCGCTTGCACCACCAGCTAGCCGGAGAGAGAGAGAGAGAGAGAGAGAGAGAGAGAGAGAGAGAGAGAGAGAGAGAGAGAGAGAGAGAGAGAGAGAGAGAGAGAGAGATTGTACATTTTTTTATAAAAGGCAGCACTGGGTTTTGCTCTTCTTTTATTTCTTGCTCATCCTTGTGCACAATTCTAACACAGTTCGGAATTTCCTCGTGAGTATGGATATTCCCTTTCCGATGCACGTCACCCACCTTGTGACGCATCAGGAATACCCATCACTTAGTTTTTTCCTACCGAACTTACGGTACAATCTCCTTCGCGATGCTCTATGTCACCATCCTATGACGCATCAGAGATGTCTGTTCTCGGATGGTTGAATACTTCTTCCCGATGCTCCCTGTCACCCATTCGATGTGACTCATCAGAAGTACCAGTTCCTGGTGGCCTTACAGATGTTCCCTCTCACTGTGCTCCCGTCATCACTCTGAATGACGCACTAGAAATATCTGTACTCGGATATCTCTAGTGAGAAAAACCGTGTCACTTAAAATTCCAATAATTCATTTAGAATTATTTTTCTGTCAGATAAAGCCAATTTAGCAACAGTGCGCTAGTTGTTTGAAGACGAAGAGCTGGAAGTTATGTTATGAGTGTCTTGATATGAGTTTCATTTTAAAGAAGTGGCATTCTCTCCCCACGTATGTCCCAACTAAGGACATCATAATATCCTTGTTTAGAAAATGCTTCGTAGTCCCATCATGCAGAGTCATTTATGTTTTGTTTTTTCTTGTCAAATGTGCAGGACATGCCAACTTCTGAGTTTGTTGCTTGATGAGCTCGACATTCATACTACGGCATTGCATTCTATGAAGTCACAACCTCAACGGCTTGCTTCTTTGAATCGTTTCAAATCTGGACGAGTTCCTGTTCTGATTGCCACAGATGTTGCCAGTCGAGGCTTGGATATTCCAACCGTTGATTTAGTAATCAACTACGATATTCCCAGGTGAAAAACTGATCAGATTCTGTATTGTTGATTCTAATTGTTGAAGAAAAGGCTTTAAGAAACGTGCTTACTATTTTTGACTGTCTGATCTGGTTGTTATAACTCCTTGCAGCTTCCTCTGGTTCCTTTTGTCTAGAGATTATGCAAAGGTCTCCTATCTGAAGTATCTTATCATGTTCACACATTACATCAATTTTGAGGACATTTTGACCAAGGATGCTGGATGCATCCTGTGCTTGCAATAACAAAGAGATTCTGTGTGATAACCTCTCATTCAGAAATAAAGAGTAAAATTAGGGGTAAAGGGAAGGAGAAGAATGCTGTAGGAAAGCTTGGATGAACCATTGGGCTGGTAATTTGATTTTAATGTGTGCTTTCACGGTCCTTTCATAGATTGAAATTGAGTTCAAAAGCAGGTTTGTGCCTTTTCAGCAAAACATCACCAAGGCCTCGGCTTATATAGATATAGATTCTGTAGAGTGACGATTTTGGTAAAGAGGAGTGAAGTTTACAGGTCCTGAAATAGAAGTGTGAAGACATGTCCATTACGTGGACACTACCGCCATGGACTATTCATATTAAATTAATCTTTTCTGGGTGTTTATGAATATCTTCCGAGTTGCGGTTTCCCAAGGGTTCAGGTTGTGCTCAATAAAGTTGATGTGCAAAGCTCCCTCAATGCTACATTATACAATAGCAGTTCAGATACTTTCGGCCTTCAAATCTTCTGCGTTTTTTTGTTCAAGCATGTTCTATTGCTTGTACGAAGACAATTGAATTTTGGAAAGAAAAGGTTCTCTTGCACAGTGCTGAGTTGTTTGTAGAGCCTTAATAAACATTTTTTTAATATTCTACTGGGCAATGTAGGTTCACTCGTGATTATGTCCACCGCGTGGGTCGTACTGCACGTGCAGGCAGAGGTGGATTGAGTATTAGTTTGGTTTCACAGGTAAATTAAGTTTATGGGTTTTTAAGTAGAAGGCATCATTAACAAAATCCTTGTCAGCTTTGCTGTCTTGCTTACCAAGCGGACTGTGTGTAGTACGATGTTGACCTCGTGCATGAGATAGAAACACTCATTGGCAAGCAGCTAGAGGAATACAAGGTAGACGAAGATGATGTGCTTAAGGGCATTACCAAGGTATGTACCTTGTCTCTGAAAATATTTCTGCATCCTTCTGAAGTGAGGATAACAGTGTTTCCTTCTTCATTGAGTAATTTGTAGGTATTTAAAGCCAAACGGTTGGCTGCTCAAAAAATGCAAGACTCTGGATTTGAGGATGTGCTAAAGGATCGCAAAGAAAAGAAGTTAAAGACGCTAAAAGAAAAAAGGGTTCTAAAGAAGAGGAGGAAGAGGAAGCGAAATGAACCAGCACTATGAGCTTAATGTGTTGAGTTTTCCCAATAGAGATACACTGAAGGATTTGTGTCTTACAAGTGAGCTCTCAATTTGGTCGAGTGTTTGGTCCACTACATTGCGTCGAGATGCAAAAAACATGTATTTTTTGCTCCTGTCCCCTGCAGTTCTTTTGTCATTTGAGGCACAAATCGAATGTGGAAATTGAAATCTTCTTTCTTGGCCGCAGGTATGGAGATGCCATGAGGAGCACGAGACTTTCAATTGATTGCAAAGATATATCCCTGCCGGAGGATATGAAAGAGAAGAGGGGATCCTCTGGATCTCGACAAGGTCTTGATGTTTACAATGCTATGGATTGCACCTTCGAAGTTGTCTGTGAGTTGTGGAACACAATGTTTTATGTCTTTGTTTCCCTGCAAATTTGAACCTAACCTGAGCGTGATGCATCTGGTAATGTTTTGAAAAACAGTAGTTTATCATAAAAAAATCACACGGACAGCTTAAAATCTTCATACCAATGAAATATTCATTCAAAAGTATCCTTGTAAATGATAAGTATTGCTTTGATTCTAAAAGCACTATTATTTTGGTCATTGGAGCTCCCCAGACAAGGTAATAATGGTGCTCAGTACATTACAACATTATGACCCCCTTAACTACAAATGCTTATCCAAGAATAAGAAACCACTTTGTGTGGTAGGTTCTTGAACAAGCCCGTCCGTTGCTTGTTATTTGTAACCGATGTGTTTGATGAAGTTAGTGTTTGTTTCTAGTAGCTCATTTTTTGAAGCCATCAGTGTTCTTCCCTTTGCTGATAATATAACCCATATATTAGTTAGTCTCTAGGTGTTGGGTGTTCTTGCAGCTGTTTGACCTTGGCTATCTTTAAATCTGAAATGTTTGCGCAAGTAAGTAATGTGAGTTTGTAAATTCAAAAGCTCAGCTCATAGTCTTCTTGAAGAGATGAGAAGGTCGCAAGGCTGCCCCTGCCACATGTGTTGCCATTTTGGAGCTGGTAGTAGTTACCTTCTCGCTCTAGATTGGATCATGCAAGTACTTCGATTTTGTTGGTGCCTTCTATGATCTTGACCTTCTTTGTGAACCTCTTCTTGTATGTAATGATTAGTCATGCGATGGTTACCATGAAATGAATACCCCCTTCTACCATGTGCATGAACTAGCAATGTGATGCCAACTTGGCAAACATGCATCTTACAAAAGTTCAAAAGCATCATATACAGAGAGGGCTCAAATTGGCCAGCTAGTGGCATGGTGTCACGACCTCCACCTTATCGGCTGTAAGCCCTAAGATTCTTCTCTCCCTCTGTGAAAGAGGTTCGTTGTACATTGGTCATGAATAATGCAAGGCATGCCTTTTATATCTCCATAATCATTGTTATTTCCCCTAATCCCAACATTCTCCAAACTATGGAAAAGTGCTTCTGTACAATTCCCGTGGTGCATTCCTTGTGACAATGTTTGGGTTACTTAGTTGTCATTGGGAAAGTATGGTTCACTCTTATGGTTATTTATTTCTTTGGTACTGTAATTCGATAAAAAGCAGCTTTATTATAGTATTGTCAATGGTACTAGTATAGAACAATACTTGAATATCATCCAGGTTCAATAGTCATGGCCTCTTATGGTTATTTATTTCTTTAGTATGGTAATTCAACAAAATGTAGCTTTATAGTATTGTCAATGTTTCTAGTATATTTTGGTCATATTTTCTTTTGGACAATTTATATATAATCATCGGTGACTATGGGCATAAATTGTGTTGCTTTTCTTGCTAATTTCTATCTTTTTACTTACAAGTTTGATTTTATGGAGCGTCTTGTCCTTGCTAACACTTGCCCAATATTTTATGTACTTGAATTCGAGTTTTGTAGGTGGAGGAATTTATGTTTTGTGAACTTAAATGTTCCACAAATAGTGATTGTTGTGCCTTTTTAGACTTTAAGATTTTTTAGACTCCCTTGGGATTAGGAGTAGATAAGCTCCTTGAACTAATCTAAATATCATCCGAATGCTCCACATTTCTTCGAACATTTATCTTTCTAGCTAAGTATTGTGTCATTTGCTCTCAACTATTAGATTTTCTCGCTTTTGTTCAAGTAAATTTGCTTCTGTTGTTTAATCGTGCCATCTCATTTCTTTACTTGTTGTTATGGTTGTACTTGAGGTGGGACCCAATCCAATCTTGAGGGGTTTAAGGGCCGAGCTTGTGGTGAGAACCGGGCCCAAGGTTGAGGAGCTTGAGGTGTCACAAAAGTCAACAAATATCCTTACAAGGAGGGGTTGAGTCATGCAAGTAGGGGAGGTTCTCTCCTCCAAAGGGCATCCCTTGCTCAAGAGGCAAGTAGGACACATGACAAACCCCTAGCTAGGTTGCTCTCTCAAGCAGTGTCCAAAGCCTATTGGTTGATCCCTAGGAGGTCCAATGAAAATTTAGTTAATTTAATTAATTGTTTTTGTATTTATCAAGTCCTCTCTCTCAAAGAGGAAAGGGAGACACTTGCCCAGGGCTACCCTTGTTGCTTGATATGCACCTAGCTTGTGATTGGCTAGGCTTGGAAAGGCCAATGAGCTTTCATCTAGAGCTAGAAGAGGGGTCAACCCAAGCAAGGAGGGGGACATGTTTGTAGGATATACTCTCCTCCCCACACATACACACACACAGACACACTCTGTCATTGTGTGAAGTGCAAAGTGGAAGAGCTCCATCTCTTTTTCCAAGCTAGTAGAGAAGTTGAGAGCTTACATCGGCACTCTTGGCTATGAAATGCAAATCTAACCAAGAGCTATGCTTCAATGCTTAAGCTTGTCATCTTCTCCATTTTCATTACTATGCTATTAGGTATGCTAGCAAGAAGGGTGATGATAAGTGAGGAACTATTTCTTTCTCTTTTGAGTATTTCTTCTTCCTCTTCCCTACCCTCATTCTCGGTTAGCTCTCTCCACCTTTGAAGGTGTTTGGCTTTGGGACTGAGGTTGGGGATAGTTAATGCTTTTTACAAAGTCTATGTTATGCTCGTGATGCATGAAGCTTTCCATCTTCATTGTATCACCTAGGTCATAAGGAACACAAAGATTTTATTGTACCAAGTCTCTCTTGATGGGAGAATCTATAATACAAGTTTATTGGAGGGGGAGGCCGGCTTCACATAAATCCGGTCCTCAACTGTTGTTAAGTTCTCTAAACTCTCTTGCAAAAGTATTGTTCATGCCAAGTTAATTAAGTACTATGATTATGTTGCTACCATCAATTAACTTTACCCTCTATGTTCTCAAAGCAGTCTCACAAAAACGCTCTCTTTATTCTCCTAATTCCGCTATTCTCAAAGTTCATAGGCCATTTCCATTACAAGGGCGGCGGGGGCGGGTGTGTGTGTGTGTGTGTGTTAAGGGAGAGACCGACGCAAAGAAAGGAAGAGAGTGGATTGGGCGTTAAAAAAAGGGTCTCTCTCTCTCTCTCTCTCTCTCTCTCTCTCTCTCTCTAGGACGAGCCACACACTCCTAAGATTTAATTTGAAGGTTAGAAGATCCACAAAAATTAGAGAAAAAAACCTTGGTTTAGTATAATCCCACCTACAAATTTTGAGATTTACCTAGCTTTTTAAAAAATCTTGCTTCACCATCATTTACTCATTAGAGTGAAGAGTGAGTTCTAATGAATTAGAAACATAAAAAATACAAAATCTCCATGCTCCAAAAGAGCCATGGATGCAAAAAGAATAACAATTTAATATCACAATCTTAAATCGACGGTGAGAACATCTCCGAATCCAAAGTTCAAAGAAACTACAAACCTACATTAAAGTTTAGAGAATATACAAAGTGCAGAGAAGTTTAGTGCAAAAAACTTCAAATATAGTAGATTTGTCTCTAATTTTTTTGGGAAAACACAGAGTAAAACTGAATGCTAAAAAAGACCTAGGGTAATCCCACCAACATATTTTGAAATTTATTTCAAGATTCTAGATTTGAAGGTGAGGAAAGCTACAAAGTGTAGAGACATTGAGTGTAAAAGCCGTTAAATATAATAAATTTGTCCCTAAATTTTCTCATACATAAGTTTTTCAAGTTTTTGAGAGAAAGCACTATGGCTAAACTTGATTTAGTGCAACTCTCCTTACAAAAATTTGAGATTAGCCTAAAAAATGGAAGCCCTAAAAAACACTTAGGCTTAGAGCAATCTCACCTATGAATTATGAAATTCACCTTTGACATCCCTCCAACATATTTTGAAATTTATTTCAAGATTCTAGATATGAGGGTGAGGAAAGCTACAAAGTGTAGAGACATTGAGTGTAAAAGGCGTTAAATATAATAAATTTGTCCCTAAATTTTCTCATACATAAGTTTTTTCAAGTTTTTGAGAGAAAGCACTATGACTAAACTCGATTTAGTTCAACTCTCCTTACAAAAATTTGAGATTAGCCTAAAAAATTGAAGCCCTAAAAAAAACTTAGGCTTTCATGCTATATTTCTTTGAGTGTTGTGGGTGCTCTCGTCTTCGAATTGACTTGGAAGTCAAAGGTGAATTTCAAAATTCATAGGTGGGAGTGCGAGGAGTGCAATTAAAATACTCTCGGAGTAGCTGTCCATAACCACGATACAATTTTTTTTTTTGTGGTGGAAGAAACGGCGCTAACATATATAACTGTTCGAAAAAACCTCGCTTCATTGAATGTTCTACATATAATATTGTGCCCCTAAGCCCATGGCTTCTACCACCATCGCCAGATGGATATTATTCTTAAAATGCTCTCGACCCCAAAGAGTCACCCGCGTCACTCTATCCTTATATGTCCACCACTTAGTCTGAGTAACTGATGTTCTTAACTGCGGAAATAAATGACGTTCATAACGGAGTAGTGTTGTTCTCTTAGTAGACTCATTTGACTGCTGAAGATGTGCAATGGATATAGCTAAAACCTGATCATCATTAGAAGTCATAATATATAAAATTGGAGATGGTGGATGTAAAAACTCTCGGAAAGCTACTCAAGGCAGTTTCTGTGCACTCACCCTTTCAAAAAAAATGCCCGTCTTTTATTGACCTACATTGATATCTGTACTCAATGTTTATTGCTTCGGAATTCCCAAAATAATTTACTTCCTCACTTTATCTCACTTGGTAGTGATTGGCAAATTGTCTACTCTCGTAGTTTGTCTAATTTATTTCTGACTATAGTCGCATGAGAAATATTGGTAGTTTTAGGTACTGATGGTCTTTTCCACCCAATGCTGTGAACAGTAGTGTGTTTTGTAAATATGTCTACCGAGTTTTCCACCGTTTGAAAGTAGGCAAGAATACCTTGCTATCTTCCAACTCTTTTAATAAAGCATATATGGCTCATAATAATGGTGTGTATGCCTTTGAATTTTTTTGTGTTTTTATCCTCATTTACTTTAGGGTAAATTGTCCTTTGATGCTTAAACCTATGTAGCGTCTGTAAAAACGCTGGAAAGCATTCTCTGTAGGTTACTGCCGCACGGATTCTTCTGCATAAAATGAGAGTAGGAGTGAGCGAATATTGTGCGAAGTGATCCCTGCGCTGATCTCTCGCATCCGGATCCTGTGCTGTGTATAATCCCTAGATAAGGGGACTTGAATGCCGACCTCGATGCTACAATACTTGCTGAATTCGGGCCCCTTCTGCTAAGGAGTAGCATCATCACTTATAAATACCTTGGAAAGTGAGTTCTTAATGCTCACTTGGCATTGTGTTCTGTAACCGCTATTGTGCGTTTAATTCTGGTTTGCTGTGGTGTCCTCATCATGCCGAAAAAAATTGAGAAAGTGGTGATGGATTCGTCGTCATCAAGTCTACAGGTTATTTGATGTTCTCTTGAAGCTTTAAACATAGTTGTGAGCTGGACGGTTTTTGCTAATGTGTGGATGGGGATTCTAATGGTTGAAATGCAGTAATTAAAAAGCCGTTTAATATGACTGTTTTTTCGAGTATGTCTAGAGTTATGGGAAATATGTTTAAAACTGATATTCTTGAAGAAATTTGAGAACCTTAACTTGACTTTTGGCTGCCAGATCTCGAGATGATAAAATGATATCTCAAATAGGTTAAATGGTATGGCCAAGAATGGGGAAAATTTTGCTAATTTTGTTTGTGCAATATATGTCGTACATAATGGGTTGTCTATTAAATAGCTTGAAACTTGAAAGCATAGATTTTTTAGGCTTATTACTTACAGTGGGCTTATTGCCTGTATCGGTTTGGTCACCAAATTTTGGACGTCCTAAGCTTAGCTAATTTGATTGTACCCTTTACCTACTATCTTCGGGCAAAAGCATAGGGGTATTATAGCTTACATGCATGTTGTTTTGTAGAAAAATTTGAAATGGTTCTCCAGGCTTACTATGAAGACTGTCAATGAAATACTGATTGTATATTATGTACTCATTACTATGAGTGTAGGACCTTGTCACTTAACCGATGAATGTCTCGACATTTTTTGGGTTATTTGTCTTTGGCTGAGTAACTTTTCTTGGGTAGTAGACATTCCGTTTAATTCTTACTGAGTTTGACTCAAGACTTACTCATGAAAAAGATGTGGCAAAACTCTGGTCTTTCTGGCCTGTACGAGTGTGGCTTTTATTAAGCTATGTACTTTTGACCTAGCTTATCGTACAGGTTGGCTTCATAACCTAGTCGACTGGCTAACTTTGTTTCGACTTTCTTGAAGTCCTAAAAACAATATATGCTGGTAAGTTTGGCTTAAATCTATGGCATGAGAAGTAGGTCGACTGGTATACTAAATGAAATTGGTGTACTTTGACTGTAGCCAATCGCTGCCAGAGCTCGAGACTTAAAAATGGTGTCTCTGTATAATTATTATGATTATGCTAGGCAGTATAAATTTTTCTGTGGATTTTGATGCTATTCTTATCCATGTAAAGTGGAGTTTCTGTTTAGATGCTTGAATCTTGAAAATAATTTTTGCAGACTTCTTTTTGCCTGGTTTTTTACTTACAGGATATAACTTTAATGGTTGACTGCCTGTTTACCTTAAATGAGTTGGTCACCTACTGTAGGAAGTCCTAAAGCATGACTTTTTTTAACTTGACCTTTGATCTATACATGGGAGTATGGTTGCATACCTGCATAATGTTATATGGAAGAGTATAAAATGGTTTTTTCAGCATTCTCTGTAGTCTTTGGTTAAAATACTGACTGTAAATTTTCTACTCATGCATTAAGATCACTTTCACTAAGTCGAGGAAGGTCTCGTTGTGTGTCTTTGGCTGGGTTACTGTATCCGGGTATTAGACCTTCCTAACAGGTCTTACTGAGATTGACTCAGATCGTACTTAAATAGTTTACTCATAAAAAAGAGTCATCATAGTTCTGTTCTTTATGGCGCGTACGGACTTGGTTATTATGCTGCGTATGACCTGACCTACTGGTTTGCTTTATCTCTTGGTCTACTGGGTAATTATGGTTTCGGCTATCTGGAAGCTTTAAAAACAATACAAACTGAAAGATTTGGCTATAAAGAAGAAGCTTAAAATTGATAATTTGTTAATTAGACATATATTTTATAAAAAATAACTCCTTTGTTCTGAGGTTGTGATTCCAATTGGTTTTTTGGGACTTTTTTCTGATGCTAAGAGATTCCAAATCTCGAAACTAATTCACTAGTTGGTTAATGTGGGACATGCGGATTTGGGAAACTTAGTTGAAATGCTATGAGCATTTGAATAGTAGGAATCGATTAAAAAACGAAAAATAAAATCCTATTCTACCTGCTGATGTTTATTACCAGACTATACTTGGTGAGCAAAACTTTAATTGTGTGGCGCTCCGGATAAGAGTGGATGCTGGACTTGGTTTTTTTAGCTGGTACTGACTGGGCAAGCTGTTGCCTTTTAAATGACCTTCCCTGGCGTGCATAACTTTGGAAAATGGAAAGGCTAGACTACTATAAAAAGAAGCAATTGTTTATTTGTCCGTTTTCTGGCTCTTCCATAAAAAAATGAACAAACCTGCCTTGGTTGGGTAAATGTGGATGGAAATTGGTGGTTATGAATATATTTTGCGACTATGTGTTATACTGGCTTTCGGAAGAATATGTCGATTATGGCATAGTAAGAGATTCAGATGATGATAGGGCTTAAGGTTTGGTTTTTTTTTGGAACTAAATCATTATATATTAGCTTTGAGAGGAAGATCACTCTCCTGGATTGTTTTAAAAAAAATGGGGAATTCTTATTTTAACTCTATTGTTTTAAATAAACTTATTGAAGAAAGGTTTGTTTTTTCATTGTGACATGGATAACAACCGGGATGCCCAACATCACCTGTGTACAGCCACGTGCTAACGAACTATTTTCTTGTGGTATGGATGCAGGTGAGGGCTACCTTCTTTGATAAAAACATTCTGTTCTTTGTGGTAGATGACTGGGGGCAGTTCGCTTACCTTGAAGCAACTTCACGCCAGAGTCTGGGATGACTATTTCCCAAGTTTTACTTGTTATCTTTACTACCTTGTATAGAATTTATTTTCAACTGCAAATAAATTATTATACAAATCCATTGTATTTGCCTATAATTATTGGTCTATGAACTGGTATAGTTCGTTTGCGTATATATTTTTATATATTTAGAACTACTACACACACAATAAACGCATAAGAGAGATTGACTTAAGTGTTTTTATCTCTCAGACCTTAGTTCTAGTTATAAGTGCCTATTACTATATAATTTATTATATGCTAATAGGTAGGGGTGCTATCACACAGTCTCAATGGTCCTCCTTGACCTGACTGGTTAAAGGTTGCTAGCACGACCATTCCACTCTATACTCTCACTTTCTAGAAATTCCCCTTTTGTTCATGACATTTCACTAGTTTATTACTTCTGTCTACCAGGTTACTGGAAAGGTCACTGCAAGAATAAAAGTCTGTTCTGACCCTGTCAAAAGAGCTCCGATTTCGGAGAAATTACGACTTGCTAAAGAAATAGAAAGCACCTTTCCTTATATCTCTCTTAGGATTCGGCCTTATCTGCATAGGGCTGCAAAATTCAAAAAATCGTTACACTCTGTATAAGATGTTCAGGTCTACTCAGCCCTTCCAAAATGATGTAATCTAACTACTCTTCTTGAAATCTATGCAGATTGTATCCCTTTCCCAAGGGCTCACGCTTCCTATGGAACCCCTTTCCGTTGCTTCGTTACTTGTGTTAAAGTGTATTCAAGATAGCAAGGCTTCAACCTTAATTTTTGATGCCTCGAAGGATTCTAGTCTGTCTCTTGTCCAACTTATCTCTTTTGACCAATGGATGAAGGTTCTGGCTCTCCTTGTTAAGAATAAATCTGATGGTATCAACCTTCTTCGGGAATTTACCTCTAATTTGGTGGGTATTTCCAAAGCCCATTTGCAGGACTTAGCTTGCTTCTAAAAAATTTTGCGGGCTTAGTCCCATCTTTATTACTGGTCCCTCTACACCTATAGTTCCTCCTCCAAACAGCCTCTTTTGTAGGGATGCCGCTGCTTTCGAAGCTGTAAAAGAATTTCAGAAGGACCTATGTTCGCTTAGTGAAGCGTCCCTGTTAGATGTGGTGCTGAAGGTTTCTAGGGCCTTTCCTTTTTTACCATCACAACAGATTAAAGTAGAATCCTTGGGTGTAGAGGACAAACTTTGGCTGTTCCCAAATAAAGGGTTTCTTGCACCCATTTCTATGGAAACTTGGGTCTTCCTGGCCAACCTGGCACCTGCCACTATTGAAGAATGCAAACTTAAAGTTCTTAAAGGAATTCAGCTCTTGGATAAAGGTGATCTAATTAAAGCTCCGTTCAATATGAACTTCCTTGATGACAAAAAATGCAGTTCGAATACAGGTCTATATGCAAGAACCAAAGGTGTGATGACTTTTAGTAAAAATAATGCTGACTATTACACTGAAACAATATGGAAGGTGTTCAGACCTTACCTTAAGTGTGCATGCAGATTTTTAGATCCTGAAGCTGCTTGCGAGTCGAGCATCATTTGGTTTGACCATGCCATCTGGTATGCCCTCAACAATCTGCCTAGTATCTTTTCTGACAAAGCATAGAGTTTCATCTCTCCCTCTTTTGCTCATGGCTTGGCCCAGTGGACAAGCTAAAGAGCTGGTCTTAGCTCAAATCGCCTTTATTCAATACAGATCAATTATGTGTGACACTCTCTAGGAACTTGGTTCTGATGAGTGCGGCACACTACTAACCACATATGGAGGATACAAAGGAATCAAAAGCATGGTTGGGAAAATCAAGCCTAATATTGATGATGAGGAATCTCAAGTCTCAAAACGCCCCAACACTCTTGTCTCTCCATCTACGTCTTACACCTCTTTCTTGACTCCCTCCTCGAGTGATTCTATTTTTGGGAGAGGGAGAGGTAGAAGTTATGTTAGAGGCCGGGGAAGAAACCTACCAATCAGAAATCTTTTGGATATGTAATGTGCAGGTACAGAGGAACGCCTGTGGAAGACTTTACCTACCTCCGAAGGAAGAAGCATGTAATAGAATATTTGCACATTGCTTGTTTACCAGCAAGATTTTGGATTTCTTTATCCCAAGCTATCTTTACAGAGTGTTTTAGACATGTTTTTGGATCTTTTCTGTTACTAATGGATGTGATGTTTGGATGGAAATCCTTGCCACCTATCAAGAATCTATTTTATTCAAATAGGTTCCTCCATATTGATGAGGTTCCTATTTGTTCTTGTCATCTATTTCCAAAGTTTTGTAAGACTTTCACTGATTTTGGCTCACATGTATGTACATCTAACGTTGAAATCATATCGGATACTTTGGTTAGGAACCTCTTGAGTAAAGGCTTGAATCATATTCCTCCTTTTCCACTTAATCCTTGCTTGCCTTATTGGCTCTACTTGAATGCCTGGCCAACTTGGCCTTAAAACTCCAACTGGAGGCGGATGCTTACACTCTACTGATCTCAACTCTCAAAGAACTTTTTTTGGAAAAGGATCAGTCTTATGACGCAAGTATGGCTAAGTAATGATACTACCTGGCTTACTCAGAATTCAATTTCTGATGTTAAAGAGAAATGGTTTATTATAGGCCTTGATAAAGCATCGAATACTACTTCCTTTATATGTAAAAGTTGGCATGTGAGTCGGCGTTTGCCAGGCTCAATGGTTTGGATTTTAAAAAAATTGATACCTCTCCGATTTGTACTGCTACACTTTTAAATAATGAGCTATGAGAATTAGGGTACCGTCCTAACACTCTGAAAATTCCTATACTCTTCCCAACGTATAAAAATCATAAACATAAATTTAGATGGATTTATGACGCATCCAATAGTCTTTTTTCCTTGATTACGAATGACATCAACTGCTACTTAAATTATATTCTGCTTGAAATTGAAGCAATTTGCTCCATCAAGCGTAATGATCTTAAACTATTCAGAAATATAGATTGTTGTCCATTTTGGATCATAAAAAACGCGGTGGAGTTTACTATTAACCTCCCTGAAAACATTTTTTCTATTTTTACTGTAGACAAACACAATGTTATGAGAATATTCCTCTAAAAGGACATGTTGGTCTGTTTAATACTCTATCTACTCTTATAAAGTTGGCCTTTGCTCACAAAGCAAGATTAGGATATACATGTATCTCAACAAAAAGGCATAAAGGTTAATTAAAAAAGTCTAAAAAATCCACACCTTTCATCTTCAAAGAAGATGATTTATATAAATATGTCTCTAGGCTCCTTAACAATAGTTGTATCCAAGTGGGTGCTACCTGCTACAAGAAAATCTTAGGGATCCCAATGGGATTTTCGTGCTCTCCGATTATGTGTAATCTCTATCTTTGTCACTTTGAATACCAATGGCTCTTAAAAATGTTAAGTAACGCAGCCAATACTTTGTCACTCACACACTTTCGTCATTCATTTAGGTTTATGGATGACTTGTGTAGCCTTAACAATCCTATGTTCATGGATACACTTAAAGATATTTATCCACCGTGTCTTAACATTGAACCGACGTTCTCAGATAGAGTAATATGGCTTGACAAATGGGTCATTTCCAAGACACACTTCCTGAATATTGAGATTACTCTAACCCCCCCATTCATGGGTAATTTTTATACTTGTTTCTTTTGGAAAAGAGAAAATCTCAATCTCATATCCTCTGAATATACAAAAAGGAAAAGCAATAGACCCTTCAAGAACTCATTACACACCTGTCTAGGTATGCTTTTTCTTATTATGTATGCCTTGTCAGACAGCTTCATAGCTTATGTTGAAATCATGACTCCAAATTCATTAATAATGGGTTTTCTAAAAGAGACCTTGTTGCTTGTATCTGTAATTCTTTTAAAAAACACAACTGGTCCAGACTTAAGTTTTACCTGTAGAATTTGATTAGTCTTCTTGAACTACAATAAGAATATTAAAAGGTTCAAAACTATAAAAACTTTTCTTGAGGTAGTAGGCCCATATTCTATGCGTCTACTACCTATTAGAATATGGTGCCTGGGAATGGGTGGGCACACACACACACACACACACACACACACACACACACACACACCACACACACACACACACACACACACACACACACACACACACACACACACACACACACACACACACACACACACACACACACACACACACACACACACATGCTAGAGCTCGAGACTTAAAAATGGTGTCTCTGTATAATTATTATGATTATGCCAGGCAGTATAAAATTTGTTGTGGATGTTGATGCTGTTCTTATCCATGTAAAGTGGAGTTTTTGTTTAGATGCTTGAATCTTGAAAATAATTTTTGCAGACTTATTTTTGCCTGGTTTTTTACTTACAGGATATAACTTTAATGGCTGACTGCTTGTTTACCTTAAATGAGTTGGTTACCTACTGTAGGAAGTCCTAAAGCATGAATTTTTTAAACTTGACCTTTGATCTATACATGGGAGTATGGTTGCATACCTGCATAATGTTATATGGAAGAGATAAAATGGTTTTTTCAGCATTCTCTGTAGTCTTTGGTTAAAATACTGACTGTAAATTTTCTACTCATGCATTAAGATCACTTTCACTAAGTCGAGGAAGGTCTCGTTGTGTGTCTTTGGTTGGGTTACTGTATCCGGGTATTAGACCTTCCTAACAGGTCTTACTGAGATTGACTCAGATCGTACTTAAATGGTTTACTCATAAAAAAGAGTCAACGTAGTTCTATTCTTTATGGCGCGTACGGACTTGGTTATTATGCTGCCTATGACCTAACCTACTGGTTTGCTTTATCTCCTGGTCTACTGGGTAATTATGGTTTTGGTTATCTGGAAGCTTTAAAAACAGTACAAATTGAAAGATTTGGCTATAAAGAAGAAGCTTAAAATTGATAATTTGTTAATTAGACAGATATTTTATAAAAAATAACTCCTTTGTTCTGAGGTTGTGATTCTAGCTGGTTTTTTGGGACTTTTTTCTGATGCTAAGAGATACCAAATCTCGAAACTAATTCACTAGTTGGTTAATGTGGGACAACCGGATTCGAGAAACTTAGTTGAAATGCTATGAGCATTTGAATAGTAGGAATCGATTAAAAAATGAAAAATAAAATGTTGTTTTACCTGCTGATGTTTATTACCAGACTATGCTTGTGTTGGGATATAAAGCCCAATGTGGTCGCCCAGGTAAGTGGGTGGGCCGCCAGGTATGTACACATATTCTTTTGTTAAAACCTAATAAGAACTCACTATGCTCTACACATTACAGTAGAGCGAGTTCACCATATTGTCATGCTCTTCTTCTCGCACTCTCTCTAGCGTCGCACTTCCGCCCGTACTCCTTCAACTGGTATCAGAGCTCAGATCGAGGCTCAGGGCAGCATTTGCAGGTAACCTGCTCAGATTGGAGTGAGATTCGACAGGCAAAGACACGGACCCAATTCCCGTGGGACAGCCCAAAGGGCTTGGTGTTCTCAGAATTTCATTCTGAGGTCATCTCAGCCACCGTTCGGCTTCGACAAGGATCTGCGCATGCCATTTTCGACTACGTGGTCTTGGCGGGTGCAGATCCGACTCTGCAAATTTGGGGTTTCGGCCTACAACTGCAAGTGTTGAGGATATCTGCACTTCTAGAGTGCTTATTTGTGGCTATCTACACAACGAAGGACAGCTTACAGTTCTTGGAGGCATGTCACATACGACACGGGCGCACCTACACACAGACTGTAGGCGACATCCACTAGTTCATCACGTAGCTTGTGTTTGCTGCTTGATATTCTAGATTTCATCCTGACATTGTATGTACTTCTACATGGGATGTATTGTCAGAGATGATGTATGTCTGCTGAGGGTTTGCTGGCTGTGAGTCACGTAGCAAACAACCGCTGCAGCGGTTACATCATACAGTGGAAAATTTGTGGATGTATGACTTTGTGGGAAGTCTATGTACTGTCAGATTTACTGCAGCCTTTGTTGAGGGTCGAGTGAGGTTTTATTGAGCTGGGGGATTCACGAATGTTGAGATCCTTTCGGTGATACAGGTCTTGGAGCGATCCCTCGAGCACCCTTAGATAGGCAGCTAGGATGTCTTGACTGTGAGTTAGACAGTTGGGATTGCATCTTTGCTTTACTACCGTTGAGGCATTGTCGCAGTCTATGCTTACAGGACAGTGACAGGACAGTGAGAGACAGTACAGCTGTAGGACAAGTTTACCCACAGCTTACAGTGTTAGAGAGACAATGGTTTTTTGAGCTATTTTTGGTCTATTTTTTGAGTACACTAGAGCCATTTTACAAAGGAGACTCTGCTGAAATTTTTGCAGAATCTGAAGCTTTCTTGGTTCATTTGACAGGTTGATATTGGTTGAGAGGACAGTTTACAGGGGAAACTCTGTCGAATTTTTCCTAGGAAAGTAAACTACTGTGAAGCGTAGTTATGGCTGGATCACAGGACACTGCTCTTTACAATATCAAGAAGCTGGATGGAACCAATTTCCCATTGTGGAAGAAGCAGATTTGGCACGTGTTGGTACAAAAGAAGCAGATAAAACCTATAAAGCTGAATGGAGCGAAATGGATGAATTGGCACTTTCTACCATTATGCTGACTTTGGCAGAAAGCGTTTACTTCAATGTAGCAGACGAGATGTCGGCTTATCAAGCATGGACAAAGCTGAGTGATCTTTATGAGAAGCAGAGTGCAACTTCACAGGTATACTAGCTTAAGAAGCTTGTTGACTTGAAGATGAAAGAAGGGACCCCTATGTCCAATCATCTGAATGAATTCAACACCATCTATAGTTAGTTGTCAGCTCAAGGTGTCAAGTTTGATGAACCTGTTAGAGCTATGTTCCTGTTGATCACATTGCCGGAAAGTTGGGACACTTTTTGCACAGCTTTGAGTAATTCTGCACCTCCAGATGGTTTGACCATAGCAGGTGTAGAAGGCAGTCTGCTTACTGAAGAAACCAACAGAAAGACAATGGACAAAGGCAAAGGAACAACCTTAGTTTTCAGATGAAGGACCAAAGAAAAGTACAAAGGTGGAAAGAGGGATCAGTCTCGTAGCAAGTCCCGCAGTGCTAAAGGCAAGAGTGACATAGAATGCTACCATTGTGGCAAGAAGGGTCACATGAAAAGAGACTGCAGAGAATGGAAAGCAGAAAAAGGCAAAGAGAAAGCTGAAGACCATGGTGAGAAGAACAAGTCCTCAGTGAAGATTCAAGAAATAAATGTGACAAACACTGTTGCAGAGGATGACAATCTAGTGTCAGGAGACATCTACTTCTTGAAGAATACAATGGACTCAGCTCTTCTTACAACATCTGATGGAAATGCACTTAGTGACTGGATTATAGACTCAGGGGCATCACTTCATGTGTCTCCAAACAAGGAGTGGTTTACCTCTTATGTGACCACTAAAGATCATGTTCGGCTAGGCAATGGGCAAACATGTGAGATCTTAGGTGTTGGAGATGTTCAATTGAAGTTTCAGAATGGCTCTTCTTTCACGCTGAAGAATGTGAGACATGTTCCCGCAATTACAAAGAGCTTGATTAGCACAGGTTTACTTGATGATGCTGGCTACGTCACCACTTTTGGACAGAACATGTGGAAGATATCCAAGGGTTCTATGACAGTAGCACATGGAGTAAAGTCTGGAGGACTTTACATGATTTATGTATCAAATGTCTCTAAAAATGTAATCAATGTAACTGAGCAGCCGAACGTTTCTTTGTGGCATAGCCGGTTAGGACATATGTCCAAGAAGGGAATGGAAATCTTGTCTCGTTCTGGTTATTTGCCTGGCTTGTCATTTAATGATTTTGAATTCTCTGAACATTGTCTGTATGGTAAGCAAACATAGCAGCCACATAAGCATAGAAGCAGTAGAAGAGATACACAGTTGGCACTTGTTCATAGTGATTTGTGTGGACCTATGCCTAACCTATCTCTAGGGGGAGCTTCTTACTTTATGACATTTATAGATGATTACTCGAGGAAAGTATGGGTTTACTTTCTCAAGCACAAGGATGAAGCGTTTAGTATTTTCAAAACGTTTGTGACACTTGTGGAGAATCAGAGTGACAAGAAGCTTAAATGCTTACGCACTGACAATGGTGGAGAGTATGTTTCAAAGGCCTTTCAGGACTTTTGTGAGTCAAAAGGTATAAAACGTGAACTTACTGCTCCTTACAATCCTCCTCAAAATGGTGTTGCTGAGAGGATGAATAGGACCATACAAGAGAAGGTCAGAAGTATGTTGTCTAATGCACAACTACCAAATGGGTTTTGGGCTGAAGCTGTATCAACAGCTGTTCATCTTATAAATAGATCTCCTAGCAAGGTTTTGCAGAAGGATTTAGTGGCAAAGATGGTATGGTAAGGTAAAATGCCCTCATACAAGCATCTTAGAGTCTTTGGTTGTGAGGCATATACTCATGTTCCAAAGGAATTTAGGAACAAACTTGAGCCAAAGAGTAGAAAGTGCATCTTTCTAGGCTATGGTAATTCTGGTGAGATGGGGTACAGACTTTGGGATCCCGAATCGAGAAAGGTTATTCACAGCAATGATGTTCACTTTAATGAAGCCAAATATCATTCTAAACCAGAGAGGGTTGAGGAGATTAGAAGAGTTGTCTTCCAAGAAGATGGACTTGCACGTGCAAGACAAAATGTTAGGGCTCAAGAGGAGCAAGGACAGGATAGAGTGGAACCACGGGTTGTGGCTGAGCCTGAGCCACCTATTGCGTAGATCTGGACATTTCACGCGACCTCCTGATAGGTTTGTTCCATCTATGAACTATGTCATGTTGACAGATTGCAACGAGCCTTCATGTTACAAGGAAGCAGTGCAAATGAAGGACTCCGGGAATTGGCAATTGGCCATGCAGTCAGAGATGACAGCTCTGCATAAAAACCAGACATGAAAGCTAGTAAAATTACCACAGGGCAAAAAGGCTCTACCTTGTAAATGGGTTTACAGGTATAAGATCACCGCTCATGATAGTCAGTCAAAGTACAAAGCAAGGCTTGTTGCCAAGGGCTTTAAGCAAGAACAAGGCATTGACTTTGATGAAGTCTTCTCTCCGGTGGTGAAGATGACTACATTGAGATGCTTTCTTGCATTGGTTGCCATATTAGATTTGGTGTTGCACCAAATGGATGTCAAGACAGCGTTCTTGCATGGTGATTTAGATGTGGAAATTTACATGCAGCAGCTAGAAGGGTTTGATGAGAAAGGCAAGGAAGATTTGGTATGCCAGTTGTTAAAGAGTCTTTATGGCTGAAAACAATCACCGAGGGCATGGTACCATAAGTTCCACAAGTTTATGCTTTCTCAAGGCTACAAACGTAGTGAGTTCGATCACTGTCTATATACAAAGAAGGCTAAGGATGGCAGTTGGTTGATCCTTATTTTGTATATGGATGACATGTTGATTGCTGGCAAGCACTTGGAAGAAATTTCAGCTTTGAAGTCAAAGATGGCAAAATCGTTTGACATGAAAGACATGGGTGAGGCAAGTCATATACTTGGTATGCGCATTGAGAGAGACAGATCAAAGAAGTTGATTTGGTTATCTCAAACAGAGTATATTGACAAGGTTTTGCACTGTTTCAATATGGAGAAGGGAAAGGCATTGAGTGTTCCATTGCCACCATATGTGAAACTTAGCAAACAAGATTGTCCTGTGTCTGAGGAAGAACAGGCTGAAATGGATAAGATTCCATATGCGTCTGCAGTGGGTAGTTTGATGTATGCAATGATTGCTACTCGCCCAGACATTGCATTTGTAGTGGGAGTAGTAAGTCGATACATGTCAAACCCAGGCAAGAAACATTGGGAGGGAGTGAAAGGAATATTGAGATACCTGAAAGCTACAAAGAGTATGCGTATATGCTATGGGAGTCAGGAGCTAAGTGTAATGGGTTTTACAGACTCAGATTATGCAGGTGACTTAGACAACCGAAGGTCTACGTCAGGGTATGTCTTTACATTGGCTGGTGGAGCAGTATCATGGCGTTCTAGATTACATGATTGTGTTACTCAGTCTACTACAAAGAATATGTTGCAGCATCAGAGGCATGCAAAGAATCAATTTGGCTTAATCGACTAGTAACAGATTTGGGAATCAAAGAAGAGATGCCTGTGTTATATTGTGATAGTCAAACTGCTATACAATTGGCTCGCAATCCAGTTTATCACTCAAAGACAAAGCATGTGGATGTGAAGTATCATTTCATCAGGGAAATGCTCGAGGATAAGCAACTTCAGCTTGTCAAAGTTCACACCACAGAAAATCCTGCTGATCAACTTACAAAAGGACTTCCCTCAGAGAGCTTTGCGCATTTTCGCAAGCAGTTAGATGTAGGGTAGTACATCACTTCTCTACATCTCTTGTATATTAGTTTGTATAGTAGCTTCTCTGACACTTAAAGTACCACATTGGACTTTAAGTGGGAGGTTGTTGGGGTATAAAGCCCAATGTGGTCGCCTAGGTAAGTGGGCAGGCCGCCAGGTATGTACACATATTCTTTTGTTAAAACCTAATAAGAACTCACTATGCTCTACACATTACAATAGAGCGAGTTCACCATATCGTCGTGCTCTTCGCACTCTCTCTCGCGTCGCACTTCCGCTCGTACTCCTTCAGCTTGGTGAGCAAAACTTTAATTGTGTGGCACTCCGGATAAGAGTGGATGCTGGTCTTGGTTTTTTTAGTTGGTAGTGATTGGGCAAGCTGTTGCCTTTTAAATGACCTTCCTTGGCGTGCATAACTTTGGAAAATGGAAAGGCTAGACTACTATAAATAGAAGCAATTGTTTATTTGTCCATTTTCTTGCTCTTTCATAAAAAAAAGAACAAACCTGCCTTGGTTGGGTAAATGTGGATGGAAATTGGTGGTTATGAATATATTTTGTGACTATATGTGATACTGGCTTTTGGAAGAATATGTGGATTATGGCATAGTAAGAGATTCAGATGATGATAGGGCTTAAGGTTTGGTTTTTTTTGGAACTAAATCAATATATATTAGCTTTGAGAGGAAGCTCACTCTCCTGGATTGTTTAAAAAAAAGGGGAAATTCTTATTATAACTCTATTTTTAAATATTTTTTTTAACATATTGAAGAACGGTTTGTTTTTTCATTGTGACATGGATAACAACTGGGATGCCCAGCATCAGCTGTGTACAACCACACGCTAACGAACTGTTTTCTTGTGGCTATGGATGCAGGTGAGGGCTACCTTCTTTGATAAAAACACTATGTTCTTTGTGGTAGATGACTGCGGGCAGTTCGCTTACCTTGAAGCAACTTCACGCCAGAGTTTAGGATGACTATTTTCCAAGTTTTACTTGTTATCTTTACTACCTTGTACATAATTTATTTTCAACTGCAAATAAATTATTGTACAAAGCCATTGTATTTGCCTAGAATTATTGGTCTATGAACTGGTATAGTTTGTTTGTGTATATATTTGTATATATTTAGAATTACTATACACACACACACACACACAAATACAAGCACGCACATATAATTGCTAAGCTTCAAGGGCTGAGATCGAAGATCACTTACGACATGCAAGATTTATGGCAAACCTCCAAAGGGAGGTTCGTTGGGCTACATAGAGTAAAGTTCTTTATGGCCTTCAAAATACAAAGTATAGACACCCTTCAAATGGATTTTAAAACTAAAAGTTAAAATTAAAAGTAGTCACTAGTCAATGTTGAAATTTGAGGGATGGAGTGAAACTCTATGGCCTTCCCAAAGAATATCAATATTATAGAGTACTAAGTTTTTTGACTTTAAATTGGAGGATTAAGAATCCTTTTTATTTTCTAAGATCTTAGTACTTACCCTTTACTTTTGCATTTTAAATCAAATATTTTTTAAGGTTTTCTTTGAAATGAAGTAGAGCGTGACACATGGAGGCCCCCTCCTTCCTTGAAAATTTTAAGCTCTATTATATATAATATAGAATATATACTAGGGTGTGACCCGTATGTTGTTGTGGCCAAGAAAAGCATGTCCATTGGGTTTCTCTCTCTCTCTCTCTCTCTCTCTCTCTCTGTCTCTCTCTCTCTCACACACACACACACACACACACACACACACACACACACACACACACACACACACACACACACACACACACACCCCATATTCGTAGGTGTGTGTGAGTGTGCATACGCACACAAGTGGAGAGGGTGGACTATAGTCCTTATAATCACTCTAGAGGAATGACAATTCTCTCTCTCTCTCTCTCTCTCTCTCTCTCTCTCTCTCTCTCTCTCTCTCTCTCTCTCTCCCCATATGTTTAGATCAAGATTTGTCGAGATATCTATTTGGATCAATAAAAATTCTTTCTCTCTCTCTCTCTCTCTCTCTCTCTCTCTCTCTCTCTCTCTCTCTCTCTCTCTCCCCGAATGTTCAGATGAAGATTTGTTGAGTAAATCTTTGATATCTATTCGGATCAATAAAAATTCTCTTCTCCTCCCCCCCCCCCCCCCTCTCTCTCTCTCTCTCTCTCTCTCTCTCTCTCTCTCTCTCTCTCTCTCTCTCTCTCTCTCTCTCTCTCTCTCTCTCTCTCGCAAACCCTAACAGCTAACATCTCACGTTGTCCTCCCCTGGGCAAGGGACAGCCCTGTGGGAGGACGTCCGATCCCAGCCTTGCCCTACACAACGCAGCCCAGCCAGTCCTGTGGGAGGGTGTTCGAGCCCCAGCCGTGTCCTACATAACGCAGCCCAACCCTGCTCCGAACCAGGCATGCGACAACGCGCTATGGTGTAGGCGCTCACCTGCTTCGCAACCCGCCCGACACAGTGAGACTCCCAGCTGTCGGCACAAAGCCCGCCTTTTTCTATCGGCACAGAGCACGCTCTTTCATTCATCTCTTTGCGAGCTGCACCAACAATGCCGACATGGGGCTTGCTCACACAGTGAGCGGCTCGCAACACAAGGCTAGTGAGCGGCTCTCCGATTTGAAAAACCACAAGCACAACACCCCACGATGTACAGAGAACCGAAATTCTAGGGTCTATACACTGCCCACACATCACTTAAAGATTTGCCCACCGAGCCATGTCTTCCTTCAACACGCCGACCCCTAGCACACGCAAGAGCTTTCTTGCTGTGGCAGCTGCACCCCGGAAGGACCCCGCCACTCGCCAAGACGTGAGGATCACAAATCTCGAGGCTCAGATCCAAGAACTTGTTTCAGAGAACGATGCACTCAAACAACGCTTGAATAAGCTCGAGGAGGCGACAAAGGAGAACACAACTCTACTTGCAAAGAAACACGAAGTCGAAGTTTCCCCGAATGAGACTGTCAAGGTGGCTCAACAAGAAGAAAATGCGGCAGCACATAAGAAGATTGACATCGAAATCCAAGGAGCCCTTCAAGAATGCCGGCTACAAGATTCCATTGCCCTCAAGATCAGAATTGGAGGACTCTCTTCACCCTGGTGCACCGAGAACGACACCCTCGAAGAAGCAATAACCAAGCTTAATGAAACTCTTCAACCAATCAACATCGAGCCCGACACTGTCTCCTGGATCAACGACACGCATAGGCATATACCACTTGGCCAATGTATCCTCACTTTCAAAACCAAAGAAGAACGGACAAGGCTGCTACGCCAATCCTACCGTCTCAAGGGGACAAAGCTCTGGATTGCCGAGGAATTGACTACAAACCAACTCAAGCTTAAAGAAAGTGAGCTCAAAAAGGTGCATGAAGCACGTAAGCAAGGTAAACGGGCAGTCTACCGTGGCGGTAAAGCCATCATTCAGGAGTTTCGAACTCCCAAGCCAGCTCCCCCTCCACCTGACCCCCCTTAGGGTTCTTCTCTTGATCTTATTCTCCTCCTCCCTTGATGGACCCTCAGTCCCTAACTGATATATATCCAATGTCCTCACTTCAAAAAAGAACATATGTACTGTTTTGTTTTGGTCCCATAGGTCATATCTGACCTCCGTGGACGATAATTCATCCAATGTCCTCACTTCAAAAAAAGAATAGATGTATTGTTTTGTTTTGGTTAGAGATTTGAGGTCTCTTGATGTGTTCCTATGATATTAAAACTTCTCTCTCTCTCTCTCTCTCTCTCTCTTACACACACACACACACACACACACACACACACACACACACACACACACACACACACACACACACACACACACACACACACACACACTCGTACACACATCATTCAAAAGAATCATGAAAAATGTTCGTTCATTTTTGCATTGTAGTAAGTTTATTTGTAATGTTTCTTCCTTTGAAATGTTCAAGATAATCAGTAGTTATTTCAATAAAAGTGGAGAGCTTAAAAGCCTACATCATGTTTGACTTAGTAACACACTATTTTGTTGTTTTGATCTCTAGCACTTCTAGTATTTTACTCTAGCTTGACAAATGCTAGCTTTTATCATGGCTGAGTATGCCCATCACCTTCAGAGGGTGATAGAAACTCAGCTCGTTGGTTTTGTAGAGTACGTTCAAAGCATAAATTACCTCTATACAATCTTGCAACCACTCTTGGGCATTGATGATGTGAGTAGGGATGTCGTAGATGTTTTCCAAGCTATGCATGATAAAGGTGATAATCTTATTCTTCCTGTTTGGACGAACAACGAAGTTGAGGTCTCATATTGTCCAGTTTGAATCTTTGTACTTCTTTGGTTTTTTGCAGCCTCTTCTTCGTAGGTTTGTAGTAGTATTCATTTTTCGATTTCGTATTTAGCTTACGTTAAGATTTAAGAATTTGTTGCTTTAAAAGTTGTTGTGTGAAGTTTGATATCGAGGATTAAGTTTTTAAGATCTCTTACCGTTTTTTGTTTAAAGTTGAGTAGTTGTTTTAAGTTTTAGCTAAGTTGGTTGCGTCAACTTATTTTGTGCATGCCTTTTCTAAAACCATTTTTAAGTTAATAATGTTTCGTTTTGTAGCAAATAAAGTGATTTAATTTTTTTCTTTTCTTTTCGTGTGTCCCTTGCTTTTATAGTTTTATGATTGCTTTATTCCTTCTTATAATTTGTGAGTTCAAACTATTAAATGCTCCTAGTGTAAAACAATACTTGAATATTATCCAGCTTCAATAGTAATGGTCTTTACATTGATTCAATGATGACTATCCATTCATGGGTTAAATGATCATGGCATTACGATGCTAGTAATGGAGTCATTTGCATTTAGATACTCTCTCATTGCTTATGCCATAAGGAACCAAGCCTTAATTTTGACAAAGCTTAAGGATCTGAAGAGAGTGGTTATTGGTGCAAATACTTTACTTGCCCTTCCACTTGTCCTTACTAACTTGTGTTGTTTTCCAAAAGAAATCTTGATGGACAAGAACATTATGGGCTTTGCAAATTGTGAATTTTTTTAAAAAGGGAGGGGGTGGGGACAAGGCCACCACTTGTGTGTTTTTTGTCATGGGTAGCCTCCATTGAGACAAGTTAGCACCATGAATAGTCTAGAGGCCTTGAGTTGGTTTGGTGTGATTGCTTCATTTGAGTAGTTTCTACAACAACAACGCAACTAGTGAGTCCAGAAAATAGCAAGCTTCCTTGACCTTGAGGACATATTAAGTATCTAAAACCATCAAAGAATTGTCTTCAGCAACAATCCAACACATACTTGTCAAATTTGAAGATTGTCTATGAGGGCTAGCTAGTTAATTTCATGATATTTTCTTCGGTTAAAGGTACACATCAAGAAATGATAAATCTATCACAAGAAAGCTTAATCGAAGGTACATTATTACAAAGGAGATTAATTAGGGTAATTATTTGAGTCTGAAAATAGATTTTAGTTGTGTAAATTTTATATAATTAGTTTCCTAAATTAGACTTTAGGTATGAAGTTTGGAAAGCCTTAGGAAAAAATTAAAACTTACCAAAGTTAGTCTAAATTTAGCAGGTTCCAAAACTTGCTTCATAGTACCTCCTAAGAACCGTGCTGACGTTTTTCATGAAGCTCCAGAGACCAAGAGTAAGTTTAATTTTTACTAGAGTTTGTGTTAATTTAGCACGTAGACTCTAGGTATGACGAACTTCATAGAGCCTCCAAAGGGTAATGCAAAGGTCTTGCACATGAGCTAGTTTAGTTAAATTGAAGATAAGACTATGGTTTTTAATTAATGAAAGGAAAAAGAAAAAGACTAAGGTTAGATTGACCCTTCCCTTTTTTGAAAATAGACTAGTCCTTCTCTTTCAAGTTTGGTTGGGCAACATGTCCAAAGCAGCTCACATGTGCTTTATGGATAGTTGGGGAAGTGTGTGTATGTGTACTTTATCCAAAGAAGAGTGAAGGAGGGGGAGGGACAAGTGTAAACACATGCACCAAGTACCCAAATTTGGGATTTTTGGCAAGTGGGAAGAAGGAAAAAGGATGGTAAGATATGTCACTGAGCCAAGACCCATGCATTCGTCCCAACTTGCGAAATGCATGGATTTGAAAGGTGATCGCCATGCACATTCAATATCTTTCAAAGGGGTATTGAGAGCTAAAGACGTCACAATTTTCCACATCTAGTTTGAAGGTTTTGGATTGACCTTGGAACGCACTGCCCTTACTTGGTTCCAACCTTTAAAAAAGGAAGACCATGGGAATATGAAAGCATTTCTACAGTATTTCGTAGAGGATTTTTCCATGAGAGGAATCAAACACAATATTGTGTCGAAGATTCATTCCTTCAAGCAGAAAGAGGGTGAGAAAGTATGAGAGGCCGCCTTGTGATGCAAGCAATACATTGAGAGGTGTCCACCATGTGAGAAACCTTAGGAGGATTGTCAAGTAGTATTATACATAGAGAGACTCAAGAACGAACACCTCAAGAAGGATTCACATTTGTAAAAGTTTATGATACTGGACAAGGTCACAAAAGAAGCCGTCTATTTAGTGGACATTTGCCAAATCTATGCAAAAGTGTCATAAGATGCAGATGCAAATTCAAAAGATTTTCGATCTGCAACCAGTAGACCAAGCACGACTAAAATGCCATTACAACAACAAAAACCCATGAACAACAAAGAGTTTGCAGAGGAACTTGTGAGGAGAATGAGAAAAGTTGAGGATTCAGGATCAGAGAGGACCACCATTGAGGCAATGCTTAACCTGTGGAGGAGATCACCCAACACTGCACTGCACTATCTGCCACAACCATATCCTAAGCAAAAGTGGTGTGCCATTGAGAATAAGTGGATGAACCATGCCACCGAGGAATGCTACTACAATTGAGGGCAAGTTAAGGAAAGGCCTTATCACTCTAACCCTCAATACCAGAAAAACATGCCAACAAACCCTTAGTATCAAATAAATAGACCAACACTGCCACCACCAAGATACACCTCAGGACCAGTAAACCCACAATGAGGAGTAGAGAGACCAAGACTTGTTTTAGGTCATCAATTGCCAATACCAGGAGAATATCATGGAGCAGTGAGGTATACATATCTAGATCAATACCCAGAGGAGAGTGCTTTAGTACCAGTCTAGATGTATCATGAGGAAGAACACCACGGACATTGCCATCAAAGTGATCCTTATCCATCAAGGGTCATGGAATCCTATGATCAAGAAAGTGTTGTTTCATCCTCTAGAGCTTCAAAGTCAATGAAATGCAATGTAAATAAGAGCGAAGGATTTACCTTAAGCCAAGGAACAATGATGTTCATAGCTAATCAGGGTGAATCTAGACCAACGCCATATTCCCAAAGACCATATGCTCAACAACCTAAACAACAAAGACCTCCGAGACCTTGTTTCAGGTGCGGTGGAGACCATTGGGCTAAAGACTACCTTGAGGATCAACTGAATGTTGTAGTTAGCACTTATCGGGAAGAAGAGCAATGGGAGATATTGTGGAGAGTGCAGGATTAAACAACTATACTCGGAGTGTTTGCAGAACCTAGATTAAAAGTGACCCGATAAACATTGTGGAGGTTTTACTATCTTCAAGTGGATTAGATGCAGAGAAAAAAATACCATTAAAAGCGGTGATGAGAGCGCAAGCAAAACAAGAAATACCAAGTGAAAAAGAAGGCAGTGACTCTTACAAATCTATAAGTGAAAAATTAGTTAGAAAAGACACATGAGAAAAAGTGAGAGCCCAATACCATAAGAAGTTAAAGGCTATTATAGTTGAACTATCCCATGCTCAAGAGAAATCACAACAACTAGTAAAACACACGTCTAGTGTTGTATTAAAGGAAATACGCGAGACTAAAATAAATCTAAATAATGAAATCATGCCAAAAGAAGTTAATTCTAGAGGTTCAATGCTAGTTGACAAAAAAATTCAAGCCATTGGAAGCAATTTTGAAGGCATACGAAGCAAGACTGGACAATCTCCATGACAATGGAACATAGATGGCTAACTTATCCTAATACGGATTGGGAAAAACTCTAGATGGAGATGTGCAAAAGGTTGATCAAGACTACCCAAACTCTTATGGATCCTCCACTGGCTATGCACGTCCAACAGAAGATAGTTCTTCAACCATTTGTAGCCTTGAGAGACCCCAATGAAGCGAAAGAAGTGAGTGAACAAGAACTAGACCCCAAAATTTTAACTATAAATGAAAACCAAAAGGAAATAGTCAATGAACAAGACAAGGTGAAAGAGCTGAAACACCATCCAAGAAAAGAACAAGCAGACACATGTCAGAAAGACATGACAGATCAAGTGGTAGAGAACACTATGAATAACACTGCCTACTAGATACCTCCTAATGTGCCACAATTTAGAAACAATTGGACAAAATAACTTTGGAAGATGGTTAGGAAAGCGAGATTTGAGAATCAAGACCAAAGGACATCACCCATTGCTAAAGTTGACCTTGACAAGGGCATGGTTGACTTTGACATGTAGTCTATGTATGACGATCAAGGTACAGATAGAGTCGGAGGATAGTCAAGAGGAAACTTATAAGGAGGCTCCTTCCTACTTGGGCCCTTATGAGGAAAAATCTAATGTTATGGTACTACCATCACAGCGAGTGACCATCAGACCAATCATAGATGCTCAAGGGTGGAAATAACTTATGTCAACACCAGTGAGCTGCATGCTAACCGTGGTTGAACTGCTAAAAATCAGGACACATATGTGGAAGGATGTTGAAAAATGCCTTGAGAAAATGGGAATCAAAAAACCCAATTGAAACTTTAAACCTAAAATGGAGCAGTGGAACCAGCCCAACAATAATGCAAAGCTAGTTCCCATAAACAAGGTTGGGGATTATTGCAAAGGAGAAGAAGGGAATACCACACTACCCATAGAGCATCAGGGGGTAGAAACCATTGCAGTGGAACAGGGGTTGCCATTGCTACAAAATTGATTTGGGAGAAATGGGAAAAACTTGCCCTTAGAAGAACTTGGATGAAATTGCAGCTAGCTGATGGCTATATTGCAAAACTTGTTGGTATTTTGGAACAAGTGGTGATGACTTTTTATAGAATCAAGTATGAACATATGTTTGCTATCGTAGATTTTGGTAATGAGAATAACTATGATGTTTTGTAGGAAGGCCGTTCATGCGTGAGGTAAAGATGGTTTAGGAATAGGGCTATGATTATATCTACTTGAGCCACATGGAGACCACTACACGAATCAAACTAAGTGACCACATCTATAGAGATGTACGCAAAACACCCGTGGAGGATTTTGACCCTGCAAACTGCTACAACGATTGAAGTACCTACATGGTTGAAATCTAAAGCTCACATGTGGATGTGTGGAGCTTTAGACTGTGATAATTCTATCAAGAGAGAACGGTCTTTTGAAGATCCGGACTATATACCCGAGCCTTTTCCTGAAGAAATCATGGAACCATTGGAGTGGACTCAAATTTTGGCCACCTTAGATGTGTGTGTCAATGAGATCATACCTACCAAGTTTTGTGATGAAAATGGATTGGACTCCCTTTTGCATGATCAGAGTGAACCTAGACAGAAATCATCGAGAAACAAATGAGACTGGTGATGTGAAACAAGAATTAAAGAGTAAAGTGTAGTGTTTGCGTATTTGAGATGAGTTTTTTATCAAAGATCTTACCATGGAAATTGATTAAATCCATAACTTGGAGAAAAATAGAAAATCAAGTGATGAATGTTTCTATGACACCCTTACTCAAGGATACGTAGACCTTAATGCAGATGATGAAAAATGAGAAGGTCATGCGAGTGATCTGGAAGCAAAATTTGAAAAGTTCTTTGATTTTTCAAATTAAAAACCCGGAATCCAACAATACTACAAGAATAAACACGTAAAAAAGGGGATGAGAAACAATCCAATGCCATTTATAAAAGGGAAATATCTTATTTGAGACTAGTGGGATCCCTTGAATGCATAAAAGACAAAGTAACTAGAAAGCAGACAACTCCTCGTCAACCAAACAAATTGAAACAAAAAAAAGGACGATCGATGAAACCTCCAAAAGGCACATCAAAGACAGTGGATGTTGCTAGTGAACCTACATGGACAAAGGTTCAACAAGAAAATAAGTAGAGTGAACTCAAATGGACAATGAAAGAGATTTGGACAACAAAAATGGAGAGTGGCAATGAAAATGGGGAAGAGTCAGGAAAGGATGGAATAAGTGTACCCTCTCATCACAAGAAGTACACTATTCAAGATCACAAAATCATCATTGAGCAGCCAATGAGGGAGAAAATTGAACCAAGAAAATCTTATGATGGACTTGAGGATGCTAAAAGAATAGATCTAGCATAGTCAAGAGAAGAGCCTACACCCGCTTACATTGCTAAGGATCTATCAGTAGACAAAGAAGAGTTGTTGATTCGGATGCTCAAAGAGTATAATGATGTGTTCACCTGGTCTTATAAGGACTTGAAGGGGGTTGATCTTGCCATCTGTCATCATACAATTCGTTTAAAGCCTGATGCTAAGCCAAGCAAACGATGTCCTTACACTTACAATGAGACATTTGCAAAGAAAATCAAAGAGGAAATTGATACTAAAGGAAGGTGAATTCATTTATGAAATTGAGCACATGGATTGGGTATTCCTAGTTGTAGTGATACCTAAGAAGAATGGCAAGTTAAGAGTGTGTGCCAATCTCAAAAAAGTGAAAAAGAATGGCAGGAAAGCACACATATAGCTTTTTGGATGGATTCTTAGGTTATAATTTGTTGGTGATTAAACCAATAGATCAACACAAAACAACCTTTGCGACTAAATGGGTCATTTTTTCTTACTAGTAGGTAATGCCTTTTGGGCTGACAAATGCACCAGCCACCTTCCAAAGACTCATTGCTCATGCTTTCAGAGAGTACCTACATATATGGATGACTTATGTATTCACTTAATGTTACGTGAAGACCATAAAGAGCATCTAAAAATAGTGTTTGGGAAATGCAGCACCTATCGGATATGCCCGAATCCAAAAAAATGTGTTTCCATGGTTAGACAAGGCAAGATCTTGGGTCATATTGTGTCAGCCAACTGAATATCCACACATATGGACAAAATCAAAGTGATTGTTGACATGCCATGTCCAAAAAAAAAAGAAAGAAGTACAATCTTTTATGGGACATTGTGGATACTACAAAAAATTTATTTACATGTATGCAATCATTGCTAAACCTCTCTTTGGATTGATTGTAACCTTTGTTTGGATAGAAGATTGTGAGGAATCATTTCAGAAGTTGAAGCAAGCAATGTTATAAGCATCAATCCTCAACGTACTAGATCAGAGAAAATCTTTCATGTTCATGTAGATGCCTCTGCTTTTGCCATGGATGTATCCTAGCATAACCTGGTGAAAGGACTATGGACTTTCCAATATGCTATGCCAGTTGTCAAGTAAATAATGCTAAATAGAATTACACAACTACTGAAAGGCAAGGATTAGGAATAATTTATGCTGTGAAGAAATTTTGACATTATCTCCTAGCCAACCAATTTTTTTTCTTTGTGGATCACCAACAAGCACTATTGTATCTGATAAACAAGCCATGCAACACGAGCCAAATAGTGAGACGGTTCATCGTCTTTCTTGAATTTGATTTCACAAAACTGTGGGAAAAAAAGGGATAACTCATCAACGAGCTAATCACCTTTCTAGGCTACTAAGCAAAGAGAACCCAGGCAAAGTTGAAGATGATTTACCCGATGCATACCTCTTTAATCTAGAAATGATACCTAGATGGAGTGAGAGTATAATTACACTTTTGTGTCTAGGCCAATTGTCGATAGACCAATAAAAAATAATTGACAGATGCTTGACAGAGAAAAGCAATCCTTTTCAACTACTTAGCGGATGACTATATCATAGGGGTTTGGATGGCATTTTGCGATTGTGCATCAAGCCTCTGACATTCCTTTGTACTTGAAGAAAGCACATGTCACAATGGACATTATTCATCACGAGAAAATCAAAATATGTCAAAATTTAATGAGAATGGGAGTTTTCTACCCTGGTATGATATTTGACGCACACATGTGTGTTATGATATTTGACGCACACATGTGTGTTAAGAATCATGTGTAGGTTGCACCCCTAAAAAGTACACTACACTATTCCAAGTGAATATAGCACCACATTGGCGTAATTATATCGTGGATTGTTTTAACCAAGTTCCTTTCCCTCCGAACATGTCTAAAACAAAATGAAAGCAATTAAAATTCAAGCACAATCATATGAATTGATTGGCAACCAACAATACAAACATTGCAAAGATAATCAACTCAGACTTTGTGCATCAAAAAGTGAGTATTTATCGATCTTGGAGGAAGCACATTCATGTAAATTCAGATTGGGATCAAAAGCCACACTTTGTTGTTTGGGCTTATAGAGTTGCATACAAAAATGTTTTACAGACAACACCTTATAACATGGTGTTTGGACTTAATGCAATATTACCCATAGATTTTTTGATTCTAACCTTGTGGATAACGAATAAACTCGAGTCTGGATGACCTAGAAAAGTTGAATGAAATTAGATTAAAAGCAGTGGTTGTTGCAATCTATGCCCAAAAGCGATGCATGAAAGAGTTTCATGACAACCATGTAAAATCCGAAGACTTTGCACTAGGGGATTATGTGCTTGTCTACACTCTTAAGCAAAAATAAATAAAAAATTGAAAGAGCGAGGAATGGGACCATTTGTGATTCATTCCATATCAATGAGTGGGACCTTTAGGCTTGCTACATTGGATGGATAGGAAATGCCAAACTAGATTGTGGATAAAAAATATCACTTTCCACTTACTCAAGAGATGCTTGAAAGCGCACATGCAATTAGAAACATGAAAGAGAAACAAGATCTAGAGATTCTATAGGCACAAAAAGAAGCTAGAGAGCGCACATTAAAAAGGAAGCAAAGAAAAGGATAGCTTGAGACACATAAAACCATGTGGATGCATCAGATTACAAGCATTGGGGAGGATGAAGAAAATGTGAACCCATATATTTTTGTAAAGCTAGGAGCAAAATTGGTACCTATTCATGCGTAGTTGACTCCGGTGCTCGGTTGAATACAATCAATTGGAATTTGTACCATCAAATGCTAAAAAATACTCTCATACTTGGACTCTGGTAAGCACCATCATACTGCGGGCTTAAAAATTTCTCTACCTCCAAATAATCTACAAGAACTCTGATTGTGATTAGGCCAAAAAGAAAAAAGAAGGCCAATATTCTCTCCTAACAAAACCTATTGCAAATGAGGAGTGGAAGCCTAATACTTTAATATGTGGGACAAGGATTTGCCAATAAAAGGGACAATATACAAAAATATAAAAAGTGTCGTGGATGTAAAGCTTGAAGCCTCCTCTCCATGCATCTGAAAACCTTGAAGGAAAGAGGGAATTGGGTGTTGAGAGTCCACCACAAGCTCTCAGGGAAAATGAAGCATTCGAGCTAAATTTCCTAAGACTTGAGGCCGTAGTGCAATGATAGTTCCAAGTTGAACTTTCATTGGTCGGTGCCAAGATCCCAAACATCTCCCCACATTCTAATTTCTTTGTCGTGTAGTTTTAGGATTTGTCTTTGAGAGCCCTCCCAATCTTAACAATACCAATCAGGGGCCACCAAATGGAGTCCATTCTATGGATTGTTTTACTTTCATGGAAGTCCCATCAAATTGCTCCTTACCTTCCATAGAGAACAAATAAGGTTTGATCGAAAGGGTGATAATGAAGACCTACTAAGAAAGAGAAATGTTAGAGGGAGGTATTTCCACATTGTGTCTTCAGATAACTTAAACTTGTCTAGACTCCTTAACAGGAGTATAGACCATTAAGCTGTTGGACCATGTAAAGCAGATGTGATAGTTTTGATAGGCATTTTGTCTAACATAATATTGGCATTTATGATTCTATTCCTCCTTTCTCTTTAGGGAGATGGCAGATGTCCCATTTAACCTTTGTCGATTTGGAGGAAAAAAAGTTCTCCACACATAAATAAATTAGTGGCTCATTCAAGATGCGAGTCTCAGGGTCTCCAACAAGCCACAATAACACCCTTTCTCTTGCCAAACTATTTGCAACCATTTTACCCAATTTAACTTCAAAATCCTTGACTCCTACATTATTCATGATGTTTAATTGGCTCAATAACCTACCCATTCAAAATTTTGACTCAAGATTTATGACAACTCTTTTCCAAGACATTGTAGCACCTTTGGAACACCCCTTGGTGATTTAAATAAGCCAACAACCCATCCTCGCATTGTCACCTAAATCCACTTTCCTCTCATAAATCACCCATGTCATTCCTAGAGTCCCTTCAAGGCCTAATTGATCTCCTTGTTCAAGTTTTAGGTGCTATCAAAATTTTCTTTGGCATCTTGGCCATGTCACCAGAACCCTTGTGGCTCACTTTAAAAAATGGAGGCAATTGTTGTTGAGCATTTGTAGAGTGACATAACCATTGGGATAGTTCATAGATTTAGTTATCATCAAAATTTTTCTTTAGGTTCATGTCAACCATTGGCATACTACACAAGCAATTTTTTCATTTTCTATAGGCTTTCTTTTCCAAAGTGGACATTGTGATCTTTTGTAGGTTGTGTTATGTAGCACAAGCTAGTTTTGTCTAATTTTTCCTTTACCCATGTAACTTTTGCCACTTTAGGCGTATATGATGCAACATCTCCTTGTTCTGAAGGGCTTTTTGAGCATTGTGCAAGGTTATGATGCTAGACCATAGGCTCATGGATTGATCATGCTTTCTGTAGCATTCCACTACTCCATACATTCACTCAACACATTACAAAATAGGCATTGGATAGACTAGCCTCTTTGTAGAAAATATTGCTTACTTGCGCAAGGAGTTAGAGTCAAATGTTATGCATGACGAGAATGATATGGATGTCTATTGTGAAGAGTAAAGATCTTAGTGAGTAGCTAATTGAAATGGGTGAGGTCACTCCAAATAAATTCCTTGTGAAGAAAGCTCTTGATCCTTTACTAGATATGGGCTCGCCATTGAGTTTTAGCTCTTCATGCGTAAGAGTTCTCTTTATAACAGAACCTGCATTGGCATGCTCTCCTTTTCCATGTCTTGAAGCAAAAAACTTATTGTTAACCCTCACATCAGACAGTGGAGTCAGCACTGGGTGAATAGGAAGCTTGGGGATTACCCAACACCACCTATCGCTTGGTGTTGACCTTGGTGTAATAGACGATGGAATGTTAACAGACAAGGCAGACAGTAAGTCAACACCGGGCGACTAGGAGGCTTGGGGACTGCCCAACGCCACCTATCGCTTGGTGATGACCTTGACAGACAAGTCGGATAGTTAATAGACAAGTCAGACAGTGAGTCAACACCGGGCGATTAGGAAGCTTGGGGATTGCCCAACACCACCTATCGCTTGGTGTTGACCTCGGCACAGACAAATCAGACAGTGAGTCAACAGTGGGCAAATAGGAGGCTTGGGAATTGCCAAACGCCATCTATCGCTTGGTGTTGACCTTGGGGTTAAAGACATTACAAAATGCAGTTGAGTCAATACTAGGCGATTAGGAGGCTTGGGAACTGCCCAACGCCACCTATCGCTTGGTGTTGACCTCGGTCACGAAGACATGACAGGCAACAAAGGAGTCAACACTGGGCGATTAGGAGACTTGGGGACTACCCAACACCACCTATCGCTTGGTGCTAACCTTGGCAAACAGGCATTGGCACATCCACGGACTTAACATTGTTAATGAGTCATGGGCCAGGCTTGTCGGTCCAATAGGAAAAGGGTAAGGGTGATCGTCGATGAGAGGTGCACTCTAACTGGACATTCAAGGGTTAGTTGGCTAAAACATGGGGGCCCAAGTGTGAATGGGGCGAGCTCATATAAAATTCAAGCTAAACCTAAAATAAGGTATTCTCTCATTCGTGCAATTGAAGAGTGCTCTTGCTCCATCTCCATCTTCTTCTTCTTCATCTCTTTGTGTGTGTGTGTATGTGTGAGAGAGTGAGAGAGGGAGAGAGAGGGTGTGTGTGTGCGATCGAGCATTACAAAGGCACGATGGCGACGAAGCGGTTGAGCGCGGCGTAGCGGTGGCTCCTTCTTCATCGCGGCGAGGAATCCTCCACGAAGGCGAGCGTAGAGCGGTGAGTGACACACCCTTGCTCTCTTGAGCTTGCTAGATTAGTTTGGTTGTGTGCTTGGAGTCATTTGTGGCTCACACACAGTGTATTGGAAAGTCCCTTGCATTGAAACGTGCGACAGACGCACACATTTTTGGCGCCGTTGCCGGGGAATGCCGTGCATTAAGCTTGAGTTGTAAGGTACATTAGCAGTGGATGGGCTACAGAGACATGCCATTGACATCAATTGTGACCAAAGTTTGGTTAGATTTTCCCTCATGGGCATGTTAACACCATGAACTTGGTGGAGTGACTTTGGCAGTATGTAAAGTACACCTTGTTGGATGCATTGACCAATCAATCAGTCTTTGACTTGTTGCATGCCCTTATTGGTGATTCAATCACAAAACGATGTAGATGGGTGGTACTATTGTGGAGTTCTTACAAAAGCAGGAGATTTGTAATGCCCCTTTGTTTTTGTATCCATGGGTTTACATTGTGCCCGTGCTTGGGTTTGGTTTATGTCCTTGCATGGGTTTACATGCTATGAGTGTGTCTTAGTACTAATTTTCCTTTTTTAGTTGAATCAATTGTGATTCAGTCACAACAACGATGTGGATGGGTGGTATTACTATGGAGTTCTTACAAAAGAAAGAGATTGGTAATGCCCTTTGTTTTTGTATCCATGGTTTTACATTGTGCCCATGCTTGCGTTTGGTTTTTGTCCTTGCATGGGTTTACATCCTATGTAAGTGTGTCTTATTACTAATTTTCCTTTTCTAGTTGACTCAATCAAACACAACATGTATGGGAATGACAAGCTGCAAAATACACGCTTGTCATGTGGAGAAAAAATTCTTTTCAGATATGTAAGTGACCCATCAACTGTTGAAGTGATTGAGGAAGTAGCCCTCCTATTCAAGGTGTTGTGTATGTCATGCCACGAGATTTGGTATCATGTCACCTCGCAATCCTCTAATTGTGATTGTGCAGATTGGGCAAGCACCTATACAACATGCAACTAGCAGTGAGAGAATCTCATCTTTTGCATATTCTCCCAATCATTGTCACAACTAGGGAAATGGAAACGGAGAACACACAAAAGGACATTGGCTCCATACTTGAAGCTCCCAATGAGCCTCCCAATGACATGGCCATGCAACATACACTTTCACAACATATCCTCAACCAATGCATTGAAGATTTGAAGAGTGTGTTAGATGAGATCGGGGAACATATCCCATCTTGTGATGAGGTGCATCTAAAATCATTAATAGGGCAGGTAAAATCTACTTACTCATGTCTTTCAGATGGAAGGGCTCCCAAGGAGATCGAACTGCCAAAGAAAGGAAGCATTTCACAAATTTAGGCACATGTGACGACCATCCGTCTCAGTCATGGACAACGGAGAGTTGCAAATAATGATCCAATCACAATGGTGCCTAATCAATCCTTGAGACAAATGGGCATGCTTAGGAAGAAGCATCAAAGGACCAAAAGTGAGCGCGCTTTGCAAAGAGAAACTGAGTGTATTGCCATCATTTTTGCACCAAGACCTTGTTTTTGGTGGATCAAAACGTGGATTCATGCCAAACATGTCAAGCAATATTGCCACTCACTTCATGACAAGGAGCACGAGATACACTTGATGCTTTGATAAGTTGGAGAGTAGTCTTGTATGAGGACTCCAACTCTCATGCATGCCAAATTACATCAGTGTCGTGTGGCTCAAATGAGGATGAAGAGCATGCTTTTACATTGACCTTGGCTTTTAGAAAAAGTATTGAGTACTTTTGTGAAAAATGTAAATTTCCTATGTACTTCTATCTAAAGATTGGGTTTTTTGTGTTGATGTGTTGCTCCATTAGACATTGTAAATTTTTTGAAACCAAAAGATGTAAAGTTTCCCGGGTTTACATCATGTACCTGTCTTTCTGCCTTAACTTTCCCTTTTGTGGGGACATTTGTGCATATGCTGAGAGAGAGAGAGAGAGAGAGAGAGAGAGAGAGAGAGAGAGAGAGAGAGAGAGAGAGAGAGAGAGAGAGAGAGAGAGAGAGAGAGAGAGAGAGAGAGAGAGAGAGAGAGAGAGAGGTTGGGCAAACACATACTCCATGGACGGGCCCCTAGTAAGGTGTAAACCCAAGAATTACAGGGCACAAAGAGAGAGAGACTTTGGGCAAACACATACTCCATGGAAGGGTCCATATGCAGGTGTAAACGTAGGCATTACACACACACACACACACACACACACACACACACACACACACACACACACACACACACACACACACACACACACACACACACACACACACACACACACACACACACACACACACATACACATAGAGTGAGAGAGAGCCTTTGGGCAAACACATACTCCATGGAAGGGCCCACATGCAGGTGTAAGCCCAAGCATTACAGGACACACACACACACACACACAGAAAGAGAGAGAGAGAGAGAGAGAGAGAGAGAGAGAGAGAGAGAGAGAGAGAGAGAGAGAGAGAGAGAGAGAGAGAGAGAGGGAGAGAGGGAGAGAGAGAGAGAGAGAGAAAACTTTTGCGCATAGCCATTAACAAAAACCTTTGAGAAAAGTCAGATACGATAGTGGACATGAAAACATTAACAAAACCTTCCATACAAAACATGGCAACACTCATGTCATCCAAAACATAGCAACAAGTCGAGAGATTTAATAAAAAACAAGCTTACTAGAGCTTCATCAATGTATCTAACCTAAACCAAATTCATCAATACAAGGACAATTGCCACCCCAAGGGTGCCACCATCTCCATGCAAGTGTCATGTGGAGTCCTCATCCGTTGACTTCTTCTTGCCTTTATCACCTTCCCCGTCCCCATCCATTGATGCCTCCTTGCCTTTATCACCAACCGCATCCCCTTCATCACTTCCATATGCGTTGTCCCCATCATCCCTTTCCTCTTCCCTCTCCCCATCATCCCCGTCACCATCGTCGTGTTATTACTATCACTCTTGCTACTATCTCCATCATCCTGCTACCCTCAGTACTTTCGTCACTCCCCTCTCCATCTTTCCCCTCTTCATCATCATCATCATCTTGACCTTCTTCATCACTCCCTTGATCACTTCCATATGCGTTGTCCCCATCATCCCTTTCCTCTTCCCTCTCCCCATCATCCCCACCACCATCTTCATGTTATTACTATCACTTTTGCTACTATCTCCATCATCCCCGCTACCCTCAGTCCTTTCGTCACTCCCCTCTCCATCTTTCCCCTCTTCATCATCCTCTTGACCTTCTTCATCACTCCCTTGATCACTCCCTTGGTCATCATCAACTTCTACAACATTCCTGCCGTCATGATCACTGCACTACCATCTTCCTCCCCTTTCCCTTCATCCTCACTTGGGGGACTCAATCTCCGACCACACCACTTCACAAATAGGTTATGTAAACCCGAGCAATGTTAGAAGATGTAGACCCGAGCAATTGAGAGAGAGAGAGAGAGAGAGAGAGAGAGAGAGAGAGAGAGAGAGAGAGAGAGAGAGAGGGGGGGGGGGGGGGGGAGAGGAGAGCAATTGAGAGAGAGAGAGAGAGAGCGCAATTGAGAGAGAGAGAGAGAGAGAGAGAGAGAGAGAGAGAGAGAGAGAGAGAGAGAGAGAGAGAGAGAGAGAGAGAGAGAGAGTCGCATTGCATTCATAGCCTTTTTGTATCCTCCTCACTTTATCATCTTTTTTGATGTCTTGCATAGCATGAACCTTTCGCATATGATCCACCACAAAGTCAAGGAGAAAGTCATCTTTGTTGCATCGTACTTGCCTCTTGTTGATATAATCCCAGCTTTCCAAGGCCCTAATGAGGGTCCTTGCTTAAATAGCCTTGCAAATCATCTCATACTTGCGGTCCACGTCTTCAAATCTCTTTGGTGTGCGTAACCTTTCTATGGCTAAAGACTTTGCAATGGGGTTTAAGGGAGCATTGGTGCCCCTCCCTCCCACTCTATGTGGAATCTCCACACTCAACCCATTTTACTTACAACAGAGAATTTTTATTACCCGAGCGAAAAAAAGTGAGCAAAGTAGAATTTCGAGCGAAGATGACCAAAACTTTGATATTCTACCGTCATAAAAGAAATTAAAAAAATTACACAAATATGGCTAAAATATTTCGGAGAGATGAGAGATCGTGTTATTGCTATAAAAATGTTAACAAGTAGTTTCATCACAAAATTGTTAGTGACCACAAGATTCCTACAATGAGCCCACACAAAAGATGAAAGATGAATTACTTTTAGAAACTATTTATTCTTGATTTCTACAAACAATAGGATATTACAAGCACCAATAGACAACACTGTCTTGATAGCGTTACATGAAATTATTAAAAGGACATGTATAGAAAACATAAGTCTGAGCTCAAAACCAAATAATTTTTTCTTAAAATAAAGGATCCATGTGCCTCATATAACACCCAAGTAAGAGATGTTCGACTTAAATATGATCCAATCCCCTCTTATTTACACAAAGTAATTCATTGATATTTCTATACATAACAATACATTTTGACTATATCATTGTATTTAATATGTCCCAAAATATTAAAAGTGAATATCCATACATCTCATTATGAGTTTAGAGATGGAATTTTGACCTCAAAATGAAGTTAAAAGCTTTAAAAGGTTTTAAATAATCTAAATTTTTATATTTGTTGGAATTTGACAATTTTGAGCACACCGTTGCATCCGAAACGTCCCAAAACCCTAGAATTGTCCATATGCTTCATTCTAACATTCGGAGATGGGGTTTCAAGCCCAAAAAGGTCCCGAAACTACCATAAAAGATCCCACACCAATGCAGGACACTTTCGGGCAATTTCCTGGTGAAATTTCACAATTTTGACCACATGGTTGCATCTAGAATCATCGAAAACCCTGGAAACGACTATCCATACGCAATGGGTAGCCATCGCATATGGATAGTCGTTTCTAGGAGTTTTTACGATTTGGAACGCAACCATGTGGCCAAAATTGTGGAATTCCATCAAGAAGTTGCTTGAAAGGGTCCCACGTTGGTGCATGACCCTTTAAGGCAGTTTTGGGACCTTTTTTTGGCTCGAAACCCTGTCTTTGGGTGTCAAAATGAGGCATATGGGTAGCCGTTTCTAGGATTTTGGAATGTTCCGGATGCAACGGTGTGGTCAAAATTGTCAAATACTAGCAAATTTTAACATTTAGATTAGCTCAAAGCTTTTTAAAATCATTTTTCTTTATAATAAAATGCATAGATATTTACTTTCAAGGTTTCTAGGACATCTCAATGCCATGATCTTTTCTAGGATTATGGGCATTTTCAAACAGTCATAGATTAAAATGATCAATATTTATATCTCTCCCATAATATTATAATAATAAAATTTCTATGATTTGACACAAAATCCTTGCAAGGTTCTAGGTCACATCCACATTTCTTTTGTTAAGTGTTAGAACAAAATGTATCCACAGAATATAAAAGTGAGATCAAAGTTGTAATTTTCTATCCTTAGTTTATATTCACTAGTAAAACTTGAAGTGAAATATTTTTAAAATATACTTTATTGCAAATTGGAATCCATATTGTAAGTCTTTAATGTCTCTAAAGAGATGGTTTATAAATCATTATGCAAGGAAATCTCTTTAATGCTAGCATGCACATTAGTTAGTACGAGTAGTCTCTACTCTCCCCAAAGCAAGCTTGATGATTGGGTTTTATGTCATGACCTCACAACATCTGTTCAATGGCAATATGAGCATAAAGTAAAATTGTGTTATATACACCATCTTCCTTTTGTAAACAAGTGGACAAATTACGTTTTTTATTCAATCTTTTCCTTGATTAGATGTATGGCTCCGTCGGTATTCTGTTTGCTCGAAAAAGTTCGCTCAGTGTTTGGTAAAACTCCTTACAACAATGATCCACCATACATTGCTGCTTCTCCATCTGTGTGTTTCTACTTGGGCAAGCCAGATATGCTCGGCACATCCCCACAAGCTTTCCATCAACATAAATCTTTGCACATGGCTAGGGTGGTAACAATGACTTGGCTCTCCTCACCAGTATGAAAGAACATAGCTATATAAATTTAGAAATGGTAGGCACGTCCTGTTAACCGAATGTAAACCCGAACATGCTTGAGACTAAGTGTAGTCCAAGACAAAGACTGACTTATAGGAATTTTGCTCAATGTTTGAGAGGTTCTGGCCTTCACTTGCTTTAGGCCCTAAACCAGCCGCTTCTTCAAGAATCTTTCTCTTATTGGCTTTGGCTTCTTTTGTGGTGGCACTTGCAACTTTTGGCTTGGGATTCTCTTCTAAGTGAAGCTTTCCCTTCCCCCTTCCAATGGTCACCTTGGGCAGCTTCTCTACCTCACGATCCTTCGAGTGGACAATTGAGGGCTTTTGAACCACGTCAAAACCCTTCATTGGGACCTTCTCCTTGGGCTTCACAAGGGACTTCTTTGTGTCAAAACCCTTCATTGGGACCTTCTCCTTGGGCTTCACAAGGGACTTCTTTGTGTCAAAACCCTTCATTGGGACCTTCTCCTTAGGCTTCACAAGGGACTTCTTTGTGTCAAAACCCTTCATTGGGATCTTCTCCTTGGGATTCACAAGGAGCTTCTTTGTGTTCGAACCCTTCATTTGCACCTTCTCCTTGGGCTTCATAAGGGGCCTCTTCCCCTTTGCACTCTTATCTTGTTCTAGTTTGGCTTTGCCATCTAGGCCTTCATCAAGGGCTTTGCCCTCTGCCCACACGCAAGATCTTCAGATCAACCCACCTTATAAACAAAGGCAAAGGAAGCCATGACATGTAAACTTTTAGCACCACATACTTGACAGATAAACACGAGCGATCTTGGTATGGCATGAAAACGTGGCCAAGTCCATTGTGTAAACCTGGACCCAACATGTTAACCCGAGCGAGCTCAAAATGGAGAAGGTAAACATATCTGTACCCTTCTCTTTATCGTCAATTGTAATGGAAATGGCCTATGAACTTTGAGAATAGTGGAATTAAGAGAATTAGAGTGAGCATTTTTGTGAGATTACTTTGAGAGCATAGAGGGTGAACTTAATTGATGGTAGCAACATAAACATAGTACTTAATTAACTTGGCATGAACAATACTTTTGCAAGAGAGAGAGTATCAGAGAACATGACAATAGTTGCGGACTGGATTTACTTGGAGCCGGTCCCCCCTCCAAAAGGCGTTTGTATTATAGATTCTCCCATCAAGAGAGACTTGATACAATACAATCTCTGTGTTCCTTGTGACCTAGGTGATGCAATGAAGGTGGAAAGCTTCATGCATCACAAGCATAACATAAACTTTCCAAAAAGCATTAACTATCCCAAGCCTCAGTCCCAAGGCCTCAAACACCTTTGAAGATAGAGAGAGCTAGCAGGGAATGAGGGTAGGGAAGAGGATGAAGAATCATCCATAGGAGAAAGAAATAGTTTCTCACTTATCATCACTCTTCTTGCTTAGCATAGCATAATAGCATAGTGATGAAGATGAAGAAGATGGCAAGCTTAAGCATTGAAGCATGGCTCTTGGTTGGATTTGCATTCCATAGCCAAGAGTGTTGGTGTAGGCTCTCAACTTCTCAACAAGCTTGGATAAGGAGATGGAGCTCTTGCACTTTGCCCTCCACACAATGAGAGAGAGAGAGAGAGAGAGAGAGAGAGAGAGAGAGAGAGAGAGAGAGAGAGAGAGAGAGGTAGAGGTGGACCAAGCATGAGAGGGGGGTTATACTACCTCTCTCTCTCTCTCTCTCTCTCTCTCTCTCTCTCTCTCTCTCTCTATTGAGATAGATCCGTAAGCACATATCTATATTCTATGAGAAAATCATTTGGGTTGGTTAGATATAGATTTTATGACATTACCTCTCTCTTGAAATCATAGTCGTCCTCGACTATGAGGTAGAAGAGATAAAGTCTTAGTCATTAGTGTATGTTTCTAAGTGGGTAGAGGATTCCTTTTCACCCTAGGAAATCATTTCAGAATGGATGACTAGTCCATTTGGTGCTTGGAAGACGTAGCTGCCGCAAGCATGTCTGCTCTTTAGTCCATATGATACTCCCAAAGTAGAGTGACAAATTCTACTTGGTGTTTGAGTGACGTCGTCATCTCACAAACATGACTCTAAGCATGCATACTATTTAAATTTGTGCACAAAAGAGGATTAGTCTTATAAGACAAAAACATTTTTCATTTAGAAAGCATTTACATTTGCTTACTCTAATGCAACATTGTAAGCATTGACAAGGTTCATACTATCCTTAAGTTGTATTCCTTGCATCCATCTATCATCTTCGAAAGGATAATTTTTTAACTCAATAAGATACAGTCCAATAATCTTACCATGCGGTAGTACCTTGTCTTCATGCCAAAGGATAGCTTCGGGTTGTAGCACCTCTTCTTGGTCTTCGATTTCTGGAGGGTCTTCAATAATTGGTTCTCTTGGTGGATCTCCTTTGTAGGGCTTAAGTAGGCTCACATGAAAAGCATTGTGTATGAGCCAATGGTTGGGAAACTTGAGTTGATAAGCCATGTCATTGATTGGGTTCAAGATTTGAAAAGGACCATAGTATCTTTTTGCTAGATTAGCATAATACATTTGATGGCCCGTAGGATTTTTGCCCATCGTTTTCCTCAATCGAGCCTTCCTCTTTGAACATTAAGGCACTTTTGTGCTTGTTAGCAACAACTTTTTTCCTTTGTTGAGAGATGGATATAGCCTCCTTAACCTTTTGAAAAGATTCTTGTAGGTCACTACTATACTCATCAGCAGCAGCAAAGATCTTCCCATTTACTTTAAGTAGCAAGGGACTTTTAGGTCTTCCCTCTATGATCTCAAAAGGTGTTTTTCCCATAGTAGTATGGACAATATTATTGTACGCATACTCTACAAGGGGTAAGTACTTCTCCCATTGTGATTCTTGATCTACTTCTGTAGCATAAGTCTTTAGTAGATCGAGTATAGTAAGATTGACTATCTCACTTTGGCCATCCGTTTGTGGGTGATAGGCCGAAGAGAAATTCAATCTTGTACCTAGATTTTCAAAGAGACCTTTCCAAAAATTACTGGTCATTCTAGGATCTCTATCTGACACAATGGATGTTGGTAATCCATGGTGTTTGAAAATCTGAGATATGAAGATGGTTTCCATTTGGTGTGCCTTAATAGTATTTTTGACATGAATAAAGTGTGCTTGCTTGCTAAACATGTCGACTATTGTCCATATTCCCGTATTCCCATGGATAGACTTGGATAATCCAAAGATAAAATCCATGGATATACTCTCCCATGGTGAATTAGAGATTGAAAATGGCTGGAGTAATCCAGGTTTCTTCCCTCTATCATACTTAGTCTTTTGGCATACCGCACATTTTGAAACATACTCTTGTATGTCCACTTTCATGGTAGGCCGGTAAAAGTACGTCTCTACTCCTTGAAGAGTAGGTTGAATGCCTCTATGCCCCGCATAGCAAGGAGCATGGGATTCATACATGACTTTCTCATGAAGGGAGTGGGTAACACATAGTCTATTGCCATGGAGAAGATAACTATCCTGCAAGGTGAATGGTTCCTCTTTCTTCCCCAAAGCAAGGACTGACACTAGGGTCAGTAGCATACTCATCTATCATAGAAGATAGATTATTGTGGGCTGCTATAGACATCGCATTGACTTTCGGTCGTAGTGAAAGTGCATCAGCCACTTGATTGTGCTTACCAGCAATGTGAGCAATATGGAAATAAAATTGCGAAAGAAAATTTTCCCACCTCATTTGTTTGTCGGAAAGCTTGGTTTGCATCATGAAGTACTTGAGACTTTGGTGGTCTGCTCATAAAATGAATGGAGTCCCCAATAAATAGTGCTTCCATGTGTTTAGGGCATGTAGAACAACTAAAAGATCTTTCTCATAAATGCCCAAGACCTGTTCATCCGTATTGAACCTTCGGCTCTCATATGCTATGGCATGCCCTTCTTGAAGCAATACTGCTCCAAGGCAATCACCACAAGCATCACATTGGACCTCAAATGGCTTTGAGAGATTTGGAAGCATGAGGACTTGTTGAGAGGTAAGCTTCTCTTTAAGCTTGCCAAAAGCATTTTGCTTCTTAGCAGTCCAATACTTAACGTTCTTCTTTGTTAATTCATGTAATGGTCCTGTTGTTTGAGAATTTTTTTCTATGAAGCGTTTATAGTATGCACACATACCAATAAATCTTCTTAGCTCATGTAGATTCCTTGGATTAGGCCATGCCTTTATTACCTCTAACTTCAATGGATCCATCCGGATACCATCTTGAGAGATAATATGACCTAAGTATTGAATCTCTTGAAGAATAAATTCGCTTTTCTTTTGGTTGAGAAAAAGCTTGTTCTCCCTCAATGCTTGAAAAATCACTTGGAGATGTTGCTTGTGTTCCTCCAAGGACTTGGAGTACATGATGATATCATCAAAGAACACTCCAGTGAACTTGCGGTAGAGTCTAAATATTTTCTCCATCAAACAATTGAATGTGGCTGGTGCAATGGTCAAGCCAAAAGGCATGACTAGATATTCATAAAGACCAAACGTTGTACGAAATGTGGTCTTTAGGATATCACCATCCACTATCCTTAATTGATGATAGCCACTTTTAAGGTCAATCCTATTGAAGTAGGTAGAGCCTTGTAGCTTATCAAACAGATCTTCTACCCGAGGCACGGGAAATCTGTTTTTGATAGTGATATGGTTTAGTGCTCGATAGTCCACACACATACGGTATGTACCATCTTTCTTTTGCACTAAAAGGAGTGGAGAACAAAAGGGAGAGGAGCTAGGCCTCACCATCCCTTTGTCTACCAATTCTTGTACTTGCCTCATGATCTCCTCTTGTTGAGCTTGGGAAACTTGATAAGGAGGCTTGTTAGGCGGTTAGCTTCCTTGTAGGAGCTCAATTCGATAGTCATCATCCCCTCATTTTGGAGGTAAGTCCATAGGGATATCATCGATAAAAACATCGTGGAGTCCATTTAAAAAAGTAGACAAGTCTAACTCTTCTTGATTCCTACCATTTTCATTTGATAAATCATTAGCGTCATTAGTGGATTCTTTGACAAAAATTATGTACGCAAAAATCGAGCTTTTCATTGACTTATCAAAAGCCGGTGAATTTACAAGTGGTATAGTACAACCAGACTCATTAGCATCTATATACATGCTCTTTCCCCTGTAGGTGAAGTAGATTCTCCTTTGAGGGAACTTCATGTTGGCGGCCTTGCGGTTGAACCATGGTGCCCCTAGGATAGCCTCCTCATGTTGGAGAGGAGAGATGAAAAAGTTTTTTTTGTTGACATAGCTTTGGACACAAAGTCTCAACTTCCCAATAACTGAGGCTTGTTGTCCCTTGAAAGCTGTGTCAACAGTTACAGTATCTCCCATCTCAAAGGCTTGAATGCCCAACTTGGTGGCCAACTCCGATGATATGAAGTTGTGAGTAGAGCCAGGGTCAAACAAGATGAAGGCATCATGTTCCCTTACCTTTTCCCAAGCGTAGGAGAGAGGTGATCCTTTGCAATGAGCATCCTCTTTGGAGTCCACTGTGGGCATTTTTCTTGGGGCAAGAACGATAGCCATGTCCTTGCTCCCCACACTTAAACACTTATGGTCCTTGCGAAAAGCTTCAAGCTCTTGAGGAGAAAGTTTGTTTTTACCTTTGTAAACTCCCTTCTCCTTGATCCGATTGTTGTTGTTGTTGTTATTGGAATTGCCTTGGGAACAATGTTGGGCATTGGTTTTCCCCTTTGAATCACTTTTGTCTTTGTTTTCCATGGGCTTGACATTCCATCTAGCCCCTTGTTGGAAATTGATATGGGAAGCAACCAGGGTGTGGTGGATTACTTCAGTGATAGAACCAGCCTGTTGGGAGTTGATATACTCGGCCATTTCTTCAGGTAATCCCTCACAACATTATTTCTTTTGCTCAACGAAGTCTATCTTTTGGAAGAAAGTAGCCTTGAGATCCAAAACTTGTCCACATATTTGTTAATAGACTCATGTGAGAGAAGCTTCAAACTGCGCCATTCGGTAAGTACTTTGTCCTTTGCATCGCTTGCAACGAATTGCTTCATGATGGAGACTCGTAGAGTTTTCCATTTCTTTGGGGCTTCGCCGTTTCCACGAAGGCTAGCCCACCATTGACGAGCCGATTGTTGGAAGTGCATAGCTACATGGCGTAGCTTGGAGGACTCGTAGAGTTTTCCATTTCTTTGGGGATTCGCCGTTTCCACGAAGGCTAGCCCACCATTGACGAGCCGATTGTTGGAAGTGCATAGCTACATGGCGTAGCTTGGAGGACTCCGTGAAGCTCTTGTTTCCAAAGGCCGCATCAAATTGCTGGATGAAGGTCAATATTTTGTCGGTGGCACCAAAGGTGCCTTCATAGGTGAGAAAAGAGATACTCTTTCCTCCCTCTTTGAACCTCTTGAGCTTTTGTGATCTTCGCCATGTAGGGTATGATTTGCGATGTCCTCCCCTCTTGTATTCTCCAAGAGAATATCCATAGATTTCGTCGGAAGAGGAGGAAGGTGAAGAAGAAGGAGAAGAGGGTGAACTTTTCTTCCTTTGTTCCCTCTCTTCCCTTTCAGAGTGACGAGGAGAAGGACTGTGTATTGACCATTTCCTCATGGGAGGAGTTGGCGATTGTTTAGACAACTGTCTTCGTGGAGCCACATCTTCAGAGGAACTTAGGGATTCATTACTTTCTCGTTCTTTGGATTCCTCCTCTCGTATGGACGAGAGTATTCTTTTGGGGGTCTCATCAAGAGGCCTCCTAAGCTCTCTCTCCTCTTAAAGAGGAAGGAAAATCCCATAAGCACGAAGTTGTTGAGTAACTTCAGCTTGGAAAGTAGGGTTGCCCATAGCTTGATGCAACCTAGTAACAAGATAATTGATAAACATGGGGGCATAATCATTAGCACCTTCATGTGAAAAATCAAAGTTATCAATGTTCATTCTACTCTCTTGGTTATTGTCAGCCATGATAATTATAATTATGTGTTTACTTAGTGTATTCTTTGGCAATCCAAAATCTTAGTTGCTACTCCTCTTAGCCTTTGAAAATAAGCACTTTAAGTATCTACACCCACGGCTCGAATTGGTTAATTATAGAGAGTAGTGGACTGGGTCTAACATAGCAGAATTGTCGAGGGATAGCTCCTTTCGGACTTCTTATGGCTCAATAATGGTACAGTCGTAGGCAAGTCTAAAAAGACATCATTATTAAGACAAAGCTCCTCGGGGTGTGCACCATATCCCACATAGTGGGCTCAACAAAACCGATAATAGATCCCAGTCCCACTTACCCTAATATAATTAACAAAATCAACCATTAATAGGCTACTTAAGGACCTCTCTTCTTCAGCAAGAAAAGAAAAACCAAAATGCTCTGATACCAATGTAATGGAAATGGCCTATACTTCAAGCACCTAGTCATTTAAGCATGGAAACCGTTTATACCTCTTGAGAGTTTATGTTTGAATTGAACACTTCAAGAACCTTAGTCATTTAAGCATGAGAAGCACCTCAAGATTGGGCAAGGTTCCTACAAACACCTTAAGCACCTTAGTTAGCAAGCCGACAAGCACCTCATGCTTGGGTAGGATTCCCACCTCAAGGTCAGCCACCTTAGCTTGCCTAAGGTCAAATGACTTTTTAACACTAACTTCTAGAGGTCTTTTATGAAGCTAACCCTAAGGTCTTTAAGCTCCATTAGGTAGAATTGCTCTTTAACAGACCATCTCTCATTTGGTATTGAGACATATCCATAAGCACATGTCTATATTCTAACCCTTGTTCTCGTTTATTTTACCACATTAAATGATCAATTTAATAAGAGAAAATCATTTGGGTTGGTTAGATATTAGATTTTATGACATCATTCCACAACAGAAGGCAACTCCATAGTAGGAGGATCCTCATGCGGCATTTGAGACTCATCCCCATCTGAAGGTATGGCTATCTCCTTGGTCTTCTCAGCACACTAGTTGAGTTAGAGCGTGCCCCCATGGTTGTGAGTAGGTGTAAACATGGACATACCTGCTTTTTATTTTGAGTGGCCTCATGCAATATTTGACCCTCTTGAGATATGGCCTCTGCAATATATGACCCTCTAGTTGAGCTAGAGCGCACCCCCATGGTCGTGAGTAGGTGTAAACATGGACATACCTGTTTTTTATTGGAAGTGGCCTCATGCAATATTTGACCCTCTGGAGATATGGTTGTTTCTTTCCCCTTCTCACACCCTACAGAAATAGGAAATAGATTTTAGCGAGCACCCCCATGGCCGTGTGCAAGTGTAAACCTAGACATACCTGATTTTGGCCGACAGTAACTTCTATCTCATCTCAACCACTTGGCTTACCATCACATGCCTATCCTCACGAAACTTTGATCTTATTTCGAACTTCACCAGGCCTTGAGCTCGTGTGTTTCTTTGTTGTGCAAGAGCGTGCTTCATGCCCTTACCCCCCTTGACAAGGAACTTACTTGGGTTAGTTTTCATAGGAGGAGCGCGAGGGGGATCCTCCTCCTTGGACACCACCACCTATGTCGTGACCTACAACAATGCTTGTAAGGGTGAGAATCCCATGCACGCCTCTGCCCTAAACTTAGGCTAATTGTGATGCGTCCAAATGCATTAACTGTTCACTTTCGGGCATGTGTGCGTCCCCTCCTTGTGATGCAAGGTCCTCCCCCTGGGTCATCACCTGCAAAAAGGGAGGATGGGTTAAGAGGCCATCCATAATAGCAAACCATGTTCAACCCATGCCAAAATTAACCCCCCCCCCCCCCGTTGTCCCGTTACCTACAACCGGGCCTTGCTTCTACTTGTGCGGGTTTCTCCTTTTGCAACCTTAGCCGGGGGAGTGGAGTAGGAACCCCACATGGGCCATTAGCCTTGGCACTCAAGCTTTGGTGATGGCATGCACCTCCTGAGGACCGACTGCCAACGATACTCCTCTACATGCATCCCCAAGCAACACACACACACACACACACACACACACACACACACACACACACACACACACACACAGAGCATTGAATGCCCACCCTCAAACCATTCTACCGATGAGCCTCGAGGCATGCATGACGTCCCGGTCGGCAGTCCCATCCACCTGCCCTAATGATGCCCATCGGACGTGGTTGATCTCCCACTTGATCCACCGTGGCATGCCTTGTCACGGTTCACCCCCCTGCGCCTTGCACCACATCAACACTCCGCAACACCCGCCCTTGCCCGGGTTTACGTCTAGCAGTGGGCAACCCCCACCCCCATGCCGCCAAGCACCCGCCACGTGGACGGTTGAGATCACCTCCATCTCTCTCTCTCTCTCTCTCTCTCTCTCTCTCTCTCTCGCGCGCGCGCGCGTATGGCTCACGTGGTCGTCAACTCCATTGAAAGGCGAGGGTTCGAAAGTCCTTGCGTTCTTATCCACTTCGAAAGATGATGCATCCTTTCGTTCAACTCTCTAAGAATATGGCGCCCGTGGATGTGGCAGAAGGAACAGCTGCGATGAAGCGAGAGCTCTCTGTGGAAGATCTCTTCGGACCCCTCAACCGGCTGGATGTACGCCACCCTTCGGCCTCCACAGAGGTTCAGGCATTGCCTACCATTTCTAGTGTTGCAGACGCAGAAGTCACCGCACATGCCAAATCTCGGGTCACTCTCCTTGACGGTTGCACACAGCCTGATCTGGCCGACCATGATTGCGTCTATTCCTCTGCTGCAAGGCTAAGCCCGGCATTTATGGTCGATATGGCCCCCATTCCTGAAGAGACTGGGTTTACAAGTCATGCTGCCGAGAAACCCCACACATCCGGGCTTGGGCTTGGGCTTGGACTCACAATTGGTTGTACCCCCGACGACGGTATCTCTGCAGGGGCTTCCAACAACAGGGATCATGCACACACTAGTATGAGCAACACTAGTGCAAGTGATGGTGGCATGGGCTTGCAGATGCAGGGGAACTCCACATCAGATGAAGATCAGCAAATTCTAGATGACAGGAAGCAACGAAGAATGCTGTCAAACCGAGAATCTGCACGCCGGTCTCGTTTGCGGAAGCAGCAGCACTTAGATGAACTGCGGGGTCATGTGGCGCAACTACGAGCACAGAACAGCCAGATGCTGAACAGCTTCAATTTAGCTTCTCAACAGCTAGCTCAAATTGCAGAGGAAAACCTAAAGCTTCGGTCCGAAGCCATGGATCTCAGCCATCAACTTCAGCGACTTCACCACACAGTTACATTCCAGCGGGCTAACAATGGGCCCCTACATGGAAGGGACGCTAGGCAAATGGTCCAAGGCTCACAGTACTAAATACCTGCTCCTCCTCGGTTACGGTGCCTATGCTATCGCTTGAATCGAGTTATACAAGTTGATTATGCGGAACTGAACGCTTACAAAATGCTGGAAGCAGGTTAGGCTTGATTCCTGTACTTTTGATTCCATTTGTTGACAGCAGGACTGATTTGCCCCTGTCCACTTCATATCTGAAGTGTCTGACTATCACCCTTCTTTTACCAACCAGGTGGCTTGGAACGAGGGGAGAATTGGCTCCTTGTTCCTTTGGCCAGCTAAAAAGATGGATGAATATGTACAGATTTTTTGTGGATTGTAACAATAGTGATTGATGGCTGTACAAAGATATCCATTTTGTGCTTGGGTGCTGTGGTCAGTCTTCTCCATGTCTGTTTAAGCCTCATGTTGAAAGTTCAAGGTTATGTGCACGCCCCCCCCCCCCCCCAAAAAAAAAAAAAAAAAAAAAAGAAGAAAAAGAATTATGTATTTTTGTTAAGTGTGGCATATTACAATGGTTTGATGATATGTGTTTTTGAACATGCTTCTGATGTGTAAATTGATAATCCCTTTGTGTCGTTTTCAAGGGGATTGTAGCTGTTGAAGCGCTCAAAAGTATGCTGTGCATTTGCTAAATTTGAAGTAAAAAACTTTGCCTGTGCAATGAATCAGGGATGTAAATAGTCGTCTGGTTCCAAGGTGCTTAGGTTTTAAAAAGTGTTTGCAAGCAAGGCCTCTGTGCACCAATGAACATAATTATCATTTTACAACCCGCTCTCTGGATAATGGGGATGAATTGTAATCTGTAGTGTTAAAGTTAATTTCTGGTTCCCAAGGGGCTCGAGCATCTTGACCTCTAGTATTGTTTATATCAATAATGAATGATTCAACGAATGGGTTTGGATAGCCAAAGATGGGTTTTGGCTGATCTCTAACCACATTCTAAGTTCTGGTGCATGATGTGAGGGTATCTTCTCTATATTTTCACATAAACCCCCATGAGAAAACACCTTCATGATACATACATAACATGTGTGTGTGAGATTGTGTGAAGCTACTCCATGAGGAAGCTTGGCCTGGTCTCAAAAAAGAGAGAGAAGTTTGCCACTAATGTGCCAAAGCTTCTTTGACGCCCAAACAGCTCAAAACAATGCCCAATCTTCTGATGTCTAGAGACTTTTGGGGTGTGAATGGCCGACCACTCACAGCCAAAAAGATGACTCTTAAGTAACAAACAATCATCTACGTTTGACCGAAGAATTTAAAGTGAAGCTAATGTTCTCCAAAAATGCTCCCAATTTTTCTGATTAGGTGGGTGGACCCCCATACTAAGCTATTTTCAATAGATGCTTTGGCTTTCTCCCAAAAACGGCTCGCACACGCCGAATATAGTGAGAGCAGTTTTGCAAGTCGAAAAACGAATGGCGCCTATGATGAACAATAGCAGGATGCTTGCTTGCCGAAATCAGTGTTGTGAATAGAGCACATGCCTCGAGATTAAATTTATGGTAAAGCTTAGGCTTTGTGAAGAACTCTCTTCTTCTTGCGACTCTCTCTACAATAGTTAACCATAGATTCTTCGTTGCCAAACCAAGGATTTACATATTCTCAGTATAGTTCTCATTATATATGTACGTATGTATTATTCTTGTCTCTCACTCTCCACAAGGCTATCTAATTCAAGTACTCAGATACATTTAAGAGTGGACCCATTTGGTAGTTACTCTGGGGTTCACTATTTTCGAGCAGATAGATAAACCACATGGAAGCATTTATTGACAAATTATGTGGAATGTTACAACCCTATGCTCTAGTTTTTGTGATTCAAAAAGAACTTAAACCATGGTGCTCTAGCTAGGCTCAGAAAAGCAGTTCACTCTAGGCTATATAGGATGTTCAAGAAGCCAACATCAATGACGATGGCGTCTTTGCCAGAATTCTATTCTTTATATTTTGCATGGTTTTCAAGAACTTTTAATGAAGAACTTTTAATGAAGATGGTGTCTTCACACTACAATTAATGGTCTTCAATCATTTGCACATCAAGTGCAAAATATTCATAATTCATGAGCAGACACAATTAGATTCTAAAAGCTAGATAATTTCCTATAGGACACGATCAAGCTATGGCTAGCTTAGAAGCTATGGCTATGGCTAGCTTCGAAGCTATGGCTAGCTTAGAAGCTCAAGTTAATCCGGAGGATTATGTTTTGGCTTCCCAAAGGAGAGGGAGATATCTCTCTTACGAGCGTTCCAAATAGCCATACAGGAGTAGCTAAGTGTCTCCTCAACAAACTACTTTTGTACTTGGTCTTCTTGTCTGTGTGAGGTCTCCGCAAGCCCTTCAGTATGTGGAGGAGTATTGGTAGCTTCTTCTTGTGCTTGGGGTTGCTCCTCAAGATGTAGCTGCTCTACATCAAACCTGTCTTGTGCTTCTTGCTCACCTTGGGATTCTCGGTTCTGCTGTTCAAAGAGAATTTCAGTCTGAGAGGGTGGTAGGGTGGAACCTTGTCCTTCCTTTGTTTTATCGATAGGAGGTGGAGATGGTGGCTTTGCTGAGGTTGCCGCCCCCATTTCCTTGGTTATCGTTGTTGTTTTTGGCACCATCTCTTCATGTTGTGTCTGTTGACTGCTGCGAGGAGAATCCATTATTGAATCCAATTTAGTGGTTCTCTAGCTCTTGGATTCTTCCTCTTGCACCCACCGAGTCTGATGAGGAGGACACCTATTAGGCTTTCTTTGCTTTCCTCTGCTTCTCTATTTTCTTAACCGCCGCTAGAGCGTTGCACTTGTGTGTTTTGGGAACTTGCCCTGCTTGCTGTAGTTTCTTTCTGATTAGAGGGATTTCTACCTCTCCTTCTTCTTTGGTTGACTAGTATTTTGATGGTATATCGTCTTTACTTTTCATCTCTCTGTGAAGCTCAAAGTCGGATTCTGATGCTTTGTGGTCTGTTGTTGGTGCTCAGGAGCTAGAGCCACGTGTTTTCCTCTTGGTAGGTGGTGGTGTTAAAGAACTTCCCATAGCTTTGACAAAGTGCTTTGACTTGTGGAGGAGATCCAATTGGGACTCTACCTCTGGAAGTCCTTCAATCATGCCCAATGCTTGATAGGCAATACGCGTGACCACGGGTTCGACATTCATGTAGCATTTGTTCATGTCGTTGTACTTTAGATTGACTTCCACCAAATTCTCTAGGACATAGTTGCCCAGGTCACATTTGATGACCCGACGCTCTAACAGGCCAATTGCCATGACCACCGCTAAGTGCAATAGAGGTTCGGTGTAGCGGGGTGGCTTCTGTACTTTAAGGTGTTGCGAGATCAAGCGGAGTGGCAACTCCATTTCTGAGTAGATTAGATCTTTGTAGGTCAATTTGTGGCCCTATTGCTTGTTGAAGGCTTTGATATTGTCAATGGCCTTGGTCTTCAATAGCAAATTATAGTTTCCCGCTGCTGGTAGATGGAGTCCTTCACATTTAATGTCATTGGTTATCTTTACTTTGATTGTGGCTTCATCTTTATCAGTTAATGTTGCTTTGCAATGCTTCTCATGAGCTCATGAGCTCTCTAGAAATTTGCACCCCATGGTGGTAGTCAAAAGAAACTATCTAGCTATAAGCATCAAACACAATACATCACTTCTTGCTTCTGATGTGAGGTCCATAGTTCTATGGGAAAGATCGTGGCTTTTACTTTTGTTCTATCTGTTGATTGGAACTTCCCAATGAAGATGTTCAAAGGGATTTTCTCTAACTCTTCATCACTAACATGTGCTTTCTTATTGGATGAGATTTCAATAATCTCGTATGGAGCTGCTTCCCATTCCTTCTGTGCACGTCGACGAGGCATCCTACCAACAAAATTTAGCCTTTTAGTGCCAAAAAGTTGGTCAAAAAGTTTGTTGAAAAAGTCACTTTAGCGCAAACTTCACCATAAATTGAAAGATGAGCATGACTTAGAGATCCAAATTTGACAAACTTCATCAATGTGTCTAACACAACTATAGGCACTATGTCAAACTTGTTCGGGTCAATTCTAGGCTAGAGGTACATAGATCATTATTCATGTTGGAACACATTTTTGAGTGAGCTTGACACTATCTGATTTAGCATGATCGAGGGATGCTATTGGTGCAAACTTTTTTTATTTGGACCATTGATTGGGATTTTAAGTCAAATTTTGCTTTTTTTTTGTATACTTAGAGAATTTTGGTATTGAGAATTTTGGTATTCTCACAAGGACGCTGGTTTTCAAATGACTTGAAGCTTGGGTTTAAACTTTATACGGCATGTGGGTCATGAGTGCTTGGTTCTGGTCCAGAAATCTAGAAAAGGTACATGGATCGTGATCCATGTTGAGTCACATTTTGGGCTAAGACTTTGTGGGTTTGTTTCTATAGCCTATCCTAGCACACGGTGGAATTGTTTCAAATTCAAAACTAATTCTATCAAGTTAACCCGAGTTTGTGGCCCTGTTTTCCCAACTTTGGCCATATCTTGAAGCATTTCTTTGGTGAGTAGGTATTAGTCTCTGTTGATCTGATGCTTGGATGTTGGTTAATACCTTTAGTTCTACTGATCCTTCAAATCTCACTTCATTTTGACTGTGAATGACCTTTCTAGCCTTAATGTCAAGTTTTGTCCTTTTTCAAGCATTTTCTGGCTACTCTTTGACTCTTTGAGCATACACTAGGTTCAAACTCCACTTTATGGTCTCTTACTTTGAGTTTTGAATGACAGAATAAGGAATACACCAAAGGGGCGTAGGAGTTAAAGACTATATCAGGCGGATCAGTCTTGGTTGCAAAAGTGAAAGAGCAATTAGATGCTATGCTGCAAGCCTACGAAGCGAGGCTAAAAAAAAAAAAAACACCAGAACAAAGATTGTTGACCTACTCGCATCCTGAAATTGAAACAAAAAGAATGGAAATGTGCAAAAGGTTCATAGAGACAACTCAAGCTATAATGGAGCTTGAAATATTGAAAATCCCTGAGCAACTAGTGCCTGTGCGAGAAAAAGAAAACACAAGTGCACTAAAAAAAGACGAAACTGGTGAACCAACCAAACAAAACAAAGAACCATTGGATACAAGGATTGTTGCAAATACAATGGATGAAAGCCCACACACCCTTTTGACATTAGGTGTCATGTCCATATGTACAAATTTTATTAAAAAAATGGGCGGTTCAAAATGCGCCAAACCCCCAAAACAATGTTGGGAAAACAAGAACAAGGGGCACCTCTATAGCAATGTCTCCCAATAGCACTCAAGACACAATGCTACACATGGCATCAAAAGAACCCCAACAAAACCAAAACTCAAACACAAGTGATCCCCTGGGAATTTACAAGCAGACGCCCACCCAAATAACCACCATAGAGACTATGAAGCACCTGTCCTGGCATGGATTTACATCACACACCAACCAATGCACTTGAGGAACAAAGCTTCCCCCTTCACCAAATAACCCTTCAAAACCACAATTTGAAGCGTAGATACACCAGCAATAGATGGAATATGCTAGTTAGCATATCTTCACAGAGATGGAGTATGCTAGTTAGCATAAAATTACCATACATGTTAACTTTCTCTTGCAGCACCATCACAAGCCATTACATCAGCCTTCTCTTGAGGCACCACCTTGGCTTTAGAGGAGGGGTGACTGCCACACCTTTAGGTTGACTCCATCGTCAAAGATGCCAAGGAGCAAGAGGGTGTCCCCATGAACCCTTTGGCTAAAGGTCAGACACTTCAGCTTGAGTACCCTAGGGGGACTCGAGGAAGTGGTTGAAAAACCCATCATTGTGGCTACCACTAGAGTCACTCTAGACGATGCTCCATTGACGGATGAGGCGGTCGTCCAAACTTCTTTCAATGTTTGTTTCAATTTTTAATATCCTTGTTTTTGCGAGTTTTTGTCATCCTCGATGATTCAAAGATTATGCATGAGGAAGATGAGATGGGGACACTTTCCTTATTGGTGTCAAGGATATTAATGAGCAACTTATTTTTGCAGGTGAAGTCATTTTTGACAGTTCCCTTGTGTAGATCGTTCTTGATGCTTTGTCAGATTCTTATAAGACTTTTGCTAGTACTTGGACACTTATCACCCAAGGAAATCTAGAAGCTGTCAAGTTTGATGCATTATGCACATTGCTGTGCAAGAGTGACTTTCTAGAAAAAACAAGGCTAAACAATGTGCAGTTGAATGTGCCTTTATTGATGCTCAAAGAAAAGGTGGTAATAGCAACGTAGCCAATTCTCATGGTTCTTCTGTGAGTGGTAAATCACATGTTCCTAATGCTTCTGTTGGAAAAAAACCATCTAGGAATTTTGGTGAAAAGGGCAAAAAGAAGATGTGTTGCTATTATTGTAAAGCTAATGATCACTTGATCAAGCAATGTTCTAAGTTGAAGGCAAAAGAGGTTAAGAAGAAAGAGGTTGGTTCCACTACAAATGTCGCTATTGTTGAGTCTTCTGTGAAAGGAGATTGTGATGTTGATGTTGATGCAGAATGGGCTTTTAGTGTAGAGTGCACTTAAGATCCTTTTGTCCATGATGCATGTATGTTAGTTGCTGCAGATGCTCATATGTGGTACTTTGACAATGGTGCTACAAAGCACATTACCTCTCATCGTGACTTGTTTACATCTCTCAAGGATGTCCCTCATGTGGGAATTCAGTCACTTGTGCCAACAATGCCTCTTATCCGGTCAAGGGAGTTGGAAAGATTGTGTTGACTACTGTGAATGGCATTTTTTTCACACTAGTTAATTCAATTTATGTACCTAGGATCAAGAAGAACCTTTTGTATGTATCTACACTTGCTAGACTTGGTCTTGTTGTCAAATTTGTGGCTGACAGATGTACAATCCATGATCTTAATTTTGGTGATGAAATTGTTGCATCATGCATTTTATGTCGTGGGCTGTATAAGCTCATTTTGTATAACAAGTGTGGGTAAAATTTTGCAAATACAATTATGGACTCTAAGGATATTTCATATGCAAAACTTTGGCATGCACATTTTGGACATCTGAATTTTGCGAGTTTGTTGCGTTTGCAGAAATCTGATATGGTTGCTTCTTTGTTGCCTCTTGAAGTTAAGCATGTTTGTGAAGTCTCTATTTTGGGTAAGATACAACATTTGAAGTTTCCAAAGTATGGTTCAATTAGGGCTACGTGCATGTTGCAACTTGTGCATAGAGATGCTTGTGGGCCCATTCAAACTCCGTCCTTGGGCAATTACCTTTACTTCGTGACTTTCAATGATGATTACTCCAAGCATGCATGGGCGTATCCACTTAAAGTGAAGTTTGAAGTGTTTATGTGCTTTGAGCAATTTTTGGAAATGGCTGAAAATGTCTTGAAATGTAATATGGGCACCCTCCGTTCCGATCGAGGGGGGGGGGGGGGGGGAGTATATGTTTCTTGAATTTGAATAATTTCTGGCTAGTCGTGGGACACCAAATGTATATCTCGTTGAAAGGAAGAACATGTTGCTTATAGAGATGGCAAGATGTACGGTGAAGAGTCAAGCTTTACCTCATTCGTTTTGGCTTGAGGCCATCATGTGTGCCACTTATGTACTCAACAGGTGTTTTACAAAATCTTTGCAATCTATGACTCCATATGAATCATGGCATGATCCATGGCATGATAGAAAGCCATCTATTGATCACATGCAGGTGTTTGGCTTATGCTTTGGTGCCACAAACGTAGCTCCAAAAATTGGATGGTAAGGCTGTCAAGTGCATTTTTGTTGGTCATAGTGCTGAAAGAAAAGGTTATAGGTTGTACTATCCACAAACAAAGAGTATCTTGGTTTCACAGGATGGTGTGTTTGTGGAAGATTATGTTTAGTCCTTGCTATCATGTACTAGAGAGAGTAATGTAAGCTCATAGGAAATTTATGACAATTTACTACCTGTTTTGAGTGGTGGAAGTTCAAATGTAAATTCCAATGAGGCAAATGTACAACCTATTGGGGTTTCTGAAAATGTTACAGATCAGCCAATTTCTGATGAAAATGTACATGACGTACTTGATGAGGAAAGGGCTCAGAATGAGCAGGCTAGAAGTATGCCAGAATCACTGGTGCATACTTTGCATGAGAGTAAAAAGATGCACCTTTGTGTAGTCGTACTCGTTCAAGTTCTTGCCATGCATCTTATGCATCAGATTGCTATGCTTTAGCTATTTCCAGTTTATGTGATGTTGAGGAACCTCTCTCTTTTGATGAAGCAAAAAATTCAAAAAATTGGATCGCTTCCATGCAGTCAGAATATGATGCACTTATAGAAAACGACACAGGACTTTATGTGATTTGCCTCCTGGCAAAAAGACCATTGGTACGAATTGGTTTTACAAGTTGAAGCATAAGCCGGATGGTGAACTTGATCGCTATAAGGCTTGACTTGTTGCAAAAGGCTATGCACAGCACAAAGGCATAGATTATGAAGAGACCTTTGCTCTCACTTGTTGTATGACTACTATGAATTTTCTATGTGCATTGGCATCTCATTTTGGTTAGGATGTACATCAATCAGACATTGTTACTTCTTTCTTGAATGGTGACATATTTGAGGAAGTTTATGTAACACAGCCTTGCGGTTTAGGACAAGAGGATAAAGTGTGAAAATGTAAGAAAGCTTTGTATGGGTTGAAGCAATATCCTCGTGCTTGGTGTGAGAAAGCTAACACTCATTTGGCCAAATGAGGCTTTCATAATAGTCCAATAGAAAGCACTTTGCATGTAAAGCGTGAGGGTGATGTACTTCTCATTGTCGTTCTCTATATGGATGATTTGTTGATCACAGGACCAAATGAGAGACATATTGCTGAGTTTAAGGCTAATTTGAATGCTACTTTGAAGATGAAAGATTTGGGGATGTTGCATCATTACTTGGGCATACACTTTGGTGGTATTGCCTTGTGTCAAACAAGTTACATAGAGACATTGCTATGTAAGTTTGGACTTGGGGATTGCAAACATATTGCCACTCCCATGGAAACATGTTTGAAAGTGAGTCTTCATGATGTTGGTGATCTTGTTGATGTCACTCTTTACCAAACTGATGTTTGCTGCCTTATTTATGTATGTAACACATAGGCAACACGAGGTCGGATATTCAGTTTGCAATCTTACAGGTTAGCAAGTTTATGCATAGCCCAGGGTCTAAGCATTGGCAGGCTGTCAAGACAATTTTTTGCTACATAAGTGGCAATTTACACGGAGGCAACACGAGGTCGGATATTCAGTTTGCAGTCTCACAGGTTAGCAAGTTTATGCATAGCCCAGGGTCTAAGCATTGGCAGGCTGTCAAGACGATTTTTTGCTACATAAGTGGCAATTTACACCTTGGCTTTTTTTATCCCAATGGGGGATCATTGCCGCCGCCAGATATACATGCTTTTTTGAAATCACATTTGGCTTGTTGTTTTGACACATAAGTCTCCACAAGTGGTTTTTGTTTCATGCTTGGCAGTTCATGTATCTCATGGTTGAGAAAGAAGCAACCTACTGTGGCCACTTCTAGTTGTGAGGTTGAGTACGGGCCAGTCTTCAACTCTACGATTGAGTGTGTATGGCTCATACGCCTTATGGCTGATTTGGGTGTTGGACAGGACAATGTCAACATCATCTACACTGACAGTTAGAGAACATTGGCAGTTACAAGGAACCTATTTTTTCATGCTCACACAAAGCACATTGAGGTGCATTACCACTACATCAGGGAGAGACTCTCAGCATGAGAGATCAGCTGGGCTTATGTGCCAACACAGGCAAACTTGCAGATCTTTTCACAAAGACATTGTCTCGTGAGAAGTTTGAAGCTTTCTACAAAGCTTTAACCTTACTCCCCTTTGTGGACTAAACGTGTCCTCAGGGCATGGCACTTCCCTATAGTCTATGTGCCAACTCTCGTTCGCTGCATCACTCCTAGGGGGGATTTGTTACCATATACATGTGGTAGTGATGTGTATGAACACACTTAGGATCGTCGGGTCATTTTTCCCCCGTGCATTGTATATATGCCCATCACTCTAAGGCTATCTAATCTTTCCATTGCACACTAAGTAATACACTCTCTGGTTGTGTGCCTTGAGCTTCCTTCATCTTCTCCAAGCTTTGGGTGTTTCCCTGCTACCGTAATTCCAACATTAACATCACTGTAGCTATGGTCTTTGATGTTGATTCTCGCAACTCTTTGTGTTGCAAGTAGATATGGTTGTAACAATCTTGTACCATTTTAAGCTGACGCATAAATGGTCTCCCTAAAATGACATCAAAGTTGTTGCTTTTACCAAAATCCACTATTGCAAAGGTATGCTCATACTCTATTTAACCATTTGCAAGTTGTAGTTTCTCAACATAACCATTTGCAAGTTGTATTTCATTCTTCTTTTTTTGAGAGCTCATCTTCCCCATTTCTCCCATAGCTCTTTGTTTGCAATGGCCACTCTAGCCCTGCTATCAAGTATAGCAATCATTTTTACTCCTTTGTGCTCTGTTGGCAAGGTGGTATTTCCTTCTTCCCCTTTGCAATAATCACCCACCTTGTTCACCAACACCGATTTAGCCTTTGGTTTGTTTTGTGTTGTTTTGCCCATGTAGTGATCTACACATTGGGACACTCACAGGTTCTCTGGACATAGCAAATCTACGAGCATCTTTGGCAATGACACCCATTACTGTTCTAGTGGGAGTTTTGGATGCATATGGTTTATGCGTGACTAGCACTTCAGAGTGCTTGTTCTCTATTGAGAGTGTTTTACTCCCCACAGGGAGCTGGTTGTGTGCTTTTTCTTGCATACTCATTTGCGCGTGTTTTGCAGTTTTGCAATGACAATTTCACATTTTTGATATACATTTTGTTGTGGATATTGCCATTGTACATCATTGTGGAGCCGATTTTGGCTTGTTTTGGTATTCTCGACCGTTTCAGGGACTCAGCCTGAAAGAGTCCTTTCTAAGATTGTGGTTAGTCGTGTCTGATAGCCTTTTGTGAGGGTTGTTGTGTAAGGTTTTTGGAAGGCAAGAACTGAGGGTCAAGTTACCCAGTCCTGAGGTGGATTAGGTTGCTCGAGATCCACATTCATGGACTCACCATAGTATATGTCTAGACGGGTATAGGTGCTTAGTCATCATTTTTGTTGTTTTATGGTTTGTTTTTGTCTCAATTTTACTTGAGATTTTGATCTCTGTGCAAAGGAGATTGCCGCAATTTTTGGAGAAATTTTGCCATAAATTTCTAGTCTCACTCTTGTAAGGTTAGTATTAAGGAGGGTAAGTGTTAGTGGCATTCATTGGATCATTAGCATAATTGAGATAATCACAAACTAATCAAGGAGTAGTGTCAGTGTATATGCAAGAAGAAAAAAAGGTGATAGTAATGCATTAGTTAAAATGAATTAAGTACATGGTGCTTTTATAGCCCAAGGCTAGGCTTCTAAAATCATATAAGTCATGTACCTTCTTCAATGCACTCCCTAGACTTCATTTAATGGAATCCTTAATGGGTCATGGATGTATGCATGCATTATGCCTCATAGAAGTCTACGGCCATCATGTCATGAAGAGAGAGAGTGTTCCCATAGCACTCCATGGCTAAGGCAATCCCAACAAACTTCCCCTTGAACTAGTTATGGATAGCCTAAGTTAATTCTTCTATGGTTTGGGATGGCACACTGATACATCATAGGTTGTTCGATTTGATTCATCACTCTATTGTTCACAAAGGTGGCCATTTGATCATGCCTAGGTTCAATTATAGAGTACATCATAACGATAGAAGGGATAAAATTTGTGTCATTGTCGTCTTTGAATTCATGAGAGTGGTTCACAATGCCATCGAGTCTTTTGTCATTCTTCTTCTTAATCATGCCTTCATGTCGTGATGGTTTTTCGGTTTATCTTCATCAGCTTGATAATCTTCTTCATCGGCTTCTTGTCTTTGATCATCTTCATCTTCATCTTTGTATCCTTCACCTACTTGGTCCTCTGCATAGTCTTCTTTTTGTCCTTCATTGATGTCTTCATGTGGGTGTTTGCTCATGGAAATCCATATGTTATATCCATAAAATAAAATGAGTGCCAGAAGTATAGCAATCATTGTTTGTGCAAAATGATGAAAATTTAGAGATATGAAAATTTTCAATGGGGGTCTTACCAATCCTCTATGGCAGTGTCTACCCAAAGATCTACAAAAATGCAAATACAAAATATAAAATAAAATTAATGCCAAAAAACTTGGAATTGATCCTTTTTGTGCTAGGCTCCCCCTTGATTGAGATTCAAGTGCTATAAGAATCCTCGAGGATAAGATCCTTTTGTGGAGTGCAAAAAATTTGATGATATCGATGAAGCTAGGTGGGAAAAAGACTAAGCTACAATGTTTCAAAACAAATAGAAAAAAATGATGAAATTATCATTGGATCTCGACTTATGTTGAAACAATATTGTCGAGAGCCACCATGTAGCTTGAGGTGGTTAGCTAATAGCATCAACTAAGACTAGGCGCACGTGATGATGCCGGGTTTGATCAGCGCCAGCTAGAAGAAGTATGAGGCAGTGGGTTGATGGGAGGCAAGCTCAGAGGTTGAACCATGAGGGTAGCATAGGCCAAGGGTATTGAGGTGGTTGAGAGTCGATGGCATGCAAGCATCAAGATTTGAGCAGCTATGGGTAATAGGGTGCAACACTCATTAGGGCTAGTCTCATCCATGGGGAATCATCAAACCTAAGCTAGATTAAATCATAAAGTGGCTTAATTGTTTCATAACCATATTTTGTATTTACATTTAGCAGTAATCTTTTAGATATTATTATAGATTCTTTGCTCACGTGGAGAGAGAGAGAGAGAGAGAGAGAGAGAGAGAGAGAGAGAGAGAGAGAGAGAGAGAGAGAGAGAGAGAGAGAGAGAGAGAGAGAGAGAGAGAGAGAGAGAGAGAGAGAGAGAGAGAGAGAGAGCAACATTTTAATTTTGTAGCTTTGGGGGGTCATATAACATTGTTACCCTCCCCACGCTCATCACACTAGTAAACTCCCTTTATCATACTTAAGCTAAAGGTCCATAGGTACTAAGCCCACTAGAAAGCCCTAGTACATTGCACACAATGTTCCTAAATCGGATTAAGAACCTAAGTAACCATTGATTATTAGGAAGGCATTCCCCATGGTGTTAAGAGAAGATCTCTAACGCCTAGCTTGGTCAAACTAGCTTAGTCGGACTGCATGATTTTTTACACCTAGACAAGTGATTATGACAAAAAATTACATTGAATTTAATGTATGATACTAAGCAAATGCGGTGAATATTATGCTACCAATCACTTTTAAAGCAGACAAACATGGATGCAAAAAAGATAAGGGACAATGCTAATGGACAAGAAACACGTGTTTGTGTTGATGATCGCACTTGATTTGAAGAATGAACGAGAGAAATATTCCATGAAGGTCCATATCTTAACAACAGCAACACGTTCCTGTACACACTAGGAAACACAAAGAATACCTCTAGGAGGGACATTAGTGGGAAAAAAGAACTTTGTTAATCACTAAACTCTAAGACAGAAACACTCCTATTGTACTAATCATGCCTACCCTCCATCACTCGAGTGATGAGGATCAAAGGTTTTTGATGACATGGGTTTCTGTTTCAGTGTACCGGATGTGAATGTGTAGGTCTGGGTCAATGTTTTGACTTTTATTGTGCACACTCGTTTGATAATTTCTCTTGCTCTTTACTATTTTTGTTTTTTGTGAGTAAAAAGCTTTATATATACATTCCCTAGGATTGGAGATTGAGAGGTCGGGGAGGAAGGTTGAGAGGGAAGCAAGTGAATGATGGAGGTTAGCAAACACTCCCCCCTTCCTTGGGTAGATCATACCTTTTGGAATGATGTTGTCACCCTTTGAAACCAATTGTTCCAAGTTGTTATAGGTGAAAGCTTCAACCAATAGTTTTCGACCGCCCTATGCGTTTCATCTAGTTTCAAGGGTGGTAAGGTACTCTCCCATGATTTTATTTGCAACGTTGTTGTAGGTGGTGAACTTACAACGGGAGGTGCAAACTCTTCCTTGTTTGTATGGATATGTACAATGGCAGGTGGAGGTTGTGTCGAAGCTTCTATTTCGTATAGGAACTACATGAAGAGCAAGAAGCTTCATTTGACTTCCCTGTTCCTGAGCTAGGTGGAACAAATCATTCTTTCTTTGGTACCCAAACTTGTGCTGGATCAGGTGTGTAGCATTCCGTGATTTTTTGCTTATCGCGATCTTCAATTTGTTTCGGAGCCACATGATTGGGCTCACATGGGTCAGATGACAAGTAAGAGCATAATTTATGTTTTGGCACCCAGATTTGATCATTTCCTTCATAGTAACCTTGGGCTTCCAACAGTTTTATAGGAATCCATCGCAACACTTTCTTACTTTTTTTGGAGCGAGTGGGACGTTCTTACAAGGCTTCTGTTTTTTAGCACTAGCTATGGTCGCTAAAGAAGATTTAGGGACCCACTTGTATGTTTTCTTTGTTATATTAGGATAAGTCTTGTCAGAAGCTATATGCATTGCTTGTAGCATATTTAAGGGTACGAGTGGTGGCATTTCATCCCTCTCAGGTGTTACCTAGGTCGTTCCCCTATTTCCCCAAGTGTCTATGGTTGCTGCTAGGTGGACCCAATCCACATTGTCCGACTCAATCATCCCAGGTAGTACATCCATATAAGAAGAATCCTCCCCAAAATCAATGTCCGCTTTGCACGTGTAGCGATATTACAGTGGGGCCGAGTGAATTGTGGTGTCAGATTTATGATCAATTATAAACCTGTTTCCTAGAGGATGTGCTCAACTAGTTACAAGATCCACTCGAATAACAAAATCTTGGAACTGCAAGTAGACATGGTTTTTAGACCAGTCATGTACCATTTTTGCTTCCCTCATGAAAGGACGTCCTAAGATCATCTTAGATGACATAGTGTGCTTGAAGAAATCCATAACAATGAAGGTAACTCTTATTTTATGTCCAAAGACCTTGATCTTGAGATCTTCTAGCATCCCAATAGGTTTAACAATAGAACCATTGGCCATCTTCACTAGTATGGTTGTGGTCACAAGGTAAGGTCTTCCCATAGTTTCCCATCAATTTTTTGTCACAATGCTGACCCCAACGACACCATCAAGGATTCTCTTCACAGTTAATCCCTTGGTAGTGATTGGTATGGTTGCATTGGATTCATCACCCTCAAAGTATTGTCCCAACTTGTTAAGGTATTTCTACAACAAGGTTCTCATCTAGGTTGGGTTGTGGATCTAAGTGTTCCTCCTCTATTGGAGTCTCCCTAGCTCCATCCATCTGAGAAAATTTTCGTAGCCCGACCTTCAGTTCTCCATTGAGGAAAGCTCGAAGAGCTAAGAATAGCTCAGGATCTCCATATAATTTGGACATGATGGTGGTTCTGACTTAGGAAGCCATGAAATCCATCAATTTGTCAATATTTAATGACACCTTTTGGGCTTCAATCCCTCGAAGTGGGGAACACGGGATCTCCATTTCTTCGATAGGGTCAGGTAGTCCCTTTGTAAACATTCTTTATAACAAGAAGTGAGTACGTCCACTTTCCCATGACTTTAGATCACTTTCTTCTTGGATGACACTAGGTATGGCTAGGGATCTATGGACTTTCTGAGGTTGTTGTTGCGTAGGGAACACTGTATTTATAATCTGGATCTGCCTAGGTGCTGGCTCTAGATCCCTTTGGGTATCTTCTACCAAACTCCTTAATTTCTTGACTCGCTCGATCTTCTCTGTAGGGTTTGGGTAAGCTCCTATCTTCTTCTTGGGTCCTGGCCATTGTGGCTCATGACAATCTTCCTTGTTGGTTTCTTTCCTAGTGGTCGTTTTGGTCTCCATGGTTTCACCAGAATCAGAATCCTCTTCAGCGTTGTTCATATATACGGGGTCGTCACCAGTTCCTATGTTGGTCTTTGAACTGGGGTCTGACTTCGCTGCTTTTTGCGATTTCTTCCTTTGTGTTTTCTTCTTCCTCTGAGATTGGGCAATTGATGCTGTGTCTCTTTCTTCAAGAATATAATTTTGTTTTTGGAGCATTGATCATGTGAGTACGTTTACTGGTACCACCGGTGTACTTGGTAATGGCTCCTCGGTAACCTCAATCAAGTTTAATGGCATGATCTTTGGTTCATCTAGATTGTTTGGACATTGGGCAATCAAATGATCTATGCCACATTGATTACACATGAGTATTAGCATTGTAGACGTGCTTGCTTGATTGGTTTGCATTACGATTGTTTCTAAGACTCTCTTGAATAGCCTTGGTGAGATATGCTAAAGTCATCTTAGATATCTTGTGCTCCTTAGCAATAGGCTTTAAGGTCATTGGTTGATGCCCCGATGCTTGCGAGCTAGAGATTTAGGCTCCACATACACTCTTTCTCCTTGTAAATTATCCTCCAATTGGATCGCATTGGTGGTGACTGCTTCCCAAGTGGTGATACCTCTAATGACTAGGCCATTGTAGATATCCTCATGTCGTAATCCACTAATGAATCTATCAAGCAATTGATTATTATTGAAGCTCTCATCTGGATTACAACGAGAATTCAAATGCTTTAAGCGACTAATAAAGTCTCTTACTGACTCTCCTTCCTCTTGTTCGACTTTCTAGAGCTGAGAGGCTACACCCCAAAGCACTGCCTCTAGTATGTATTCTTTCAAGAACAGTCTCCTAAGAGTAGGGTAAATCGTTTTTTCTTCCACGCTTAGGGTTCTATACCAATCCCCTGGCTTCCCACTTAAGGTTAGGCTTAAATCATTACTCTTATGCAAGTCATTATGTTCTCCTAGAGAATCACATATTTGTTCAAACACTTCGATATGCTTTCTCACATCCCCATCTCCACTAAATTTTTGTGTGAGTTTGGCTATTTGTAATGCCTTACTTCTAGGCTCTCTATCAGGCGTGGTATGCATATTCTCAGCAATAGATCAACCGATAGCTTGAGCAAATGTTGCCAAGTCACCTAAGTGAGCAGGAATCGTGGGTGTAGGCGCTCCAAAAACTACATGTGGAGTGGGTATTGGCATTGGGCTTGGCGCGTAGAAAGCCCTTGGGTTCCATGTTTGGTACGGTCTCGTGCCATGTGGCGGCCCAAAGTTCATATGTGTGGCTCTAGGCATAGCAGACATCGGATGTGACATGCTAATGCTAGCCGGTATGGTCCCATGGAAATAAGAATTTGGGAGTTGTGGTTGTGGAGCATAGGTTGTTGAAACAATGGGAGGGTTAGGGACTACATGAGTATGAGGACCCATAGGTGTATACGATTGGTACACACTTGTAGGTACTGTTGTAGGCATTGAGCTACCATGTAGCGGTGCTTTACTAACAAATGAGGTTTATGGTGTGTTTCTTGGCATGCCCATCATTGGGGTAGGCATGGTAGCTGTGGTGTCATCAAGGGAAAGATGAGCTAGACTTGGAAAAGTAAAGCTATCACTTGTGGGCTCAGATTGCAATGAGACCCCTGGCGAAACAACATATGGAGGATCCATCGAACTTATCGAGGAGTCTCCATTTGCGATAAGGTTGGTTGTTTAGCCTTACCTGTATTTAAGAATCTCATGAGACCCGTTGAAGGCATGTGGATCCCCTTGTTCTGTCTCTCTAGCTCAATAACTCTATGGATGACCTCACAAACTCTTTGTTGTTGATCCTCCACACTAGTAGCACCCGCTGTGGATTGTAGGACATCTAACCAACCCACGTGATAGGTGTGACCTGTGTATAGTTCCGTTAGAGTTTCCGTTTGTAGTTCGTACTCCCAGTTCTCATTTAAGAACGCTTCATCTAGGATAGAGGTGTTAGGAGTGTCCTTTGAACTAGATGCAATGTGGCTCTCTGTGGGTTGACCCTTAGTGGTCGCTAATTCAGGAGCACTCGATTGCTCTCCTAGCAATGATATTGGCATAGGAGCTTTCGCTTTTAACTCTCTCTATTGCTTCGCCTTGCGTAAGCTCTCAATTTACTTTTCCCTCGCTGCAATGATATATCGCTCGACCTCTTGAACTTCAACAAGGCTTCTACCATCACGTAATATAACTTCGGAGGGGAATAACTCTGAAGAGTTAGGGGGTGCCGTGAATGGAGTATTCACGTGCACACTCTCTAAGAGCATAGGGTCTACATTGGTCATGAATGGAGAATTTACTTCCCCACCCCCCTCATTTACATCGTTAGCTCCATGTTCTGAGTGAGTGGCTCTACTAAAGGTTTCCTTCAAGCGGCTAAGCACGCTCGGCCCGGACCGTGGGCCCATGGCCTGCATGTCTTGGCTTGAACTATCAAGATTAGGCATTGGGTAACCCTCCATGACGTCGTAGTTAGAGGAAGAGTCACTAACCGCTATATTTGGGTCTTGGTTTGTACTGCTTTGGGTCCCTGCCGAGGGCCCGAAACCTAAGGTAGGTGGATATTGAGAACTCGTGTAGGTCAAAATGCTCTCTAGTTTCTCGGCCTCTAGCACACGACCAGAGCGTAGATACATGTGCCTTTGGCACCCTACAAGCGTTGGTGAATAACCTCGAAGGTTAACCGCTTACTTTTTTAAGCGTTTTGCACCCCGTTTTCACTCGTTTTTTGATGTTTTTTTAATGTTTTTTAATTATCACTTTTTAGATTAGAGTGTGTGATAGCTCAAAACGAGCGTATCGATTAGGTGGTTGTGGTGTGATTTACAACACCACGTTCGGTCACTTGAAGCTCCGTTGGTCCCCAAAAAGGTCGATTTTTGCATATGCGTAAGGCTAAAATGCGTAATTTTAAAGGGCGACTGAGGCCTGAGCTTGAGCGTGAGCTTGGGCTTGGGTCTAGGCTTGGGTCTAAGAGATATTCTCGATCCCGGTCCTTTTTTTTTTTTTGGGATAAGGTCGCCGCAGCCGTGCTGTGCACGCGAGCCCCCACACACCTCACCTACCTACTTACAACTAATACAGCTACTGTTACACACTACTATAGCAACTCATTAGCCAACAGAACTACTTACTGTACTTTACATAGAACTAGTATTATGGATCTACTACCTTAATCCTCACACCTTATCACAGAAAAACACAAAATGCAGTACCTTTCAACACCTTCTTAACAAAACAATACACAACAGCAAAATAAACTCCTTCTCAACACACACACCTTCCTTCTCTACCTTTCCTATATTTCAAATTTTTTTCCCTGATAAATATCCGCCAGCAGGCTGGAGTGCCCACTCCTTTTGCTAGGTTACCCGGACCGGCCTAAGGTCTCCTGGGACTTTTCCTACGATGTTAAAACTTCTTTTCTCATGTGTCTCCTGGGACTTTTCCTACGATATTAAATCGTCTTTTCTCATGTATGGAAACTTGGTTATCCCAAGTGTGGTAAAGTGGTTATCACAAGTGTGGTAAAGTGGTTATAACAGGGCTTGAGTTAAGACTCACATGATAGATTTGTTGAGATCTATAGATTATTAGTACTATGGGAAAACTTTAGATCTTCTTCTCTCTTCCATGGGAGTGTGTTTGGAGAATAACCTTTCTTTCACCCAAGTGTGGTCTCCGCTTCTCTCTCTCTCTCTCTCTCTCTCTCTCTCTCTCTCACACACACACACACACACACACACACACACACACACACACACACACACCCCGAGAAGTATAATTTATCGCAATAAACTAAAATAGGTGAATCATGTGCGCCTTTCAACAAGAAAAAGTCACATAGGGAAATTAAAGAGAGGGACCTTTCACACCCTAAAACACAAATAAAGACAATTTGTACTCTTTTTTTTTGCTTATCCTCAAAAGCTTGTTTTATCAAGCCAAGAAACCAACCCTTATAATAGATATAGATTGAGCATGCTTTAAATAAGTGGCTTTAAGTGCAGATGGCTAAAAAGCGAGTTCTTTGGAGCGAGCTTTTTCCCTATCCAAATCCACCACCAGCTTCTAGCTCCTCTCCCCTTTCCACCGACTTCTAGCTTCTCCGTCCCCCTCCCATAATCGCTTGCCAAACTCTTGGTCACCACCCTAACCACCACCAATGAGGGCAACCACCACGACCATCCATGCCACATCACCACCCTTGCCTTCTTTGCCATCCTTCCATTTTATCCTCCCACCCTTTGTCGTTTAGTCAAGTTAATGTAATTTGCTTCCACCCCTTTATACCTATTGATATCAACACCCCCATCTTTCAAACCACCCTTGGTCTAGCGTGATTCCAACTAGCCTTCACCAGCACATGGCACGTACTTATCTTCAAATCTAGGTCCCTTCTCTTTAGGCGTTATCCACTTGGTCACCTCTTAATAAACACCTTTGCCATGATACAATGTCAAAGATTAGGTGTGCTCACTCAACACTAGGCTTAGTTGGTTGCTCCTACTTCCTTGGTAGAGCTTAAAGGACCTATTTAGTCTTTGGAGGATGATGCATCACATGAGTCAAAGGTTGCTTATCTTTGTGATACATGGTCGTGGACATGTGTACATTGGATTTTGGCATTGTCATATAAAACTTTTGAATGGGATGGCTTGAACAATACTCGAACAATACTCGGAGGAAGTGCAACCCATCTCCAACTTTTCCTATAACCTATAACTCTTGATGACATACCCACTTAGCATGGTGTACATGGAATGGAGCTTTAGCTTGTGCAACGAACACATGTTCCTAAGACCTAGCAAACATTGATGGTGGTTGTGTACAATTGGTCTCCCTAAGTGGACAAAATTCTCTATCCTAGCCTTGTGGTTCTCTATCGAGAGGTTTTCTTAATGTAGTGGTGACTAGACTTGCAGATTCCTTCTTCATTCTTGAAATCCTTGATCTTTTGATGGGCACCTTATTTTTCCCCTATTTTCCCCATTTTATGTTTTTTTTTTTTTCAGGGGAAGGGGGGGGGGGGGGGGGGGTTTGGAGATGGAGATGGGGGGGAGGCGCACAAGACTTCTCTCTCTCTCTCTCTCTCTCTCTCTCTCTCTCTCTCTCTCTCTCATGTTCCCTTTTTGCCACACCTTTTGCTACAATTTGACATGAGGAATTTTTTTAACAGGACATTACATGCAAACTTCTATGGAAAGAAACATAAGACCTTCATTTTAAAGAGTGTATCTATGATACAATTGATTTTGGTGACAATCACATCATCTATGGAGAGCAAAGATTTTGAAGCAAAGAGTGATCCCATCACATTTTCTTTGCCACCTAGATTCCAATTGGTAACCCACACCCAATTGATATATCTAACAAGGTAACTCAAGTTGAAACTCCTTGGGCCACCTTAGAAGCCAATTAAGCTCAGAATATCCTGAAAAAAGAAGATTGTGTACCCAACATAGCTCAACCTAAATATAAATAGTGTGCTATAGAATATGCCATCCCCTTATATCTCCATAGGATCTTTTAGATTTTCTATGCATGATGAGTGCTTCTATGTACATAGGAACTCTTTTGAATCACTCAAGGCATTTAAGAAGAATGACTATGACTCATCACCATAGGTCTTCTCATAGCTATCTAATATGCTTTTGGAGATGAGGATCTCTCCTATGTATACGTCTTCTTACATCTGTATGCACAATTATGTCTTCACTCTTTTGCACTCACAAACTACGATAGAGAGCATCTTTTGCAAGCAATTTTTCAAGAACCTGTGCAATTGGTAGCACGTTAATGTTTGTTCTTTTGCTCAAGAAATTCTTCACTTTTGTGACCATCCACAAAGAATGCGTGTAATTTTGTTTTGTCATGTTAGATTATTTAGATAGAGTATGAAAGTTATGCTAGTATTGGATTAAGACTTTTGGTTATATTAAGTTGTATTTTCTTGTATCAATTCATACTTTTCTATGCTCTATAAGTGGTAGAGCTACCTACCATGGTTATGGTGGGAGAGTCTTTATGGTTTGTTTCAATTGTTTCACAATTTTACTTGGATGAGATGGTAATGGCTTAAAAATTCTATTTGGATGAGATGGTAACGATTTAACAATTTATACTTTGCAAGTTTTGGATTAAAAGTTAATATGGTTGGGTTGTTATGCCAGGTTAGAGATTATAGGTTAATTTGATTGGGTTGTAATACCAATTTATGCTTTGCAAGTTTTGTATTAGAAGTTTATACGGATGGTTTGTTATGCTACAAGAGGTTGGGCTATTAGTTGATTGGGGATGATTGACATGGCTGGTTTGTCACATTGCTAGATTGTAGATAATGTCATATTGATTGATTGGTTGATATGATTGACTTGTCATGTTGTATAAGTGGTAAGCTATTGATTGGTTTGGATTAATTGTTATAATTGGATTATCATGCTATATGCAATAATCTATTGATTGATTTAGAAATTGATCAACCTCCATCTCCATTATGTACTCTATTGTTGGAAGTGTGCCTTGTGCTCAAATTTGTTGTCGTGGATTTATGGAGCTCAACACTGGAATGAGTTGGTCACTTGTGATAACTATTCTACGTTGGTCAGCTAGAGTTAGTTCAGGCCAGGTAAGCAGAATTACATAGAGACTTTAGATACCAAAACAGACAAAGACTGAAATGAAATACAAGATTGGAACTCAAATGGAAACTGGAACAAGATGAACTAGAGTATGTATTCAAGTCAGTATTACTGGAGTACAACAGTATGAGCCAAAGTATACTATGGGCTCAATGACAGTACAATAGCATAATGAGCTCCAAGACACTAGACTCCGTGATAGTGGTAAAAGGTCCCCCATAGCCTTTAGATTGATCCTTTGATTGACTATTTCCTGTACAGTTATTGTAGTAACTGAGTTTGGTATTAACCAGATCTCGCTGACTTTTTGATTGGCATCTATTCGCTCGTCTATCAACACACATTTTGCTACTTATCACCAATATTTATATAATACCAAGTTCTGAATACTTTTCCTTTCTCTAACATCATAAAGACTTAAGACAAGTGAAGATAGATTAGATTATAAATTGTGTTGATGAGAATCTTGTGATTACAAATTCCCCAAATGAAAGTAAGCATACCTCTTGATTAAATGCAAATGTCATTTTCAAAAAAGAGTTTATGCAATATATTCCTTTTTCCTTGCATATGTACGCAAGATACATAAAGTAGATAGTGTATAGCCCAATTTGTTGTTGGTTTTTTTAGAAACACAGTTTGGTTTAGGTAAACAAGAAGTATAAGTAGTATAGTAACATTTGCATTGGGAGAAGAAATGCATCAAAACAAAATCACAAAAACAAACATAATTTTCATAACCAAGATTGTGTTTGCAACAGCAACAAAGTATAGTTCCCTGATTGTGTGTGTAAAATGAGTGAAAAAAGGGTTTTATATAGATTTTTCAATCTAGGGACTTGATTTCCCATGCCTTGCACAAGCTCTCTCCATCCTTGTTGGGTCATCCCCTATTGCTAAAAGAGTCTAGCATGGTCCCTTGTGACACCACACATGCTAGAGTGTCTATACCTTCCCCCACAAGGAATTCCATTCCAATTGGGTGACCACCTAAAGGGCTCTCATGCTTAGAGACATTCTTGCCTATTTGATGCACCCATGGTCATGGGTGCATCCACATGCACATGGTCATGGGTCATCCACGTGCACATCTATGTCCATGCATACACATGCACATTCATGTACCTGCACATGCACTTACCGCTCGATTTTTTTCTAGGATTTATTTGTCTTAGACTGATGAATTAATTAAATGAGTAACCTTGATGCACCATGATGTAAAATCAAAAGAATACATTGGGAGATGAGATTAAGGGCTATGATCTGGTGTGGTAGTTCAAATTCATATTGAAATTGAAAGTACAACTAGATACAAAGAGTTTAAACTGTTGGAATTAGGGTTGCAGAGAAATGCACACAGCTTGGAGAAGACGAAGGAAACTCAAGGCACACAATGGAGAGTGTATTACTTAGTGTGCAATGGAAAGATAGATAGCCCTAGAGTGATGGGCGTATATACAATGCATGGGGGAAAAAACCTCCTAAAGAGGGAAAAAATGCCTCGGCGGTCCTACTGTGTTCACACACATCACTACCACATGTATATGGTAACAAATCCCCCCTGGAGTGATGCGGTGAACAAGAGCTGGCACAGAGTAAAGGGAAGTGCCATGCCCTGAGGACATGATCAGTCCACAAAGGGGAGTAAGCCCAAAGCTTTGCGGAAAGCTTCGAGCTTCTCACGAGACAATGCCTTTGTGAAAAGGTCTGCAAGGTTGTCATGTGTTGGCACATAAGCCAAGCTGATCTCTCCTGCTGAGAGCCTCTCCTTGACATAGTGGTAATGCACCTCAATGTGCTTTGTGCGAGCATGAAAAAGTGGGTTCCTCGCAACTACCAATGCGCTCTGACTATCAGTGTAGATAGTGTTGGCAGTGTCCTCTCCAACACCCAAATCAGCCATAAGGCGTCTGAGCCATACACACTCAACCGTAGCTATGAAGACTGCCCTGTACTCCGCCTCACAACTCGAAGTGACCACAGCAAGTTGCTTCTTTCTCAACCATGATATACATGAACTTCCAAGCATGAAACAAAAACCACTTGTGGACACTCACGTGTCAAAACAACCAGCCCAATCTGAGTCCGAAAAAGCATGTAAGTCTGGCGGCAATGATCGCCCCTTGGGATAAAACAATCCAAGATCTAAAGTGCCACTAAGGTAGCGAAAAATCCTCTTGACAGCCTGCCAATGCTTAGACCCTGGGCTATGCATAAATCTGTTGACTTGTGAGACTGCAAACTAAATATCTGGCCTTGTGTTGCATACATAAATGAGGCATCCAACAACAATTTGGTAAAGAGTGATGTAGTGGAATTGGCCTATTTAACTCGAGAGTAGCGGAAATTAATGAGAGTACTTTTGAGAAATGACTTTGTGAGCATAGCGGGTGAACATAATTGAAGATAGCAACATAATCATAGCAATTTGTTAGCTTGGCATGAACAATACTTTTGCAAAAGATAGAATTTATAGAACATGACAGCAGTTGAGGACCGGATTTATGTGGAGCTGGTCCCCCCTCCAATAGGCATTTGTATTATGATTTCTCCCATTAAGAGAGACTTGTTACAATACAATCTTTGTGTTCCTTGTGACCTAGGTGATACAATGAAGATGGAAAGCTTCATGCATCACAAGAATAACATAAACTTGAAGAAAGCTTTAAATATCTCAAGCCTCAGTCCCAAGACCTCAAACAACTTCGAAGGTGGAGAGAGCTAGCAGGGAATGAGGGTAGGGAAGAGGAAGAAGAAACATTTCATAGGAGAAAGAATTAGTTCCTCACTTATCATAGCTCTTCTTGCTAGCATACATAATAGCATAGTAATGAAGAAGAAGGAGATGGCAAGCTTAAGCATACATAATAGCATAGTAATGAAGAAGAAGGAGATGGCTCTTGGTTGGATTTGCACTCCATAGCCAAGAGTGTTGGTGTAGGCTCTCAACCTCTACTTGCTTAGAGAAGGAGAGGGAGCTCTTGTACTTTGCATAGAACACAATGAGAGTGTTTGTGAGTGTGTGTGCGTGAGTATACCCCCTAAGCAACCCCCTAGCTTGCTTGGGTCGACCCCCCTCCCCCCTTGTAGCTCATGCTTGAAGCTCATTGGACCCCTCCAGGCCTATAGCCAATCACAAGTAGGAGGAATTACAAGCAGCAAAGGTAGCCTTGAGACAAGTGTCCCCCTTTCCCCTTTGAGAGAGAGGACTTGATAAATGAAAAATCAATTAATTAAATCTCCTACATTATCATTGGACCCCTTGGGTGGCCAACCAATAGGCTTCAGGCACACCATGAGGGCAACATGAGGAGGAACTTGACAAGTGTCCCTTCTGCTTTCTTTGTACCATGCATGCCTTGTGTGAGTGTGTGGGTGTTCTCTCTCATTCCCCTTCATGTAGGGCTCACCCCCTCCTTGTAGGGATTGAATATTTTACTTTTTGACACATCAAGCCCCTCATTCATAGGCCTAGTTCCCACCACAAGCTTGTGGGTTCTCACCTCAAGTGAAACCCTAGCATCTCAAGAATGTCAAGCACCTTAGGCATCTCAATCATCAAGCACCTCAAGCATCTCAAGCACCTCAATCATCAAGCACCTCAAGCACCTCAATCATCAAGCACCTCAAGCACCTCAGTCATCAAGCATGACAAGAAGGACTAGCACCTCGAGCTGGGTCGGATTCTCACCGCAAGCTCAGCCCTAGCTTACCTAAGGTCAAAGGACTTTTACACACATTATTGGAGGTCTTCAATGAAGCAAACCCTAAGGTCTTATGCTCCATTGGTTAGCCTTGCTCTTTGATAGACCATCTCTTATTTGGGCCCCTTTACCATTGGCCTCGTGTTGAGATAGATCTATAAGCACATGTCTATATCATAACCTTTGTTCCTGTTTATTCTCCCACATTAAGTGATCAGTTTAATATGAGAAAATCATTTGGGTTGGTTAGATATTAGATATTAGATTTTATGACCAGTAACATGTGCAGGATCACCTGCATCATGAAGACTCAATTTCAAACCTGTTTCCATGGGAGTGGCAACAGGTTTGCAATCCTCAAGTCCAAACTTACATAGCAATGTCTCTATGTAACTTTTCTGACACAAGGCAATACCACCATCACACTGCTTAAACTATATGCCCAAATAATGATACAACAGACCCAAATCTTTGATCTTGAAAGTAGCATTCAATTCACCCTTAAATTCAACAATATGTCTCTCGTTTGGTCCAGTGATTAGCAAATCATCTACCTAAAGAACCACAATGAGAAGTACATCACCCTCACACTTTACATACAATGTGCTTTCTGTTGGACTGTTATCAAAGCCTTGTTTGACCAAATGAGTGTCAACTTTCTCATACTAAGCATGAGGAGATTGCTTCAACCCATACAAAGCCTTGTTACATTTGCACACTTTGTCCTCTTGTCGTTTCTTGAAAAAACAGCGAGGCTGCGTTACATAAACTTCCTCACATTGTCACCATTCAAGAAAGCAATAACAATGTCTAATTGATGTACATCCCAACCAAAATGAGCTGCCAATGCACATAGAAAACGCAAAGTAGTCATACGACAAGTGGGAGAAAAAGTTTCTTCATAATCTATGCCTTTTTGCTGTGAATAACCCTTTGCAACAAGTCAAGCCTTATGGCGATCGATCTCACCATCTGGCTTACATTTCAACTTGTAAACCCACTTCGTACCAATGGCATTTTTGCCAAGAGGCAAATCACATAAAGTCCATGTGTCATTTTCTATAAGTGCATCATATTCTGATTGCATGGCAACCATCCAATTTTTTGAATTTTGTGCTTCATCAAAAGACAGAGGCTCCTCAACATCATGTAAGCTAGACACAGCCAAAGCATAACAATCTGATGCATAAGATGCATGGCGAGAGCCTGAACGAGTATGACTAGACAAAGGTGCATCCAATTTACTGTCACGCAAAGTGTGCACCATCCATTTTGGCATATCTCTAGCCTACTCATTTTCAGCCCTTTCCTCATCAAGTACATCATGTACGTCTGCATCAGTAATAGGCTGATCTGTAACATTTTTGGAAACCCCCATAGACTGTACATTTGCCTCATTGGAATTTACATTCAAACTTCCACCACCGAAAAGAGGCAACAAAGTGTCATAAATGTCCTGTGAGCTTACATTACTGTCTCTAGTACATGACAGTAAGGTCTGAACATAATCTTCCACAAACACTACATCCCGTGAAACCAGAATACACTTTGTTTGCGGATGATACAACCTGTAACCTTTGCTTTCAACACTATAACCAACAAAAATACATTTGATAGCTTTATCATCCAATTTTCTGTGCTGTGTTTGTGGCACCAAAGCATATGCCAAACAACCAAAAACATGCATGTGCTCAATAGAAGGCTTTCTATCATGCCATGCTTCATATGGAGTAATCGACTGCAGAGCTTTCATACGACACTTGTTTAGTACATAAGTGGCACACATGATGGCCTCAAGACAAAAGGAATGTGGAAAAGCTTGACTTTTGACCATACATCGTGCCATTTCCGTAAGTGACCTGTTTTTCCTCTCAGCAACACCATTTTGTTGAGGTGTATAAGGCACTGTACATTGGTGTTTTATCCCACGACTAGCCAGAAATGCATTAAATTCATGAGACATATACTCCCCCCATTTTGTTGAGGTGTATAAGGCACTGTACATTGGTGTTTTATCCCACGACTAGCCAGAAATGCATTAAATTCATGAGACATATACTCCCCCCCTCGATCGGAACGGAGGGTGCCCATAGTACATTTTGATACATTTTCATCCATAGCCAGAAATTGTTTGAAGCACATAAAAACTTCGGACTTCGCCTTTAAGCGGAAATACCCATGCATGCCTGGAGTAATCATCAATGAAAGTCACGAAGTATTGGTAATTCCCCAAGGACGGAGTTTGCATGGGCCCACAAACATCACTATGCACAAGCTGCAACCTGCATGTGGCCCTAACTGAACCATCCTTTGGAAACTTAGAACGTTACATTTTACCCAAAATATAGCCTTCACAAACATGTTTGAAAGGTGCTTCAAGAGGCGGCAAAGAAGCAACCATATCAGATTTTTGCAAATGCAGCAAACTGGCAAAATTCAGATACCCAAACGTGCATGCCAAAGTTTTGCATCTGAAATAGCCCTTGAATCTACAACTGCATTTGCAAAATTTTGTCCACACTTGTCATACAAAGTGAGCTTATATAGCCCACGGCACAAAAGGCCAGATTCAACAATTTCATCACCAAAATTGAGATCATGAACTGTACATGTGTCATCCACAAATTTGACTACAAGTCCAAGTCTAACAAGTGCAGATACAGACAAAAGATTCTTCTTGATCCCAGGTACATAAAGTACATCAACAAGTGTGAAATAACTTCCATTTGTAGCAGTAAGTACAATCTTTCCAACTCCCTGAACCGGATAAGAGGCATTGTTGGCACAAGTGACTGAATTCCCATGAGGTACAGACTCGAGAGAGGTGAACAATTCATGATGTGAGGTAATGTGCTTTGCAGCACCATTGTTGAAATACCACACGTGTGAATCTACAACAACTCACAAGCATGCATCATGAACATCAGGATTGTAAGTGCACTCTGCACTAAAAGCCCATTCTGTATCACAATGGTGCGCTTCATAGACAACACAACCAATGCATGAGCGTGCGCATCCTTTACATCCCAACGTGTTTTGCCGTAGGCAAAAAAACTCTAATAGGAGAAATCCTTGCAGCAAGACCTGCAACGTCCTCAACATCGCGTACATCCTCAGAACTAGGACGTACATCAATGCCCTGCACAATATTCCAGACGCCCACATAGGGTAATTGTCCTCATACAACCTATCCTCAACAACAAACATCTTGAACACTTCTGTGTTGTTGTCAGCCATGGTAAATGCTGCACCTGATGTAAAACTACCCAAAAATAGGAGAAACGAAGTGGAAGACTGTAAGAAACCTGTTATGCAGAAAATGGCACTGACAAAAATTCTGCACAAAATGATGAAATTGCATGTACAGACCTGCCTGTAGTGTAAACGGAGGTCGAAATGAGCCCAAAGAAATCTGAGGAGATTGAGCTCTACAAATAATCCCGAAATTTTTGTTGACCTGCGAGGAACGCTCGCCAAATCTCACTAAAATTGGAGAAAGTGAGCAGGCCTGTGTTGAAGCAGCTGGCGATTAAGCCCGAGAGGACGCAACCTACTCTGATACCAATTGTTGGAATTAGGGTTGCAGAGAAGCGAAGGAAGCTCAAGGCACACAATGGAGAGTGTATTACTTAGTGTGCAATGGAAAGATAGATAGCCCTAGAGTGATGGGCGTATATACAATGCACGGGGGAATAAACCTCCTAAAGAGGGAAAAAATTCCCTGGCGGTCGTAGTGTGTTCACACACATCACTACCACATGTATATGGTAACACAAACTCTGGATATATTGGCTTGAAGACATGAAACCATGTTCTAGATTACAAAGTATAACTGATGTATTTGATCGGCACTGACTACTACTAACTTTGCTCAGCTCTAGAGTTAGAGGATACAAGAGTCTAGATATGAAGAGACTAAAATGAGATTAGCGGGTCCTATTTATAGGTGTCATTTTAGCAACAAGCTAACATGGACACCATTTTTCGGAGTTCTCTTTGTAAAAAATTTATTATTTTGATAAATCGGGAATATTGTAACTCCTATTTTCTCGGATAAACTCTGTAATTAATGAGCCAGGGCTACAAGCTTCCAGATTGTATCAGCCAGTCATTACCCAGCTTTGGTAGAACTCTAGATTATTAGTTTTGACCACCCAAAAACCTTGGCTAAGGTATAAAAGCCAATTTTTGTAAGTTTTTTATAAGTTTTGGATAAGAAATATACAGCATAAGCTTCTCGCGCTTCCTACTCCCTCTCTGGTTGTCACATTGCGATTGTGTTTGTTGCATTGCAACCGCAAGTAAGAGCTCTACGCATTGACGTAAGCCATTCACAGTATTTCGTAGCTTTTGGCGTCGCCGACCCACGGCCTAATTTCATCATAACTAGGATTTTACACTTTTAAATCAAAAACTAAGCATAGGTGGGGTACTGGGGCATCATTAATAAGCATTTACATGCATTCTGGGTCAAAAACGACTAGGTCAAAAATCCACTACTGTTAATAATCTCGATTTTGAAACTTGACCTAAAGTGGGGTTCGAGACCATAGGCATGTGTGTTTAGGTCTTATAAACTTGTCCTAGAAGTTTCGTTACATTTGGATGCCATTTGATGCTGTAACGGATGTGATTTGCTTGCCAATGAGCGATTGGCTTTTGGTGATTTCAGTCACTTGAGTGTAGCTTGAGTTAGATGCAAGTTGTTAGTTGTTTTCCAAGAGATTGACAACTTCTTGTAGCCTCTATGCACTAGTCGAGTCAGCTTCGTCCCATGGTTTGACAAATTAATCATGGTGCTCGCTAATACTGTAATAAGATAGGATGGTGAGGTTAGACATGCGTCCCACATTTGGCGCTGCTGTCAGGGATTGAAGAAACCTAAACTAGGGAAAAACACGAGCGTCTTGTGTAGTTGTCCTTTAACTTCCTCTAGGTTCACCTAGAGTTCAAAACTTTCTTTTAGAAACCGCATAGCTTAAGGTTGTTGTCTTTGGCTGTGTAGAGGGAGGTTGGAAGTAATTGTACTTGTTGAGTACCTTTAGGATTGTAGAACTGTAGATTTAGATTAGGATTTGGAGAATGATTGGTAGACGAGACAAGTCTTAAGATCAAGGCTCTGAAAAACATAAAAAACACAAGAAAACGAGTGTTTGTAGACACTTTCCACAACCCCATTGCATGAGAATCTAGGAGTAGGTAAAGTAGGATCCAAGGTGGAGTTCAAAACATTGCTCTCTCTGAAAGAATCAAGTGTGAGTTGTTATTGGAAGTTGCAGAATTTCAGGTCTACGGCTAGAAATAGCTCGAAAAGACTCAAATCCACTCAATCCGACTGGAGAGTAAGCCTAAGAGTTGTCTAAACTAGTTGGTAAGCTCAAAGACACTTTGAGGTAAAAAGTTTCAAGAGTTGGCCAAAACTTAGATTATTTACTTTTTCTTGACATTTTAGGCCAAATTAACTTTTGACTTGATTCATAGGTTTAAAATACATTATATAAAGACTGTCTTTGAGAAAATTGCAAAAAAGTGCTCATTTTAAGCCTAAAGTTAATAATCACGATTATTAACTTTCTGTTCTAAATTGGCCAAGTTTCATACTATTGACTCATTGCATGTGTACAAACAACTTTTGTAAAGGCCTAAGAGATTTGGATCACTAAACTGGGTAAAAACTAAAGTTTGTACCGACTTTTTGAATCTTGAGTACAAATTGGGGGAAAATTTATCCAAACTTGTTGAAATTTTTGTTTCATAGGCTTATGTTGATGTGATAAACATGTGTACATACTCAGTTGACCAAAAATTTGCAAAAATTGTAAGAAGTAAATAATCTCGATTATTTACATCTGCCCTATTTGTCAACTTTTTTGACCAAGTTGCATACCACTAGTTTCACCATGTTGTAATAAGCCCACAAACCAAATTTGGCAAGATTTGGATCACTGGATTGAAATTTGTGACTAAACTTGTAAAGTTAGGCGGACAGATAATTGATGACCATTTGACCAAAAATTGTCCAAACTTGATGAAACTTGGCTAGTGACCTTAACTTAAGGTGCTTAACAAATTTGTGTCAAAGTTGGGGAAAAAACTTGCAAAAATATAGCTGGAATCGCGATTATTTACATCTGCTTCAAAACTGGATGATTTTGCAAATTTGAGTATACCACAAGGTCAAGCACATCAAGTAGACCTCACAAATCCATTTTGGTGAAATTTGGATCCCAAAAGTGAGACTAAAGCCAGATTCTCGAAATCAGAGTCTGTGGACACCAAACAGTTGATAAACTTGATCAGATTCTGTCCAAACTTGTTGAAACTTGTCTAGAGACTTTAACAAGTTGTACACTTGCAAAACCAATCAAAAAAGTGCAAATATTTGACAAAAGTAAATAATCGCGATTATTTACTTCTACTATCCAGAGACATCATTTTTTACTTTTGAACTTATACAGTGATAGACCAACATAATATAAAGCTACAGGGCAATTTTGGGTTCAATTAGATCAAAATTGATACATGTACACATAGTTTTCAGGGTGCAGATCAAACCTTTGATTTTTGCTAAAGTCAAATCTGAAAGTCAAATTTTTGACTCTCATAGCTCGATTTGAAGTGATACACAGAGACCAATCACGAGAATAGAAAAAACTCTACTGTCTTTATAGAAGAATAGCTAACTTGATCAAATTTGTACAGGAATCGGGTTGTAGACGAGGAATCAGTGGCTTGACAGAAAGTTGCAATTGAATCAGGTTGTAGACGAGGAATCAGTGGCTTGACAGAAAGTTGCAATTGAATCAGGTGGAAATTAATGACAAGTCAATCCAAAGGTGAGTACTCTATCCAGGGCTTCATAAGTCTATATGAAACTTAGATCTGGTCGTATACTAGGAAGTTAGGGCATACTCAGAGAAACCTCAGTAGAGTATCTACCGAAGAAAGCGTGAATCAAGGAAATTCCTTGCACACAATTCTTGAAGAAGTCTCAGACACTTTTTCAGATTCAACATCCGAAATGTCTTCTTACTTGACTCACTCGGAAACCAGAACGACAATGTGCTATAAGCATATACTATCTTTTTACAAGACTAACCGTCATGGAGCCTAGGTTTACTTGGACCCTATCGAGGAGTATGCTATTCGCATTGATGACCATGGTATTGAGTTCGAAGAAGAGGTTAGGGCAAACAAACAAGGAAAAATGTACATGGATCAAAACGGAACTCAGTATTTACAAGTTGAAAACCCTGACGTGATAGACAAATGGGGGTTAGAAGTAAACACCATAATCCCAGATATGTCAGTAAAAGAAGGACCACCATCTTTAGAATTTGAGGGATATAACCAAGTAGACTTGAAGCCGAAGCATTTGAAACCGCTTAATACGAATAATCCTAGGATCGGAGTCTATTGTTGGGAAGATAGAAACATAAAAGATCTTCTGTGGACTTCTCATGCCAAACCAGGACAATTAACGGCCATGAAGATCAACTATATCTTCAAGATCAAAGATGAGGGATCAACAGACCTACCAACCTACCTGTTTAGCGATTGTTATAAAAACAACTTTTTTATGATGATTCCTGAGGAGGTAGACAAACCAAACAGCAAGGGTATTCCATACATGATTGGATATTGGGACAAGGACTAGAAAAAATTCCAAGAGATGAACACCGTGAGAGATCATCTGAGAGTAATGTGAAGAAACCAAAAATCACCTCATCACGTAGAAAACCGGGTGACACTAAGGCCAGTCCAGGGCTACATGAGTCACTATTTCCAACAAATTGGTTTGAAGGACTCTGAACAGGACCAACTCCCAGAAGACCGGGAGTTGAACCAAACAGACGCGTGAGACCAATTGATTTTCAGAAATGGGTCAAAAAATACAGTGGATCAAGGGATCCATACGATTACTTAGCAAGCTTTAAGCAAGTGCTAAGTGTAGAGCATATATTTGATTTCCATACTCAATTCGAAGGATTTAGATAACATTAGAAGGAAAAGCATTGACATGGTTCCAAAACATTCCACCAAGGTTAATCATGGACTTGAACACATTAGCTCAAGGATTTGTAGCTGCATGTTCCAAAACGGGGATCAAACATAATACGGTAGCTCAAATCTACAACTTTAAACAGAAACATGGTGAGTCTGTTAGGGATTGTGCAACTCGAATGAAACAATACATTGCCAGATGCCTGCAGAAGAACGACTTGTATCTTTGTTTCTGGAGGGATTGGTAAACAAAGAACTTCATGCTATACTCTACAGTAAAAAGCATACAACCCTAGAAGCGTGTGTGTCTGATGCTATTGACCTAGGAGACAATTGAAAAATTTTCAACGAAGAAGATGTCCCTAAGGATAACCAAAGTGAGAAAAAAGCATCCACAAAACCAACACAAGTGGGAACGGCTGCTGCGGCACCACTCTCAGCCATAGAAGATATGCTAAAAAGGATGGATGACATGATTAACAACATGCAAAAAGCACCTACGAGAGGACCAGGACAAGGGATACCTCCACAGGGACAACCAATTAGGCCACAAAAATGGTGTGCAATCGAGGGTAAATGGACCAACCATGAGACCCATGAGTGCTACTTCAGACCAAAGTATGATGGGAATGTTCAGTATGTGCCAATGAGGCCACAAGGACAACCCATGTATAGATATCAGCCTAATATGGCCCAAGCTCAAAGACCACCAATGAGTATGGAAAGACCTCAACCGGTGTTGGGACAACAACCTCCGTATCCAGGATATAATGCAGTTCTTGTAAAATACATGCACTCTGAAGGAGTCATAGATAAACAAGCATTAGTGCATGTTACACCCAATGCAGAGCCTAGTCCATCTATAGTAATGGTAGAGGGAGATTGGTATAATCCACATCCACCACCAATGGAAGAAACAATGACTTATGCTCCACCAGAGCTAGCACCGATGTATTATGTAGCTAATCAAGGTGTCAGACCTCCCATGGGAAGACCCATGATGAAGCATAGAACAGGAAACTGTCATAACTGTGGTGTTGATGACCATTGGAAAAACGAATGTCCACAGCCTGACAAAAACCTCAAACCAATTGAAGCCTATTGCATAAAATGTTGCAGAAAGGAAGGACACTTTCCGAAAGATTGTCCTAAAAATCCTTTGAACAAGGGAAAAACCATAGTAAACGTAGTCCAAGTGATGCCTAGTAGCTCATCAGAGAGTG